>NC_092819.1:25041666-25777500 GCF_023375885.2 Dermacentor andersoni
GCCTCACCAAACAAAAGCCCCTTCTCGCGCAGGAGGTGATCGGACCTGTTCGAAAATAGGTACGGGTACTGGGGGGGCAGCATAGATGACACTGCGGCCTCCGTCTCAAGTGCTCCGAAAGGTCCTTCAATAAGCACTTTTGCTACCGGCAGACACACGCTATGAGCTTCCACTGCTTGCTTGATCCATGCGCACTCGCCCGTGAACATATCGGGTTCTACGTAAGAGGGGTGAACGACATCCATCGTAGCTGCGGTATCGCGAAGCACTCGGCACTCTTTCCCGTTCACGAGGAGGTCTCGCATGTAAGGCTCGAGAAGCTTGATGTTCTCGTCAGTGCTGCATAATGACAAAAACACGACTTTTGGTTTTGTTTCTGGACACTGCGCCGAAAAGTGACCCGGCTTCTGGCACGTATAACAAACGCGCGCTTGCCTCATCTCGAACCGCTTTCTGCGTTCGGCTTCGGTTGCCGCCGTCTCCGTACGTTCGGTCGGACTGCTTTCACTCGCATCCGAACTACGTGTGTCCCCCTTTGCTCTCATGGGCGCGAACTTTGGCCTCTCAAACTTGGAGCCAAATTCACCCTTTTGACCGTCCTTAGCTCCACGAGCCCGACGCGTCACAAACTCCTCGGCTAACTCAGCGGCTCTAGCCACCGTACTAACGTCTGGCCTATCCAAGACCCAGTACCGCACGTTCTCAGGTAACCGACTATAAAACTGTTCTAGCCCGAAACACTGCAGAACTTTCTCGTGGTCACCAAACGCTTTCTCTTCTTTGAGCCACTCCTGCATGTTTGACATAAGCCTGTAGGCAAACTCTGTATATGACTCACTCTTGCCTTTCTCATTTTCCCGAAACTTCCGACGGAACGCCTCCGCTGACAGCCGGTACTTTTTTAGCAGACTCGATTTCACTTTGTCGAAATCCTCTGCCTCCTCTCTCTCCAAGCGAGCGACTACGTCGGCCGCCTCGCCGGGTAGCAAAGTGAGCAAGCGCTGTGGCCACGTTTCCCGAGAGAACCCCTGCTTCTCGCACGTTCGCTCAAAGTTAACCAGGAACAAACCAATGTCCTCTCCAAGCTTAAACGGCCGCATCAAGTCAGTCATTTTGAACAATACTCGTTCTCCTGCACCGTGTGCCTGACTTCCATTACGAGCGCGTTCCATCTCTAACTCGAGACGCTTCATTTCCAAAGCGTGTTGATGGTCGCGCTCTCTTTCTTTCTCTTGTTGCTCTCGTTCTATCTGTTCTTTACGTTCGCGCTCATCTTTCTCTTTCTGTTCTTTAAGTTCACGCTCCTGTCTTTTTGCCGTCTCCCTCTCCTCAATGGTCTCAAGGCATTCCGACAGCTCGTCATCCTCAGCTTCTAACTCAAGAATAGCCCTTAGCAGTTCTGGTTTTCTGAGTTTGTCTGAGACATCCAGACCCAACTCTCTCGCAAGCTCCAGCAATTTCGGTTTGCGCAACGACTTCAAATCCATGGCTGCTCTGAATGCTGCTTTCTCTACTGTCTACTATTGTCTTGCCGCAACTAACCCGGCAGCAACGACAACCCCAATTACCAGCTCTGTTTCTAACACTAACAAAAGCCTGGCAAAACTCAGAAGAAGAAAGTCCCGCACTCACCAAACCTTGCAGCCAAGACTTCAGCGCAGTCGTTCCGCTGCAGGCAACCAGTCATCACACAGGGCTCGTTGCACTGCTCCCGGATGGTCGTTGTGCTGCTCAGCATACAGTCAACCGCATCTCTTCGCTGCTGGCCTCCGTTGTCGCGATCCCACCGCTGCCACCAGATGTTGTAATCGCACCGCTGGCACGAGTTGTTGGGGTCTCGGTGCTGACGCCCGTTATTGCCAATGGGTCGCAAGCCCCAAGGGTAGCGTTGGCCTGGCGGCCTGGGGCACTGGAAGCATCCGAAGGTCCCGGCAAAGCATGAGAAGACTGGTAACAGAACAACTTGTTTATTCTAACATAGCAAAAGAGCGGCCGGTCAGGTCGACCGAAGTGGAGAGACGGGAGAGCACGTAACTCAACAGTACAAATCGGAGCCTCTCTCTTGGCGTCCGGGGGCAGCTGCTCTTATACTCCCGGCGTCGCGGTCCAAAAGGGAAGGAGGGAAGGTCACGGGATGAAGGTCACGGGACGGCGCAGCAGGAGCCCACGACGGCGCGAACAGTTGAGCCGAGAGACGTCCAGGCTCCTCATTCGGGGAACTCCGCTCCCCGGCTGCCGCGCTTTGACAAGCGAGGGCACACACACACACACGCACACACGAAGACACGTGGCACTGAAACACGCCTGGACACGCTTGGCGGGTAGGCGTTGCGGCGGCGTCGAACAGGCCAAAATGTCCGCCGTTTTGAACAAAGCCCCGGCGTCCGTTGCATCCGCGCCGGCATTACCGCGCGTTGTAGGCGAAACGTAACAACACGGTCTATCGGAAAACAATCCTGCATATTTTCTCTTGAGACTGTCTCTGAATGATTGCAATGTGGGGTGTTCACAGCCACTGACAACAGGCTTGTTTAAATTACCGTTACCATCGTGGAGTTGGACAACTAAGGCCAGATCAAGCGTCCCAGCCGCGCCACCATTTGATTGTTTTGCTAGTTTGTTCACACCGCAGCTGTCGTGGCTCCATGGTCGAGCCATTAGCTCTAGAAATGCCTGGCGGAAAGTTGTTTCCGCCGTTTGGCTCTATAACGCGACAAGTATACTTGGCTGAAATATCTTCGGTCAGTACTAACCAGCATGCCAGGAGGCGACTGACATCACTGCAATGGAAAAGTCAACTTAGAAAGGCCACTCGAAGAGCTTGAAGCGTGTGTCCAACTTGGCAACTGCTAAGCTGCAAGAATTTGTGACTGAGAAGGAGATATCACTATTTTTTCAGGATATAATTATGAGTAAAGGTTGTTTCCTCCTCTTTAAAATTTGGCCTGCATCCTTGAAATCTGAATTTCCCTTGAATGTCAAGCCAAATGTTCTGTGCGAAACCTGCTGTCTGCGATATCCCCGAACATCAGATATATAAACATATTACAGGCAGTAGTTGCTAAAAATCCACCTCGATTTCTCAGTGAATGTAGAGTTCTGCTATGCGGAGCACGAGGTAGCGAGTTTCATTCACGGTCACGGTGCATGGCAGCATGTTAAACAACATCAGGCGGTCGAAAATAATCCGTTCCTTTCCGACCCTCGGCTGCCCCGCTGCTACGTGGTGTCTGTCTTATACCGCATTTGGCTATTTAATAATGTCTTCGGTAGTTGAGCAAATGTGTAAGGCCGGAAGTGCTTAGACAGTGAACATGCAGTCTGCGTTGTTATGGAAGTTGTAGTTCCGTTGACCATGTACGTAGAGACAGTTCACATATACATCCTGTAGAGGTCGTCCGCAGATAGCTTATAGACTTGTTTAGTCTGCGTCAGCTTGTAGATGGATGCCCGTAGATGTTTTTATAGAGTTGCAAAACACTGAGTTTTTTTCTTTTTGTCAAAGGTAATAATTGGCAGCGCGGTGTATACGTATTTGGGGCGTATCTCTCATAGGACCCGTGTTTGTGGGGCCATCTCACTGCATACGATAGCACCCTCTTACCCCTGGCCACACGGGTCAGTGATTTCAGTCGCTGATTACGGTTCCTTCTTGCGCTCTGTGTACGGAAACAGGGAGACAGAAATACAGCGACAAGCGATATGCTGTTCAACGTCGAATCGAGTGGTGTTTTCCTGTCTCTGTGTTTCCGTACATAGTGCGAAAAGAAAATATGAACAGCCGCCAACTATATGCTTTTTTTCGCCCTCTTGATTGCTCGTTAACCACGTGGTATTGCGCACTTTGGTCGGGATTATTATATATACACAGCACGGCTGTTGGCACATGGATATGTGCCGGACATCTAAATGGATATCTGCCGTTTTCTTCAGAGTACGCTGGAACGGTCTTTGCAACTGCAGTGTCGTTAGAACAAAACAAGAGTCATTAGAACGAACGCTCTGGTCCTGGGATCGTTCGGCATGAAGTTATGGGCAATAAATGGATTTGTGTAAACTTCGTTCTTGTGGCTTAAAACGTCCTTGTGACGCTATTTGTAACGCTTCATCTGTCTAAAATTTGAGGCAGTCATAGGTTTCTACAATTAATGTGAGGCAATAATGTCTGCGCACGTGCGCATAAGCGCTGCGAATTGTCGCGTTTACAAATGCAGTGTTTTGTTGGATATGATCAGCTTGATAAGTTGCAAAGCTTACGGAAGCCAGAAGGACGTGGTCCATGTATAATTAAAGCCATGTATGTAGTATACATATGTACACTTATGCTGCCCACCGTTCCCATGCTATAGCTGCACCGCCGTACTCGGTTCCCGTATAATAGACAGTGTAGATTCACACTTCCCTCTGTTCGTATATAGTGATTTGCGTAGGAAACTCTATGGCTGCAAGGGGGGGACACAGCGCTCGGCGTGTGATGCGAAACGCGTGCCCTGCCCGCGGTGCACGCATACCGCAACCGCCAGGATTCGCGCTCTTTCACCTCGAGCCGTTCCTTTCCGCGAGCGTCGTAAAACGCGACCGCGCAGCAGCAGCAGCTGCGGCGCGCCACCGTATGTTGTTCGCGGCCTGCTACCGGCGAGCCTCCATGCACGCGCACTGACAGGGCGCGGGCAGTGATACCGCACAGGACTGCCGTAATAGCCGCGCCCATTATTCGAACAACGAGAGAAAAGACTTGACTCGAAAATGTTAGGGTATATCTGTCAAAAAGCAATCAACTGAACTGTCAGACCGCACGCACGCACGCACGCACGCACGCACGCACGCACGCACGCACGCACGCGCGCACACACACACACACACACACACACACACACACACACACACACACACACACACACACACACACACACACACACACACACACACACACACACACACACACACACACACACACACACACACACACACACACACACACACACACACACACACACACACCTCTTCCGCGTTGTGACATTACCGTCGACCCTATTTCAAAATTAATTCGGGAGCGTTTGCTTCAAGCATTCGTCTCAAACGTGAAATTGTACGCACGTCAAACTTTTGTGGAAGCGGTTGAAGCTATCAACTTTCCTTAAAACCAACACTATTTTGGTCTGGGCCGTTGTGTCCTCACAGACGGCGAAAAGCAGTGACAAAAAAAAAGGGGGGGGGGGGGGATTTTTGAATGCCGCGAGTTGAAGTTAAAAGCCAGGATGTAGCATACGTGCAAATGTCAACCCACATGCTACTGGATTTTACACCTGCGTGTCTGCGTCTAAGCAAAGAAAAGCGGCACGAAACACCACTAACCAGTTACCTCCTCTGCGTGAATGGTTATTGTATCCGTTTCGCATCTGCAGTGTATTGGTTTTTCGCGTTCGTTATGTACCAGCCGGTAGCAAAGACCAACTTTGAAAAACGATTCTGTCCCTGACCTCTCTTCGTGTCCGAGGGGTATGTGTGTGGTTGCATGGTATTGTTCTCGACGTGAAAGGAATCCTGACGAGACTAGAGAAATCAACAAAACGTCATCTGCAGATGCAGCTGCCTTATGCAGTTCACAATCAGGCGCTGTTTATTATTATTATTATTATTATTATTATTATTATTATTATTATTATTATTATTATTATTATTATTCGCGCAACACGAGCTGCTGTTGATATCGGAAGGTCGCGAGGTCGATTCCGGGCCGCAATCCGACAAGGGGCAAAATGCAAGAACGCTCGTGTGCTTGCCTATACTGTCGAACTTTGGCGCACAAAACGCTATCATCTTGTCCGTCTGTCCGTCCGTCTGTCCTTTGCTATGCTATTGCATCATCATGTTGTGTTAACAGACAGGTGAACTTCTTACGGGAAGAAAGATCTTTCTATAGCTAAAAAAGAAAATTTTGCCTCTTGCATTTTTTTCAGTGCAAGAGACGCACACAGACTTTTTGGGCAGAATGTTAGAGGTCGGTATAGTAGTAGGAAGCGGCTTTCGCGCGAATCCATACGGTACATATTGAAACAAGGATCCCGCAGTCCGGTCGGTTAGTTCGTAGCCGACGTTCTGATCGCAGCTGCTCAGCATATATACGTATATATAATGTACGATGTAGCGGCGAAATGTATAAGGTGGGCGCCATCGTCTTGTATAACTCCTCTGGTTCGTTTGCACTGCGTTTGCACACCTCCTGGCTTGCGTCGTTTCATTCACTATAAGAGGGCTGATTTGGACCAGTTGGTTGAGCATCCACATATTGAACAAACAGCGGAGACAGACAGGACTAAGGGAAGACGACGACAACACATAACACATGTGTCGTCATCACACGCGCGCGCGCGCGCGCGCGCGCGCACGCACGCACGCACGCACGCACGCACGCACGCACGCACGCACGCACGCACGCACGCACGCACGCACGCACGCACGCACGCACGCACGCACGCACGCACGCACGCACACACACACACACACACACACACACACACACACACACACACACACACACACACACACACACACACACACACACACACACACACGCGGCCAAGCAATGGGCCCATGCCGTCCAATCCACTGCTGTGGGAATACCTCAAACTTTGCTGCTGCCGTGGGCGGGAGCACCATCATGCTGATACCAAATGTCCTTGATCCTAGCCAATGGAACTTCGCAAAGAGAATCCTCAAACGCCCCATCAAGGATGTCGTTGACGTATCTTTCACCTGTAAGCGTGTCATCAAAAAACACGGGGCCTGTGATAGTGCCAACGTAAATTTCACACCGCACATTAACCGACCATTGATATTTGTGATGTTTTTAAAACCCAGGATAGTTTTCGTCGCTCCAATAGTGAGCGTTGTGGATGTTCACTCGGGCATTTCCCTTTGTGCACACATGTGAAACTACGTCGTGGAGAAAAAATAAAACAAAATTATTGCTTTGACCCATTACTGCAAAATCTGTTTTCCATATTCGGAACTCTTTCGTGACCATTGTAGTTTTTAAAATTTTCTTTTAATTTACACTATGTTTAGCGATGAGATATTCTTTAGTGAAAAGTCTAATCGTTCCGTGAGGAATATTTTCGAAACGTGGGCTTGGCATGTGTGTATACTAGTCGATAAAAATACACTGAGAAGAAATAAAACATAAACTGTCTGTTAAGATCACGACAAACATAAAGAAATATGGCGTTCTGATTCAATTTGTGGCTTCATTTTCACGATGTAGCAGTACGATGTAGCAGTCCAAGTAAAAATGTGGCCCAATCAACGATGTATAGTATGCTTTACTGCAAATTTATTTAGAGAGATTTAAAAGAGGAAATCTTGTTCTAAGCGAGAATGAAATTTTTGAACTGCACAATCGCAAAGTTGCGCGTGACATCCTTGCTTCGCTTTCACTGCACAGGGCGTCGGTCGGCGTTTTAGCCCGGCTCGTTGTTTCATGCGTTCCTTTTTTTTTTAACCTTCTTTTTGAAGACAAGGTCTTCTTTGGCGACTTTGGGGTTTGTAGGGTCTGGGTTTCTGACCATTTTCGTTTGGTAAATTAGACGATTTGAGGCATTCTAGTGCACGTAGGGCAAGGAAAAAGGCGCCAAAAAGTCTGCACGGAACGAAAAAGACGCACGGATTTAGCGTAGAGCTATGTCCGGAGGAGTAATAATGCGTATTTAGCTTTTTCATAGTTCATAGTGTGTGTGTGTGTGTGAGAGAGAGAGAGAGAGAGAGAGAGAGAGAGAAAGAGAAGCCTTGTAGGCTATGTACAGAAGACAACAATCTATAGATAAGCTACGTATCTTCACCGAGTCGTCAGGGTAGGCAAATTTATGTGAATTTCTTTTTTAATTATTATTGCGGTAGAGAATAAGAGAGGGGAAAAAACGCAAGAGAAGAAGAAAGCTCGCAACATACTCCGTAGAGGCTGTCTGTGAGAGAAAGGCGTTGTGGCGTCGTTTGTGAACATTCGGCGATGGTGTCTGGTGCAGAATTTGGCCGTTAACATTTCCTGCCGATGATGCATATGAATGTTAGGTGACACCTGCTTTTTTGGAAGCCAAACGCGCGCTCGTCGCAAAGGCTTCGATTGCTTCTTTACGATCTCTGCACGGTTGACATTTGCCTCAAATGCTGCGTTGGAACGCTCACCTTTGAGGGTTCTCGATAGGCGCTGGAGCTCGCTTCATTGTAAAGCGCACGCGGCAACAGCTTTGGTTCCTGCGACGTTGTTAAAGCGAAGGAGAGGCCAGCGACGTGATATTTTAATGCGTCAGTTCCTGAACTCTTTTCAGAATGGAACGTTGTTCCTTGAAGCTAATATATATATATTTATATATATATATATATATTTTTGATGTACTTGAAAAGAAAAGAAAGAAACGGATATAAGTAATGGAAGGTATTCCCAGTGTAGATTCCACATTGTACCAAAGCTGTCGGTCACGAATTCAAAGGATTGCCGATAATATAAACTCGTTAATTTCCAATCATAAGTCAGAGTGGTCAAGTTTGTGATAATTATTGATCGTAAGACCAAGAGTGGTCGCATGTAGTTCGAAGGCAATTTACGTGTGATGCTTAAAACTTCTTGAATGCCTTTGTTGCTTGTCTTGTCCGCAAATAATAATCGCAATCTGTCTTGCGTGCCTTTCTTTTCTTTAATGCTGCGCGCCCGGTACTATCAGGTCGCATTTTCGTTTTGGTTGTTTTGACATCGCTCGCGTTTAAGTTTATGCTGAGAGTACGTGTGCATAAGTACTCCAGACGGATAGTGCTGACACCAGACCTTTCTTTTTTTCTTTTTAATGAATGAAACTTTATTTATTACATACAATTAGGCCACGATACCGTAAAATCGTAATCTTAAATTACTCTCCAGGAACAGCATGCAGAGGCCAAATTCGCAAAGCTGTTTGTTCGTATAAGCATTGTTTGCATTTATCGCGGCCGCCTTCGCAAATCATGTATGCATATAGCATCGAGATTGGCTATATAGCGTCTGCTCTTACGGACGGCGTAAGTAGATTTTGTATGAACACGGGCTTAGTTCCTATGGACAACGCGGCCCGTCGCGATTTGGCACACCGAGTACTGAGTGTGTAGATAACTGTCGCGAATGTTGGTTCCTCCGATAGCACATGCTGAATCCTCCGGACCCGTATTCAGAAGTTCTTACGCAAGATCACTTGGTAAGAAGCAGTACGAGACGATAGTGATAACCAACGTATTATTATCAGGAGTGGCCGGTCAATGACAGACAACTGTTGCGAGAAAGAAAAAGAAAGGACCTTTGAATTTGGACTCTGCTCATTTTGCAGAGTCGTGTTCTCAGCGCTTAATTTCGTTTTGTTCTTTTTATACCTCCCCGTAAATGCAGCCTCCCCAGTTTTTTAAGGCTTTTTGTCGAGCGCTATAAGTGGTTCCATGCTTTTCCAGGACATTTACTTCACTTGTTGGTGTATTTCTCTTTCTCGGAGCGACAGCAGATGGGGGTTTGCTTTCAGTGCTCGTCGTGGTTGCGCTGCTGCATTTGGAGACGCACATATTTTTGAGGATTTGAGCTTCTTCGTTTACGCCTGCACGCAATAGGTTGGTCAGGGCGGCTGCAGGCACCCCTTTACTATTCGCCTGTCTCTTTTCTTTGCAAGAACAGTGTGCATAGGAACTTATTTGCATATTCGCTCACGACACGCCAGATATTGCGCGTCGCGGTGCATCATACGAAGCATATACGTTGGGGACTGATCACTCTCGGCGTTTCTTGAAGCATGTCTCTTTTCTGCAAGTACACCTAGACGTCGCATCATCATCATCATCTTCATCATATCTATAAGTCCACCGCGAGATGAAGGCCCCTCACAGCGATCTCCACTTACTCCTGTCTTGTGCTAGCTGATTACAACTTGCGCCTGGAAATTTCCTAATTTCGTCACCCCGCCTAATTTTCTGCCGTCCTCGACTGTGATTCCCTTCCCTTGACACCCATTCTGTATTTCTAATGGTCCACCGGTTATGTTCCCTACGGGTTCTCATTGCCTGTCCAGGTCAGTTTTTTTCTTTTCTTGATGCCAACTTAATGGGAAGGGAACAAGAATTCATGATTGCCGGTCAGCCTCGATGGTCTGTACTGTAGTACATTTATCTAGATCAATTATTCACAGGGGACTCCGATCATGAGAAGGAAAACTACAGAAGAATACAAATTGGTTGGAGTGCGTACGTCAGGGATTACCAAATCCTGGCTGGGAGCCCCCATACCACTGCCGTTGAAAATAAAAGTGTACAATCATTGCATTCTACCGGTGCTTACCTATGCGGCAGAAACTTTGAGGTTAGCAAGGAAGCTCGAGAACAAGTTAAGGACTGTGCAAAGGGCGATAGAACGAAAAAATGTGAGGCGTAAGGTCAAGGAGACAGCTATAGGGGAATGAACGGTGTGGATCAGAGAACACGGAGGTAGGCGATATTCTAGTTGACGTCGCATATGCTTCATTTATTTTTGGTGAACGACTTCCGTTGGGAGAGTGCGTTGGTTCGAGGTATTGCGTTGCGCGACCCCTCGACGGGCTCCCGCCCTGCGAGGCTCTTCTCAGCGGATGTGGCAGCTGTATCGCCACCCCGTTTGGCGAAGCACCATTCGATACGTCCTTAGACGACCTTGGATTCTGGCGGAATGACGACATGCCTGGTCATTTTCAGAAGAGTGGAACCTTGGGCCAGTTGGTGATGCATTTATGAGTAAGGTGAAACGCGATAGACGGGACAAAGTAAGGCGAGACGGACGAGACGAGCGTTTGTCCCGCCTATCGCCCTTCACCGTACTCAAAGGAAATAAAATAAGATAAAGTAAAAATAAACGGGCATTTCCCTTTCTGTCGTGGCAATCACGTTGATCCCGCCAGCATGCCGACTCAGTTAACACTCCGGTAAAAAGAAAAAAAAAAAGGTGCAGAAATAATATGTAAATATTAAGCAGACCGCGTGCAATGTGGGAATCATGCTCTGTTACTTGAAGATGTACACGCGTATGGTTCAAGATGCGTAGTTGCGAAGGTCACCTTGAAATTTAAAATTCTAAAAGCAAATATGTGAGTTTCTGTAGGCCGGAATACTGGTGTATGGGTGGCAGGAACTCGGACAAGCTGTGATAGCTAGGGCAGCTTTTTCTCCTGCCACGTCTCTCTTTTTTTTTTTTTTTCCGCGGTACGCATATGACGAAGGTAAAGATTTATTCATACGATGTATTTTGCACGTAGCTGGCTAACTGTATCCTAGTATGGAATTGCGCAAAATGTTAACAGATGACACGACGTGTCGATGTTGGGCGAGTGTGAGTTACGCGAGAGTGTGTGAGACGACAACGACGTTGAAGGCACGGTGACGGAGGCGTGATACGAACGATATAGCGCCGAATCATTCAAAAATAATAGTTTGTTAAGAACGAGGGGGGGGGGGGGGCGGGCATAGGGAGTGAAGAAGGAGATAGAATAAAAAATAAGGGGGGGAGGAGGACAACGCAAGAATAGAACATGCGCGTGCATCACACGCCCATCGGGTGGCGTATAAGAACTTGTTGGGCGAGTTGGCGCACATTAGCGAAGTTTTATAAGTGTGCATACAAACGACCACTTAGAGAGAGCACACAAGGACAGGCGCAGTCCTTGTTGGCTCTCCTTGTGTGCTCTCCTGCGCCTGTGCTTGTGTGCTCTCTCTGTAGTCGTTTGCTTGCGCAGTTATGAAACTGTTTGCTCATAGGGTGGCACTTATACATTCGGCAAACGGCCCGCAAGTTAGCGCAATAATTAGAGCGAAAAAATTAGGCTGTAGTCGGAAGTCTGAGTGGGTCCATTCCCGATGGTCGTGATTCCAAACGTGGTCAAACACACAGAGCGCTTCAATCATTCTTTTTAAAGCAAAACGACAACAACAACAACAAAGGCACGGAGGCACGAAACGCAACTTGCGTTTCTATCTCTCCTTCTTGTCCTGTTTTATTTATCATACGCTTACACCGAATTATTCCGTATTTCATTTTTTTATCTTTGCGCGCGGCGTCTCGCGCTATATTAACGTGTACTTTTGCAGCAATCCTGCCGTGTGAGGAGCCGAGCGCGATGCAGTGGCCCACCATAGGAGCGCGCAAGGCAACCGGCAGGCGTGGTTTGGCGCGACTGCAGCTTGCTTTATAGCCCCTGCGCACCTGTGTTCGCATTCACACCGACGCTATTAGCCCGACGTTGGCCGGCAGCTCGTTTTCGTCACACTTGGTCTCGTCTCACTCGCGTTCGTTTTAAATGCGTAAGCATTTATGTGTCTGCACAACGAGGAAGCCCGTCCGCCTCTCCGTTACGTAAGACGATATGGCTTTCAAGATAGGGCCCGCAGCAGCGAGCGAATTGGCCTTCGTGCTGCCTCTCGCTTCAACGCGAACTAGGCGGCGAGAACACAGCGCACACGAAGCTATCAGCGCTCGGCGCACTCTGTCCCCATCGCAGATCGCGTTCATGATAAGGCCCGCGCGTCCGCGCCGTACGCAGCCGCCGCCAGAGCACGGTTGGTCATGGTCGATAATGGCTCGATGCGGATGGATAAGGCACTAACGAGCGATAACGGCTTATAATAATCGGAACTTCATCAGCACAGCTGTCGCCGCCACCTGCAATACTTTGCTTGCGTCATCAATACACCTTGCGCCGCCGTCCGTGGCAGCTCGTGTCGCCGCAGCGCTGTCGTTTATACTGGGCCGATCAAGTTTCATAAAATTGATAACAGTGACACCGGGTGGCGTGCAGATGAGCAAGTGGCGCAACGCCTCACGCATACTTAGACAACTCCCAGAGGAGTTGCCTGCGTGATTTGTTTTTCTTTTTGCATTTCCGACGAGTCCTGTTGAAAGGCCGCGGGACACGGGATGGAGGCATACGTCGGCGATTGGCCTCAGCATGTCTCGCAAAAGATATCAGCGCGGAGTCGCACACCGGTCGATAAGGTTAACTCTCTTTTGTCACACTCGCTAGGCGGGTGCCACACTCGCTTGGCGGGGAATCGTATCGGTTAAAGAGAACTGAAATACTGAAAATGTTCCATCCCATCTCGAATAGATGCACGCTTCCATGCAGTCGACGTCGCGCGGAGTGGGATCAGAGGCGGACAGTGGAGGAGCCCTTCTGGTTCTTCTTTTAATGGGATTAGCTTTGCTTGGGCAGCTTACACACTTTGCGGTATGTCTTCATCTAACCTCTTTCACCCAGTGACCCAAGTTGTCCCCTATCTTGGGCCGCTAGGCATGCGTGCTGGCTGCTGCCTTGCCGAGCAGACAACTTCGTCTTTGCGCATGTGGCATTAATATGTGCACATTCTTGGCAAATCACTCAGAACGGACGCGCCAAGCTGTCACAAGGACTACGTAGCCTTAAATGTAATAGAGTGATGGAGTCCCATTCAGAAGACACCTCCGCGTCGAGCGTGACCGCTTCACGCACGGAGCCATTGCAGCGAAGTTGCAGCCTGGATACTGTAGGGATTCGCTGAGTTTCAGATGGGATGCAGTGACTGTGCGACAAGATATGCTGTGTCGTGGTAACATTTGGCACTGTGGCTGGCAGCGAAATTGTCCCTCTGTCTGCCTGCAGCAGTGGCAACATACGGTGTGCCGCTACTTTGCGTTAATGCGAATCGCATTAACGCCTGCATTCGTTGTGATATGGGTTAATTCTGGCCGGCTTTTCTTGTATTATTTTCAAGTTGCGTGTCACGAGCTATGGCTTTTCATGTTTACGTGCTCACTTCTAGTTATTTACTTATTTGATTTTTTTACCACATAGCACAGTATGCAAATAGTTCCTTTCGTTTCAACTCTACCCTTTCACCCCCTCTCTATATGCGTAACACGTATTTTATTTTTAGCACATGATCTGTCTAACCGCATTCTTTTGATTACGGATGTATGGCAAAAAAAAAGAAAAAAGAAAGAAAGAAGCCATCAGTCCGTGCCCTGCTCTCTAAGAATCGCACCCTTTGGTGATTACCTTGTCCCCAAACAATGGTCGTCATCAATCTTGCGCTCCTTTCCTTTTCCTAACGCTGCGCGACTGGTATTTTGGGGTCACGAACGGCACGCGCGGATTAGCGTGACTTAGCTTTCTTGAAAGAAAAGTGGCGTGCGCAACAGTGTGTTAAGGAAAGTAAATAAGCGTTAGGTGTGCGTGTGGGGGGGGGGGGGGGGGGGGGGATGACGTATATTGTTTGCAGACAAGCCCTAAAGGGTGAACTTCTTTTTAAAGTGTAGCCGTTAAAATGTTCGGCTTCGGAATCGCTCATGCCGTGCCTATACCGGGTCTCTCAGTTAACTTGGACCCAGATTAGAAAAAAAAAAATAATAAACCCGGGAGCTCTAGAGATATCGTACCGACTACATAGTAACGGCAGTCGTGTGTACTTACAGCCAGTGTTCTTTTTCATCACGAAGTATTAATAATTAAGTGTCCTTAATTAAGGAGTTTTTAATTATTGATTGAATCGCAAACATGTCAATTACAAAGTTGTAGGGCACTTTAAATAACCTCCGAATAAAGCATTTATATCGTGCTGAAGTGTGCCTGGTTGTTTTTTCTAAGAAAAAAAGACAAAAGCCCGCGAAGTACGCAAATTATGAAATGGATGCGCGCTCGCGCGCCGCTACTCAAGCGCCTCCAAGCAACCTTTGAAAGATACACGGCTGCATTCGTTTATAGCCGCATGGTGAAAAGCTTCGTCATGTAAGATGGCTCGAGAGGTTTCGTGACCTAACTAGCATGGTGCGATAAGCGTCAACATCTGCGGACGCAAGAATGTCGTGCTCAATCATGAGGCGCTCGGGATAGCTTTAACCTTCGCGTATCATGAAACAGGGCTACAAAATAAATTCAACCAATATTTTAAAAAAGGTGCGCTAAAGAGCACGAAAAAAGAAAAAAAGGCAGCTCTCTGAAAAACGGGAAAGAGCTACGCTGGAGTTTATTTCAATAAAAAATAAACCAAAAGCACGTAAGGCGTCTCAGCCGCCCACAGAGAAACATACAAAGGTACAACTGGTTTAGCCATTTACTCTTTCTGTCTCTTGAACTCCAGGAAAGAGGCAAAACAAAGCAGTTTCTTATTACCTATTTCTATCTTTGTCGCAAGCTTTCTTTATGTAAGGATAGGATGACATCATGAAGGTGCGTTAAAGAGTCACGTTTTACACCAGTTTTGAGCGGTTATTTTCCACCGCCACTTATAGCACGTGCTCAAACAGGTCACCGTCTGAAGCAATGCAGTACTTGCTTCTTTCCAACACTTGTGCTGTTGCAGCCTTGACCGACGACGTTGGAGTCTGGCGGCAGACTGTGCTTATTTTTGCCTTTAGGGCGTCCGGTGTGGTAGTTTCGCTGCTATGCACGCGATCGTTCACGTAACCCCACAAGACGTGCATGTCCGGTGACCTTGCAGGCCAAGGTATAGGTCCGTGCCGGCCAATCCACTGTCCAGGAAAAAAAAGGTTGTCGAGCCACGTTTGAGACTGACTAACAATATGCGCAGGAGCACCATCGTGTTGAAACCAGATGTTCCGATGGGGCGCAAGTGGAACGTTGCAACAGACGTCGTTCACGGGGCCCTCAAGGATGACGTTGACGTAGCGTTGCGTCGTTAGTATGTTGTCAGAAAAGATGGGTCCGATGATGTTGCCGCCAAAAATGCTGCACCACACATTAAACGACCACTGGTATTGGTGTCTTGTTTCTGCCAGCCAGTGGGGATTCCTATCGCTCCAGTAGTGCGCGTTGTGAAGATTAACTTGTGCGTTTCTGGAGAAATTAGCCTCATCCGTCTAAAGCACGCGAGTGAGAAATTCCAGTTCTTGTTCACATTCCGTGAAAATCCAACTGGCAAAGTCAAGTCTGTTTTCAAAATCACGGTCTTCACGTTTTTGATGAAGATGTACATGGTACGGGTGCATATGACCTTTTTTTGAATATCCTCCACACCGATGACGTTGAGGTTACGGCCTCCGCACTGGCGTCGCGCACACTACCGTTTCCTCTTCTTGAACCACCGTCGCAGTCCTGTGTAGCTTTCTTGTGAAGCTACACGTCTCGCAAAAGACTTCATACGTTCTAAGTATTGTTGACGGACTAGGCCGTCCTCCACAATGCCACATCCGGAATAGCTTGGCTGCCTTCCTCTTGTCGCCGTGTGCAGCCCCCAGAGCCAGGATGATTTTAGCCTTCCGATCGTTCGTGAAGGGCATGACTATCTTTTTCAAGAGCAGGTCACTGGCGTGGTACCGTTGAGGTCCCGTTATTATCTACGCACTGACGCGTCAATTAAAAATGACTTACGTAATCTACAACAGCATGTATGCTGGTCTCCGCCAAAACGCATTAGAGGGACATAGCCTGGGCAAGGTTTGTTTCTATTGCTAAAGGGAACAAAAGGAACATACGTTCTGGGCACGCCTATCTACAGAACAAGATGAGTGCGCAAATTTACAGTCCCAAGTGCGCCGTCACGGTTTCCCAGCTTCGAATTAAATCCCCCCCCCCCCCCCCCCCCACGGCTCCGCTACGCTTATCAATGCATCAGCGGTGTGTTCTCATGATGCCACGACCATCACATAGCATGAAGCCCTGTATCGAGCTGCCGCCGCTAGTGAAGCCGTGTATCCGTGGCTATTCGCGTGGGAGTGCTTGAGTAGCGGCGTGCGATCGCGTATCTATTTCGCATTTTGGATGTTTCGCGCGCTTTTGTTTTTTCTCGGAAAGAAAAACGAGGCAGAGCTGAGCACGAAACAAATGCTTGATTGGGAGGTTATTTCAGGTGACCTACAACATTGTGATTGATATGTATGCGATTCAAGCAATAATTAAAAGTTCACTAATTAAAAACAATGAATTATTTAATACTTCGTGACGAACAAAATACTGGCTGTAAGTACACACGACTACGGCTACTATGCAGTCGGTACGATTTCTCTAGAGCTCTTGGGTTCTTCTTAAATCTTGGTCCAAGTTAACTGGGACACCCGGTATGAACAAAGGCACGATACGCAGATGAGCACAATCGTCATACTTCCTTGCTCAAAACTGCTTTTCACTAAGTGAAAGCAGTTTTAAACAGCAAGAAGTGTATCTTCAATGGGGAGCGTCGGTTGCTTGTTTTGCTAGGCGTATGTGCACCTGTCAGAGCTGTGTATATTAATGTGGACGGGAGGCTTGTTTATATTCGGTAACATCAGCAGCATTAACAGGCAGGACGCCCCTTCGTCAGTAGTCGCTGAGTGAGACAGCTAAAATAACAGATAGAAAAAAAGGACAGAAGACAGATAGAAAAACGGGGGTAGAAGAGCTCGCTTATGCGTGTATGCACGAGCCAACGTGCAGGCATTTCCGGGTTGAACGTCGCTGCGATTATAGCCGTCACACGATGTGCTGTTGCTATAGCAGGCGCTCGAGACATCCATAGCTTTCGCCGTATAAGTTTTCAACATATCGCTGAAGACCACTCGCTTTGGCTTGGTCCCAAGCGTTCGCGCTCGCGTCCTGCAGGACGCACGCTGACACACGCAGTGCACGAACACACACAGCGCTGCGCGCCGCAAGTCCAAGCACACTGACAGGCACGCCGGTGCATGCACTCAATGATACACGCACACACGGACGAGCACCGGTGCACGCATCATGTTCTGTACGCAGAGAAGCGCGCGCGCGCGCGCACACGCACGCGCACGCACACACACACACACACACACACACATACACACACACACACACACACGCACACACACACACACACACACACACACACACACGCACACACACACACGCACGCACACACACGCACACACACACGCACGCACACACACGCACACTGGCGCGTTGCAATTGCGGTAAGACACACGCACGCACGCCGTTGCGCGTTGCAAGTGCTGTGCATGCGTGTGTGGCTGAGTGCACGTGTACCGCGAGGCAAGAGGAGGAGGGGGGGGAGAGAGAGAGAGACGGCCGCCCGCGTGCACCGCGTCCTCGCCCGGCCGCCCTCTCTCCTCCGCTACCATCGTTCGATGCGATCGATGGGGTCAAGGCCCAGGCTCGCCCACCGCGCGGCCTGGAAACACACCGGAGCGCGGGAAAGTAGGGCTGCTGGCTCCGCGCACGCAGCGTGGCGAAGGAGCCGCAGTTCCGCGCTCGGGTCGTCGTGAAATTTGCATTTTTCATACACCGTCATTAGCTCCACGGAGGGAAATCTGGCACCTGCGTCCGTGCAAAGCGCGTTCTTTGCCAGAAGTGCCGCGGAGCTGCAGTGCTCGTGCGTGTTGACCTGTCGACTGGTCCACGCGTAAAGCCTTCTGTCGCCCCTGAAATTCCCGCTCTCTCGCGGACTCTGGAGCACTGGAATGGTTACCCGGAGCGCCTGCAACAAGTATCCCTCTATAGCGCCGAAAGTGGCTTCCCAACTTTCGCCCGTGGCTTTTACAACCTCTTGGCAGAGTCGCTCGGGTCGTTTTACGCCTGCGACCGGAACTTGCGAGATCCTCCCCAATGGCTCAGTTCGTTCACTGTAGAGCACGAGGTCCCGGGCTCGAATCCCATCCGCGAAGGTCCATTCCCTTATGGGGGTGGAATGCAAAACCGCTGGTGTATTTAAGTTTCTACGTGCATGTTAATGAACCCCAGGTTGTCGAAATGAATCCGGAGCCGCCCGCTATACGGCTTCCTTCATAGTCCATAGTCCAGTCATAGTCCAGGACTGCGCGGAAGGTGGCGGCAATATTTCTTTCCTCTTCACAACGCCGAATCTCCTGGGATGCATTAAAACTTGCTCTATATACGTGTCCATGACTAGCATGACCGATCAAGTGAGGGGCCAGGCAAGGGGCCGCGCAGCCTCTACAATGCTATTCACTGCATGCTCAGGTGAAGCACTCAAGCTATATTGGCTTGGGAACGATTAGGAGTGGGGATCAACGGCGAATACATCTCAGCAACGCCGGAGACGACTTGCAACAAACGATTGAGGACCTTAGCTGACGAGGTGAAAGAGTAGGGTTGAAGGTTATTATTGAAATATTCATGAGACAAAGGTAATGTTCAATAGTCTGTCAAGAGAACGGAAAATCGTGTTTGGTTATCAGTCTATAGACTCTGTGCAAGAGTACGCTTGTCTATAGGCTAATTACAGAAGATACTGATCATCAGAAGGAAACTTACGGAAGAATTTAAATAAATTTAGTGCCCTTTCACTCTGTGAAGAAGGATATAGCCAGCGAAGCTGCATTTGGATGACTATATTGACAACTATATTGATTTATATGGTTATTGCTATATTGATTGAATAAAGACACATACACGTAACTTCGTGGTTTTGTGATTGTCTTTATTTTGTCTAATTCGTTACTTCAGTGGCCATAGCTCTGTGGTCGCTGTGGTACACCACGATCGGTTGTACTGTTGTGCTAGACAAGTTCTTGCCAAAGGTTAAATCTATACACGACCGGTGACGCGTGGTCGGCGCATTGACGTCCGCGTAGCACTCAATTCCAAACCGTTCCTTCAGGAAGGGTACAATCCACTTGCCGTCGAGGCGCGCTAGGTCGACGTTAAGGTCGTCGATTGGTGGGCACACTATTGCGTTTTGTTGTACTTTTCGACCCTCCAATGGGAGCGAAGGCGCTCCTCCCTCCAACGTTTTATATATGGCCGTGAAGGTCATGCGTCATAAGATGATCGATAAAATGATAACATTCAGAGCGACCGCCGCAATCGACTGTTAATATCACACGGAAACAGTTGGACGACTATATATATATTTTTTCCATTCTACACGGCCCTTGCCCCCGGACACATTTTTCACCAGAACCTAGCCATATGCATCATAGCTGTAATAAATTGGAGCGCAATTAGACTGCACTTCATGAGAACAGAAAAGTCCGGTTTGGAGGGTTGGGCGGCTGTTGGGGCACAGTGCAGATGCTTCCGGTCAAAGAGGCGAGTAGGCGGGGAAATGGATTATTTCTGTGGAAGTGATTAGGACAAGTAATGACTTATCAAATAATGCAGGCGTATTATTCTTGGCAGTTTTTAGGAACTATGGGATCTGCTATTCGAATGACGCATAAAACACCTGTTTCCTTTTTTATTTGTGGGCACTTCTTTCCTTCTTCGATGGATATATAAATATATGTTAACGGACTCCATCACAACCCTGTGTCGCAATAACAGAGGATTTTGGAAACAGCAAGCGCAATAGCGTGTCCAAAAATTACCATGGGTGGCACTGTGGCATTTGCAGGACCCATACTCTGCTTAAGCTAAATTTAAGTCCGCTGTTTTATTTCTTTAGATCCCTTATTAAAAGAAAACGAAAAGAAAGAGATGACGATAAAGCAGCAGTCGAAGGAGATACCATTTGCACGCTTAGCATAGGCGTGCATTTACGATCAGGGTAGCATGCCACGTATCGTGGGCAAGAAAAAAAAAAGAAACGTTTTACAAATATGCGACGCAATATTATAACTTCATGCGCTGTTATTAATAGCAATGCAGTAGGTGTTTCGGCTTGAACAGGAAAAAAAGGAAGGAATGTGCAGAAGTCATCGACGGTGATTGTCAAAGCGAGTTCGTTCGTTCGTTCGTTCGTTCGTTCGTTCGAACGAACGAACGAACGAACGAACGAACGAACGAACGAACGAACGAACGAACGAACGAACGTACGAACGAACGAACGAACGAACGAACCAACGAACGAACCAACGAACGAACCAACGAACTACATCGCTGTTGATTTCTTCTTGAACATTTCTGCGACATTCACTGCAACCAACTACGCTTATCTTCGCTCATATTTTCCGTACGTTGAGTTCTCCTTCTGCAGTTTCCCTCTGTTGCTGCACTTCCTTCTCCGTCATCTGCTGCATTGCGCGCCTGCAACTTAAAGAGTTTATATGTTTTGAGCAAGGCGAGCTCTGAAGCATATTTTCTGCTGTTGCCTCCGAAATATATATATGTTCAGACAGCCGCCAGTGTCCGAGTATGCGTTGCGCTTGCTACAAATCCCGCACAAATCTTCTAAGTGCCCTGCACGTTTCGCGATATCTCGGCGGGTAGTGCTTACGACTCCCACCTTAGCTGCTTGCAAAGTTTCGTTTTTATCCTCACGCCCGCGGTGACGTCAGCATTACGAGACGGCTACGTCAGTGGCGCTTCTACCATTCACCGGCGCCCGTTTCGGTCGGTCACGTCACCGACGGCTATCCCCGCTTGGTACGTGCCCAAGACGACGATCGGCCATTAGGTTCCCGAAGAACGGTGCAGCGGAGATATAACAGTGATTTCTATTGGTAGCGCATTATTCAGGCTGCCGGGCGCCAGGATGTGTTATTATAATTCTTGTTACTAAAATTCACCGACTCGAGGGCGTATGTTGTAACTGCGGAACCACTGACCACACACGGGATGTGGTGCCCAGTGTTATCGTATCGTATCCTGCTTCTGTGTACTCATTGCTCGAAAGGCTTACTGGCGGGTAACTGGCCTTGCTACCTACCACCTCTGTCGTTAGTAGGTCAGGGTAACTAATATGTAAGTTTATCGCGAATGCTGAACTGCTGTCACTCTGTCGATTGGTGGCGAATCAACGTGTCCGTATGCGGACAGTATTTGATCATCTCTTGTGTTTCGACGCGAGTCTTGCAGTTTTATTTTACGGCGACGGCAGTTTAAAGATTGTAGATGGGTTTAGTTTGGTCCTTCCGGTATTTTCGCTACGCCGTTTCTTGTCGCACCGCCTTGCCATGCTGAGTTTCACCATCGCCATATGGCGAAGTAAAGCAAAACATTTGCCCGCCATCGCCACTGTAGATCGAACACCTTTGGGGGCAGTGTGCAGCTGGGAGCGGGACGCGCTGACCACCGTTAGCTATCGCGCAACAACACGCTGGGCACATTCTACCAGGATTCGGGCAACCCACAGACTCGGAGAGCGGTGGAATATGTGCATGCATTACGGAGGCCACAACCACTACCGTACTGTACAGGAGTAAGAAGTTTCGCACGCATCGCAGATTACTTATTTGAAAATTTTAGAGCAGGGGCAGCAAATGTTTGCGACCCCCCCCCAAAGAGCTTTGTGTAAGTTGTGTAAGCCGGCCCTTGTCACGTAGGAGGCAAGACCTTTAGAATATTGCATTGCGTTCGCTGTTTGCGTCTTGTGCTTGCGGTGTCACTGCGGCTAGAAAGCGAAGCCAGGATAAATGATAACAGAAAAGCTGATAAAGAAAGTGCCTTTACTTTCTTCGGTTTTTCACAAGTCGCGCTATCGCTCAAAAGGCGAGGCATCGACAGCGATAGCAAATATTGGACAGCTAGCTATACGAAGTAAGGATAGTAATTTTATCGGCCGTGTCAACTCGTAAACATTCGCTCACTAACTAGATTAACAAGCGCGGTTAACAAGCGCATCTCACTCGATGACAGCGTACACTCGCTGTCGAAACGCTGGCGTGAGGAATCAAGAGCCGCAGCGGCAGCGAGCGAAGTGACCTTCGTTCTGCCTCTCGCTTCGACGCCAACTAAGCGGCGAGAACGCAGCGCACAGGAAGCTATCTCGCCCTTGGCGCACTTAGACTCTGTACTCATCGCGGACCGCTTTCAAGATAGGGTCCGCGCGGCCGCGCCATACGCAGCCGCCGTCGGAGTAGAAACCCCGAGGTGCCTCGCACGCGATGCAAGACGGCGCGCTTCCTCCCTTGCGCGCGCGAGATCGAGCCACCGTCCTCGGCTCACCCTCGCACCCACAGCATACGGCGCGCAGCCGCGATGTTGCCGCACTTTGACTTTATGCGGAACATCACGCCGACGCCGACGGCGGAAATGCTCCTGGGGTGTCCGTGTAATTGTCGTGGCATTAATAAGAATATTGAGAGGTATTACATCACTAGCGGACAATTTAACGCGCTTAGTTTTATGTGACTTACTTGTCTGCCGTTATTATATAATATCAGGAAATCCAAATTTCGGTGCGTCAGGCGATAACATTCCGCTTTAGGCCTACGAGCTCTCGAATCGACAGCCAATCTCAGCAGCCGAAAATTCATCGGTCAGTTCTTGCCATCTGAATGAGATACGATAAAAATCAAGCGATAGCGTACATCAGCATTTGTATCTTACGAACGTTACCAGTTACTCACTAATCAGGTCAGATTTGGCTTTACTTATATACGCGACAGCCCGACGCAAACTCCAAGCGTTATTTGCGCACGTGGAGTGGCGGCGACGATTTCATTGGAGCCCTTCTTCTATCTTAAGAAAATGGCGGCGCACGCTCTAAGAGCCTACTGGCCTACTGCTGCCGCAGCATATAACTGAAATAAATGAGTTCTATTGTAGTCGGAGGAATCGTTGAAGTATGCCGTCTTTATATATATAGCACAATTCTAGTGCATGAGCTGGTCTATACTTGAAGATGCGGACATGCACAAAAAATTGGAAACCAGATAATCATTAATTAACAAAAATTCACTGATTAAGTTTCTAACTAATTATCTTATAGCACGTATTGCAATTTGAAAATTCTAGAGGGTGGGACTGCAAGACACATCCGCTTGAATGTAATTGCGTGGATGGGACCATTTACGAGACATGCGCCGTCAAACTTGCGGTAAGAATGCACTGTCGGTCCACTAGCTTACTTTAACGTTTTGTTAAGATATCAGCGCCCGTGTTTGTTAAGATATCAGCGCCGGGCAACGCTCGGCCAGCAGCATGCATTTGCACCGTCATGCGATAGGAGCCGCATGCCCAGATACGCACGCCAGACATGACGCCCTGTCGCGGGCCAGTCTCGCTGCAGCCGACCTTGTTCATCCATCGCACGCTCGAGAGCAGCACATTAACAGTGCGCAAGCCCTCGTGGTGTGGTATTTTTTTGATATTTCGCGGGCTGTGTTTGGAACGCGGAAAATAGGACCACGTGGGATATATCGTGTTTGAAACATTTCATAGAGAGGTTGCTCAAGGGGCGTATCACACCTGGGGTCTGCAGCCAATACTTAAAAAGTTGATTAATTAACTATAACTAATCCGTTAGTTAAGGGGAAAATAAAGAAAGTAGCCTGAGTAACTCTATAGGCCAGTGCCAACGTTATGCATTCGGTTCAACTCGCGTCCGGAGTACCTTTCATTTTAAAAAACTTTGGCTCAAGTTATGCGGGACAACCTGTATGTGCGATTGCGTGTGTGAAAATTAAGTTATCTTTATAGTATAGAGCTCATCCGTTCAACGGAACGCATTTTTCATGCTTTTGCTATGACAAGTTCCTTTCAAGAAGCCATTATTTTGGTCTTTTGTACCTGATTATTCCTTCCTCCCTCGATTCGTTCAACCGATAATCACCCCTTCCGCGACCCGTACCATCTGAGCCTCGGCGCGATAGGCATTGGCGTCACACTGGGAGCATTACCGCTGCAGTGAAACACCACGCGACCCACCGTGACGTGGGCCTCATTGCAGCTTCCCTTGAAATGTCCGCGGATACGCTGTACACAGCAGTGCGGCTCTGTAGCGAAACGCCGGTTGTGCTGCGGCACTGCACGGATATTTATGTAGCGAGGCGCTCCGCGGTGTGCGTGCGAATACAGGTTTCGGGGACGGGCGGATGAAGTCGATTGCGACACGCGTATTTGGCGTATGCGAGTTCTGGACGACATTGATTTGCGCGGTCCCCCCTGTTTGCGTTGCTCTCTTCCTTTGCGTCAGTTCGTGCGAAGCGCCTGCGAACACGATATGCAGCGTTCACGCACGATCGTTATACCCTTCTGTTTGTGCGTCGGTTGCGACACCAGCTTGCTACTGAAGGCTGCGGCGTGCGGTGCCTAACATGATCGAAAGCGGATGTGATTGATGGGATCCGAATACAGAAAGAAAAGTGTGCAGCAAAACATTGGTCGGTGGGATGCACGATATATTGCAGCTGGTGTGAATTATTTGTACTTTCGATGATTGCGACATTGTGCGTGCGTGTGCGTGTGTGTATTGTGCGCGCGCGCACGAGTGAGTGAGTGAATGCTGGAGTACGTGCATTCCGTTGATTCAAGTTTCTTTATTGTATTTATTTGCCAATTGATAATATATATGCTAAATAGAACCGTGTCGGAAAACTGAATATAAATGCGAACCCGAATATAATACTAAGAGCAGTGCCGGGGCCAAGAAGAAGGATTGTCCACATATAGTACGCTTATGTTAAAAAAGAGAGACACTTGGCTTTTGCTTGCGCATAAGATGAAAACACACTTAATCACCTAGATGCTTTGGTGCCCAAATGCAATGCAAGAAACAAGATTGACGAGCAGAAGGTCCGGAGCAAAACCACCTCTTATATGCGAAATTTAACGGTAGTTGCCTTTGTACCTGTCTTTCACATGCTGTATTGCTCTGAAATGCTTGTATTTCTTTCTTTTTTTTTTTGTTACAGCCGAATATCATCAGTTCACCATACGTTTTTATTTGTTTCTCTCCATTTCCTTCTCTCTGTCCTTCTTTCCTTTGTTCTTCCATTTTCTATTCTTTATTTTGTGCATTCGTTTCTTTTTTTATTTACTTATGCATCTAATTCATCGTTCTTTTCCTCCTTTGTTTCTTTCACTCGTTCATTCTTTCGTTTCTTCTTTTTTAGCCGACAACGGTGGAAACGCGCCGCATAGAGGAACACGACCACAGTGCATTCCGCTCGCGTTCTGCGTATAACGGACTTCGCACTGTTTACTCCGCAGACGGGGAGAGGGCGCGCGACACTCATCGCGCTTTTAATCGCGCTGTGCGTCATCGGCGGTGTTATCCCTGCGTCGCAGGACTTGCGTGCTTGCGTGCTTGGGAGCCTGTATACCGGGCATCCACGCATGTTATAGGCGGAATTATCACATCCACGTCCGCGTTTGCGCTACCGTGTAAGATCATCGATTCGACGTGGTACTGGTGGCGTTGGGATCATCTTACACCGATAAGCTTTTGAAAGATAAAATGCGCATTTCCCAACTGAGTTCATTCAATTGATCAGTTAGAAATGAACGAACTCAAACCAAGCAAGCAAGCAAGCAAATACGAATCCGTGTGTAAAGAGCAGATAAGCGCTCGATACGTTACCATGCAGTCTCTGTCAAAAGTTAGCATGCCTCATACCGCGTCGCGATGCTTACTGCATGTGGCACTGTTGTAGTGCTTTAATGTTCTATATATATGTGCAGGGCTTTGGAGGGATACAGCTCACTCTTGTCTGAATTGAGCAGCTGGATAAGGAAAACAGAAAAAAAAACAGAGGAAAGGGTCATAAACAATTGGCAGAACATGCGTGAGCCAGCAAGGAACATGAGTGAGTGAATGATTTTAGAGAGCGAGCGATTGAAACTAGGAGCGCCTGTCTAGTTCATTCTTCCTCGTTTCTTTCTTTAAAGTGAATGTCTTTTTGCTTACCCTCCGGGGTTTTGCATGGCTTCTGGCTGGGTCGCTCAGTATCTCGGCGGATATATTTGAAGGATGTATGTGCGCCGAATGGCAAGTATGGTCACCTCTGTTCTGCGTTACAAAAAAGGCGAAAAATCCTGCAAGAACCTGAACATATAATGTCGACTCACAGGTATCTATCTGTCTATAAAGTACACCGACCTGCTAGCTGAATGAGGAAATATGTTGTCTCGGTGAAACTGAAAACAGGGGATTGGAGACGAGGACATGTTTTACAAAGAGAGCCTGTTTCAGAGATCAAGCGTCGATCTGCCTTTATTCGTCTTCGAATCTTCCAAACTGCGCAATGGTCAAGTTTGTCGTCATTGTCGTCTACATAGAGCAGACGTGGCAGTACTTAACGGATTCCTAGATTTACTTAATTAAAGGAAAGCTTTCTTTGCGAACCTTCCCAGACTCTTCTTACTGCGATTGCTGCATATATATATATGTATGTGTGTGTGTGTGTGTGTGTGTGTGTGTGTGTGTGTGTGTGTGTGTGTGTTTCAAAAATTAACTTCCTATATAAAACCTTCATTTATAAAGTCGGCTCACAGTCACCTCTAAAGCATACCGATCTGTTAATCAAATAGATAATTATATTTGAAAATCTTTTTTGTTTACTTTGTGTGAGTACCAACTAAGTCAACAAGTTCTTCAGAGGCGTATTACTTTACTTACTTTGATTTAGCCGTTCACTATGTACCACTGGGGTTGTGCCTGTTTTCGGCCAATCCTCGAGAATGGGTATGTCCCACTCCGACAGCGGGGTGGGGGGGATAGGCACAGAATTTCCTTAAATGCTGCTTGATACGTGACGTACTTTTCTGCAGATACACCTGTCATCGCCATTCTTCCCTGGACTGGCATCATACATCGCAATCGTCCTTGTGACGTCGCCGCGTGTATATACGTCTCGCACTTTGCATAGGCGTGATTTGGAGTTTCCATTTCTGCGTGCAGCTGTTGAACGCTGTAGCTCATAAACATAAATATCGCATGACACAAAAGTTGCTACCCTTGTGGTGGATGAGCTTACACAATCCACGAGATTAGACATCGCAGAGGACGAAAGTAAACAACGTTGTATACGCATCGCCTTCAGATTCAAATCATTTAATAAACCGCTTTACTTAGGCTTCGCCTCGCCTAGATTCTAACATGTGAGCGTTGGATCCGCATATTTTTTGTTCTTCACCATTTCCTTCTTTCAATCTGCGCCGATCGCGCGCTATAGTCACTTAGTCAACTTGGATCGCATTTCAGTAATTCTTAGCGCCATGCGTACCAGCGACGCAAGCCCCGAAACAGGGCTCGCGTCGACAGATCACGTCGCACGGACACGCTGCCACCAATTGAAGACTTCCGAGGAAAACTGTCTGCATACGCGCACGCACTGATCCGTGTGCGCGCCCGCGCACATGTGACACGCACGCTGATACGCACACTTTGGGAGCGCGCACGCGCTCTGCGTGCGCTGTTGTGTGCATGGAAAGTCGAGCGACTCTACGTCAGTGAACGCTCGTCGGCTTCGAGCAGTGCCCCCCCCTCCAGAATACGGCGTCGAGACAAAGACATTGAAGAGGCGGGAAGCGGCGCCGGCTGCGCTGACAGCTGAAGGTTCCTGATCGACGGAGGTCGCGCACCGAAAACGCGGGACGCGAACACATGCGGGCGCACCGCGAGCGCGCTTCTGCAGCCCTCGGTCGGCAGAATGCGCGAGGCGAGGTTGCGAGCCGCGGCTCGGTTGTGACGCGCGCGACTCTCGCTGGCTGGGGTTTTGCTTGTTTAGTTGTTCATATTTTGGCGTCTCTGCATCTGCCTACCTGGTGCGTGTACTTTAAAAGCGCAGCGCGGCGCAACATGCAGTGCGCCTCCTCGTGGTGTCCGGGCGCCGTCGTTCTGTACGCGGCCACCATTGCCAAGAATGGCGCAGAAGCTTTGTCTTCTGCGTCGGCTGCTAGGCCTAAACGCGGAGTGATTGAGTGCATACGCCGTCTGGTTCGAGCGTGCACCGGGAAATGTTGAATGCTTATAATGACAGATAAGTGAATTCAGATTCGCGTTTGTTGTCCGCGAAAGGTAATAATAATAATAATAATAATAATAATAATAATAATAATAATAATAATAATAATAATAATAATAATAATGATGATGATGATGATGAAAGCTGGCGACTATATTGTTCAAGAAACGGCGTCTGATAAACCATTACACGTCCTTTATTAATTATGCAAGATGGTCATTTCTCTTTCTTAATCCTAATTAATCGGTGGGTTCGCTAACCTGGCCGTCACACCTGCTCAGTGATATGCCGAAATTCAGCGAGTACGAATTTACATGCCTGTAGCTGGAAATAACTGAAATGTAGCGAGACAGAAATATTGTAGTCTGCACCACCAGAAATAAATGCGAACGTGTTGTTCGCCGATGTGAAAACTGTTTGGGAATTGTCGGGTTAACAATGAGACGAAGAATATATGCCGAAACGAAAACACCAAAACAGGCGAATACACGCTTAGACGTCCACGCAGAGATGCCACGAAGATGAAGGCAATGCATGCTTGTCGTGGCATGAATCGTAATGAGAGGTGTTAAGTGAATGCACAGATAAGTATAACACACATTTAACACTTTCTGTAGGCTTTGTGTCTTAGTGACACATCTGAGGGATTGACCAAGAATGTGTATATGAGCTCTGTCCCAAAAGTTAGTGCAGCACGTTAAATTTTTTTTTTTCTCGAACTGTGAGGTACATCAGTGCGGTCACCTTGAAAATACTCTGCATTAGACGCAATACACAGGTTCCACCTCACGGTTCGTGACTGGAAGCACCGTTGGAAGTCAATTTCTGTTCGGGCAGCGATGTCGATGCCTTTTTAGTTGTCGTCACATTACCGAAACGCCGCCCGATCGGAGCACTAAATATGAATTGGGAAAAAAAAGAAAAGAAAGTTGCAGCGGGCTAAATCCGGCGATTTGGGAGGGTGCTGCAGCACAGTTACTGAATTGCGTGCCAAAAGCTCGCGCACTATCACTGCAGAGTGTGCGAGGATATAATCGTGTCGCAGAATCGAGCGCCCTAGCTCTTTCGACAAATTTGGTCGTACGCGGCGCACACGATCGTTCATACGCCTCAGGACCTCCATGTAGGAAGTTGCATTGTCGGTTTAAAAAAAAAAAAATTATGGGGTTTGACGTGCCAAAACCACTTTCTGATTATCAGGCACGCTGTAGTGGAGGACTCCGGAGATTTCGACCACCTGGGGTTCTTTAACGTGCACCCAAATCTAAGTACACGGGTGTTTTCGCATTTCGCCCCCCATCGATATGCGGCCGCCGTGGCCGAGATTCGATTCCGCGACCTCGTGCTAAGCAGCCCAACACCATAGCCACTGAGCAACCACGGCGGGTCATTGTCAGTTTGACCTTCAGATCCAAATTCGTGGTGCGCAGTTCCATGGCAATCAAAGTACACGATTACCACGACTTTGACTTTCGCGTTGTGCTTCAGCGCTTTTCTTTTCTGGCCTTGGATCGTCTTTCTTTTTTTTTCCCGCACTCTTCGCTCTGCGACTTGCTCTCGAAGTCGTATTCGTAACTCCAAGTTTCGTCGCCGGTGACGACCATTTGTAGTAAGTCGTCGCCTGTTGTCTAAAGTTTTCCAATCAATGCAACATTTTATTCATCGCAACTTTCGCCCAGGGCGTCAGCAGTTTCGGCACCATCTTGGCGCAAACCTTTCTAATTTCCGAATTTACGATCAATATCCAGTGAACGGACGACTTTCCCAAAGAAAGTGCTGCTTACTCTAACATTCCTTCGCCGGTAACTGAGAGAGAGATGGAGAGAAAGAGCGAGAAAGATAGAGAGAGAAAGAGATAGATTGTTAAGAGGAAACAGAACGCACACAATCCATGTTTTCATCTTCGCACGAGGTGGGCGCTGTCCTTATCTTGCATCATCCTTGAGGTCCTCACGGCCTTCGCGGAAATACTGGACCCTCGAGAGCAAAGTTATTTCCTTTAGGGCACGCTTTCCATAGCTCTTTTGCAGCATTTGATGAATTTGTGCCATTGTTGCCCAATTTAACAAGAAAGTTGATATCGACCCTTTATTCCGTCTGTTCGCCGACCTCCATTTCGACAGAGCGAAAATGGGTTGCGCAATGAGTGCACAAAATTCTGCCTTGTCACGCAGCAGCGCGGCTCGTTCTAGAGCTCGTTCGACCGGATCCTCTCGAGTCGAGGGAAGTGGCGCCGCTGTACCCTCTCTCACTTTGTTTTGCTGACTCACTGCACGAACTTCTGGGACAGACTTCGTATACCGAGTGGCCCAGGGATGGGTAGCCCAAATATGCGAAATATCAGAAAAGCTCAAATAAGCTGTCGAACGTCGTGCGCTATTTCGTTAAGAGGTTTGTGTGCCTTCCAAATTTTCAGCCAAAATCCAGTGAACCTATATATGTATATGTGCTGGTAAAATGTCGCGATTTATTCTTTTATTACACTGAACGGAGGTGGCGCTCACACGGACTACATTGTCGCCGAAAATTTCATGCAACGACAGTGCACTTTCTTCAGCCATCGGGCGTGCCCACGGGGTGGAACACCGACACCTGCCCCCTGTCCGAAGTTTCTGCGTTCCTTCCCTCCCCCGTCGCCCTCCCCTTCTCCGGTTAGGTGCGTGTGCCCCCTCCGCCTGCCCGAAAATAAATTTTCTTGCTACGTCGTTGCCTTCAGCCGTAAAGGGACATCGCCGAACTCGCTTCACCGTAAGCTCCGTTGAATTTCGAGTGCATGCCCCTAGAGCTGCAAAGACGAAGGGTGGACAAGGCGCTCACGAGTGCCCTTGTGACACGGGTATTAGTTGTTTAGTACTTAATTAACTGTTTGAAAAAAAAAAAACTTCGCTTCACATAAATTACACCATTTCTTGCATCTGCATGTTTTTTTTTTAATAAACGCTTCGCGCGGGAAAGTTGTTGAGTTAGGTAAGATTAGGTTACTAGGACCAATGTAGGACGCTAGGCGTGCCTTGCCCAGATTTCATTTTTCTTCAGATGCGACAGCGGCACACCAGACTTGAAACATCTATTCTAGCTTAGCATAGCCGTAGAACCAGTCAGAGACAAATGCAAAGGATCGACAGCACAGAACACTCGATTCTTGGACGTACAGCCCTGTCGAAGAAAACATCGCTGTTCTCTGGCTTTACGTTTTAGAAGCCAATGTAATACCATTATCTTAGCTACACTTCTACCTCCATCCCTCCGCTAAAACAAAAAAAAATGAAAGAATGAAAACCCTTGGCCAGCCACGAGCAATCGTTGTCTTAAATAAAGCGTTATTCTTTCATTCATTCTTCCAGTTGGTTTTAATCGGCGAATGTGAGGCAGTTTTGTGTGCTTAGAAGCCCATTTCCATGTATATTCGTTTTAAGCCTGTTGTTGCTCTGTTGCTGCGGGATTTTTCCTGCAGCTCTATTTTTGACATTGCTTTCGCATTATAGACCTTGGACCGGGGTTTTTCCATGGATGCACGCGCGCTGTCTTTCCTTTCATTAATATCATGTGTCTATATCACGTTTGCCACGACGAGGTAATGATGATACCTCGTTGGTACGACGTCTGGACGGCACATCGAAATCCCAAAGGGCGCTTAGCAGCGTCCGGCACAACACAACAGCGACGAGGTGTGCGCACGCACGCACGCACACACGCACACGCGCACGCGCGCACACACACACACACACACGCACACACACACACACACAGACACACACACACGCGCACGCACGCACACGCACACACACACACACACACACACACACGCTCGCTCGCTCGCTCGCACGCACGCGCACACACACACACACATACATACGCACACACACACACGCACGCACACACACGCACGCGCACGCACGCGCACGCGCACGCGCACGCACGCACACGCGCACGCACGCACGCGCGCACACGCGCACACACACACACGCACACGCGCACACACACACACACACACACACACACACACACACACACACGCACGCACGCACACACACACACGCTCGCACGCACACACACACACACACACACACACACACACACACACACACACACACACGCTCGCACGCACACACACACACGCGCACGCTCGCACGCACGCACATATTCTCTCATTCACTTTCATGACCATTCATTTATAATTTATTTAATTCAATTAGAGCTGCAAATATTTTCTTCTATGTCGTCCTTCGTCATTGTTCGTTGGCTTCTTATGATAGAATAAAAAATTCCTTTCGTGTCGTGTGTATATGTGTGTGTGTATGTTGTTCATCATAGCTACCTTATCAATAATAATGTCGCTTGACAACCGTGATTATCAGACGAAGAAAGCCGCGTTGAAAGAACGTAACATGCTTTATGGCCTTGGGACCGACCTCTCGGAAGAATGAAATTATGATGCGCATGAATCTCCGCATCGCATATTCGCGTATGATATGAGGTCCGCTATAACACTGGCATGATGTCGGGTGATAATCATTATATGCAATAATCCCATACGATCATATGGTATCCTGCATAAACATCTGAATGATTGCACGTGATCGTTCAGGGTTAAATGCAGTGTTACAACCCAAACGAGACGATCGCAATTAAGTTTTGCGATCGCTTCGGTCGTTCGGCGGGCTGCTCGGTTCATACTTTATGAGGTGAAAGCAGCTTTCACCTTATAAATTATGGACCGAACATCCCAGCAATAAAGCCATCTCATCATATACTATGCGGAATTATATTTAAAAGCGTGTAAGGTTATACGATCGTATGTAGATTTATTGTAAGTGGAAGTTACGAGAGGCACACGGGTGCCAGTTGTACTGTGTGTGTGTGTGTCTGGGAGGGCACGTCACATTTGCTTGTACGATAAATGTTTCTCGTCAAAAGAGCAAGCGCCTCCTTCTGCGCCGTGCCACGCGGTAGCCAGCTTTTCTGTCTACTAATGATGCTCATTGTGACGTCACAAAACCGTTTCCGTAAATATCCGCCAAGGACGTACGGCGTGACGAGGTGTGCCGCTTGCGTTTCTCATGCGAACGCGGTCAGCAGTGTCCACGCGAATGGAACGGAGGAGGACTGCGGCAGCCATTTGTGACGCAGTCGGGGCTGCACAATAAGGAGCGATAATAAGATGGCAGGTGTCACGCTGGCGGGGGAAGCGGCTCGATGCGGTTTCCTGGCTCGCTGGGCTGCGCTATCGTTCGGGCACGCGGGTCACGTCGCCCAGCCATCGTGCGCGCGTCCCTTCTGCGAGGTTTCGTCCTGGACCGTCTTGGACGGCGCCGTCGTGTAGCCGTAGAGAAATGGTGTGGCGACCGCGAGATTATTGGGAAGGGGGTTTTGAGGGCCGCGCGACGATTGGCACGGGACGCGCTCGTCCTCGCAACCGTTCGGCTGGTCTATAGCTTAGGCCGCTATAGAGCTTTAGCTTAGTGCTTCGAACGTCGTGTAAGACGTACAGCAACGAAGCTTTACTGTTAGCGCGAGCGAGCTCTAATCGGTGTACGACGCTGTACATACATACATACATACATACATACATACATACATACATACATACATACATACATACATACATACATACATACATACATACATACATACATACATACATGCATACATACATACATAGACACACATACATACATACATACATACATACATACATACATACATACATACATACATACATACATACATACATACATACATACATACATACATACATACATACATACATACTGACACGTGTACTTTATCTTGTCCGGGTGATCGCATGTCACCGCCTAACAAATGTTACCACACAGCGCAGGACGCGCCTGCATGTATCGAAACTTTCTGGAATGTTATCGATGGTTCCATCCGCGGTCTGTCGCCGAACCCTGTTTAATCTGCTTGCATGTATGCGCGACGCGAATAGTGTAAAACTTTGTGGAAGACACGCGGTTCTCAGCGATTACTCTGGAACATTCGACGACTGATGTATAAAAGCCGACGCACGTACTTGACCCGCTGATCAGGTTTTCGACGATCGCCGAGTGTGTTCGGCGCTACCGTTCTGTGAGTGTAGCCTGCTTTTGAGGGCACAAGTTCGCCGAATAAAACGCTAGTTTCTTTAATCACAATTTTGCTGCCTTCTTCACCGTCACTACTACGTGACAACACACACACACACACACACACACACACACACACACACACACACACACACACACACACACACACACACACACAGTCATATTATGAGAAGCCAACAAACACTGCCACCAAGGACAACATAGGGGAAATTACTTGTGTTCAATAAATGAAATAAACAAACGATAAATTAATGGAAATGAAAGTGGATGAAAAAACAACTTGCCGCAGGTGGGGAACGATCGATGCGAAAGTTGTGGGATTGTTCCCCACCTGCGGCAAGTTGTTTTTTCATCCACTTTCATTTCCATTAATTTATCGTTTCTTTATTTCATTTATTGAGCACAAGTAATTTCCCCTATGTTGTCCTTGGTGTCAGTGTTGGCTTCTTACGATATGACTAATAAAAATCGGGCCCCTCGGGTAACCCCTTTTCTTCTCATTTATATATATATATATATATATATATATATATATATATATATATATATATATATATATGCCATTTTCTCATGTGCCATTTTCTCAAGAATATCTCTATTTTTTTTTCTTATAGTTCCAAAAGAAGGGCTCCAATGAAATCGTCGTCGTCACTGCACGTGCGCCGCTACATGGCAACCGAACCCCTTAGGTCTTGGATGTCGTGCCTTGCACCGTGTTCCTTCAATGTCTTATTGTTCTTTTTTTTTTTCGTTGAACAGCTTGGATAAAGTTAGCCGGGACACCCCATACACTGGTCTAGCTAAATCGGGGCTCATTTTGGCGGTGCCCGTTTTATGTGCTTATATATATATATATATATATATATATATATATATATATATATATATATATATATATATATATCACTATGAGCAGTAAGTGCAGGTAAGTATTAAGCACAAGCGGTGGATGCAATGCACATGGTGGTGTGTAATTGCTAAGCGCATGGCCTCGATTCCCAGCCGACGCCTTGATAGGGGAGAATACACACACACGCATACTTAGATTTTAGGTCCACATTAAAGAACGCGTCCAGGTGTTCAAAATCCACAGCTCCGGCATATTTCGTAGCCCCATTGTTGTTCTGATACAATAAAGATAATCAATTATTCAAACACTCACTGCTATATAATGCATAAAATCTGATACACACATAGTCTGTACGAGCGATGAGTGTCTGCAGGTATTAAAATTACGCCAGTACAAGCAACACAAACAGAAAAAGACAACATGTGAAGGTCATAATTCATAGCAATGGTTGGCATGAAAAAAAAGAAGTGCCCGATAGTAACCCGTTAAGCTTTCTTTGTTGATTGCATATCGATAAGCGCCTTTAGCGCACACATCGCAATCAAAGAACTGAAGCCGGTCAGTTCTCTATATATATGCATGTTAATTTAACAAGCATCCCGAGGTAATAGCCCCATTTCCGGGAAATTCGTGCTCACAAGGGCCGCGAAATGCTTGAATCATTACTAACACCAGAGTCCTTCATGGAAGGACTCTGGTGTCACTCTCCCGCAAAGTCTGCGAACAAACTGCGAGGAACACCAACGTGCCTCCTTGCTGATATTGTGGACGAACGTCTCAGAACCGTTGCTTGTCTCACGATACAAGAAAAGCTAAGGTTGAGTCTGTATTTTTGGTTGTACTATATCATGCCGGGATGAAACACAAACAAGAAGAAATAAAGAGCACCTCTTTCATCTGATTTCTTGAGAGTGAGGTTTGTGATCGTTGAGTAGCCGGGCGCTAGTGATGTTCTGACAATGTGCACAAGGGAAATTCGTTTTTCAGTTCGTTTTCTTGTGTTCGCGTTTCATTCCTGCGTGATATGTAAGCGTTGAATTGAAACGCACTACTGATAGCAACGAATCCTCGCGTTTGTCCTTGGTGTCGCGCTCGTGTCCTTTCCCTGCGTCCTTGTTGCTAGGTGTAGCGCGTTTCAGTTCAGCATCTCAGGATGCGTGTTTGTGGACATGCATTGATTTCTGACAATTACACAATTGGAAGGGGTGTGTTAACAATTTGCTGTCAGAAAATTTAAATTTGAAGACCTTCACAGGAGTTTAAACCACCTCCTTGGAAACGGAACCGGAACTGTTTCGCAGTAAAAGCTGCTATTATTACTATTTTTCCGAGCGCGCCGAGGAATGGTCATATTTCTTCATTTCACTTTAAAAAAAAAAAAGAACCCGAAATTTTAATGTCTGTATTATACTTTGACGCGAAACCCCGGTCCGGGGGTGCTGCTCTGGACATCGTCAAATTCCGACTTATACTGCAATGGCGGCATTTTAATCCAATCAAATGAACCGTACAGCAGCCTTGTGGGCCAATGAATAGCTGGCAAGATGGCGAATTGGACAATATGGCGGAGTTTGATAATGTCCGTAATATCACCCCGTTCGCGCGCGGAGGAATGGGAGGTTTAGCCATATCAGTGAGGCCCAGAAGTCTGTAGTGTTCTTATGGTATCTGGAAGCTCGCCACTCGCTTCACCAATGTCGCAGGTCAACTTATATAATGTAGTAAAGTGTCTGAACGAGGGGCATAAGCTGCGTTAGTTCTTTTACATTCAACATGGTGGATAGGATAAGACAGGACAAGTGATAGAAGAACAGGGCAGTAGCTAGCGCATCTGTCCTGTACGAATCACTTGCCCTGTCGTCGGCGCTGCTCGCCATGTTGGATGTGACGGGAGTTCTCGCGAATGGCCGCGCGGCCACCCGGACAATCTCGGAGAACGCGAGCTTTATCCAGGAAGCCACCGGGCGCGCAGGTAGAAAAACCTGGTCTTACAGGTTTACATTTACATGTAGTGCAATGCGGAATGATGTGGGGGGTCGGTATACAATGGGTGCGTCTGTGCACGTCTCGACAGGACCGTCTCGCGTCGCGTCATGGAGTGGGGCAGATTGGGACAACCCTCCTCTGTTGGTATACACGTCGTCTAACCTTGCGCGCCAGTCGGAGCGTGCTAGAGCGAGCACTACGGTACGGTTGAGTGGATCAGGTCAGCACGGGGACGCAGAGATTTAACAGGACAAAGAGTCGTGATTGACAGGCGTCATTTTGCGTGTGCCCTTCACATAGAGGAGGAGGGGGGGTCGCACATGGTTTTAACAAAGAACCGTAAAGGACGGTCACACACACACGAGGTGAGGCGCGTAATATTGTGTGTGATTTTCTTTCATGGCTGTTTGTCTCATTAAAAATGCGCAGCGAAACCTACATTCCATGTTCATTTCATTTATTGCTCCTTGGAGGTCCCTGTCGCTTGTGGGTGCTAGTCAAGGCAAAGTCGGGGAGTGTCTATGTTCGCAGTCAAGCTCGCATTCTGGCATTACGGCGAAGTGACATTTCGTTAAATTATGAGATTTTGAGTGCCAAAACCAAGATCTGATTATGAGTCACGCCGTGGTGGGGGACTCCGGAGTAATTTGGACCACCTGGGACTTTTTCAAGCGTACCTAAATCTAAGCACACGGGTGTTTTCGCATTTCGCCCGCATCGAAATGCGGCCGCCGTGGCCGGGATTCTATTCCGCGACCTCGTGCTTAGCAGCCCAGCGAATTGACATTTCCATTTCTCCTCCTCCTCATCACCATCATCAGCCTATTTTATGTCCACTGCAGGACGAAGGCCTCTCCCTGCGATCTCCAATTACCCTTGTTCTGCGCCAACCGATTCCAACTAGCACCTGCAAATTTCCTAATTTCGTCGCACCAAATAGTCATCGCTTCCCTTCTTGCGCTTCCCTTCTCTTGGTATCCATTCTGTCACCCTAATGGTCCAACGGTTATCTAATAAGCTCCCAGTCAGGAGCTCACGATGTCTGTAGTATGCAATCCATCTCATTTTTATTCTTCTCTGAATTTCTTCCTCATGGTCAGGGTTCCCTGTGATTAGTAGACCAAGTTAAACGTACTCCTTCACAGACTCTAGAGGCTGACTTGCGATCTTGAACTCTTGTTCCCTTGCCCGGTTATTTACCATTATCTTTGTCTTCTGCATATTAATCGTCAACCCCACTCTTACACTCTCCCTGTTAAGGTCCTCAATCATTTGTTGTAACTCGTCTGCATTGTTGCTGAATAGAACAATGTCATCGGCAAACCGAAGGTTGCTGAGGTGCTCGCTGTCGATCCTTACTCCTAAACTTTCCCAGTTTAATAACTTGAATACTTCTTCCAAGCACGCAGTGAATAGCATTGGAGAGATTGTGTCTCCTTGTCTGACCCCTTTCTTTATAGGTATCTTCCTACTTTTCCTGTGTAGAATCAGGGTAGCTGTGGAACTTATGTAGATATTTTCCAGGGTATTTACATAAATGTTCTGATTATGTAATGCTCCTTGATTATGTAATGCCTCTACGACTGCTGGTATCTCTACTGAATCAAATGCTTTTTCGTAATCTATGAGAGCCATACAGAGAGGCTTATTGTACTCTGCGGATTTCTCGATAACCTGATTAATGACATGGATGTTATCTATTGTAGAGTATCGCTTCCTGAAGCCAACCTGTTCCCTTGGTTGAATAAAGTCCAATGTTGCCCTTAGTCTATTGGAGATTATTTTGGTAAATATTTTATATAATACTGGGAGCAAGCTAAAGGTCCTATAATTTTTCAATTCTTTAACGTCTCCTTGTTTGTGGATTAGTATAATGTCTGCATTCTTCCAGTTTTCTGGGACCCTTGCAGTCGACAGACACTTCGTATAAAGAGCCGCCAGTTTTCCAAGCATTATGTCTCCTCCATCTTTGATTAAATCGACTGTTATTCCATCCTCTCCTGCCGCTTTTCCCCGTTTCATGCCTTGCAAGGCCCCTCTGACCTCATCTATTGTTATAGGAGGAGTTTCTGTATACTGTTCATTATTGTTTCGAATAGAGTACTCCTGAGTCATCTGGGTACTGTACAGGTCAGTATACAATTCTTCCGCTGCATTTATTATACCTTCGAGATTGCTGATGATATTACCTTGCTTATTTTTCACTGCATACATCTTGGTTTGACGGGCGATGGGGGCCCATAAAGCGGTGAACGCGCTTTTGTGCTTCTTAAAGACGACGGGCTTGTGTGACCACCTGTGACTATTGATGCAATTTCTGTAAGACCACACGCGTCAGCGAACTCACAGCAATTTCCTTCTTTCCTTCCCTCCTCTCTCTCCCTGTTATCTTTGTTCTCCCCTTTCCCATTTCCCCGGTGTAGGGTAGCCAATCGGACGTTATTCTGCTTAACCTCCCTGCCTTCTACTTTTCTCTTTCCTCCCTCCCATCTTGGTTTGTCCTATGGCAAGTTTCCTTCTCACTGATTTCAGCTTGCGTCCACTTTTTACGGCTTCTTCAGTCTTTCTCACGTTATACTTCCGAATATCACTTATTTTCGATTTGTTGATCAGTTTTGACAGTTCCGCGAATTCTATGTTATCTCTTGAGTTGGACACTTTCATTCTTTGTCGTTTCTTTACTAGGTCCTTTGTTACTTGGGAGAGCTTGCCAACTAGTTGCCTTGGTGCCTTGCCTCCCACTTCAATTGCTGCCTCTGAAGCCAGCCTATTTACAGTTTCATTCATTACCTCTATGTCGTCATCATCATCTCGCTGTTCTAAGGCTGCATATTTGTTTGCAAGTACCAGCCTAAATTTGTCTGCTTTTACCCTTATTGCCTCTAAGTTGACCTGCTTTTTCTTGACCAATTTTACTCTTTATTTGTTCAAATTGAGGTGAATCCTAGCCCACACTAACCTATGATCACTGCACTTTACCCTACCTATCACTTCTGCATCCTGCACTATGCTGGGATCGGCAGAAAGTATGAAATCAATTTCATTTCTTGTTTCACCATTAGGGCTTTTCCAGGTCCACTTTCTGTTGCTACGTTTCCTGAAAAAGGTGTTCATTATTCTCAGCTCATTGCTTTCTGCGAATTCTACCAGCACCTCTCCTCTAGCGTTTCTAGAATCGACGCCGTAGTTGCCAATCGCCTATTCACCCTCCTGCTTTTTCCCTAATTTTGCATTGATGTCACCCATTACTACTGTATACCGAGTTCGCACTTTTCTCATCGCTAATTCGACATCTTCATAAAACTGATCTACTTCCTCATCGTCGTGACTGAATGTTGGAGCGTAGGCTTGTACTACCTTTAATCTATACCTCTTATTAAGTCTGAGCACGACTACTGCTACCCTCTCGTTAATGCTGTAGAATTCGTAAATGTTGCCCGCTATGTCCTTATGGATTAGGAATCCTACCCCGTATTGCTTCTTATCAGGGAGACCTCTATAGCAGAGGACATGGCCGTTATTCAGCAATGTGTAAGCCTCACTAGTTCTAATCTCACTAAAGCCTATGATATCCCAAACAATGTCTGACATTTCCTCGAAGAGTCCTGCTAAGCCAGCCCCACTCGAGACGGTTCGGGTGTTAAACGTTACAAGAGTCAGTTTCCATTGGCGGCCTGTCCAGACCCAGAGGTTCTTTGCACACTCTGCTGCGTTACAAGTCTGACCGCCGCCTTGGCGAGGTGCTCCACAGCTGCTGGGGACTGAGCGCCATTGGTTAATTGAAGATATCATTAATTTCTCATATAAAAAACCAATTTGAAAAAAGAATGTTCTTATGTTAAAAACGCTCCCTAGACGTCGCTTTAGAATTTTCAGTATATAGAGCCTTTCTTTGTTTACACACAAGTCCCAGAAGACTTACGTTAAGCCCTCTGGAACTATACGCGAGTTACAATAGCTTATAAATAGTATATAGAAAGTATGTAGAACTCTTCAGCTGGCACCAGTTTTGCTGTAGAATTAGTATGTTTGACCAATGAATTTTACTGCCAAGTGCGAAATGAAAGCTACATACATGGGCTGGACACATGGGACACATTCCTTATATCTGAACACATCAAGAACATGTGCTGATATAGTAAACTATTAGACAAAATACTTATTTTTCATTAGCTAACTTGGCTGTCAAAATATATGACCGGAAGTTTTCTTGGGTCATGAACGCACTGCTGCCGTGGATAGAAAGGTCTATAACAAGCGTTTCCGATGGGGCCTGGTGGTGGTGAAGTTGTGTTTGTGTGGGGTAGGGGGGGGGGGGGGGGGGGCTCAATGACCCGGATGGCATTACATAAGGGTGGCGTACAAGCGTATGATATACAAACATTTCAGAAACAAAATTAATGAAAAAGAAGAGGAAACAGGGTAGATGCTACGTACAAGTCAATGAACACAGCATGGAGTGCCGATACGTTACGTCAATAATATTGCTCACACTTATCAGAATGCACCCGTTAGAGGTAACGCGCACTGTAGAGCTATGCACTGCGAACGTATGCGTCGAAACAATGCCTTCTGCGTACAATGATGACCTTCGTGACACACGCAAGCTTCAGCGGCAAAGCTGTGTTGCAACAGCGTGAACGCGTGGTGTGTGTGTGTGTACACATCACAATGGACACTTTTCATCATCACTCTGCGCCGTCAGGTGGCCCCAACGAGGGCTTTCTTTTTCAGTTTGTCCCGCAATGGGCGTCATACGCTTTTTGAGTTTTGTGCGCTTTCGAAAGAGAGAGAGGGGGGGAGAACAACAATGTGAGTAGGTTTTACCTGAATGGCGAAGCTGCGACAGGGATAGCGTAACTGTGCAGGGGAATCCCGTGCCGATGATCTCTGCCATATCTTTTATTTATTTTATTTTTTTTTCATCTGTCACACTTCGTCTCTCGAGAGGAGCTGTCGAAGCTGCGCACTGCGCCATTGTTTCATCTTTTTTTATTCTAGGTTTTTATCGCTGCCGTCTTCTCATAATTTGCTGCCTTTAAATAATTCTACCAGTTTGAATATACGCGACTGTTACATAACAAGGGGGACTGCCGAAACACTGATTACTGGGCCAGTCGGTGTGGAAGCGGCCTTTAAAAATGAACTGCTGCTACACAGGCCACAACGGGAAAGGTGCCGAGAGACAAACGAGAATGTCTTTCGGTGTTTCTTCCGTTGTTTCTCGTGCTCTAGCTCCAACTTTTCATCGTGACAGCAAAGAAACTCGAGAAGAAACTAAGAACCGCGGATTAACGACGAGTGGAACGGAAAATGGTAGGTGTGGTGCAACATTAATGGATTACAGAGCGAACGTGTGTTGCTCATGTATTCTGTAATTGTTGAGTTCGAGCGGTGGCGCGGTAACGTCAAAGCAGCAACGCGACGCCAAAGCTTAATGCTAACAGACATGCAGGCCACGGGTTCGAATAAGCCGGCGGGTTTTTATCGTACGCCGGCTGCGATCTCACTTCGGAAAGCAAGTCGGTCAAACGCGCGCAGTGCGAACGAACGGCGACGCGACGGATCCTGTGGTCTAGCAAACAGTTCTATAACTGCGCAGACAAACGATCACAGAGACAGAGAGAGAGAGAACACACAAGGACTGGCGCAGTCCTTGTGTGCTCTCTCTCTGTGGTCGTATAATGTGTATAAAACTGTTTGCTAATACGCATCAACTCACCCAACAAGAAGTTATTCTAAGCTCCTGTGGTATAGTTCCTTTTTCCTGCGACGCGAGAGCGACTCGCGCATCTCGAGGTCCGAACTTTGGTTTGTCAGAACGAGACGTCGCAATGGTCAAAGGGCTCGCGAACCCTTTCGAAAGCTTCACTTTGCGCGCTTGCGTTTAAGAAAATGAATGTACGGGACTGTTTGCTTTCATAACTGAGCGAAGCATACAGGAACGCGGAGGTCGCTATACCAATGGGCCGGTGTAATGTGTAAGGAATCATTTCGTTCGATTATCTTCCTTCTTTTTTATCAGCCGATCCCGATGATAACGCTCGGGCCATTGACGAGACGCGAAGAGTGATAACACTGGAATATAATCGCTGCGTTACCATGCCCTGATTGGCGCATTCGGAGCACGCGCGAAGATAAATTCCAGTGTGCCAAACTAAAGTGTACCGCGACTACTCAAACGCACTAGCAATGACGCAAGTTTCGTTGCAGATTTTGACAGTAAGCTGGTTGGAGACCTGTATATATATATATATAGCCGTCAGATCTGAACAAATTAGAGCGCTTCTGCCTTAAGAAAAGAAAAAAAAAAGAACAGTGAACCAGAAAGTGCTCTGAGCGCACTTTTTGATTTACGCTTGATGTAGCCTGATGTGACCATACGCAACGTGTATACGCAGTGGTTGGCTAGGTAGGTCAGAAGCGAACTGGTGATTTTCGCTTGCGCCGTTCGAGCCAAACGTACTCTCCGGTGCTGGCCGACTTTGCTTGTTTCTTTCTTCTTTAATGCTTGTATTAGCTCGTTACACAACTTCAAGGAGTGTCTTCAAGGAAGAAGGAGTGTCTTCAAGGATTAGGTTCCTCGAATCTATACACGTTTTTAACTGCCGCACGTTCCCGGATGTTGGGTAGAGGGGTCACTTATTTTTATAGGATGCTTGCTGTACAAATGCGATTTTGACATTGGCGTTACACAGGTTGATCAGGTCCTGTACAGCTAATTTTCGTTCGCGTCGCTCTTTCTTGTTGGGATCACGTTTTTCTTTTTTTTTTTTTTTTGTCACAAAGTGATCATGCACACAGTGCGCTGACGTCAACTGCAGTCAGCGCATGGTTGGTCTTCGTCTTACCTTGGTGCTCCGTGGGCGGCGCATGCGTCTACATCTCGCAAAACATTATTGGCCATTTTATGGCACGAATGCCTTAAACACTGTGTATGGGTGTCAAAAGTAACCTTCAGGCGTAACAGTAAACACGGAAGCCATACGCTTTGGATTTTTAAAAAAAATATCACGTAATGCGCCTGCCGTAAACAGGGCGCACAAGACAGGCTAACAGACCCGCCAGTCGGTTAGGCGTAATGTATACCCAAATCTGGGAAGCTGGCCGTTAGTAGAGGATGTGAAAGATAAATTCACCTTTCTTGCTTTTCATGCACAAACAGCGTCGCTTATGACGCGAAAGTAGACGTCGCGAATTTCGTTGTACGAGGTCTGTTAGAAAAGTATCCGACCTTATTATTTTTTTCGAACACCTGATGGATATTAAACAAGCGCGCTTGCATCAGCCGACCTTGAACCATCGTGCGCATGCGCGAATTTTTTCTCGCCTGCCGATAGGGTCAGTCGCTGGGACGCAGCGTTTGAGTGAGGTAGTGCGCAGTGCTCTCGTCGGTTTTTTATTGCAAGGAAAATGGCGGAGCGACTGGAGCAGCGCTACTGCATCAAATTTTGACAGAAACTGGGCGACAGCCTAGTGGAAACCATTCGGAAGATTCAGACGGCTTTCGGTGACGATGCTATGAGCAGCACACAGATTAAGGAGCGGTACAACGGGCTTAAAGATGGCCGCACATCGGTGGAGAGCGAGCCACGCTCCGGTCGGCCATCAACATGCCGAAATGACCAGGTCATTGCCGAAGTGAACGCTGTGGTGTTGCGCAGCCGTCGTGTGACTATCCGAGAAATTGTGGAAGAGATGGGCATCAGCACTTTTTCTGCACATTCCATTGTGACCGAAGATTTCGCCATGAAGAGAGTTGCGGCGAAATTCGTGCCGAAGGTATTCACGGTGGAGCAAAAGCAACTTCGTGTTGAAGTCTCACAGGACCTGCTGGATTCCACAAACAGTGACCCCGACTTCATGAACACCATATAATCACTGGTGACGAGTCTTGGATGTACGGGTACGACCCGGAAACCAAATGCCAGTCGTCACAGTGGAAGCATTCCACGTCACCAAGACCAAAGAAGGCCCGCCAAGTGCGCAGCAACGTCAAAGTGATGCTGACTGCTTTCTTTGACTCCCACGATGTGGTACACCACGAGTACGCACCACAGGGTCAAACAATCACCAAGGAGTACTACAGGGATGTCCTCCGTGGCATACGTGATGCTGTGCGGCGCAAGATACCGGAGTTGTAGTCAACAGGAAATTGGTGCATCCATCACGACAATGCTCCTGCACATTCCTTGCACTTGATTCAGACTTTTTTTGGCGAAAAACCAGACTCCTGTAGTTCAGCAGGCTCCTTACTCTCCTGATATGGTATCCTGCGACTTTTGGCTGTTTCACAAAAGCAAGAGGCCATTGAAAGGAGCGAGATTTCAGACAAGAGGACATTATAGCTGCAACGACAGCTGAGCTAAACTCCATTCTGAAAGAGGCCTTCTCGGAATGCTTCCAACAATGGTAGAACCTCTGGGAGAAGTGTGTGAAGTCCCAAGGAGACTACTTTGAGGGTGATCAGGTTTCCAACGCTCCAGTTACGTCACATTTTTTTTCTTCGGCCAAAGGTCGTATACTTTTCTAGCAGAGCTCGTATTTTCTCGTTTATGGACGCACAGAGGAAATGCGAGCGATCGAGAAGGGAATTTCATGGGGCCTGATTTTTGGTTACTTACACCCTATAAAGAAAACAGACAGTGCAGCCAGGGAAAAACGCACATGCGAAATTATTTTTTTTTTATGAAATGCAGAAGTAATAAGGAAAACATGGAAATTAAAGTGAACGAAAACTTAACTTGGCGCGGGTGGGAGCCGAACCCGCGTTTTTCGCAATGATTTACCGATTACACTAACGTGGCAACGATCATCCCGTCCACTTTCTTGGGTATTTGTGTGTGTGTGCTATAGATAGCAATGATGATGATGATGTAGTGGCCCAGCCTGTTTGTAACGGGTGGACGCGCGATGTCTTGGCCTAAAATTAAAAAAATAAGAGAGGAAAGAAAAAAAAAACGAAGAAAGAAAAAAATGCAAAAAAGGTTGCTATGCAATCTGAAGTCACATCCGGCGCACACTGGTCCACCACTCAGTCGCTTTTTGGTGGCCTCCACAACGCAGTTCCGGCCCACGTTGCGTCCATTCGCGCCGTGTTTTCCATCATCCGCCTTGAGCGTGTGGAAGCCAAGCGCCCCAGGGAGACCTGTGTCCTCCGCCGGCGCAGTCTCCAGGCCAGCGCATCAAAGGATGAGATGCTCTTGCGTCTCAGTTTCATCCCCGCAGAGCCTGCACTTGATGCACGTACCGGTGTCTTGGAAGCGGCTGCGGTATGCGAGAGTGCGGAGTGCCCCTGCCCTCACCTCGAACAGGAGGCTGCTTCCAATGTTGTTACCGTAGAAGCAGCGCGTACTAATATCTTGCTTGTTTCCCCGCTAGAGTTCCAAGGTGGACTTGGACCCCGTTGTCTTGCTCCAGATTGTGGTTTCGGCTTCCTTTACGCGTCGACGGAACTCGACCGACCACTTAGTTGCAGTGTCGGCCGCGATTTCTTCATCAAGGAAGCCAAACTTCTTTTCGATCTGATAGATTCGGCGTGTCCAGTTTGTTCTCATGCGCGTCGCCGAGAGATACTCGAAAACTCGGCGTGCCCACCGCGTGCGTGGCCGGAAGAGGAGACGGCCACGGTAGGCGATATTGCTCGCAGCTTCCGGAGCCTCGAAGTTAACCAGCGCCACTCGCGGCCATGGCGGCGAATGGCAGTCGCACTGCAGTGTGCCGACCGCAGCGCCGGCGCATTGGGTGCTCTCGTCTGCTCGCGTACGGCCATGCACAACAAACAGGCGCTTCTGTCCTTCTGTCACGCTTTGCAAGAACAGCTTACATTTTTCACGTGAGTAACGGTGCGTCCGCTGCTGCATTACGCGTACCCCTGTCTTCGCTGCTGTGCTAGAGAGCACGTTCACGACTGGAAGACACGCTTCATGTTCACTGTAGTGTACTTGAATGGTGCGCACCTGTGGTGGTCCTTTAGTAACGACTCGGTCACCTTTCTTGACTACCTTTCTCATCTTTCAGGATAATTAAACTAAGGGTACCGCAATGTTTTAGAATAGACTGCGGCAGGCACGTGATGCTTGCATAGAAAGAAAATGAGATATACCGGGCTTGGTTGTCTTTGCCAGCTTTTGTTATAACTCCAAGAGCGCCACGATCTAGTAGCGTGGACTCTTGCTAGCAAGGTTATTGTCACCACAGTAAGGCGGCTGCTTGCTTTGAAAAACAGATGGAGGGAGAATCGTCACCGGGCTCTTCGGCTACGTTCTTGGCTACCTTTCTCACCTTTTGTTAAATCATTTTCTCAAGAATAGCTCTAAGGGCGTCGCTATGTTGGAGACCGGACTGTAGCTGGCATCTACCGCTTATAGTGAAATGGGCTGAACAGAGATGTACTTGGCTTGACTACCTTTGTCAGCTTTCCTTATAGATCTTTTTCGCGGGAAACTCTAGGGACGCCACCTTGTTGTAGACTGAACTGCTGCAGGTGCCTGCTTCTTGCATTGAAATACGATGAAGGGAGAAGTACAACCAAGTCCCAAAATGGGGTTGTTAGTGTTGCCAGCCAACTTTTTTTTCTCGAACGCGTCGCTAAACTGGGGGTAAAGGCGTCGCTAAATTTTGCTCCAAGGTTGCTAAAATCGTCGCTAGGAGTGTAGAGTGAAATTTATATAATGTAGGCATTATTGGGAAACACTGTCGTTTAGTATAACATGGCGTAACGCATCTTCCAAAAGGTTTCACTTTCTTCAGTTTTTGTTGCTGGTGGACTAAATCATGCGACACGATTTCGACCATGTCGTAACACGCCGATGACAACTACGTGACCTAAATACAGGTCATATACTACGTTGCCACTCCTTTGCCCACCTGAAAGCTCCTTGCAGTTTATTAGTTGTCCGAAAGTCATGAGAAATGGAAGTGGTACGTTCAATCTAGCGTGAACGGGCTTGCCGCTGCGATACGTACGCCTTTCAACTGCTTATCTACCCTATTGTTCACCTGCTCCGTTCTAAACACCATCATGCAATTTATTGCCGTATAGCTCGCTAATCTAATTTACTGCTGCGCTTGCGTATTGTGAGTACATTGTCAATCCTGTTCGCCTCCTGGCAATAACCACGACATATGGCCTCCGTAAGCACAAACTGCCGTTGCTTCTCATTGTCACAGAACTCAGGCGCCGTACAGCCAATTTCGGCCGCCTTCTCAAGCTTTTGAATAATAAAACGCGTTTTAGAAAGTAATTTATGAAGGAACATTCTTAACTTTGAAGTCGTTATAATGTCACCAGTTATTTTGTCATGCCGCTAAAAAAAATCGCCGGTCGCTAAACAGAACGAAAAGTCGCTAAATCTAGCGATAAAAGCGATAAAATGGCAACACTGATAACTGTCCAAAAGTGCGTGTATCAAGTTCTATTGGTTGACTAATGCTTGGAATGTTTGAACTACTCTGAGTTTGCCAGGATCAGGCAACTCGCCGTCTCACCTGGCGCCTGTGCTCCATTTCGACGTGGCGCGATGACCGCAGTGTAATCTCAGCTGAAATTGTATCCTCACCGGTTAGAGCGGATAACACGGTTTAAGCATTTCGGCCGTGATAACGGTGTTGTTGCTCGCGGCTCAAACTTGACGCATTGATGCCAGTCAAAGTCGCACAGGAAACATCAGATTGGAGGTGCGCTCCACATGATTGCCACTTAGATTATCGTGACACCTCCGGCGCGACCTCCTGATCATGTTTTACTTTAGCTGTTCATCCGCGCTTATTGCTAATGTAATTTGTTACACCTTGGTTTCCTGTGCAGTAAACAGGTGTTAGCTGCGTTAGAGCTGGGAACCGTATTTTGCGGGTGCTCACTTTTCAATTTTTTTTTTATTTACGTGCACGTTTATGTCGTGCGATATGGTGCAGTCGTGAGGGACATGAGAGGGAACACCCAGTTCTCATGATGTATGAATTCGAATATATATGACATCTCGATGTGTAACAAGTGGCTTTCCTGTCAAACATTTACCCCCGTATTCAGAAATGTATCTTGAAGCCCATGCTTGACTTGACATAACGGACGCCACACGTGAACGTGCTCAAGACACCCATTGCGTTTCCTTTGGGGCGTTCACGACAGGCGTCACTGAAATCAAGTCAAGCGTGTCCTTCAAGTTAAGATGCATTTCTGAATACGGGGGTTAGTCTCATCGTGTATACTTCTATAGAAGTCTACACGATGAGCCACATATGTGTGGCTCATATTCGTTCGTCCCCGCAGCCTCCCGAAAGCAATTTGGGTGTTCAATTTCAGGTTTCTCGAAGAGACACATCCCGGTCCGACGACAATAAAGTTGAGCGCCGTTTCGGTAACACGTTCCACTGCGCATTGTCCCAAACTAGCAGACCGACACTTTTAGTGGCACATCCTTCGCCCCGCTGCTGTAGATTGGACTACTGGATTATGTTACACTGGATTTGGATTAGGTTCGATACTTCCTTTATTAAATTTCAGTCCGACCGCACTCAACAGATCAACTTGTCTAGCTCAGCCTTCTGTCGTATCTCGTTACCTTTTTTTTTCCCCTTTTACACTGGCACCATTACCCAAAGGTCAACAGCAGCCTTGCGCGTTCCATTTTTAGCTTTAAGAACCGCCGTTATACGTGCACGAAGTGAATTCAAAGCGTGTGCCGCCACGTGTGGACTCGAAATTGAAAAGTGTTACGACTTAATAGTTTAGTTCTTTTGACAACATAAAAGAAGAATGTCTTTGTGGATGAAAACATCGAATGATTACACTCGAAACAGTGTGCCAAATATTGTACTTGGAAATAACTAAAACGCGCATCTAACGCCCAGCTAATGTCTAAACCTGGAAAAAACTCCTTCCGTCGTAAACTCAACTGCTTTCCGGTCAATAGAAAACGCCTACATAGACGTGGCCTGCCCTCCTTGTTTCAAGGTGTCATCACTAGAGTAATCATCTTGTAAATGTGAACATATCCCATCACTTTCAAGCGCGCGCCAGTCGGCGTTCCTATGGAAACGGCACACTAGATCTGGCTGCGCGAACGACGTGCTTGACAATGCACTCGCGTTTCAAAACGCAAATGTCTTGCAAGTTTGCCACCTCCGCCGTGCATCACGTTTCACCTCATTGTGAACCGTGCAAGCTTCGAGACTGCCAAGTCGACGAGCAAGGTTTCACGTCTGCAGACAGTGCGGCCAAAGAAAGAAAGCATAGGGAAAATATAGTTTCATCTGGGTCGTTCCTCGGCTTCATTGTCTCGATTTGCTTCATTTGTTTGTCGCCGTCGATAGATCCAGTCCATCGGTTCCTCTGATTCTTCTCGCTGTGCGACGTCTGTTATAGATTGAACAAGCAAGTAAAAACAAAACGGAAAACTCGAACAGTTGGCGCATTTTTCGCTGAGAAACAACACACGAGCAGGCACTGCAAGCTTCTTTGCTGAAAGAATAGGTGGGCCGTCGTGTGTGTAGACGCACCTGCTCCGTATCCTGTACAGATGCGAAACCGCACTTGCAGAGTTGTGGTTGTTCGACACGGCCCGCTCCACGGAAAGGCGCACCCTGTGCCTTTCCATCGAGCGGCCGTGTGTTCGGATTGCAGGTGAGTTTTAATCGGTGCAGTGTTGCCAATCAAGCCCACACTGCCACAGCCAAGACCTCTGTTCACTGGCAGTGCCCCATACTGCCAGTCAACGCGACCTGGACCTATGAGGCATCTCCTGTTCCGACTACTGTTATTAATTATGCATAATTAATGCACGTACTTGCGCATACATTGTGTCTACCCTACATTTGAAATTATACGCTGTAAATTTAGGCTCTCGTGCCAAATTTGATGAGTTATTCTGGCGCATATATGGTGAAGAATATTTCGCAAAGCATCAAAATAAAATATGCGATGCCTTCGTACGGATAGAACTCTGTTTACAATTAAGATTCACGCCCTTCAATTCAGCAACATAGGTCTAGCTGCAGCTACGGTGATGCCCCGTCACGTGCAATATTGATGTAGTTGTTTTTGATCTTTCCTAAATCCACGCATCCTTAGACGTACCCTTCTGATTAGCGTTACGAGGCACCAATTTTTCCCATGTCCTTATGTGACGCTTAATTCGAATAATAAAGTCACAGTACGGAATTCGGCACTCGTTCACTGTGAATCAAAGTCTTGATTGAGATAAATTAATGCGCAGTCTAAACGTACGTGTGTCAAGGCGACGCCACATCCAGCTCGTCTAGAGGTGCATGTTGTTGCAAGCAGGACGGAGAATCTGTCGGTCGGCGTTGCGTTGACCATGACACGCTTTTACGTTGAAAGTGGAACGTAGAGCACGGAACCGGGTCAATGTTACGAGCTTCTAAGGATCTCTTTTACTTGACGCTGTAAGTAAATATAAGGCTTCGAAAAGAAAGCACCCGTTTCTGAACGAAAAATGGCTGAGCGGCCTGCCTAATATAACGAGAAAAATGTACATGTAGGCTGCCTCAGTATGGTGCAAGACCGCGTATATGGCACTTTCGCAAGCAGGGCTAGTAGTGCTAATTGAGTGTTTAAACGGGGCGGTACGTGTGGACAATCATGATCGGGCCAGTCCGCAAACGTTAAGCGGCTGAAATCCATCGACTGAACACTAACAGGCGCCTGAAAGAAACGTTTCTGAGTTTCGCCAAGCTACGTGCAGTAAGTAGCCTTTAGAGCAAGAAAACCTTCCATTAATATTTGTTAATAAAGACATATGGGTTCGATTACTCCCTAGAATGCAAACTGTATTGAATGGAGCAAAGAATCAACGTGCCTCGTAATCGCCGAAGCTCGGGAAACGTTGGTTGCGGTGGCTATCACGGCGACCTTCTAGGATAACTTTCCGCGGCGGTGATGCACTTCGCTCGTTCTTTACGTAACGAGTTGCCTAACCCGTTACGTCATTATTCGGGACAGGCAAATATTTGCGCCGGACGGCGAACAGGCGCATAAGGGCACATCGTTTTCGTTGCGGCCTGCAAACAGCTTTGCACGGTTCGGATCAGTGGTCCAACAACGTTGCATTGAACCACTGAAACTAGTATTGGGAACCGCTTCGCTAGGCCTAGTCTGTGTTCCGTTGCCAGTAAACGTGCATTAAACACCGGACACCTTTGCGAATCGCACGCGTAACGTTCCTGGGGAGGTATTCAGTAAGAGTCCACCTAGTGGACATGTCCATTTCGTCTGCATGGTTCTGCTGCTGAAGTTCTGATTGGCTATGCTGGGCTGCGCATCCGCGGCAGCGAGGCGCGCCACAGCCAATTAGCGCTTCAGCAGCAGACGAAATGGACATGTCCACTAGGTGTCCACTAGGTAGTCAGATGTGCTTAGCCTGAGTGGGCTCTCCTTCTTTGAAAGGTCACAAAGGAACTCAGTGTTATCGCATATCTTTGTTAATCCCGTGATGAAGGAGATGTAAAGGGAGTTCGAACTGTCTGAATCTCTGTTGATTGGTATAAGAATACCTCCCCAGGACTTGCTTACTCGGGAGGAGGGGAGGGAGAGAGAAAGACGAGGATAATGTCACCATTTGTCACGCATTCAGTTCCGACTTTTTCTGTGAACAGTCTGCCAGATGGCGACGAAGCGGAGATGCGCAGCGCCTTTTCGGGGCCGAGACACTGAGCACTGCACCGGCCCAGGCCGACGCGAAAGCCCGGGCCCGACCCGCGAGCCGTCCGAAGCGTTTTTCGGCGGGCCCGGGCCGAACTCGGGCCCGCTCATTAAAGGGCCTAAGGCGTGCGTTCTAGCACACACGAACATCATGCATTGCATGGTCCAAGGCATCCTGTGCCAAGAGGATGCGTGCACGTGCAAAGAGCTGGCTCTCAGTATACCTTAGCAAAGAAAATAGAAAAACAGACGTTCTATATTTTTCTTTTCCACAGAACGAACATTGTTTCCGCCTAAGGAAAAATAAATTATGCAAAAAAAGAAAAAAAAAACAACGCTCTTCAAACCATTCCCGTGTTACCGCTTTTGCGATTGCACTATAAGAATCGCAATAGTCGAACTCGGATATATGTAACCTACATATAACGAATTATTGTATAACGAACAGCAGTAAAATTACCTTGAAAATTTTTTTGTAAAATTGTTATTTTATATGCTGAATTGCCTATCGAACTTTTTTTGTGATCCCCTTCAAATTCAATATATCCGTGTTCGAAGGATTGTATTATTTTAGTGCTAATGCAAGGGGTGTCTTTCTACTTGTCTTTATTTTATGCTGTATGCTCGTGAATTCGCCTGTCTGTACATATATATATATATATATTCACATGCTAAATGACATCATAGGACCAAATTGTATGATCAAGGTAAATGCATGCGCACCAGCGGAAAAATAACAGCAAAGCCAATGGTCCAGATCACCGAGGTTCCCATATGAGAAACAAAGATTTCGGTCTGTTATTGCTTATGCACTGCAGCTGATAGACCCCAAGAAGGTAACACTGACACACAGGGTACAATCTGTAAGTAAAGAAAGCTTTTTTTTTTTTTTTTAACTTACAGGCTGGACCTGGTCATGTGCGCATGGGCCCTTGCTAAGCTTACTAATGAACATCTGGGCTCAGGCTTGGTCATGTACTGGGTGGCTTGGGAACACAGGCCCGGGCTGGGCTCAGGCTTCATAACGCGCACCCGTGCAATGCTCTAGTCTCGGTTCTGGCATCGCCATTGAGTGGCACGAAGCACACGCCATGCCACTGCGGCAGAAGTACGTTATGAGCATGTTCTATGTGGTTAATCGTCGGTGTAAGCCTGACGTCGTTCACACCGAACGATGCCACCTTGGAGAGGTCAAGATACGCCGATACAAGAATGAACAATCTTTATTTGTGCAAAAGTGTGGCCAGAGGTTGCAGCCACGGGGATAAAACTGTGATCGTTGCAAGCCTTTCAAGGGGGGAAGAGAAAGCACACTTTTGTACCTTGTGGTATATTAGCGATGAATGCATGTTAAGTAAGGCCCAAAAAGGAAAACAAGGGGCTCTGTTTTTATGTACAAAACCATTCCCGCTCTCGAAAAAAAGAAGGTTTGCGGGGAGTGCTCGTCCAGTCAATGGCGCAATAATGAGCACAACATTGTCTCAAGGTCACAATGCATTTACGGAGGTAGACGCAATGCCTTGTCAACTAGTCATGACGCTGCACTGCCTGTAGGAATGCAAGTCAGGAGTTGACAAGGACTTTTCACACATAATCTCTTTGTGCAAGCAAAGTTCTGACCCACAACAGCTTGATAGTTTTGGACGAGTGTTGTAAGCAGCCAAAACAGCCCATAACTCATCACTTATTGCTACGAGACATGTCACACAGATTTAGCACTGATGACAGCTGTGTCTGGCAAGGACGAAAGAGTACACCATTCAGTGTCTTTCTGTTCATGCAGTATGTACAACTGTTGCCATCAAGCTAGCTGAACCACGTTTACATGATTGGAGTCCACAAGAAGGATTTGCACTCACTCAATTTGCTTTAAATCACTGCACAATTAAGGATCTGGAAGATATGTCCATGTTCCATGATCATCCCACAAGAGATCAAAAGAAATCATTATTTACAACATTGAAGTCATGCATTTTCTGCCAACCAATGCAAGCTTGCAACAGTGGATTTCGTTTAACTTGCAATAAAGTGAGGAAAAATAGTATTCAAGAGCATGTGTCGCTTGTGCAATATTTAACATGTTCCATTTGCACAATACAAAGCTTTAGAGAAGACAGTGGCAAGAAGAAAGGCTGGCAGGAGGGTCAGGGAAGACATTGTGGCACATTGGAGATGTCCAACCAATAACATTTTCACATACTTCATTCAGCTACACAGCATGTCTCAATTGGATGCAAAAGTCCTATACACTTTGCACATGTAACAGTGTTTTTTTCCCCAGCAATATTAGAGCTAGGGTGCACTTTTCACCTCTAATGACAAAGTCCTCTGGCTGGAAACTTGCACAAGACTGCCAGTAGTGGCAAGCTTGGAATGCACATAACATTCCTAGCATCAGTAGCATTTACTGTCAGCAACATTGAATGCTTTAAATTATCTTGCATGTTCATGTTGCACACCCTTGTCTCATTACTAGTAAATTTGCTAATTCGCTGACCAAGGAACAATTCCACTCTTTAACAATGATGTGCATAATCATCAGTATTGACAAGTGCTTTCCAGCGTGGCTAAGACTGCATGGCATTGATAATCGCTAAACATTCTCTCAAGATAAAACATCTTGCGCATAATGGCAGAAAGCCAGTATTTCTGAATATTCTCTGGATCCCCATATAGTGCTTCATGTAATCACCGAGCACTTGGGGTTTTACCAGGCAAGCTGCAGGCTCACAAGTTAATAAGTCATTGTGTACACTATACAACAAAGCTCAAGAGATTTTTGCAGCATGGCTGAGGAAACATTCTTTGGTGCAAGCAACTACTACTGGTCCTGGTGACCTTTTGCAGCGTGCATCACAGATTCATTTCTGTCTTGTTTTTTTCTCAGTGTAGCCAGTCTATTTGCCTGGCCAAAGAACAGATCCTTGCCTTCGCTGGATGATGTTGCTTTGGGGCTAGTGGGCACGGCCCTACTGACAAGTTTGGCACTGTCATAGAGGCAGTTCGTAGGTCTGTCACTGCTCAGGGCACAGACCACTGTCCTTGAACTGTTCCCACATATCCCACTGGTCGGCATGTGTGGTGGGCAGGCACTGTCCTCAAAGTGCTCTTTGCGAAAACAGTGCCGTGGCTCACCGAAGGAGTAGACAGGGCTGCTCCCACCAGGGCAGCCCTTCTTGGCAGGGCTTGGAAAAGCATCAGCACTTAACCAGTCAATGTCACTCGCTGAAGGACCATTGGGACGTCTCTCGGGAGACCGTGATGGCTCGGAGAGGGTCCTTTTCCGTTTTTGGTAGCGCCGCTTGCGAAAGCAGAGACTCAGGCGCTGGGTTTGCTCAGAGGTGCGTGGCCGCAAACTTCGTTCTGATGCCTTCAAAGGTTCATTGAATTTCACTTGGCTGTCCAGTGCTCTACGTTGACTTGGAAATGGCAAGCTTCCAATGGGAGGAAATAGCTTTCGCACCACAGCCAACTGTTCAGGGGTGATGGGTGATTCACCAGGTGAGAGGGCAGCCTCGGATTTCATACTTGCCTTGTGAAACTTCTCAGAAAAGACAGCATCCTCTGGTGACTTGGACTGTGTGAATCTGTCAGTGATTATGTGTTCCTCATGCACACGTGGGCTCGTGAGCCAGGGCTTGCCACTCTGAGATGAACAAGGGTCATGGATCGTGCTAGTCCTCACTGGAGTCCAGATGGGGTACTTTGAGGGAAGTTGAGTGTGACTTGAGGGCTGACAATTGCTTAGGTCGGATGTGCTTGGCCTGAGTGGGCTCTCCTTCTTTGAAAGGTCACAAAGGAACTCAGTGTTATTGTACATCTTTGGTGATCCCGTGATGAAGGGGATGTAAAGGGAGTTTGAACTGTCTGAATCTCTGTTGATTGGTATAAGACCCAAGCCATAAAAGAAATCAAAGAAGTCCGAAGCTCTGTTTTCCTCAATCCTCCTGTGCATTTCTTTGATTCGATACCGAGTCCGAAACACCTTTGTCGGTTGCTTCCTTGGTCTCATCATTTTCACAGGCACCTTTTTCACCTTCTGCACAGACTGTTTTGAAGCTGGGCTAGCTTTTTCTGCAGGCTTTTTGGCACGGTTGACAATTTCTTTAGCTTTCTTTAAGCTTTTGCTCACTACCTTGTTTATAATCTTTACATTTTTCTGGGGCTTTACGTTTCTTTCTTTTTTCTTGTTTTCCTTTTTCTTTGCTACAACCATACTGCGTGCAGTCTTTGAGCATTGTTTGCCTTTGCTTGCCTTCATAAGCTTGTCATCTTTCCTGACTACTTTATGTTTGTGCTTTACAGTCTTTGCGTCTGTCCGGACCTTCTTTTTCAAAGTGATGGTATTTTTTACCTTTCCTAACTTATGCTGCTTCTGGCTAGCTTTCTTCAAGAGACACTTCTTATACTTTGCCACAATAGCTGCACTCTTGGCCGACTGTGCCTTTGCGGGCGCAGTCTTTTTGGCAGACGGCAGCTTCGACTTTGCTGACGGGCCCTTTTTCGTCGCGGCAGCCAATTTCTGTTTTGTTTTATTCGCTGCCTTCTTTAATTTGGTCGCAACGGTCTTCTTTTTTAGCTCGCTACCCTTCTTTGCCGCTTTCCTCGTCGGTTTCTTTTTCGACAAGGTCTTGATCGCCTTACCGTCGTTGCCTTTGATGGAAGGCTTTGGCACCGCCTTTGACTTTAGCTTCGCCGGAAGCAGCAGCTTGGCCGCGAGCGCCGTGGTCTGACCCTTTTGCTTCGGCGTGGTTGGCGCCGAGGAGGGCGTCTTGCCGGCCTTGGATGATAGCTGGCCCATGGCATGCTTGACAAGGGCCCGGGCAGCGTTGTGCTTGGCCGGCGGTGGCAACCCTTTGGCCACCGCCGCCGAACCGGTGCTGCTGTTGGCGGGAGAAGCGGTGTCGGCATGCGTCAACAGCTTCTCGCACTTGCAGACGAGCCGGCGCTCACGCACGAAGCTGGCCACCCAGTCGGTTGACAGCTTGAGGCCGCGCACTCCGTGCACTTTCTTCAGCTGCGCCGCGTGCGCAAGCAAGTCGCGGTACCTGGCCTTGACTCCGCGCTGCTGACATCCCCGCACGTAGCGCTCCAAGCACGCCTCGAACAGAGCCCGGGCCTCGGCGGCGCGGTTCGTGGTCTTTCTGGCGCCGCTACCTCCGCCCTGGGACGACAGGGCGCGCAGCCGGTGCTCCTCCTTGATCCAGTTCCTCACCGAGCACTCGCTGACGCCGAACATTTTGGCCGCCTTGTATTTGTTCCGCACTTGGTCGTAGTACGCAAGCACCTTGAGCTTGAGATGAACATCGAAGCGCTTCGTGCTGGCATCGCGACCCATCGTCGTGTCGCCGTGCACGAGGCACGCACTGGCCCGCGACAGGAAGGGGTCGAAACGAGAAATAAAATCCAACTGGCGGCTGGTGGTCAGCCTTGCCGCGAACAATGTGCGACGATGATACACTTACCGCCTTTCGGCGTAATCACAATGGCTGCTTGCGGGCTCCGGCCAGAGAGGGCGCCACCTCACAAATGGCGCGCCGCGCTGCTACGGCTGCTTGCCTCCTTTTTCCCCTGCCCGGGCGGCGGATGTTCCCTTGGGTTGTTTGGCGGGAGCTGGTGGACGGGGTATTTCGTGTGCCCGCGTAGCCTGCTGGGCCAACTCTCTTTTTGGCCCGTTCTTCGGGGCCGGTATTCTCGCTCGCGCTCGTTTCGTGCCGGTGTTCGCGACCGCGGCGTTTCTCGGTTGAGACGGCGCACCGCGTTGGCCCGCGTTCGGTGTGTGACGCAGGAGCTGAGGGGGAAGTTGGCGCGGGATCGCGTCACCGCTGGGTAGTCGACGCACCGAAGCGCGCGGCGGCGTCTTCTTCGAGCTCGAACGAGCCACTACGACGCCCGCCGGTGCCTCGTGGGCGCCGCGATCATCGGGAGCAAAGTTTCCCGCCGCCGCGCTGCGTCTGCAGCCCCGTGCGAGCCGATCGATGCAGTTGATGAAACGAGCTTATAAAAACCTGCCGAGGCCAAAGAACACAAAGTTGAATGTGTTCGCCGGTACTCTGCTTTCCTCTCGGTCCCCAGTGTCGTTTTCTCTCGCTACCTTCCTTTTTTTTTTTTTATTTGCCATCCCACGTGTTGAGTGCGCAAATGGAGGCTGTTATGTGTGGCACAGACGATTCAGCCCATTAATATGAAAACAAAACTGTTTTCGGGCGAAACTATTCTGAGGTTGTACCACCTGCTGCAGAATTCTCCGCTTTTAAATGTACATTGAACTATTTATTCTGCAACCCGGAACACTAATTTCTGGAGCGTGGAGGAGGTACGGGATGGAGGAGAACGCTAGGGTAAGTTAAAACGAGAATATGGCGGAACACATAGGCTTCGTGTTTAGTAACGTTTTGGTAATGTTTTCCTCTGTGATCTCGTGGCGACGGATCGTATTGAATGAATTCAGGGGTATTACGTCCCAAAACCACGATATGATTATGGGAAAGATGCGTCATCACAATATCCATAATGAGATAAAAGAAAGCGTTAACATCTCCACAAACGACTGTCAAGGCATAAGGCTGAGCAACGACGCGTGATAATCTTATCCAACGCGCCATATAGCGCTGCAACAAAACTTCGCATATGCGCGCGTGAAAGCATCGATCTTTATCAGCGTACCAGTGAGCCACCATGACTCATTCACAACGTCAACTGATAATCAGTAATATCTCGTCAAAGCACACAGCAAAAGGCCGAGCGTATGGTGGACCGATCGAGATCATTCGTTCCGTTATCGCAAGCGCAGCCCTGATGTGATGTCCAACAAAGAATATAGGCATACGCAATGAGGAAATAAAGATGGAAAGACAACACATATCTCTAGTTTCAACGTTGTGCCCACTCGCAGACTCCTTAATGCGGTTGTGTGTTTACATTGACCTCGGTTCAGGAAAAGATTATGGATTTCAAAAGCGTACTCGCCCGCGTTGCCAATCCTGTTTGTCCTCTCTAAGTGCCTGGGCTGAATCATATCGAATACTTGGAATAAGTGAACTGCAGATCACCCTTATGACGTTCTTTCATTATTATCAATCATCGCCGATGAAGTACGACCTCCCCCCTAATCGCATAGCCGTTCGCGAAAACAGGGGGGGGGGGGGATAAAATAATTTTAAAAAAAACTTGGCAGGTCGGTCGGTGCTCTCCGCTACGGGGAAAAAAAAGCAGCTTGCACAACGCTGTGGACAAAAGAATGGACTAGTAGCTTTTCTTCTCTCTGTCTTTTTTTTTCTCAATGAGGCGCTGCCGGTAAATTTCCTGCACAGAAAAACCCGCCTGACTAGCGTGCGCGCGCGAATGTCTGTGCGTACGTTCTTTACGACCAGCGAAGCACCCTGCCGTGTCGAATTTAGGGACTCATTAGTTGCGCTTGAAGGGGATTTTAATTACAGACGGCAGTCTCAGTTTTAGATGGGCTTCACGTTCGGAAACGCCAGGAAAGGGTAAACAGGGCGCTGCGTACACTGTGTACTGCGAGTTGAAATCGCAGACGCGCTATACGCTTGTTCGCTGTCTGCTGCTTCACTTATCTTTCGAAGAAAAAATAAAGAATGAAAGACTGCCAGGGGTGTGCGAATATTTGAAATCTTGAATACGATTCGAATGATCTATCGAAGATCCACTATTCACTGTTGTCGGATATTCGTTTTGTTCGAATGCTGTAAAGGACAACAACAGTTCTTGCAGTCGACAGGGAGAAGTGCTGATGCACGAGGAGACTTTGCTGAACCGCGGTTGTTGCGCAGACTATTCATTTCCTGAACGAAGAAAAATGGAGGTAGTCACATATGCACATTTACCAGCCGTTGAGAAAGCGTGTCCCGCCTTAGCCAGTCTACGTAGTCGCTGTCTCGATTCAGAGAAAGAAATTTATTGTTTCGTCAATCTCGGCATATTTGCATTCGTTCAAAACGATATGCGGTGCTGCATTATTGCCCATAGGCTCCTTCAGCGAGCACTCTAACTCTGTTATATGCATATAGTTTCATACTCTATTACTACATGCACCTAGGGACCTGTTCTTTCTCTTTTTCGTAATTGCCATTGTGCACCAGATATGACCGTACAATTCTTTGTTTCTCATATAGAAGCTTCTCACTAGAGCCGACATCTACTTGTTAACGGCATTACATGTATCAAGTGCCGTAAACAATCCTTTTGTTGCCAAACGGATTCCAGTAAGCTTTTCATTTTATTTAGAAATTAGAGATATTCGATACTCGATTTGATATACGAAGGTCGTATATTCTCTGATAGTCGTGTTCGATTCGAAATTTTCCCTATTCAAACACCCTTGAAAATTACCTGTGAGTTCACTTCGTCTTTGGGCGATGCGGGACTACTCTCGTGAGAGGTTTTCTCCGAAGGCAAGAAATTACCAGCCGTGAGGACATTTTAAGTTCAAAGCGGCGAGCTGCGAAGAATGAAAGAGCCGGCGTAGTAGTTCGCTCTTTCTGCTTGCACGCGTGAACCTTTTGGTTGAAAACACGCAACATTGTCTTCATGTATATAGCGTCCGTGATATCATTTGGCCCCTTATTGCAGGTAGAAACCGATTCGCCCATTTGTGGCCATCGACTCTCCGTTCAGATATATACGCCGGTTCAGGTAACTGAACATTCGAGTATTGGGCCGAGTCAGCCGTTCAGTTTCCAAGAGTTCTCACCCTTTGGGGCCTATTCCAATTGTCGACCGCAATCGTCATCTATATTGCCCGTATTTCCTTTCTTTAACGCTGCGCTTTCCAATACTTTCAGGCCACGACCGGAATGGGCATATCAGCGTGCATGGCGTAGCCTTCCTGACAGGAAAGTGGCAAGCGCGGAGTCTTAAACAAAGGAAATGAGCTGACGATTATTGTTCGGGGGCACAACCTAACCCACGAATGGTGTAAAAAAAGTTACAGAGGAGAACGCCGTGCGTAGAATGACTCTTTTTCTTTGTATCATTTCTTACAATTCCTTAAAACGAAGCTTTCTTTGCCTTCAACATCGCTTCACGGTATAGCGTCGCTTGACATAGATTCCAACACGCGCGTTCGATCTACATAATTCTTGTGTGCGCGTGTTTGTTGTTTGTTTCTTTGTGTGTGTGCGTGTGTGTGTTTACTTGTTTGTTTCGTTTATTTCTTTGTTCCTGGGAATGAGGCTCAGACGTTCCTCTTGAGCGAGACAGTTGCAGCCGCTTTCGGTGAAGGAGATTCCTCGTCGCCCTTAGCAGATCATTACCCCATGTTATCAGCGACGTACGCTTTAGAGCACATATCATCACTTGAGCTGACCTAGAAAGCTTGCCGCACACACACACTGCTTCTTTTCGGCCTCGAGGCGGGCTTCCCTCGCTGCGCGGTTCAGCGGAGCGCGCCGCGGAAGCGCAGCTATAAAGGCTCGGACGACCTTGTCCCCTTCGTTCGGCTTCTCGCCGATCTTTGCAACGACGTCAGCCGCGGTCTTCGAAAATCAATTCACGGCCGTTGTGACTTTCGCGCGGGTAATTTTTGGTGGATATATCGCCGGAGTTACAGTCGATCGACTTTATGCGCTCCTCCGGCAGGAGCGTTGCTTGTCCGTTAATTGCGCGTTTCGTTAAAAAAAAAAACAATTAAAAGGTTTTCCATCTCAAAGACGCAACCTGACTACCAGTGACAAGAGTAGGCTCCGGCCTGATTTCGGCCACCTGAGATTCGTTTATCCTGCGCCAAAGCAGGATGCACACACGGCCTTTTCCATTTCGCCCTCGTTGGAATGCGTCAGGAGGGGATCGAACCGGCGACATCTGCTCAACGTCATAGAACGCGACGGCCAGTGCCCACTGAACCACTTCGGCGCGTGGTGTTTGTACGACCGACTTCATTTCGGACTGAAATATTGGCCTCCGAGCCTGGTTGGTCTCCAGCTCCTGCGTGAGAGAATATAGGCCAGGCTTCACGTTGAAAAAAAAAAAAAATTATGCAGATCACGCGGTGCGAGCGAATTGGAATGGGGACCCACGACGAACCCACTTCCGGGAGGTCATTCGGGTCAGTGTGCAGGTGAGACGAGTCCCCTCGAGGAAGGTGCCTTCTTCAAATGTCTCTCGTGGCATGCAGTGTGCATTTCCAGAGCAGACGAATGCTTCCCGCGGACGCTTGCACTTCGGGCAGGCGGAGCCTTTCTGCTTGTTGTTCAGAGTCCTGAAGGCGCGCTGTATTCATTGTTACCCGACATTCGGTGTTGGTGCGACCCCAAATTGAAGGTACCGCTGAATAAGGGCTTTGTTTCTGTTCAGGAAGGCTGGAATAATGACGGAGCATAAAAGTTTTTTTTTTTCTTTTTTCCAGTTATGTGTCTCGCGTGCAGGGGGAAAAGAGCACCTTTTACTAGTACATTGAGTGTGCAGAGAAAAGAACTCGACGATCGACATTACGAAAATAAAACAGCGCACAACCAACAACGCGGAGGACCACAGAAAGACGACACCATCAGCGCCATAGTGTCGTCTTTCTGTGGTCCTCCTCGTTGTTGCTGGTGCGCTGTTTTATTTTCGTAATGTTATACTAACAAACCCAGGTCTATATAGTATTTGACGATCGAGTCACTAGATGGACCGACTCAGAGCTGTGAAAAAACAGTAATTTGCAGAACGCCACTTCTGCTCGGCTTTATGCGAATGCAATTAGTTAACGTATCATCGTCTGTCGTGACTTGCCGTAGTGGCTCAGTGGCGTATAGCGCTGTTAAGCACGAGGTGGCGGGTGCGATTCCCATGCCCGGTGTGGGAATCGCATATATATATATATATATATATATATATATATATATATATATATATATTTGCAAGTCAGCTAAAAGTCAGCGCTGCCCGTGTTTCTTTCGTGTCTCTATCTGCCCATGCGTAGCGCTACGCTGTGCAAGCATATCGAGAACGACCTGCCAACTATACATCTTTAAGCTTCGTCTCTCGATTAGCGATGTCCGGAGTCGAACATTGAGCGCGCGGCTCTGCAGATGGCACCCGCGCTGCCGTGCTCCGCGCGGAGGTCGCGAGGCGCATGACGCACCATATACGCTGGAGGCCATGCTTGTATAGCAAGCATAGCGGGGGGAGGATAGGAGGTGTTGACTGATTACGAGGGACGAGCGCGCGTATATCTTATCGTCCTCCGCGGAAACTGTTGCCCCCGTCTTTTTCTTTCTTTTTTTCTCTTTGTTTGAGTCTTATTGGCTCGGCGCGCGAGCTTGTAGCAGTACAGCAATGGCGCCTGCAGAGAAATTAGGCGGTCCAAGTTGCCGCCCCGCTCACGTATGTACGCGTTCACAGTGTACAGTCGGCCACGAAAGTTAACGGCACACTGGTTCCGCGACCAATGCGAATTTCTGCCTCTCTTAGAGGAGGACACTACATATAGAAGCGCTCTTAAACTGATAAAGTATTCTTTCGAAACTATATTTTCGTTAGTATCGCGGTAATGGGTTTATCATTTGAAGGAAGAAAATGAAGGTCACACATCCATTTTCTGTTATTTCGCGCCGAAACCCCAGCGCCGATGCGTCGGTGTGACGTCACAGATATCAAAAGTATTATTTAGTATTTCGGCAGTTTTGCCTCAGTAAATTGTTATTAAAACTGGCGAAGTTCAGTTTCTTGCTATCTTACAATGTATTCCCTCGTTGCCCGTAAAAGGCTAACCAGGTCTGGGCAAAAGCCCTCAAAATCCATGACGTCACGTTGAGCTTTCGATCGTTTCTTGCGTCTTTTCTGGCTTAATTACCGTGCATCTTCTCACGGTAAACGTTCTTTTTTTGTATTTCATAAACGAAGTTTATAAGCATATAATCGCACATAAACGCATTTTCTTTCTCTTTTTTGTTTTTTCGGGACGTCAGTTTCGTCGTTTTTCCTTTCTCCTTTTTTTTTTCAGTGACAACGTTTGTTGTTGCTTATGGTTTTCTTAGATGTGCACGACTCTAGAGAGTGTTGAGCTTTGTGAGTAAGATTTTCGCGAAAGTTAGGTAGGCAAAATATATATTTTACGCATGTTTAAATTAATATAAATGTAGAAAATTCGTCTCCGTCAGCTTCATTATGCGCGATTTCTCTCTCTTCTTCTTCCCCCCCCCTTTCCCCCCCTCTCCCCCCCTTTTTTTGACGAGTCTCTGAGTTGCGAACCTAATGCTCCGGCTTTGGGTAACATGTATACTTGCCAACCGTACCCGCTTAACCGTTGCCGCATTTGACAGGGACGCCGGTCTTCCCAGGCGATTAGTGTTAAAGGCACCGGCTTAAAGGACGAGTGACTTCCTTGTCGCAATGACGAATCAAGTAAACTGCAAGTGTACGCAGCTCTCCCTTCTTCCCTTACCGCAAAAAGTAAAATACTAGCGCGCACGCACGCACGCACGCACGCACGCACGCACGCACGCACGCACGCACGCACGCATGCATACAAAATAATAAAATTGTGGCAATGGTCGAGTTGTTGAGAGAAAAGCGCGTTGTGAATATACAAAAAAAAAAAAGGACGAACACAGATCGCGAGCACGTATAAGACAAAGATGTTCGCCGCTTACGTTTGTGCTGCCTGTGTGTCGTCTCACCGGGTTCGCCCATTTTATTGCGCTCCACATGGCCTTTGCTCGCGACCGACTGCTAAAACGCCTCCACTTCGTTTTGACACGGATAGCGTCAAGGACGTGCAGCGACTCGAGAAAAATGGAGAAGAGCTTTTCCTGCACTGCACGTAGGATTGCGTGGCACGCGGTTGTGCCGAGAGGGATCACGGGGGCGCTGGTTCCCATTCAATGAACGTGTGTACCTTCTTCTCTACGTGACGAGGGCAACCATTCAAGCGGACCTTGAAGAGGAGCAAGAGCAAATTTTACGGCTACTGTTATGTTGTTGTCTTCTATAAAGCAAAGCTTTATTTTCCGACTGCCGAGAAGTCAGTGAAAAACGACCAGTTTTTCATCACTTATCGGGTACGTTGTTCTTGAGAAGATGACGTCCAACGTAAAAGCCTGCTGCTGTCGCATTGAATGTGTTCAATGCCTGAATAACGCCTGAAGTATGCCGATTATTTCTAGATTATGCTGTGTAACACTTCCTGCATTGGCCAGTGTTTGGTCGTCAGTACATGTAGATTTACCCCAGCTACCTCTTTACCCACTGTATACAGGTAGCTGGGGCCTTTGTCAAGCTGCCTCTACGAAGAGCAGCTTTTACCTACAGCTTCTTTCATCAGTGTGATGATGAAAATAAACATTGTTATTATATTACTATTATATATATGCGCCGACGTCTCATTATCCGTACGCTCAATTTTACACATCTAAACTTTGCTTTAAGCGCGGGAATGTTAACACAACACCCATAGTAGATGTATCAAGTTTCCTGTTGTGGGTAGTTCAGGAAGGCAACTAATAATTAAGTAATTGCTATGCGAAATGATTATTTACTCAAACATTTTTATTGTTTCTTTTTCAAATTTACATACGGTAAAATAAATTATGATCATGATGGTGGCAAGAAATAAAAGTTGACAGTGAAATTTTCTACATTTTCCTTCATGTCTAAAGCTATTTCGGTTCTTTGGGGTCAAAATAAAGAAGAAGAAAATGCGGCAATGTAACGGTGTCCTTGGACTGTCCTGGGCGATAAACTTGACACGCGAGGGTCAATAGCCTCTCGGAGCTTCGTGCACCCTGCCGAAACGCTCCAATTCGCTTACTTCCTGATCCACCCCCGGCCAGATAAGGCTCGTCGTTCACAACATTTGTATCGCTGCCCATAGAGTTTCTCACTACATTACCTAGAGGGAAATCTGGCGCTGCTGCGCTGTGGTATGCACGGGAATGCCGGTATATTGTGACTTCGGATTGGCATCGTTCTCAGAGAGACAGGACACCTTGAAGACGCGCTTGGCAAGTACCGTTCCGTCTGTCACATTGATTCATTTTCTACTAAAACAGCACGGGAAAAGCTGTTTTGGTTTTTTTATTACGCAAAAACATGTTTTGTTTAATTATGAGAACTTGTTATTGCGTGTACGATTATATGACCCGTAAAAAGTATCAGCGGGCCGCTAAAGTTGGAGGACAGACGACAAGATTCGCGATCGCTTTGAAACAGTTTGTCGTCTGTTCTTGCTTTTCTTCGCTTGGTCACGCATTGTAGGTGAGTAAAGATGTAACATGCGTGAATGGAAACATTTTATAAAGATTTTACTTTGAGAACGCGTTATTTGTGTAGCCATATCCACGTTTTAGACGAAGCCTCGTACAATACCAGCCAACACGAGCCTCGCAGACACAAATACCGCCATTCCCATGACGGCACGGTGCCCCCTTAAGAAACTCCCATAGACGGTGGCGCCAGATTACCCTCTAGGTGTTATAGTGAGGAACTCTATGTCGCTGCCGATACCGTACGGGCCGATGTCGTTTGCTGCGCTTTGTCGCGGCTTTGAAACGCCCCGTTTGTCGCATCGCGCTTTACAAGGAACGCTGCAACTTCCGCGAGCCTGCAACGCACCCTGCGCTCTCCAACGCGAGACACTGCCAGCAGCCCATGCAGGGGACTGCTTTAGTCTTGATACTGCATTCGCGGTTCGGCGATACTCTCATAATCGAGGGGTCCAAGGTCCGAAGTCAGACTGCTTCATTTATTTGTTTAGGGCGGCACTTATCGTTGTCATAGTGAAGTCCTGCTTATTTGTGTTAATTCAGTCGTTCCTGTGTGCTACAACTACAGGTGATTGCATCTTGGTTTGAATTTCCTTATTTGCTCATATAAACGTTTGCAATAGCTAGGATGTACGCTGTATACATCTGCAAGCCCCGTTTACGATAAGCAGTCTGTACAAACTGAAAACAACGTGTTCACTTTTATATCACCGCCGTGAGGCACCAGAAGCACCTCCAGAAGGAATGGATAAAGAATCGAACTTATTTTTTATTAGGCGAACTTGTGCCTCATTAGGCAACGCTGAAGTGTCAACGGTAGTGAAGAGCACGATTGGCGTTCGTCGAATCTGAACTCGCTGGTCGAGTCAGGCCGCTATTTATACGTACGTACAGTCTGCGTTGAAAGTTTACGGACCGCTGGATTTGCGAGAAATCGGAGCATTTTCGCAGCCTGGGCACTCAACCTGGTATTCGTATTTCCACCCTGTACTGGTATAACGCGAACAACGTGGTATTTGATGGATACGGTCGTAAAGTATAGTCTGAGATTGGACGTTTTCTCGGAAGGCGCGGTCCGTAAATTTTTGACGCCGACTGTACGTGCGTCACCGTGCATACCATAATCGTTGGTGCTTGCGTAGATTCGAGATCGCACAGCGTTACTAGCATCACGTGTGTAACCTGATAATAATGTAACAAAATTTGCGACAACGCAACTTCGGATACAGCAAGTACCCTTTGAGCGGAACGATAATGCGAGACAACAGCGATAGTTCAGTAAAGGGCGATCACGGACAAAATTGTAAAACACACGCGTGTTTATTTATTTGTAAACCTAATGCCTTGTATAAAGTAACAACATTAATATTTTATTTTATCACGGAAATATCATTTCATCAGGGAAACACTACGGGATCTCCTTTCGCAATATCTAACAAAAAGTATTACACAGCGCACGTCCTACCAAACATGTGCCTGTGAACTGTAATGGTCTTGGTTAAACGTGCACATAAGTAGTATAAACAAATTCGTGACCGCTGAATATCGCTTGCCGAAGAATGGAAAGTAAATTATGGGGTTTTACGTGCCAAAACCACTTTCTGATTATGAGGCACGCCGTAGTGGGGGACTCCGGAAATTTCGACCACCTGGGGTTCTTTGCACCTAAATCTAAGCACAAGAATGGAAAGTAAAAGGTCGGCTTTACCCCTCACATAGTCTTATTGTGGAAGAGCTAGCTTTACGTGCGTCTACTGTGCACGTTAACATTGGAAAACTTGTAGCGCTTTCCGTATACACGCTATCGCGAGGGGGAAAAAAAGAAATAATTTAGGTTTGCCAATCTGTGACGTCATCGCGTAATAGGAATTTTTAACCTGCGACTGCCGAAATACGGTTTTGCATGGTTCACCGACCGCAAAACATGCAGTCGTCCTACGACAGAATCGACACTTCATTATTGGTGCGCGCAGGCTGTGAGGCGTTTGGTGGAAGTGCGTTCGCAGTTCGGCTATGCTGGAACCATAGGCGGCGGCACAGCGTATAGCCGTGTTACCGCCTGCTAGCTTCACTCGGGATATCCAGCCGCACTGCATGTGCGCGCGGCGTGGACAACGTTAAACATGTGCACGAAGCTGGCGCACATGGCCGGGACGGTAAGCGATAGCGGCACGCTAAACCTGTCTGTGATTGTCGCGCTCATGCACGGCCGACGCAGGATAGCGTTTACGCCTCGAAAAGAAACGTTCCCGATAGATGCCCGTTTGCTGTATATAGCTTGCACGTACCAGCTGTCCGGCATTCGGCCGCATTCAGAACGGCGCTTTCTTTAACGCGAGTGAATAGAAGAACGAAAAACCGAAGGCTGAGCACATTCCGCTCATTCGTGTGACCGATAATTAACCCGCCTTTCTTCGCCACCTGATTGTGTGAACACGCACTCCGTTGCGCTGCACTGTGTTGCGGTGTGCGTGCGCGCGTGCACGCAAACGACTAAAACGTGCGCGACATGTTCGCCCCGTCCCGTCGTTGCGACACGCCAGTGGAGAAGAGCCGATCGCTGCTACGACCTGAGGGTTCACTGGAACTATACATTACCTCTCATGCACGTAACCGAATAGCGCGAATTTTGCGATAACTCATGCAACGTCATTCTTTACGGCTGCATCCTGGACGTCGCCTTAACACCCTCTGGCCTGTTCTGAACCCGCGTGGGCAGCTGCTAAAAGGCACTGGTGACAGCGACGGCGGATTTCCTTCGTGGGCCCATGCGAGACGGTCCAGAGATAACGCATTTTAGCGCAAAAACGGAAAAAATTATACCTTGAACACACAAACGCGAATCAAATGCCTACGGCACTAATAATTGTACCTCCCAACTCCCACGTGAAGTATATTTAACTAAAAGCCAGAAAACGTTTTTCAAAACAGCCCTGTAAGCCATCGGCAGGCTTTGTGTGGGAAATTAAGAACCTTCCGTGCCCGGGTAATCGCGGTGTCGGCTTCTCCCAGCGCAGGGGTGCGTTGTGGCGAAACCACATTTCGGGCTGGGCAAAACTCCCGTTATGTGATGCATCTGTCTTTGTGTCGTTGCCTTTGTTGAAGGTTTCGTTTGTTCCTTGTCCGCGCCGCGCATCAATTTGGCTTATAAAGCGAAAGCTTTACTGGCCGCGAACTTGCGATTTCGCCGTGGCCGTGCTCCGAGGAGGCACATGACGTCACACCGCGTTCCTACACCGCGTTCCTCGCCACACCGCGTTCCTCGTCGTTGCGCTCGTCTCCACTCGCTTCGCCAGCTGTGTCGCATGCCTGATAACATGTCGGAGGATTGAAAAGGAGAGCTCGCGTGCGCCGCAACCACAGTTGAGGCGGCAGTATGGACGGCGACAATTCTGATAAGCAGGAGGAGGCCTGGAATCGGCATCGGAACGAGATGAAGAGGAAACGAATCACCCAGGAAACAGACGTACAACGCGCTGAACGACTGGCTAAACGCCGTAACATAGCTAGACAACCAGACTAACCTGGACTTGCAATCAAGATTAACCAAGGCTAACCATGCTATCTATGCCTTAGCTTTCGCTACGTATATCCTGACATAGCCGAGCTAAGCCACTGCCAATTTTTTCACCAAGCTCTCTTTTTACATAGCGCAGTGGCCCCGAACCTCTGCCATTCTGCCTCTGGTGTGATTCGGGCAAGCAGGCCAGACTCGCTCGCTCGCTCGCTCGCTCGCTCGCTCAATCAATCAATCAATCAATCAATCAATCAATCAATCAATCAATCAATCAATCAATCAATCAATCAATCAATCAATCAATCAATTCTTTACCGTTACCGCTGGCGCACGCATACACTAAGAAAGACAAAACGAAGAAAAAACTGCAGAGAAGTACAAGTAAAAGTAAAAAAAAAAAACAATTTTCAAAAGCAGAGTATGCATACAGCAAAGCGCAAAGTGAATATAAAAGAAAAAGGAGGAGAATAGTAGTTGAACATTGTAAAACTACGACACAACAACGCAAAGCTCGCAAAACAATGACATCGAGTTCTGAAAGTTATAGAGATCATGAAAATAAGCGTTATAATGACTCAGTATTCTGTAGACGGTTGTCTGTTGGTGATGTCAGGCAGAAACATGGTCTCTAGTGATTTTGCGCGGAATACGAAACATGCTACAACTGAGGAGTTCGGGGCAGGTGAGGATACCTTGAAGGAGTTTGAAAAGAAACAGGAGGTCAATGCGATTACGTCGGCAGCGAAGGACAAACAATAATACAGCAGTACTATAATAATAATAATAATAATAATAATAATAATGAAAGCTAGTTTTGTCTTTCACAGTATTGCTACAGTGTTCTTTAACGTCACTACCACGTGACAACAACAACAACAACAACAACAATAATAATAATAATAATAATAATAATAATAATTATAATGTACCGCATTCGTGTGTAATCTGACGGGTGCATTTCTGGCTAACGTTTTCTTTTTTTTTTTAATACAAGAAAATGAAGACCATCCGGAGTAAGTAATCAAAAATGAAACCAAGCGTGCAGATACGGTGAAAAAGAAAAAAACCTTGTCTGTGTGCTTGTTCTCGTTTTGATTACGTACTCAGCGGGGTTTTTGTTTGTTAGCATTTGTCTTTTCTTCAGGCGGCAGTTTGCCTGCGGAAAGCAGGGTGTGACGTAAGGGTTGTCTATATATGGCGCAGTTGCACGTATAGTTGAGAGAGAGGAAGGAGCTTGGAGGAACAAGTGGAGATGGGAAGCTTGGTGTCACATGCGTGGAACGGATAACCGTGGGTCCTTTAGATTAACAGGAAGGGCCTAAAGGAACGGCAGACACAGCAGAGGTCAGTATAATGCGTGGTTACGTAAAATGATGATGGTAGGTAAGTTGCGTGTACAGAGTGGAAGAGGTTGGTGGTGCACGCGGCTTATTGCAGACCTCTGGCAGAAGCCTTTGTCCTCTAGAGATGTTATTAGACCACGGTGATTGTGATGATTGTGACGACGGTCCCTTTGTGTAATAGGCACGTGGTGGGAAATTGTCGGTTGCAGTTTCTCACGTTGTCCAGGAGAGAAAGGCGCGCACATCCGCTGTTTCTTTCTCTCTCCTGGGGAGCACGCGCTGGTCCTTGACGAAGCGCGTCCCTTGTCTCGTGCAGATGGAATCTGAGGACGAAGAGCGCATCTCGCGCATCCTTCGGATGCAGCGCCAGCACCGAGAGCAGCTGCTACACGAGATGTCGCCTGCGGCCGCAGCCGCCGCCGCTGCCGCCGCCGCTGCTGCCGCTGCTGCAGGCCCTGTGCAAGACAACTCAAGGCACCACCACCATCACACGCCGTCTGGAAACCGCAGGCGTGAGTGGTCCAGCGTGGCAAGACGCCCGGCTTGTTGGTAGTTCATGCGCTCCGCGTGCTGCATAAGCCGGTGACAATTTGCGGTGGCAAATGCATCGTTGTCCAACTCGAAGAGTATTACTATATGTAGAGGCGTCCAGGCAGTCATTCGTGACGTGACGGCGAACGCGAACTTCTTTCAATATCGGCTTCCTTCGGGAACTACATTTTTGTTAGTTGCGGAAGCACAGAGGACAGGTGCTGTGCGGATCTGTAAGCGCAGTTTATACTACATTAGGTTGTCACCGCGGGGTGGCTTCCTTCGTCGTTGTTCTTGTGTGCTCTTGTCCCTCGAGGCCATATCAGTGAATTATCCGTCTTCCGTTCCGTCCTCCATGCTCGGACCTTCTTCGTCCGCACGGCACAACGCGTAAATCGCTTGTGGAAAGCTTCGAAGTCCACTGGGCGAGTTCTGTCTGTCTACAAACGTCTTCAGCGCTCCATGGAGCTGTGCAAATCGGAGAGCGACGCGGCAAACACGCTTGGTCGTCAGAAAGATCCAATCCTTCGGACGACGCGGCGTAAACATGGCTTTCATAGGCGAATGCTGAAACTTGTTCGATGCGGTTTTTAATAAGACTACGAATAACCGCTTGCCTAAATGCGAGAACCGCATGCCATGTGTCTATAGCGCATTGAAACCCTCTGGCTTTCTTAACGCCAGTATATATACCTTCCAGAACAAGAATTAACGATAACTGTTCCATCAATTAAGTGGTGCCCAATTGAAAAGTGATAGGGGGTCCGTTACTTTCGCACATATCTGTATACCTATGCACGTTTCCATACAGGCGCACTTTAGTGTAGTTCCCTGCACGGTAGAAGGCCTCGACGTCGAAAACTTCGGCCACGTAGTTTCGTGCATGCTGAGCTGCATTTCGCAATGCTCAAGCTTTCTGATGCGCGAAGTGAGATAAAGTGTGTCTTGTCAACCGCTGTTAGGTTAATTATCGTTCCACCCTGTTTTCCCTTTCTCTCTCTCTATCCCTCACTCGCAGCCAAGAGCGCCGTCGGAAGACTGCCATCATCACGACAGGCTAGCCTCGCCAAGGACAAATGGTCCGACTGTGAGTGAAGAACTTCTATAGCGATACGAGCAGTTATAACTAGACAGGTTATTGACATTGAGTAAACACCAAATCAGTGAGTGATTACAGGAAAATTTGAGACATTCTGGTCTGAAAGGACGGAAGTACCTTCATCAGTCATTCATTGCAAGCGCTTTCCGAAAACCAGTGGTATCTGCTTTGATAAGACATTAATTAGCGCTTTGAGGAGTTTCCATTATTTATTTATTTATTTATTTATTTATTTGGTCTGTGACTGTTCCATTCCTTGCACACGTGCAACTTTTCAATAAACGTATACAAGTTGCAAGTCAGCACGTGTCAACACGACGTCTCTTTTCATGGCCGCTCAAATTCTAGAACCGCACTGCATTCGAGTAACGATAAATGTACACTAACTGCATCAAATATACGTTTTATTCACCAAGTATGGTGAAGTGCAATTCGATAACCCGGCCGTGTTATGTCGGCGCTGCCTGTGTTATACTTGACTAAAAATTTGGGGCTGTAGTAACCTTTTAAAAATTTATCCACAGCTGAAACATCGCTCCAGCATATCAAAAACGTTACTACGGACTTCGGAATTACGAGCTATTAAGCTCAGCAGGTCAAAAATAAATGTCACAGTTTCACCCGAAAGGCGAAGAACTGATAGCTATAGCAAAGTATTAAGCTGCACGAAGTACGGGTCGTAGTTTTATCGGCAGCATAAATTGCAGCAAACATTTCCTTACTAACTAAATTAATAAAACTAAATTAATAAGCACTGTTTCACGCGCGCACAGGAACACATGAACACATCTCACTCGATGACCGCGGACACTCGCTGTCACAACGCTGACATGATGGATGAAGAGCGGTAGCAGCGGGGAGCAGACGGAGCTCCGTGCTGCCTCTTGCTTCAAAGAGTCTCCGAAACTGGAGATTACGCGGCCTCCAACGTTTGGCGTGCGAAAATACAGCGCAGGCGTAGCAACCAGCCATGTCGGCTCGCCTAGGCTGTGCACCCGCCGCAGATTGCCTTCAAGACAGGGCGCTCGGGGCCGCGCTCAGCCGCGCATGCGCAGCCACGGCCGGGCTGGGAGAGGACATGCCTGCTCACTTGACCTCTTCACCCCGATTACGCATAAACGTGTAAGCATGAACTAACAATACTCGATCGCAGTTCGTAACCGAACGGCGTGGTTTTTTACGAAGGACATGCGAAATAAATAGGAGCAATTGTACCTTAATTACTGCTCGGAGCAAGTGTCATTCAAAGTAGCGTTAAAAGTCAGCGACGACGTTAATTCCGAAGATGTCAGTAGGCTGTCACGCCCTCTTCATCCCTCACCGTCTTTGTCAGTATCCCCTTGCAGGAGCTGGGCCCACTGGGTGTAGACGAATGCGGCTTCCGTTCTTGCCACTCCTTGGCGGCTTCGTCTGCCATGGAAACGTGATTGTGATGATAACTGACAGATGTACCACATAGTTTTGCCTCGCCATTTAAGTCCTCACTTGAGCGCTTGTGCGTACACTGATCACGTCCGGCTTGAAAGAGTACGTACAAGTCGACCTGGGCGCAGTCTCTACGAGCGAGGACGAGCGGAGCGGCTCGGTGTTCGACCCGTTCCCCGACCTGCTGGCGCACTCGGACGAGGGGCCATCGAGGTCGCAGACTCAGTGCCAGCTGGGCGACGCCTCCGAAATGCTGGGTGCTGAGCTGACCCGGTCTGCGATGGACCCCCATAGCCCAGTCTCCATTGAAAGAGTCTCCTCGGACGCCAACGAGAGGAGCAGGTGCGCACTTTATTGAAGGGGAGGGAACGTTTGATCGGCAACGCTTCACTTGACCTGTTCTAGGAGAGTAACGATGCCAGCACAGTGTTGAGTTATCGCCTGGGACTGCAGTCTCGAGGCCTTGTCACTCGTGTGTTACGTATGGTTTGTCCGGATGTATCACGGAATAGACAAGCGCTCGCAGCGTTTCTGTAACTTGATCGCGTTCAGTCAAATTCGGCAGTGCGAGTACGACCCGAAATACTGTGGGAAGGCGCATTTTAATGTGGCGGCATTCAATGAGTCAATGTGCCGGTGGATGTTCTGTACAGAGCAAGACGTTCTTTTGCTACAAGTTCCGATTTCTGAGGGACTGTCTCCATTGTTCGATGTAGGCAGTGAATAGAAATATCCATGTTGCATATAAGCATAATGAGAGTGTGTTGGGAGGCTAGTTGTTAACACGCACACGCACGCGCGCGCGCACGCACGCACGCACACATTTCGTCCTGTCTTCTACCTCGGTGTCTCGTCCCTAGCGCAGTTTAAGTTCACAAAAATATATACAAGCAGGTCACACTGCATTCATCACACTTCAGCGTGCGGCATTTTCAGTATAAAATTGTAGCGTTTTCTGTTCCTGTTCAGTGTATAGACACATGGATACATCAGCCGTTCTGACTACCGCTGACGTCATCGGCTGCGTTATTCCTAGCTTTACATGGGATAAAGTGTACATGACTTGTACGCGATGTCCTGGAAGCCACACAGTAGCACCATTTGCAGCAGGCCATCAAAAATGTATTAGTCAATAGAAAAAAAAGCAGGCATAGCAACGCCTCCTATATGGGTAACAGAAGGCCTGCGCGTTGTAACAGTGACGTCATCTGTAGGATTGCCGATTGAAAATCATCCCTCAAGAGGCACTGATTGCGCAAAGCGTCACGAGCGTCCCAAATATATGGCCTCTCGACATTCTTGACTGACATTGCGGCTTCAAGCATGCAGGCTTCTGTTTATGTATAGGAGATGCTGTAGATATGCATATATTTGCAGTGTGCTATTAATTACGCAAGATAGTGGCCCTGATCATGTCGCCGCACTACATTGGAAAGAATTCCTCACATATGCGCGTTCTAAAGTAAATATTCGGTGCCCACGGCGGTTTGTAACAAAGCGCATCACTCTCCATGAGCACACGTGCGAGCGTGCTCGTGAAACGGCATATTAGATGGCGTTTGAGCTTATTTATTTATTTATAAGCAAATAGCTTCCTCTTTTGCCCGTATTCGCGTTTTACTTTTTACAGCCAATACAAAGGCGCCGATGTAAAGGGTGCGTGCTCTAGCGCCGCCTAGTTGCGGGACGCGTTCGACCTTTGAGCGTCTTCTCGCGCCTTCCTCTCTCCCCTCTGTGGCGGCGACGGGAGAGGAGGATGGCAATAGCCTTCCGCGCCGCCATAGGTAGACTGCACACATATACGACTAGATTCGGCTTATACGCAAACCCACCTGTACTACCGCTACAAATGTGCTGGTGAACGGCTAATGTTCCTCGACCAAGTTACGCAATGAAACAACAAGCGTCACCTAATGTGGTCCCACCGTAACAAATGTACGCGTTCAGGGGCGCCGTTCCTTTAACAAAGCGAATGACTTTCTGTTCGGCCATTCGCCTACATTGACGGTCATCGTGAATGGTTTCTGCACGTGTGTTTTATTTCCCCTCTTTCAGACATAGGCGTTCCCGCAAGGATGACATCATGACGCGATCCGTTCCGGAATTCCGTTCAGACGGATCACCGGTTTTGCACAACTACGGAAAGTCTTACGGCAGGACATCTCCGCGGTGAGTCGTCTCCCTTAACTGTTGCGAACTTTGCGCTTGTGTTTTGCAGTATATGCGCGTATGAAGGCCGACAGGAGTGCTCTGTTTCCTCTAGCGCTTAACTCGCCTGTGTTCTGAGTCAACTCTCTTTAACAAATAAGTCTTCTTTACACATACGCGCGTCTAGATTCAGGACGTCACTGAGGTAATTGTGTGGGAGGAGCAGGTCCACGGCGGCCATCTTGGAATGTAATCCTCAAAAATATCAACCGGTCACTGATAACACGCACAGAAAAAAAAAGAAAGAAAGAAAAGGCACTGCTGTTCCTCAGGGAAATCTCGGCGTCGCCGAACAATGTAGATGCTCCTTACGCGTGGTTAACATTGAATGACCCCAGAGTCCTTAACATAAGGGTTTTATTTAAATGAAATGGAACAGTTAATTTCCACTATACCTGCCTTGGCTCCAATGTCTGTTGGCTTCATGTGTCTGTAACCAGGGCCATACACAAGGAATTCTCTCTCTCTTTTTCCGGGTGGAGAGGTCGGGAAAGAAGCCCATTGCGGGGACAACGACGGCCATTTAGAAATATTTATATTAACTTATTTTCGCGTTTGAATCGAGCACATCGCTTCCATCTGAAATTAAAAAGGTTCTTTTAAATACGCTTTCTTTGCCGCGATATATTTCAAGGGGGGGACCCTAACATCACCCCCGCTCTTGCAGTTACTGCCCCGAATCGAGCACTCAGGTTTCATTTATTCTAGCTCACTGCCTAGCTAAGGGTCATGTGCTACACCTGTCCGTTAGTTAGCGCACGTGTTTTACGACGCATGCACACACTGTAGGCACCAGTACAAAGACAGGAAGCCCGCCACGTTGATTATCACCCCGCATCACGTGTTTGCGCGTATTCCCTAGCTGCAGCTGTCAAGCGTCGTCGTACTATGTACGCGCAGGATCCCTTCTTCCCAAAGCACGTCTCGCGGCGGCAGAGATACCGCGATGGCGTCGCACGTTCACAGGCTTTCTGTTATCTGATGGGGAATGTGGGAAACGGAATTGTTGCGGGGGCGTGTCTCTCCGCGAAAGCGCCCCGCCGAGAACCAACGGTCCGCATCGCACCCGCTGCAGGGCCATCCCCGTCCGCAAGGTGTCCTCCAAGAGGACGGAGCCTCCCTCGTTCGCCGGCGGAGGAAGCGGCATGTCGTCGACGCGCAGCTTCGACGGGTGCGCCGGGGGCGGCAGCAGCACGCCGACGGCCCCGGCGGCGGCAAGCCGGTTGCACCAGCGCAGCCCCTCCGACGGGGGCCTGAGCCGGAGCGCCAGCTTCCGCACGCCGGCGGGCCGATCGCCCTACGCCACGGTCGCCACCGCGTCGCCGCGAAAGACCCAGCGATCCTCGTCCGTCTCGGCCGCCTGCCCGCTCGCCTCCTCCTACTCCTCGGCAGCCTCGCCGGTGAGTGAACCGACACCTGGGTGCCGCGCAGTATACACGACTGGAAGTGCACTGCCAGGCGTCGCTGCAGCGGAAGCTGCCGTCATTGCGCGAGTGTTGGTGTCCCTATGGCACCTGATCCTCTGCACGAGAGTGTCGCCTGCTCGCTCTCGAGCACACTCGAGTGGAGTATTTATATGCCAGAAGATTTCTCCAAAATTGCCTTGCAATCCTAGTGAAAGATTACTGCGTTACTCAGCATTGATTTTTCATTTATAGCCGATTGCCGTTAATTCGAAATCGGGTAATTCGAATTTTCGTTTTATTCGAACACACTGGAAAGCTCTGGCGAGGAACCATAAATTGCTATGCAAGGAAAACACATTCATGTCGATCTGAAAAGCGTGCCACATTGGTTAATCTGATCCACCACTGGCGCCCCCTCATGTGCACGGCGGCTACTGAAAGCTTGTAAACACAAGAAATTTTCTGCACACTGCACTACTGCTTCCCTAGGTGTAAAGATATTTTAATTAAATTTATTTCTATCATTTATTGGCTCGCATTCCTTCCACCCGTGAAGCCATTTGTTCCCGCTTGTTTCATTTCGTGTCACACTCAAGCAGCTTTTAAACATATTAGCTCTCTTTATCCCATGCTGGTTGAGTTGCACTGCAAGAGCAAGTAGCAAAAATACATTAGACTACTTCAAACAATAAAAAAGATTTGAATTATTTCATTTTACTGCCATTTGTTAATTTGACCTTTCAGATTATTATAGCAGACCTTGCAGTCCCACAAGGGTCGAATTAACGGGAGTCGACTGTATAAGCTTGCACGTGTCTGAACATGCAGCACAAGGCTCCGACCAGGACGGCTTCGAAGTACTGCAATGGGCCAGCCTACGCTCCAGCCACTCAAGGCAACCTGAATGCCGCCGCCGCCAACAACAACAACAACAACAACAACAACATCAACAACAACATAGATGTGCTGTCCCTGGTGGAGAGTGACCCCCTGCTGAAGCAGCGCAGCCAGGCTGTCGGCCTTGAGGTGCTGGACAGGGCAGCTGTACGCATCCAGGCACTTTGGCGAGGCTACCGCACTCGCAACCACATGAGTCGCGTGCGGCGTGCCTGTCAGGAGGTGCGGTTGCGCCGGCTCGAGGAATGCGTGCTGGATGTCCAGTCCAAAGTGGCGGCCACTGAAAAAACATTGCTCAGGTAATGCTTTGATGCCCTACAGCGTGATTTGTGTATTTAATGACAGTTTAAAGGACACTTAAAGAGAAACACTAAAGCAGTTTAGACTGATAAAGTATTATTTCAAGACTATATCATAATCATCATAATCATCAGCCTGTTTTATTTGTTGCTTCTGCAGTAATGGGTTTATAATTTGAAGAAAAAATTAAGGCCAAGCTTCAATTTTTTTTTTAATTTCACTCTTAGACCCCAGCTCTGGTATGTACCTGACATCACAGATTTCGAAGTATGTTTATGTATTTGAGCCGTCGTGGCTCAGTAAAACTTCTTCAGACTTGCTAAGTTCAGTTTTGGCTCTTTTAGAATGCAATATAGTCTATCTTTACCTATATAAAATTAAGCAGGCCCAAGCAGACAGCATCAAAATCCATGACATTACTACGAACCCGTGCAGGGACTCCAAGGTGGTGTCATGTGAAGTAATTTTTCTCTTTAGTGTATCTTTAAGAATAAGGCAGAGGCTCCCCTTTCAAGAAAAGCGTGATGCCCTTCATCTCTCTTTGTTTGCTCCAAGAAACACTTTCTTTGCAGATGCCATTGGTGCAAAGAGGAGGTATCCCTGTGGTTCTTAAAAAATAAGAATACTACCACTGTTATGCACCACATGCATAAAAGGCCAATATTGACAGGTGTTGGGGTGAAAGAAGATGGCTGACAAAGTGAATGGGGAACTTGAAAAGGAATTAGGAGTAGGAGTTTTGTACAATATTGAGAAAAGAGTAATCAGGAGCACTGACGACGAATACTTTGCCTTTGTGTTCATTGCAGGCAGCAGAAAGAAATGGAAGAAGAGAGAAAATTCAGGAATGCAAACAAGGAGGCTCTGGACAGGCTGCTAAAGCATGTAAGCCAAAAAGCCATGCTTTTGAACTTGGATCACGAGAATCTTGCTCAAGCGGTGTCTTCTCCACTCATGAACACATATGATCTGAGGGCCTGTTAGGTTACATGAGCATTCTGTCAAACCACTTTAATGTCTTGCACAGTCTTTCCTCTCTTTGACTCTGTATGTTGAAAGCAGCCAGAAATGACATTTGCATCACACACACTTAGAGTGGACTATTATGGTATGAACATAATAATGAGATCAGGAATAGTTAAACATCTTGGAGAAATATATTTGAGGACAAGCACCAGCAGAATGACTGAATAATATCACATATGGGTACATATGGAGAAAGATGTAGCAGAGAAAGTGCCAGACATTTGGCACAGAGGAAGACATGCTGTCTCGACCAGGGGGCACATTCTTTTGTCTCAGCAACCCATACGAAGAAACAGTTGCTTTTTTAATGACCAAGCGACACAGGCGTACAACAGGTGTAAGTTAGAGATCCCACAGTGTTGCTTGGCCATACTAAAAACTTAAATGTTCCTCTTACACACTACTTTGAATGTGCTAAATATATTTTGGTGAACTTAAATGGTAGACTTAGAGCATCTCTAGAGCAGCGTTTAATGCTCTATTTGGAGCAAGCTGGGAGTCGAACCGGAACTTAAATGTCATTTTCAGCTGAACCATCATTGAACAGAACCATTATTTTTCCATCATCATGGAACCGAACTACAGCCAGAACTTATTGCACAAACCTCTCCAAACTAGTTCGACAAACGCTCTTGAAGGCCCTCTGGACCCTCTGCTGGAGTACGTGGGGGGGGGAACATTGGACTAAGGTTCAAAATCTCCTGTAGTTGGCAAATTATTCCCACACCACAGAGACAACACTCAAATAACTTCAATTCAATTCTGACACTCTGTATGTCGTTAATTTTTGTGCAAGCAAGGCTGCCGCTTATGTGATGAAAAATGCAGGCACTTGCACATCTTGGTGCTGCTGGCGACCAAAACAATTGTTCAAATTCTTGTTCTGTATTAATGCTGTACGAAGGCAGCTGAGCTGCAGCTGTTATCTAACTAGCACACAAGAGAAAACTGCAGCGTTGAAACTCCTTACATTCATTCCAATTTTGCTTGTCATCAAGTGTAATTTGACAACACTTCATGTGACTGTGCGTCAGACGTTCCCGAGCCGCGGTCTCGCAATTGAGCCAACGTGTTATAGTAATGTTGAGTGACAACAGCGTGTGCAAAGATAAATCCTCTTCTACGCTGCCCACATCAGCAAGAGCAACATTCAGACATGCATTTGGGTACATGAAGCAGTACCATGCCATCGGTGTACATAGACGCAAATTCGTGAAATAGTACGACGACTAGAAGAAACACAACCTCGGTAGCTGCTTTTGGGGTGCAGTGCCGCACGACCATAAATTGATATCCTTCAACTAGACAGTGAACTACTAAATGGTTCAAAAGCCTGTAACATGACAGGTGCGCCAATTTATACACACAAAAAGCATGCGATAGCATCTTACGTTTCAGTTCTTTGAAACAATGGAACTTGCATGGGTGCATCGTTAGAACTCAGTTCCTGGTTGTACAGAACATCCGTAATGAGGGCAACACCTGTACACAGGCCTGTGTCACTCCAATGGTTCCAATGGTTCCACTCCAAGAACGTTCCAATGGTAGATCAGTGGTAACCACCACATATTCCAATGATAGATAGAGCACCTAATGAACTGAGTTCACTCCATGAAGCAGCTGAGGCTGCTTTATAAAGATCGGAACAGTGGGTTGGAACACCAGCACACTAAGTAACTCTGAAACCGATTTAATATGTGCACTTTCTTGCTCCTTGTACCAGCAGTAGTGCTTGTGTTCCAGTCGCAGATTTGTAGGTGTTGCCCAAAGGCATAGTTTCCAGCTGGCAGGCACAGTCACCTGTCTCAAAATCTGCCTTTGGAATTAAACATTTGTCCACCAGATTTGCTTTCTTTCTTCTTTTCAATAAAGCATCATACTAATGGGAATTGTCTGTACTTTGTAAGTTGAGGTTACAGACAGTGACATTATCATTTTGTTTTTGTTGTCCACCAGATGGACCAACTGGAAACACACATTGCCAAAGTGTATCAGCAGCACTTACTGCTCCAGCAGCAGCTGGCGCACCATTTCGACAGTGTCTTCAAGCCCATCCACAGCGAGCCACAGTCAGAGTCGTCGTCATCCGAGGCAACTGTCGGGAACAGCGCATCCACCGCTTCATCTGCTACGAGTCATTCACCTGCCAAAGGCACCACACCAAAGCACCTCGAGAAAGATGCTGGAAAGCAAAGTGGCCAAGGAGACATTTCAGGGCGTGCAGAACAGCCAAAGCCAGAGCGGAAGCCAGAGTCCAGCCATCATTCGAGCCATGAGCAAGTGTCGGGCGATACAATGAGTGCAGATGACACGTCTTGTGCGAGCTTCTCAGATGCTGAGGTGCACTCAAGCAAAACTGAAGCAGCATCAGACACTAAACGACAAACGCCAGCAAGCCTGGAAGCTGCCTGCCTGACAGAAGTAAATGACAGGGTGAGCTTTAGAATGAATGCATGAATAACAATGAGGATAGTTAAGGTAACAACTGTCCGTAAACATGTCTAATGCAGTCGCAGAAGTCTGAAGTGAAATGCATTCCTGTTTCAACATCTTGAAGGTGCAGCGCAATAAGACGAAGACAGAAATCAGGAACACACAGGACAGCGCTGTCCTGTGTGTTCCGGCCTTCTGTCTTCGTCTTATTGCGCTGTCCGTTCAAGATGTTCAACCAGTACCAACTCGCCCAAATGTCGATCCTTCTACATTCCTGTTTCAGTTGATCTTCTTTCACTCAGTATTTTGCTGCTGCGTGCAAGTCAGTGTATTATGTCATACATTTTGTTGTGTATACTTCTCAAAACTGGCGGTAGGTGTACAATTTCTAGCAAATGAGTATGTTTTGCTTGCTCGTTGGCTTCAATACTTAATACGACGTGCCTCATAAAGTCAGTTCATGAATTGACTTTCTTTAAATGCATGTTATTAAACACCGGGTGTTTTAGCTGCATCTGTACGATTGAGCACAGCTTAGCAGACATTTGGAGACAATATTTTCTTTAGCATGTCATTAACAGAAGCAGACATCAGTCTGCAATAATCACTAGTTAACTGAAAAATTCACTAAAATTCTCGGCTTCTCTTCATGGGGCATGTCGTAATTGCAAAGTTAAAGCTGGCCAGTAAGTAAAGCACACCCATTTGCTAAACATGCTATGCCTAGTACCAGTTTTGAGGAATATGTACACAACACGCCCGCCGAAACACATTAGTTCTCTAGGTAACACTTGCCCAAGGTGGGAAACATGCAGCTGCATGGGAAGCTTTTGTTAATTGCGACTTAAAAAAAAACAATGCATAATTTCTGAAGTTTTCTATAATTACATGAATTATAATTCATCCACAGAATAAGTTCTAATCCCCATAGATTGTCCTGTTAAGCCCACATTGCCAAATGTATTATTTTTGATAGCCCACATTTGATTCCTCAGAATGCCGATGTAAGCTATGGAAACTCCATGCTAAAAGCCATAGTAGCATTTTTGACATGCTGAAGTGAGGTTTTTATTGTATACAGTTCAGAGAACTAATTACTACACTAACCATATATTTACTGAAATAATAATTCATTAGCTCTTTTTTTTTTTTGAAGGATATACTCTTTATAGTCAGAAATTGAATGAGACACTTTTTCTGGTGCAGGAAGATGTTTGAGCTTTTTGGAGTTAAGAAATAGGCTGTGCATCAGCATCACTCTTTATTTTAACATCAAGTATCTGATGCAGCAAAGATTCTTAAAAATGGCACTTTTAATTACCTCGTCTCATTTTCAACAGCTGGCGAGGTTGGAAGCTGTCATAATGAAGCTGGCCATCCCAGACAGCAGCATGGAGCACTTGGGTGCTGCATTTGCCAAGCCATGAAGAATTGCAGCGCAGTTTCACATTCTCCTCTGTGGTTTCTTCGCTGCACAAAACTCCTGCACTGTTCTACAATACTTGCACTGCTGCGCTTTCTTTTACCGCTCCAGTTCCGAGATGTTTGCATTGGAAAGCTGCAGAAGGAAAAAAAAAGGTCTCTTGTGTTTTCTACTCAAGCCATTGCATCAAATATTTATTTTCTCTGTAATTATTGTATACAAAGAATTTTACCTCGCTGTATCATACAAGGCTTTGTAACTTGGTGCTTCAGCGTTTTTTCACACAATCGCTCATTACACGAGGAAAGTTGGCATAATTGGCAGTGCTCGAGAACGTGCCCTCGAGGCTTTCGCGATTGTCGCATCTGTGTTACCATGCAATGGTGAAAGAGAAACTGATTTGGACTCTCCCCTTTAGGTGCCGTTCAGTTCGAATAAGTCGGGCCTCATTACAATGCAGTCGCCACTGACATGAAAATGCCATTGTTGCATCCAATGCACGTTATAACCATGTATTCATTGCATGCCGATATCGGCAAGAAACATCTTGCTTTGTTACATCCAAAAATGTATTGCGTACCAACTCGCCCAGCTATCGTTTCTTCTGCATTATATATTCGTCACACTGATATATTCCTTCTGTAAGAAAAGTTTGCATTTGTTCGACCAATTTATGACGACATGGTGCAGAAACAAACTGATATCTTCTGAACTGCAGGTACTCTGCAATTGACAAGTGGAGCTAGCATTTGCACTGCCAAACCAACTAACCACGTGTGAATTTCAGCATTCCAAGTTTTGCCCAGTTCACCACACAACCACCCGGTAGCATTTGTTACAAGCTTTTCAATTCACGAGATGTTTGCTAGGGAGATGCTATTTTAATGCCACTCTATATTTAGTTCTGTTGAGGCAATGCTCATTTTGTCATTTTATGTGCTGTCTTCTGTAGCTTGTTTCTTTTTGCTCAAATTTATGTGTTGTGGTAGTCATTGTGCTGTCTCTGCTGTTAATGCCAGCAGGCAAGCAGCTTTAAGCGAATATTTTGGTTGTTTCTTATGTTAATCGTCAAGTTGTCATCGATGCAAAAGTTATTTAATAAATTAAGCTAGTTATTGAAAACCTTCAACTTAATTTTATTCATAAAAGCGAAACTGTTCTTGGATTACAGTGCGAGGCATCGTGTTTTTAGTACATGCAAATCATGTCTCTCCACTCCAGTAACAAGGTTCTGGCTGCAAAGCAGTCACAGTGGAGCCCCAATTATACATCCAGGCATTTAGTGCAGCTTTCTGAATTTCTACAGAGATTGGGCGCAGGCCTGATGATCTATTCATAGGTAGTCAGCACTGGAATTTATGGCAGTGTTATGTCATGTGGTCTAACACATAAAGGAATCTCAGGGCATACAAGTGTTCATGTCCTAGCTAAGACTGCATTTCATTAGCCTCATGGCAACTATTCACAGGTGCACTCAAACGTGGAACTCCAAAGATTGCTGCATTTGAGTGCTACTGAAGACTGTGCATGTCTGCACACATCAAGGCGTGCGTCATTTGAGTTTTCTCATTTCTTTCAATGCCAAACAGACCACTTTTTCCACACTTGCAGTACTACAGGGCCTTGTTCTGTCCTTAAATAATCAAGTGCTTTCTCTGCTACGTTAATGTTGGTGACTAAAAGGAAACCATTTATTTGTTAAGCTGCTTCCAAGTGCAGCACTTCTTCAGTTTGCAACTAGATTACGCATTCAACATTTGTTCATTGTAAGACCATGGATCAAAGCTTATTGTTTTCATTTTGAATTGGTACTTGATTATTTCAGCTGTTTACTCACTGCCCACCCCCTAAGCTTGATCATTGATTCTGCGAGTTCCTGAAGACCGGTATAATTTGGCTTCCATTGTGCCGCTTGTGTCCACAGCTCTTACGAGGAACCACCGCTTGTACCTTAGCAGTTCCTTGATGAGGCAAACTACTTCCTCGAACGAAGGAGAACTGTGGTTTGGATTGGTCCTTAATGTGCTGTGATCTCTTTCGTATTCCATTCGAGCACAAGTCTCATCACGCTGGAAATAAAGCCACGCGTTTATTGGCTACTGAAAGCATCAAACTGCTACTTTACAGCATGCTAATTATTTTGTAATAACATTTGGAGATGGTGGATGCTCGATGACACTCTATCCAGAAGTACCGAGGCCAGTGGGCATGAACCGATCTGGTACAGAAGGCTTGTGCACAACAAGAATACAGAAAGGGCTCAAGGATATTTGGAATACAGCACCAGCTATTTGAGCATTTGCACAGCAAGAGCAGCTGCCTGAACATTCTTCACCCAAAGCTGCTCGTGTCTGTCTGCTTACATTGTTTGTGTATCAAAATGCAGCATGTACGAAAGTAATATACAAATGTGCATATAGTTGCTTGAAGTATCTGCAACATGCTACAAACACTTGAGGTGCATATACTGCAAGGACATGTTGCGCACGCTTGAAGCTGTCCCGCTCAAACACACTGCATCTGGCCTGCACTGTTGCAAAGACATGCACAATCTAAAATTACTTGTACTTGTGCAATGCAATTACTTAGACACAGGACAGATTCAACATCCTTTGAAACCAGCTCAACCCATCTTGAATTTCTATCAGCGGAAGGCTGAAAAACTACTTTTTTTCTCTCAAACATGAGAAAGCTATGCAGAAACGACAGGAACTAAGTCTTTGCCTCATTATAACCACACTGTGTGGAATAACTTTAGCAAACAAGATGGCAGTTACAATGATGGGAGTACTTGTGTTACTTTTTGTTTGAAAGCATTTAATGCGCAAGCAATTCAATAATGTAGGCGAGTGTCTAGGGTGCAATGTTAATGAGAAGTCTAATTCCCGTGTCTAAACTTTGTCCCTGCCAGTTTTGACATGACAAACAGCTCATGGCTTAAGATGTAGCCTGTGAAGGTCACTGCTAGGGGTACGACCAAGTACTTTAGCGGCCGCACTGTGTAGTCACGTGCGTGTTTATTCTTGCTTCACTGTTCATTGTAGCTAGCAGGCATTCCATCCAGTAGACACTCTGCATGTTGTGGCCACCTAGAACATAGCGTGCCAATGTGGTTGTGCTGCTTCAATGCAGCTACGCTGTGACCACAGTAAAACCTTGTAATGAAGAGGGAATGTAGCAAAGTAATAACAAATGTAACAAATGTAGATCCTATTGAAAGCTCTGTGGTTGGAAACATATAAGGCTATAGCGAAGCAACTGTTGTAACAAGAGGAAATTCACACCTCCTTCAATTTCATTGCTGTAAGGTTTTACTGTAGTTTGTTATTGCTTTTGCCTGTTCTATCTAGTGACACCCCCCCCACCCTTTGCCACTCCCCACTTCCTAGCAGATATAAAAGCAGTTGCTCTGTGTGTTCATTTGTAGTGTGTATGGAGAGTGCCAATATGCATGTGCTTTAGCGTAAATGTCTTGTGCTGATTTGTAGCGTGTTTCAGTAGTTTCAAGCTATATTTTTCAGAGCATTCTAGTCAGAACACCTTTGCAATGCTCTTCCAGACATTGTGACCAAGACCGAAGGTGTCCTTCGATTAAATTGACCAAGTGAATTTTTTGGCACCGATGGTCGAGCAAGCGATGAATGAATCTGCAACGCTTCTGGTGCGCAGCTCTCTGGTGTGAACAAAAGATTTCAAGCTTGCTTAATAGCTTGCACATTAATCTTGCACAATTATCAAGAATGTCATAAAGAAGTGTTGATTTAACAATAGCCCAGAAACTCTGAATGCATTGGTTTGTTACGACACCTAGCCAAGATAAATACATGAAGTTTATCTGACAGTGGTGTCTCATTTCTGCTTTCAGTCATTCCAGTAATTTTTTTTTTTTTTAAGCCCAGTGTTGCTGTGTCAATCACAGAATTGTAGTGCTGTAATCGTGGTTGGTCACTTTCAGGGATAGTTTCACTTTCGTGTGATGCAACGTCAAATGTAGCATTTCATTGGAGTGAATAGACTTTCTGTCTGCTGGCTTATCCAATGAAAGTGCACCAAAAGTGATGTCTCCGAAACTGATGGACCATCATTACAGCCCTGGTTGGTGTTGTCATCAGTATGCAAGAGATCATGTGCTGCTAGCATTGTTCTCACCAGTACATATCATGGGCAGGACTTCTGTGACCAAGCTTCAGATGGCAGAGCACTCATTTTCTTTCAGCTTGGATCCCATTTTTAGAGATGTTAAATTAACCCACTTAACAGCAAGGTCTTCTGAAGCTGGCAAAAACTCAAACAATTTGGGAAGTGCTTCCTCGCATCTTAACCAGGGCATTAGGACTTTTACTCCTTTCATAACTGACAGTGCTTGGCGACTACGAATTCACCAAGGTACTGCCACTGCCAAAAGTTTCCAAAGCACCGCAAGCACAACTGCAGCGCTCCCTGGGCCATGAACCGAGCCCTCCGAAAAACTTTCATAGCTTTAAGTCTGTAGTTGTGGAGAAACCGTTTCTCTCACTCCACTGGTTTTTAGGGCACTAGCAAAGCTCCAGAAGACAGGGACAGCAGAGGACAGGGACAGCAGAGGACAGGGACAGCAGAGGACAGGGACTTATGCGCACACTAGCTTCACATTCACAAATACACTGACTCTTCTTTGCCCCCCCAGTCACTGGCTACGAAGTTCTGCTGCTAAAGATGAGGTCACACATACAATTTCCGATTGCTGTGGGAATACTCCAATGCTGGTAAAATGTAATTTATGTACCATGTTTTGGGTGCACATTGAAGAACCCCAGATGGTCACAATTAATCCGAAAGCAATGCACTATGGCATCCCTTATAACCTACTATGCAGTTTTGGAATGTTGAGCCCCATAATTCAATTAACTCAAAGCTCTGCCTCGACTCTGCTAAATGGAGGGCAGCACCAGAGTGGTTATTGCACTTCAGTAACACCCTTAGCGATTCCCTGAACAAGAATTTTGTTACCAGGTTCTTAAGCATCTACTCAAAGGCATTGGAGTGATCACGCAATTCTCAAGCAACTCGCCTTTGCAGGAATTGCTGATGCTTGTCATTTGTGTACAACATCTGCTTCATTCGAAAGGTGGTGCTGTTGTACAAGCTTAATGGAGCCCATCTTTAGCATCGAAGTCATGTTTTGAGAATGCAGGGACACAACATAAGACCGTTCAGCTTGGCAACAATCGCAATAAATTGGTCATGCATACACCTTGCTCTATACTTATCCAAAGTTTTGCGCTGCATGTTCAAGCATTGCCAGGAATAACCTGTGGGTGAGTAACAGTAACTCTCTCACTTTTTTTTTTCATGAAAGAGAAAAAATTGTCATCCACCCAAAAGTAGCATAAAGCTACAAAGAAAACCCATACTGGTTTCTTGGAAAACTTTGCAGTGCAGGAAAAAATTTTGCTCTGGTCCGGGGATCGAACCTGGAACCAGCACCTTTCTGGAGCAGTCACTTTAAGCTAACCAACAGGCTATATTGCAGAGCGAGGCTAAATTAATGACTCAATGCGGCAAACCAGTACTGCAGCAAGTGTGTGTGCGGGGGGGTCATGAAAGGATAAAAGAGGCATTCCCTGTAGCATGAAGTTTACAAATGGCATAAATCATGTGCAAACTCATTTTTCCATAGAAAGATGCCCTCAGGAGCCCCATTCACCCCACCCACTTTTTTTCCCCTTCAGCTTCAATATGCAGACAGGATCTAAAATTCGTAGAGCTTTTCTGGTTTATTTCATCTCGTGTAGGTTTTCTTTTCATAATGCGCTCCAACATCACTCGGTCACATAGAACAACATGCAAACATTAAAAAAAGGCAATCTGTGGATAAGGTGCCCACAGGGCACACCTTTTATGTACATATTGCATCATCAGTTCTATCAAGCGTGATGAAACACGCCTTGAAATGACCCTAAGTGCATAGCTACTGTAGTAATTTGGGCGGGATGTCACAGATGTAGTGTGGCAGATAAATGACAGTATATACCCTACTGCTTCTGTTACAAACTCAAGCTGTCAACACAGCGATTCCAAAGCTCACAAAACAAAGCATTTTGAATCCTTGCACTGCAGTTGGCACTTGTAATGATCACATTTTTGTTCGGCAACAACAAATAATTATAAAGGAGCTCCAGTGTGTGTGACTCAGAGCGGCAGCGTAGCATTTCTGCAAGAGCTAAGAAATGGCGTGCATGTGGCAAACCAAAGCCCATGAATCTTGTCACAAACAAACTCCTGCACCTCCACAACAGTTCTTCATGTGAATATAAGGTGCCCATAATAAGCAAGCTTTAGAGGAACTTGTTCATTAACACCTTTGAGCTGCCCAGCAGATGAATGAAGCTGTCTCACAGTGCCAGCACTTTGAGCAGCATCTAACCCCGAGTCATCCACACAAGCAAGAGCACAAGAAGCTATTTTTCACTCTCCCTGCAAGCGTTATGAGATTATCACATGGAACACAACAGCACAGTGTGCAATGTTGATGGCTTGGTATACACAACACTCCATTTACATTTCAGATTATTCTTGCACAGGTCATCCTACACTGCTGCTCTTTAATGACACTAAAGGCAAATATTAGATCTACCTACAGTTCCACACATTTCTTTTTTCCTTGCACCAGAGGACGATGCCGTCACTAAGAAAGTGAAGACAGTGACAAGAGGTCACCTAGCAAAAATGTTGATGATGTGTCATTCACATGTCAGTGTAGGGCAGGAATCCTGCCTTGCTTCAGTTATTTCCATCCTCTTCCATGTAGTATTCCCCTCGGCAGGTTAAAAAACCCTACACAGAGGTGCTATGCTCCCACATTGTGAAGTAGCATCAACAAGTTCTGCGGAAAAATTCAATAAAATGCCCAAAAAACGCATCGTAAAAAAAAAAAAAAAAATCAATGTAATGCAGCTATTTGTTGCTGTACCTTCAGTGGTGGCGTAAATTCTGTTTCTCAAAGACCACTTAAAGTGAAGCATCAAAATAGGCTACACTAGCTATATTACCTCTTTCATATCCCATTTTCCATTAGTTTTGAGACAATAGCTTATTAGGGCAGAAAGAGGAGACTAACTTTACGCCAGCATTACATGCCCGATTCCAGTTTCGTAATATTCCGAACCCTAGTCGGCACTGGTGTTCAGTGCAAGAACCTCGAAATAAAGACGCAAGCAAGTGGCCTTTCTATTATGTCCTCATCTCGAGCTTTTGTGCTAGGTGCCGGTTTTTGGTTGCACCAAAAAGGCCACCACACAATACTTGCTAAATATGTTGCTTGCCTGGGTTTTTAACTTATCGTCAAACGCCAGTGCAATCCTGCCTCACTGATAAACATCCAACTAGACTCGGCCAGATGCTGGAACAATCCATGGCATTACGGTAAGATGGAGCCAGTCGCACTGCCAGCCGTCTTTCATGTCAGTTCAAATGTAACAAGCAGCTCTGCTAAAAAAAGCCACTCAGTTGGCTTTCCAAACATGTAACCTACCAACCCACATTAGCCTAATATTTGCCCCAATATCCCTTCACAAGGTGTACTGATGCTGAAATATAAACCTTTCAGTTTCCACTGCTGCTGTGAGTGGTAGATATGTCACTGTTTAAAGAATCGCACACTGTAATGAACATTTTGCACGTATAATCTCAAAAAGTTAATTCTCCACCTTCTTTGGTTTCGTGAAACTAGAGGTAGCAGTGGCATGTATGGTGTTAATATGCAGTCTCAAAAACGAACTGCTGTCCTGTGCTTCTCCCACAAAGCTGCAAGCACCTTTTCATTTTCCGCACACCACAGTTTCATATTGAGACCACTTGGAGGAAATGTGGCGGTGCAATCGTTTAACCTGGCAGGTATGATGAATTCAACTACACAGATTTTTCTTCCGTTCTGATTGATACAACTGTGTTATAAAAACCTCTTTATTGGTCTCTGAGGTTCGATAGTGCAGTGTGCTTTCCTCACAATTCCTCTATGGACACTAAAAAGAAACACTTGGCGAGTTTAGACAATTAAGTACCCTTTCTAATCTCTATTATTCGTTAAGTTTATGGTAAAAAGGCTGATTACTAGGAGAAAAAACGAACACTAAAGTTCTTCCCCCCCCCACTTAGCGGCTAAATTCCAACACTGCTACATCAGTAACATTGCGATGTTCAATGTATTTTTTCGTACTTGAGCAGGTGCAGCGCAGTAATAGTTTTTGAAACTTGCTCAGCTCAGTCTGTGGCTCCTTTACGATATAATGTAGTTCAACTTTATCAATGAAAAATTAAGTGTGCCCTAGCAGGTACCGTCAAAATTCATATGGTCACTGCAAGCTGGTGAACGTTAAACCAGCACTGCTACCTGTCTTTTGTTTTCATGTCTTTTCTGGCTTCTCAGCCTCTACCTGTGAAACCAGTGCGTTCCTTTTCTTTTTTGAATTTAGCAGAATACTTTGCAAATGCAGCTGAACTTATTTTTCTATTTGGAGTATTTTGAACAAAAAGCTTGCAAAAAATGTTTTATGACATAACTTTGAACAAATAAATAAGCAATATCAATAATATGCATGCCACTAAATATTAATGATATTAAATATGCAACAACTGCCAAGAAGAAATTTTTTTTTCTGATATGCAGAACAGTCTAGTTCTCTGCAACATTCAGATACAGATAACAGTCAAATATAGTAGCAATAACGTGCTAACATCGGCTGGTTGGTACATGTCTTCAATGAGTAATAGCACTGGACCACAAGACGTGGCTGAGACAAAGCGCTGACTTTCAACCAATATTTTATTGCACACGCAGCAATATATCCAGGGGCTCGAGTAGGCAGGAGGGAGAGAACATGTAGTAGGAATACATCGTCAGAAAGATAGCAACGATGGATAATGTGAAAACAGCACAACTAAATGGTTGCCATCATCCACATGCAAGACACACGAGTTCCTTCGTCAGGAGTGATACCAAAGGCACACTCACGCACATATCGCTTTTCCTGTCGATACTAAAGGCCTTGTATATCTCGGGTGTATGCTGGTCACCCTAGTACTTTAGTATTTTGCATTTGTCAAACAATGTACGACAACCACACCCGAAGCTACGCACAGCTAGGTGGCTGCCAACACACCCCTTCATTAAATTTGAATGTTCTCCAAGGCAGTCATTAGTAAAATGGCCAGTTTGGCCGATGTAGCAACGACCGCATGAGAGGGGGATCTCATATGCTACAGTGTTGCAGCAATCAACAGGCTTTTTTGTGTGTTTCTTATTACAGGTATGAGGCCCTGTGTCTACCTTATTCACTTTGGGCACATGGAAAACTTGTTTGTTGCTGAGAAAACAATTCTAATGCCTGCTTTATGCGCTACTTTTTTATACGATGAGCCACTTGGTGCAAATAGGGAATGCGAACTTTACTCTTTTTGATTGTTGTGTTTGTCACGCCTTGGCTGTTTTAAATCTGCTAAAAGACATTCGGCAATGGTGGACAGTAAATTGTCCAGGTAGCCTGCCATTCGCAATGTGAGCACCTGGGAATTAAAACTGCAGCGCATTGTGTGAAGGCACAACCTCAACAAGGCAGCCCCTAGACAACATTTGGCAATAGCATGCTTCACAAGTTTGAAATGCGCCGAGATGTAAGGTAGGAGGCTCTTCTTGGAACGGAGGGCATACTGCCAGCACGAATGGTCAGATAAGAACAGTTCAAGGTCAAGGAACCTAAGTTTGTTATTATCGGGAAATTCAGTAGTTCTAGTTTCGTCGTGCAGGAACGAAACACGTCAACTCCAGGCAGGCTACACGGAAAATTTGCTGTCCTCCATTGCCGAATGTTATGACTTAGAACAGCTAAGGCGTGACACATGCAACAATCAAAAAGAGGAATGTTCGCATGCAAGAACCGCAGTCATTCCCTATCAGCCAAACTGGCTGTTGTATTAATGACCGCCTCAGAGAACATTTAAATTTAATGAAAGGGTGTGTTGGCAGTCACCTAGCCATGCATAGCTCCCGGTATGATTGCCGTGCAATGTTTGACATTTAAAATACTAAGGTGTTATGGTAACCAGTGTGCACCTGAGATATATCAGGCCTTTCGCATCGACAAGAAAGGCAATATGTGCATGAGTGTGCCTTTGGTATTGCTCCTCACGAAGTAACTCGCGTATCTTGCACACGGATGATGGCAACCATTCAGTTGTGCGAGTTTCACATTATCCATCATCGCTATGTTTCTGAAAATATATTCAAACTATATGTTCTCTCCCTCCTGCCTATTCAAGGGCCTGTCTTGTATATATTGCTGTGTGTGCAATAAAATACTGGTTGAAAGTCGGCGCTTTGTCTGTCTCAGTCACGTCCCGGTGTCCATCCAGCGTTGTTACTCATTTTCCTCAGATGTAGTAGCATTTTGCACCTAAATGAGGTTTATCACTCCCATACAACAAATATGCAGCGAGGAATTGGCTTCAATAAAGTTATAAAAAGCAGCAAGGACACTACAAGCCCTAAAGAATAAGTGGATAAATCTATGTTGTAGTGGCCGTCATTTTGGGACACTAGCACCACATTTCTCTCCAGTAGTAACATCAAGAAACTCAATTCAGTGCATATCGTAGCAAATTTTGCATACCTCACTATGTTTCTTTATGTGCATTGAGACGGCATGCTTGATATTTAGTGTAGAAAGCTCGATAAGTCAAGTAACCGAAATAATACACTTTCTACACTTCCTTCTTGTTCCCTTGTGTTTGGCACTGAATTTTCATAACCATGAATCCAACATTACAACTAGCCCAATTAGCAGTCTTGATTAACTAAAATAATGCTGTCAAAAGCTTACAAACACATTACTGCAGCACACTGCAAGATTCTGCATGGTAAATACATATTGAGTCAGATTTTCATACTGTTTTAAGCAATCTTCAAGGACTGCTGCACTGTGTGCCAGCGTTCGTAAGAAGCCAGATTGCAAATACCAGGGTCCAAAGAGTGAAGACATGATCAAAATACATGAAGTAACTGAATAGTGTTAAAGCACACAACGCTGTCTTTTTTTTTTTTTTCTGTCACACCAGCATCTTTAAAACAACTATAGTGCATTAAAAAAAGTGACTAAGGCCTTTCAACACAAGCACTTGATAGTTAAAGATTTAGCTAGTGATCAGTAACAACAGCTTACCAAGAATGGGACCCATCCACTATCACAGTGGGACGTACTAGTAGGATGCTGACAGTGCACATCGCTCGGGGGGCACTGCTCAGCTTAGCTACACTTGCAAAAGCTCTTCACAATAGACTCGGTCATCACATGAGTCATATTATAGTACTTTTCCCTTTCAATAACACTATGTGTGGCTTTATACACTTTGTAATACTCTGTATACATAGCACTATCAAAAGAAATTATCTTCGGAATGATATCAACTACTGCTCTACGATATACCTACTTCCTGTGAAATACCTTGGCTTGTATGGCAAACGGTAAAGTGTTCGGCAGTGCGACATCTTCTGGCATGCTGCCTCGAGCTGCTCTTAAAGTTGTTTGTTAAAACCAATCTTAAAGTTTCTTTTTCAAGGTTCTAAAACAAGCCCCCCCCCCCCCCCCCCTCGCCAAGAAAGGATAGTTTGTAAACATAGCGCACTACAAAAGCTGCGCTCAAAATTTGGGCATATTCGTGACAAAGTTAAAAGCTTTAAGAGCAACAGAAAGAACAGCTTTTAGCTTCACAAGCAAAATCGCTTTGTATAGAAGTGGCCATTTCAAGGTACTACCTTCACTCCAAAGATGATTGTTGCAGGCACAAATAACATATCTAAAAGAAAATACAAATAAATTTTGCAGGTAAAAAACAGCATGCTGGATATGTAGCGTTCACTCACCCAACACTCACCTCAATTCGTCTGAACAGTAGTAGAAAAAAAATCTGCTAAAAACAAATCCTAATGCCCAGAAAGCTGTGGTTGAATATGCACCTTAATGAAGAAGCATTCTCCAATCTAAGACTGTGTGTTGAGAAACTACAACTTCATCTATTTGTGGCCGCAACTCTCAACCAAAAGCCTCGTTTGTTAATCAGCACCTCAGAATCCCAATGTACTAAGCTATATTATTTTCACGAAACAAGTGACTACGTAAAAAATTAATCTAAGCCATCAGCACTATAAAAGAAGTCGATCACAAGTCTAGAATCAATAACAAGAAGTGTTAATAAAGGCGCTATCTATTGTTCAAAAAAAGCTTATTTGAGCAGAAGTTATAAGTTCATTCCCTGTCGTGAGCACGTTGAGCACACAGCACATTTCTTTCAGTAAGTCGGTGCTCAATCGGTGAATGCTCTGAACTGGTTCCAATCATGCCAATTAAACAGATGAAGGGGGCCCACACTGTTTTAGCCAAGACAAGACAGTTATGTGCAGTCTTTGCTAAGAGAAAGTACAAAACCTGCAGGTCGCCAATCCACACCCTACCAATGCACTTGGCTTTCACTTCCCAGTGCGCCCTTTACCTAAGAGGTGCCTGCTCAGAGTAAGTGCTGCTGCTCACTAACAATTGTGTCTTTTAAAATGTACATGCCCTAAACAGAGGTGGGCAGGAAATGATCAACCATAGAATGGGACCATTCTATCACTTATACCACAAGGTACTTGCGGTACCTGCAACATGCTGCAGGTACTTGCCTCGGCTTCCACAAAGAAGGCACCAGAACAAAGCAGTTATACAATTGTTGGGGAGAGCAATCAACGCTAGCATTAGGCCCAAAAAAACCTCTGAAATATTACCCTTGCCCTACTTTGAAACAATCACTGCCGAATGAAAATTGGCAGGATGCCAGTCAACTGAACTGGTGCTGTACAGTTAGGAAACCCTACTAGCTCCTCTAAGGCAAGGCAAGAAATCCTGCAAACATGTTCACTGTCAGCACTAGATTTAAGATGTTTTGTCTTTTTAAGTCTCGGAACCTGAAGCACAAATGAAAAAAGCCGGTGTTATAAGCAGCAAGCCCGATGGCCGGCACGTTCTGTCAAACCGTCAGCAGCAGCTCTTGGTACACCTACACCATCTTGACCTTGAGTGTTGGCGAGAATGTCCGGGGAACAGCAGACACTGATCACTTTGCTGGGGCAATTTCTGCAGTTCCCATTTTCGCATTCCTGTTTGTCCGGGCAGTTGCATATGTCCGCCTCTGATGCCGAGATGCCCAAGATGTCCAGATCATCCACGTGAACAGTTGCCGGCAACACAGTGGGCACCACTGTAGGCATCACGACTTCCACATCTGGCACCAAGTCATCTACCGCCACTGTTGCTTCTGGCTTGCCAACTTGCGTCGCCAAGTCAACAGTAAGTGTCCGCGGCAGCAGCACTTGTGCAACCTTAGGCGATGCATCACTCTGTCCGGAACCACTACTCACAATGTCCAGGGGTATCATGGCATAGGCTGCACAGAGTTGAAAAAAAAAAAAAGAATACAATCAGCTTTTGCACAGGGATGACTGTACTTCCCACCATGTGAACTTCTTTCTGGCAGAATTCTGCAGCTGAATGAACAAACAAAGGACAGAGAGAGATGAGTTGCAGAGAGTTAGAGTTGCAGGATTCCAGACTAGCCCACTTGTTCAAAGAATGAAGGGCAAAGTTCTGAAAAATCCATGCCTTGCCCCCATCATTCCTATTTTGTCTGAACAATCACACTTGTGTTGCATTCAGCTGTAAGCACCAGATTTCCTTCTAGTATTAATATTAATTCAGCTTTATAGCTCCAGAGCCTCCAGGCAAATCAGTACTCTACATGAATATGAAAGCAAACATAATGTGCCTTCAAACAGTGATTCCTGTAAATGTGCAAGCCATAACCTCAGTCACTGGAATTTGCTGCACTGTTCAAATTGAAGAATCCTCCCAAAGAACTTTAATTTCAGTGCAGGAATAGAAAAATTCCGGCAGAACCCATCTACAATGATTGTCTAAGTTATGCGAGAGCATTCACACAACACACACACATGCACGCACTCACGCACGCAAACACACACACTATTCAAACTCCATTACTTCATTGTTCACTTCATCTATTGTGCATGAGACAGCTATCATAAGACAGTGTGTGGTGAAGTGTAATGCGTACAATTTCACGCCCACTGCCAGCTGTTAGCATTGTGCCAAGGTCGGTACTCGCTTATCATGCCACTCCCCAGGCCCGAGTTCAATTTCTTGCTTTTTCTTTTTTACGTGGCCATTGTTTTGAGGCTAGACAGATACCTAGCCAGCCAGGCTAAACTGAGTGTGGGTCAGCAAATAATGCTCTTGCATTAAAATTACTGACCTTAAGCACAAATCTGGTGTGCCCTTTCACACCCTTATATTATTGCATTCCTGATCGCACAGAGTTAACAAAGCTGTGCTATGTAGCCCCATGCAGCATGTGAGAAATGGCCACAGTGATTACCTCGAAGGGCAGAGCTGCTGCCATCCACTTCCTGAATGGGAACGCTGACTAGTCCGCCGTTGCCAGGACTTGGCTCGGCTGCTGTCGTGCCCACCATGGTGTTGAGAATCATGTGGGCCGTACTATCGTCCACCTCACAGTCTGCAGTCCCCTCTAAGGGGTCATCGATGTCGACGTCCACGCCGTCCAAGTGAAACGTCACCACCTGACCCTGCAGGGGCCAAAATATTGCAACAGGGAAGCAACTGTGGCAACACCATTCACCAGTTTGCGCAGTGCTAAGAAAATTGAAAAAGAAAATGGCAGCAAAATTGCTTCGAATAAGAACGCCATAACTCTAGACTGGTAGGTTACTTAATAAAACCACGTCTGCATTTATATTGAGAAAAATGAATGCTGCCCCCTCCCCACCCGTTAGCAGAAAAAATGAAAGCCAAACATTTTTTTTGTACTTTGCTACCAAACAATGGTGTTCATGATGACAATGTGGCAATGCCATTAGTCACAAGGTTTTTCAATCTGATTTAGATACTCCTTTTCGTGCACAAAAACCCCCAAAGGTTGCCATACTAAGCTTTCATTCATTTTCAAACACAATACAGTCCTGTTTTTTAGAACAAATGCAAGCATTCTCAGCCCGGCCTTCCTGAAACCAATGGGTTCACAGGGAACTGGCTAGGAAATTTGAATGTCGTGTTGACACTTATCTTTAGTATAGTATTCATGTTCTTTCTAGCTTACCCAGCCTCTACACACGGTGAGACAGATCTGCTTGATTTCCTAAAAGTATAGAAATATGTACTATAATGCTTAATACTCATCTCTACTGTTGCTAGAGCATACTGCATCGAGAATATTGCTGAATAGACAAGAAAATTACGGACCTCATCACCCTGTATCCGGTCATGCCTTGCAACGTGAGTCTTGAGGCTGTACTGCGTCGTGAATGTTTTCAAACAGCCATCCTGTGTGCAGAGGTAGGGCTTCTCCCCTGAGGAGCCAATGCACAAATTAAGTTTCTCACACACTACACTGCCTGATTTATCAAATTTTAGCATGAAAAAACTATAATGTAACTGCCACACTGACAAAGATAATGTCACACATGTAGCTAGTAGAAATTGTCACACTAGCTTGTGATCTGTCATGCACTGATTAATTTTCTACGTGACAGTGGTGCAAATGAACATACTGCCAATTTGCATTATTTCCTAAGTACCAATTCGTAGGCACCACATACTTTTTTTTTATTCGCCAGAATTATAAGTGAACCAAAGTAGAATAGGGTATGTTCCAAAGCAGTTATGGCTCGTAGCGACACTGATCAACATACCAAGCAGCATGAATACCAATCATGCAAGCATTTCTATGAGTGAACTATATTCACGTCGCATGACCTATATTCATGTCACATGACAACTTTCAGTTTAGCCATTTTTGGCCACATTGCTCTGCCCCAGAAAGCCAAGAAGTTTTAGTTAACTAAAGCCAACAAACTCTCCAACTTAAGGGGCCTCAACATGCATTTAAATAGTATCAGGCCAACTAAAATTTTTAATCTGTTTGAAAGAACCAGAACTTTGAATTACCCAAGTTTGAGTCATTTAATGTTTACTCTCCTTTTGTTCTCTTTGTTAAAACTGTGCAGCTCCATGTCATCCTTTATGAGAAAGTGAGGAGCAGAAGTGAGAAGCATCCACTATCAGTCTACGACACTGAAGGGCTTGAGCAAGTCTAGGAAAAGTAAGCGTTTTCTTGGGAACCTCATAGTTGGTGGAAAATGACATGTATTTTCTTGTACATGCATATAAAGCTGAGAAGAAACAGCAGTCTGACTGAGCAATGCCAAGCGAGACGACAGACGTTACGAGTGTTTACGAAACTGAAGATTTGCCAATGAAGCCAAACAATTGCAACGAAGTTTAGGTTAAACAACATGAGAAACTCTGAATTTTCCGAAATGTAATGTGAAGTTACAGAGAACATTCATATGGGCTCCTTGTAAGGAAAACCTGCTCAGTTGGCATCACAAAGAAAAATTATTCAGCAACTTGATACACTTAGACACTGACTAGCCAAATGGTCAAGGCTAACTTAATTGATGATAATTAAGCTACACTCATTTAGTTCATCAACTTGAACGATACAGCTGTCTTATATGCTTAGGAAAAAATGCGACGAATGCATTGCTTACCCATACTTCAACAGCAACGAGCCAAAAGTGATATGGCAGGCCTGTATTCTTTTTGTTGGGAGTGTGTACCACCTGTTCATTTCAGATCACCGCTAAAACAAATGATTTGTCGCATGACGGGTCAAAGGTGGGAGTGGTTTACTTGTGACCTCTACAGGTTATCTCTTTTGCTGTTGCAGCAGTGTCATAACAAAGCAACAAAGAGCAACAAAGCTGGAAAGTTCAGCAGGCACCGATACGTTGAAATGCACAAAAGAATCTTACAAAATGTGAGCTTACCTGTGTGGGTCCTTATGTGGGTTTTCAAGTGATGACTAGCGGCAAATGACTTCCCACACCCATCTGCGTCACACCTTGGGAAGAAAAAAAGAGCACAGCTGTTACATGCTATGCTTGACACATACATACATGCCAACCTACATGCACACACGTGCCTCTACTATTTGAACAAAGCCACAGTTATGCCACGATGGCTGCAGCACAACCAATGGTCACTTCACCAGAGCATAACTAACAATTCTAATTTGAACTGTACCTTATACAACTTCAGCTTAATTAAACTTCAGATAATCTATAAAGAAATCTCTCATCACAAGAAGTTTGAAGCTATGTGGGTGGATGACATGCGTCAAAGGTCCAAGCTCCCGTGTGACAAAGAGAAGCGGCACAAACAATCACCTGTAAGGCTTTTCACCAGTGTGAGTGCGAGTGTGCTTCTTGAGGTCGCTCAGGGTGGTGAAGATTTTCACGCAGCCGTCCTGGCCACAGTTGAACGTCTCTCCTGTGTGGATTCGCTGGTGGGCCTTCAGCCTATCACAGAAGAAAAAAGCATTGTTATAGTTGCTGAAAATGTTGCACCATGTTGATGATCACAATGACTAGGCTTCTGAGCTGGTATTGTCTAGCCATGACTAGCTCAGCTAATTTGGAAATTACAGTTGGAAAATTAAACAGTTGGGAATTTGAAAAAAATGCTAGAACTTGTATGGAATATGCTTTTACACCTCTCAGAACGCGCAAGCAGTGGCAGATAAAAAATTGGCATCACTGGCTCCAGCAGCGGTACAGGTGTTGCATCACAAGGTTGCAGGTTTGATTCCCCGCCAATGAAGCAACGCCAGTCAGGGAGTGCAAAAATGTTCGTATGTTCAGATGCATTAAGCATTCCCCGTACGACAAAATCCTGTGGAGCCCTCCACCTGTATGTGATATAAAAGTAAACTACTGTCATTTGTATTCCTCACCGTCTGCTTTCTCATGTGCACAATGTTGCGCAAAGGATTCACCCTGCATTTTAAATTGAAAGTACAGCTTGCTAATCACTTTGTAAACTGCTAACAGACCAACTCAAAACATAATCAGAAGAATAAAAAAATAAGGAGGGTGCCATCGCCTCACCTGTAGAGAGTGTTGAAGGTCTTTTCACAGCCTGAGATGTGGCATTCGTACGGTCGTTCATTCGTGTGTACCCGGAAGTGGATCTTGAGGCTATACGAGGTGAGAAAAGCCTTGCCACAGCCCTCTTGCGCGCACACGAAGGTGTACTCGCCTGCCAGGGAGACGCCAATGCGTTACGCACACAATGAAAATTTTTGGCTCCGTACTCTGAACTACATCTGCCTTTTGGCAACTTCAGAGACAGTAAATGAAACATCTCCCAAAGCTGTGCTCAAAATGACCTCATTCAAGTGCAGGAACACAAAGGTGCCAACTCATGCTATGTGAAGAGCATGGAGTAAACAAGGCTACTGAAAATGGAGGAGCCTCACATGCAAGAATGCTAATGACATGGCCACTAGTGAGCATCACTTCCTGCAGCCACCAATTTTACGCCCAACAGACAAAAAGCAATAAAAGCGGCCATCGGATATGTATACAACCAATGGGCGATATGCAATTTTGCCCACTGAGCAAATCACCCTTCCTCTAATGAACAGCTCATTGTCAATAAATATTATAGTTTCCATCACATCATGCACAATCCATGGACCAGGCACAAGAACACCGCTTATTTTGAACACTGCATAAAACTTGCGAGTTAAAAAGTAATAAAAGCAATTAAGATTAGGACATTGTTCTGTTTGCTAGATGCTGTCATGTACTGTACATCTTCCCAAAAATGTCTTCAGAATATGCAATGCACAAGAAAACACACATACGTTGTGGCCCAAGCACAAATCCTGCAACTTTTGGTGCAGTGTACACATGAGTGTGGGGCTGGCACAGACAAGCTTCATTTACAGAATGCATGATGGCAACAGTACTTGTAAGGACTCACAGGACAAGAAAGACCCGACAAGGACCAGGCGCTTACATTTTACTCAAAGCATAAAACTAGTCATACATCTACTGCATGAAAAATTGTGCACTGGCAATAACTACGTATTTAGACTTCCCCGTTTCCATTCACAAGTTTGCTGAGATGTGCTCCTTCCTTTCAAGTTAACCCTATGCAGAACACTTCAAAATGTTCCCTGTTAGTCTGCATTGCAAGAAGATTGTTTTCTGAAACAGGTGTGCAATAGGACTGCGACAAATGATTTGTGGGTTTCTCCTTCACACCAATGCAATCCATCAGACCTTGATCGCTGACGCACAATTTTATATCCAGTAGATGTATGACTGGTTTCATTTTTTTCAGTAAAACATCAGCTGAAGTCACTGCTTGTCCTTTTCACTGCATATTCTTTTTGGCAATGTTAACATTATGCATTCTGTAAATCAACAGTAACTAGCTTACGTGTCTACTTTTTCAGGCTTCATGCTTTGAATGTGAAACTTTCTGCAGTACATACATTCTAAAAACATTTCTGGTCATGTGTACATTACAATATGTATTCACCAGGCATGTACAGTCAACCACAAAAGTTTACAGACCACAGGATCTCTGGAAATGTTCAATTTCCAAGCAGCCTGTAACAGTAGTCAGCAAAACCGAACATCACAATGTTGTTCACATGTACTAGTAGAGGTTGAAAATGCGAATACTAGACTGCATTGTGTGGCTGCCTAGATATTCAGCTTTTTCTCAAATCTTGTCTTCCGTAAAATTTTGCGATTGACTGCACCTAACATCATAGGACCAGAATAAGAGCTGATCAGTAGCAAGCAAGAACCTACCAGTGTGAGTCTTCTGGTGTGTTTTAAGGTTGCCTGCCGTGCTGTAGGTGCGCTTACAGCCCTCATAGTTGCACCGAAAGCGCTTTATCTCACGTTTTCGAGTCTCTTGGTTCAGGCTCTGAATAGTCAGTGTGGCGTGGGTTGGGTTTTTTGGCATCGGGCTGTTGCCTGGATTGATCTGCATGCAGATCTGGTCAGCCGATATGGTGTGCTGAATATACCTGCAAACCAGCCAGACATGCAAGATAAGATAAAGGGAAACCTTTGTGATTGAAGGAACCAAATGCCTGAACGCACCTTTCCCGCACTGCAATAACATAGAGACATGTGCCTACGATTCTCTACTGCTGCCGACAGGTTGTCATTCAGTACAAGCAGACATGCAGTATTTTTCCATTTATACTAAGGTTTTTATTGTGGTAACAAAGCTGTCCAAGCTGCTGATTACTGCGTGCACTGATTGAAGTGTTTTCACAAGAACAACGGCTGGCCTTTTCTGCCCGTGGACTTGTGAGCAAGCAATATCATAGTGTTCTTGTTTAAAAACATGAAGGTCATTTAATAAACCATATTACAAACCTTTTCTGGAAATGCTTTACAAATACACAGTGTCAGAATGAAACGATGGCTTGAGATTTTTTCATATTTTTTTTTCACAATGATTGAGTAACATATTTTCAATGTTTAGTGAATGTGCACCTGTTTACCTAAATGATAAAATGCCAATAGCAATTTTAAATGCAACATAATCTACATGTTACTATGCAGATGACAATCTCACCCTTCCATATTGAGCGATAAAAGTCACAAAATAAAAGGTGGGACAAAAGTTGTGGAAGTTTCCTGGCAAGCCCTGTTGGCTACAAACATAAATGCAACTACAAACTGATGACTTCCCCTACCACACAGCTCACAGCTGTATATTCCCATATGTTTTCACTCTATAAATCACCAGCTGCTGTCACCGTCGAAACCTATTCTTTAAGGCAACTTGCGACTTTATCCAGGTGCTTACACCTTTACATATTAAAGATGATATTGTTCAGACATGATTATTTGTCAAAATGTACAAGTGCTCTCCTACAATGTACATTTTATGCCTAACAAAAACATGCAATTTAATTGCTATCAGGCCTCCCACTGCCTATAAGGTGTGAGTTTTACTTACTGTCAATTTCACTAATATTAGATAAACGTCTAATTGAAAAAGTTTTGCAGTAAGTGACAAATTTCGTGTGTCACCAGACAGTGTGGGTGCCTAGGTAAGCAGAGAAGACAAGTTTGCTTAAAACACTACGGTAAAGAACACAAGTTTCATAATACAGAAAGAGAACTTCATAGGCACTAACTGCTAAAATCAGGTCTGTATGAATGTGTAGAACGATTTTCAACAGTGCACTGGCACATGCATAAAATTGTTATGTCTTTAGCAGATAGCACCCAACACAAGTTTTGCAAACATGTTTGCAAACATTTGTGAAAACTGTTCTATAGGGCAGTTTGCAATCTGGAAAGAGGAAGGCCGAGCTACATAAGTATACCTATATCGGGCCCCTCGGTTAACCCCCTTTCTTCTCGTTCATAGGTATACCTATGTAGCTCGACTATCCTTTTCCAAAATTGCAATCTAGCAATACCGTGCAAGTGATCCTATATATAGAGAGACAGCAATTTTATTATATCAGATTAGCAAAGGGGAAAGGTTGTTTATAAACAAAATGGCTTAGATCATATAAATGTGGCATTATCAGTGTACAGATGAAGGAGTATTTGATGAAGCCATGGTAAGGCAAACACACCACACATTAATGAGACCTCAAGTGCACGTCCTCACTGCTGGAACAGCACAAAATGTGAACAATTACTGCGCCTACTCATCAAGCGAAATGCCCTAGTGAAACCTACATAGTTACGGCAAACCTGTGTACCCCAGTGCTTTCAACAAGACTATTTTGAAGCAGCGAGACACCTTTGCCAAACATGCAGCAAATGGCGAATTGAACGTTTTATTGTTGGATAGGGGACAACAAAATTACAGCAAGAAACTAAACGGGCATTGTAGTTTCAACAGTAATCAAGCCGAATGAAATATGATCTAGGAGCGCATATTTCGGCGTTCTGACGCTTCTGTCAAATCCTTTTGCGTCCAACTTCATTGTGGTGCTGGAACTATTTTCACTTTCCTCAGACGCGGGTAAAAATGCACTGACGAAGGCCGCCTGTTGCATAACCAGGCGCACTGCCAAGTCGTTTTTCAAACAAGCGGGGGTGACGGGACTGCAAAACAGCTGATCGCACTGAACTATAGTATCTGTATTCAAAACATCTCGGATCATAAACGTTTTCGATGAAATTCCACAGGTTCAAGGACGAATGCGCGTTCCGCTCTTGGCGTATGACGTCGCGTCGTACTTGCTAAGCGGTATCGGCTTTCGTTTCGTAGCGGCAAGTCAGAACGCAAAGGAAAAAAAAAAAGGTCACATTCGTCCTGCGCGGAACAATCGTCCGCCACAGTAATCAAGTTTCGCGGTCTGGTTTCTTGGCGGCAACCACTACGTTCCTGAGATTAGCCTTCCAAGTGGGCAAAACCGAGACGAATGCATTACCGCCAGACAAACGCCGGGACATTCAAGCGGTTCGACCGATGACCGGGTTATCGTGTTCGAGAAGCGCGCCGCAGCTGCTTATTTGAGTCTGTTGTGTGGCATATCTCTAGACGTGACGTGACGCCCAGGAAGAAAATAAGTGCAGGCCGAAATCACTCGAGGAAAACACAACTTTCGAGAGCGATGATAACCATGTTAGGGTAAAAACACTCGCCAACTTCCAAGAGGAAAGTTACCACAGAAGCAATACTCCGTTCATCAATGGCCTGGGCCATCACGTGCACTTCGACATCGTCACAGGGTAGAGCAGTAGCTCAGATTCAAGGCTCACCCCGCATTTTCGTTTTCGTGGTCTTCTTCACCAAAGATACCCAGGTCCTCGGCAGCGTTCTGGCCGTCGTTGGAGTCATCGAAAATGCCGTCTTTCGTAGAGAATATCTGCTGACCGAAGGTAGTATTGTCTAGGCTGTCGTATAGATACTCGTTGAAGCCCACAGTCCTAGCTGTGGGACCCGACGACGACGTATCATCTTCCATTTTTTGGCAGATAGCCCCCACTTCGCGAACACCGATGAGCACAAGCGGACATGAAGGTTTCTTCAGTAGATTCGCTAAAAATACACCACCACACCAGCTTCGCGATCGGCGCGGCCTCTAGCAGCCTAAAATTAGTTTTTGTTTCGTTTTCTAAGAAACCGAAATCTAAAACTTTCAAATTGTACAAAGAGGACAGAGTTATTGAGCAGCATGAATATTTACACCGCCGAATACAATTTGCGTATAAGCAGCGACGTTTGACCTCAATAATCGCAAACAGGGCCCTTCTTATTCCTTCTCCAAAATTAGCGTCAGCGGCCTGACGGCACGCCCAATGTGTGTTCGTTTTGCGAGTTTGTTTTATTTTTATTCGGGGGAATTTAACGGGGGTCCCCTCGCAAATAGCGCATGCAGCGCACAAGCGTGCTTCTCTTATCGCCTCCAACGTCGCGGAGATCCGTCAACAAAGACTTGCCGCCTCGCACCTCATCACTTGCTCGGGTCGTTGGAGGCGCTCTCGAAGTAAATGCCTCTGCACAGAGCTACCAGGGACATGATTAGGAGATTAGGAAGGGTTGTGAGCTACCACAGGCGTGCTCCTAAGGTGTGTCCTACTACGACAGGGCTTCTGCAACCGCAAGCGACCAGGCAGCAGCAGTCCACCCGATTTTTCAATCGCTACGCATCACTGGAAACTACGTCCCATGCAAATCGAGTATTTGTGCCGGCCGAAGAGTTTCAGCGCGACAAGGAGAAACCTTTCGATACGTAAGTTTCGTGGTTACAAGAGGGTATGTCGTTGGAGCTGCGTTTCATAACAGGGCGAACCGCTGGGCAATGATAACGCAACCTTCATTTATTCTCGGTTAATTTTCCTTTCGTACGTTTCTTTTTGTGTGTGTGTGTGATCCTAGCACTTTGCGGCATTCTCGTTTCAACGTGTCGTAAGAGTCGAAGATATATATTCTGATCTGATGCTGGTGATAAAAAACTCATAGCACTGGACAGCACAATTTATATTTGCTGCCAGCTATCATCGTTGTAGGGGACGTCGGAGTAGAACGTGGGAGCACGCTATCGTAGAAGTCGGCTTTACTGCAGTATTATATACGCCTGGTAGTGAGCTTTTCTGCACAACTCGCGTGTGCCCTGGCAGCACCACCTAGAAGACTGGTGTTGGCCCTGACCGTTCGTACTTGCACCGCACACCTTTGCGTGTATCTACTAGGAACGTCATTCGAAGCAGAACATGAGCTACATTTGCAATTCAGGTCTGTTAATTATCTGTATAAACGACAAGAACGCACCAGCCACAAAGTTCGTAACAGCGTCTTCCTTTTTTTCTTTTTTTTTTTTCTCGCTTAAAGAGAAACTGCAGAATGGGTCTCATATGTTGCGTTCATTTAACTCACAGCGTTAGTGTACGCACACATGTGTTGCATTTAACCACGTTTATTGCTTGATTAGCTCCTGAGCGACTGCAATGTTTCTGGTTCTGAACATGTAGATGTTCAGACTGTATACCTGCTCGTAGAATGACAGACACTGCACCTGGGAATTCTTTTCTCCACCTGGTTTGTGTCAACTAGCAGGCTGTCATATGCGTTGTTTGACTTGTACATCATATGAGCGCAATGTCTTTCGGCTGCATAGAATGTCGCCAATTTTCCTCTTGTATGGTGTCTGTGTATGCATGTGTCCTCATGTATGTGACCCGCCGTGGTTGCTCAGTGGCTATGGTGTTGCGCTGCTGAGCACGAGGTCGCGGGATAGAATCCCGGCCACAGCGGCCGCATTTCGATGAAGGCTAAATGCGAAAACACCCGTGTACTTAGATTTAGGTGCACGTTAAAGAACCCCAGGGGGTCGAAATTTCAGGAGTCCTCCACGACGGCGTGCCTCATAATCAGAAAGTGGTTTTGGCACGTAAAACCCCATAATTTAATTTTTTTTTTCATGTATGTGTCCGTGTGCGGGCTATTAACAGCATAGATGGTCAATTAACGAGTGTGAGTTTTAGAAAAGAAGTTATACTCTTCTGGTATACAGCTGCCAAGGTAGTGACATCTATAAAAATATGATAATGCCTGAAAACAACATACTCTCTGACTATCAGCCTTCGTGACATTTTAATAGCACTATGAGGAAACCTATTTAATGGACATCAGAACAGAAAAGAGATTATGTCTTTCTGCTGTACAGCTGTTCTTGGAGTAACGACAAAAATATTAATAATGCCTAAAAACAGTATACCGTCTGAAGATCAGCCTCCTCGACATTTTAAAAGCAGTATGGAGCAACGTAACTGACAGTGCATGTACAGAGCTGAGGCCACACATTCATATTTCTTTACAGTCTACTGGTTTTCATGCCCTAAAGGCCCTGCATTTATAAAATTCTGGCAGGAAGCCATGAGTATGACCATGGATACCAATGAAAATTGCTTTGTTCATTTGAGGAATAAAAACAAACCAGTGAGCTAGATCAAGGCTGTCAAGATTGGTTAGGATTGCAAAAGATTGGTTAGGATTGCGAGCAAACGCCATAAGCGCACTGTTAGCTGTACATTCCAACAATGAAATGTTGTTTATGGAGCATGAGAAGTATGGGTGGATGATGTCGTGTGAGCTGCATTTTGCCTTGCTTTGTTTTGCTTGGAAGGTACTTATATGATTGGCAACCTGTAAAACAAATGCTCTTGGAATCTGATTAAATGCGAGTCATTTGATTAGGCAATTTGTCTGTGAAGCTCAAGAATTATATAATTTCAGATGCTTTGATCTGATGCATTTCTAGATTGGTTGCTAACTTGTAATCTGTTCCTTAAAGGAATTTGCACCTCATTGAACAAACCAATAAGTTCATCAAATTCCTCTTGTCTTATCAACCTTTTGAAAGAGGTGCATTTCACCACTGCTGCCCTTTGCCTAGGCTCATTAATTCTAGCAACCTCTAGGATAACATTTTTAATTCTGGGTATATACATGCCAAAACCACGATGTGACTATGAGGCATGCCGTAGTGGAGGACTCTGGGCTAACTTTGGTCACCTGGGGTTCTTTAACGTGCACCCAATGCATGGTACCACAAGCGTTACTGCATTTCGCCCCATCCAAATGCGGTTGCAGTGGCTGCAATTCGTTTCCACAATCTCGGGCTTAGCAGTGAAATGCCATAACCACTATGCCACCACGATGGGTTTTTTCTCGTCAATATATCCCACTTAGTTACGAATTATGATGGACAGTGAATTAGTGTGTCAAAGTCACATTATTTTACTCAAGGGCGCATCAGGATGCACAGAAAAATATTCAAGATGGCACAATCGTACTTTGCGCATTTTCTACTCAGTCCTCATAATTACACAGTAAATAAATCTTTATTTAGTTCACTGTCAGTCAAGTTGTGTTTTTTTTTCATAAATATAATTGACTCACCAGCTCAAAGCACATGTACGAGTTTATTGGCCGCAGTCAACACAAGGATGGAAAAACTATTTCCCAAGTGCTCATGGAACGTGGCATGTCCAACATTCCACCGAACAGGACAGTGCTTTCAGTGAAGTGGTTATTTGTAGCAGTATACATACTCTGCACATTGAAGCGAAATTAACTCACATTGTGTAAGCAGAGGGCTTGGAATAAATAAATATTTACGAGCAGCTTGATGTTCATTGATCTTTTTCTTGCCATTTCTGGACAGAACTGGCATAAACAATTCGTGTACATGAATGCGTACATTATAACTGAAGGAGATATTTCTTGGAATGTTATTTTGCCCCAGGCATCTTAGATTTGTTAATATTTATTGCTTTTGAGGATTCATATAGCATGTTTGAAAGGTATTGAGAAGCTAAAGAAGTATAACATTGTCACTCATTGCAGACAGGAAAGTGGTCCCGTGAATGTGGAAGACCTTCTGTTTGATATGTTCAAGGATGCAGATGACGCAGTCTGTGTGGGAAAGTTCTTGAATGTGAGTATTGGTTTTGTTCACCAGCTAATGATTTCCCCCTTTCCGCTGCTAGTGCATATAGAAAGCATTAACCATGGACTTAATTTTGCATGATGCTACATTCTGTTCTCTTGGTTTATCCAGGCACTGTTCACAACTGGGCTGTGGAAGAATGATCCGCGTCTCAAGGAGATGATGCAGAACTTGAGAAATGTTCACAAGGAGAAATCGCCCGTCCGTTCACTTGAATCGCTTGCTCTGAACAGGGAAACGTTTGCGCAGTACGTACAAAATTTCTTCCTGGCAGTTTACTCATGTACGTCAGTTGTCAAATTATGTCCCTTTGGCCTGTGTAAAAACAACGCTCTTACAAGCAAGATCGAGAGATTTGTGAAATTTTGTTATGCCGTACTAACACTGAGTGGTTTGAGGCTGACAGACATGTCGTGTCTTATTAAAGTCATTCTTAAGCCTTAGTGAGCTTACATAATGTTTTTATTAGCGGGTTGATGGAGTAGCTGTAAGCACATTTGTCCACCAACTTTGAGAGAATGTGGGCATTTTGGTCTGTAGTCTCAAAGTCCTAAAAAGTATTAATTGTCTCTGATAGTGTGCAACTTATTTCTTTCACTGCCTTTCATCTCCATTCAGCAGTGAAACCTGCTTGTGGGAAAAAAGTGCAAACATTTGTTCTTTTTGTACTCGTCTATTTCAGAATAAGCCTTATAGAATACAGTTAATTTTGCACCCCAATTTAAACTATCATGAAAGGAGGATGACTGCCTTTGGCAAACTCTAAAGAAGTGTTGTTTTTCATATAGTTTTAGTACTTAATTCACTTTTAGCTAATTAACTTGTGCTGTCATTGGACTTTTAATTCCTAGTTCAATCTTTCGCTAAAGCTTGTGAGATTTGTTGCCGGTAGTATACTGCAGTGTATTATGACTGACAATATTTTTGAGCATGCATATGCACATGTGCAGCCAAATGACTGGTAGGTATCATTCTCTGCTTCTTTTTTGCTTTCCTGCAGAGTGATCCGAGAGAACATCGTTCTCATCACTCGAGCGCTGCGCCACCAATTTGTGATTCCAGACTTTCAAGACTTTATTCGCTATGTTGAGGACTTCTACTGGAAGTGCAAAGTGAACACCGGTGGAAAGGTTTGTAAATATAAATGCAACTGACTGGAAAAGGCATTGCAATATCTGTTAACTGTAAGCTTCTGGACAGAATAACAAACGCCAGTATAGCCTCATTGATCTGGGTTTGGTTCATACTATTTCCCTGCCCACTACAGTAGCTTCAGCAGTGCATTGCTGAGGTCGGGGGTTGATCCCGGCCGCGGCGGCTGCATTTCAATAGGGGCAAAATGCACAAACACTCTTGGCTACTTTGATATAGGTGCGCATTAAAAATTCTAGGTGATCAAAATTAATCTGGAGTCCGCCACTGCGATGTGCCTCATAATCCCGTTCAATTCCAATTCCAGAATTTATTATTTTTTGCAAGTTACCAGTTTATATGTTCATCACAGATAATAATGAAGATATGCCATTTGAATAATACATTTACTGGAGAACAGATTACTTCTCCCGTTCCTCCCATTCTTTGAATATGAGATGTATACCAACAAGGTTCTAATGCAGTCATGACAGAACCGCTGCTGCATGATTTTATGACTAGTTAAGGAAGTGCTGCATTTGACTGCCCAATGTTGCCTTTCATAAGTGTAGTAGATACTTTTGAAAGGTGTAAGGCTGGCTTTCTCACAATACACAAGTGCCCAAAATATAGCTGCTATTGTTAAAATCTCAATTATTGTGCAGTTGATGTATGGTTCTTGTCTTTTTACACTCCTTTTCATCACATTTAATGCAGTAAAGTTATTTTTTAAAATTATTTTCATTCTATATAAGAAAAAATAAGATGGCAGATGTTTCTGAGCTCAACCATGATGCATGCAGCTGTCTGGCTTAAATGGCATCTCTGTGTACTAAATTACATGCTAGCTGTTAAGTCTGAAAAGTTTGGCGGCTTAGTGCCATGTGTCATATTTAATGATCTTGTACTATATTGTAGAGTTATAGCTGGTCATATTGCAGTTGGCACCATGTAATCACTGAGGACATAATCTTACTGACATAATAACATTCCTAGATGCTGTGATGGTTTCTCGTTAATGCAGTGTTGCTGATGCTAAGTGCTAATGTTACTGTGTTCCTCTCACTTCACTTTCAGTAGGCTCCTGTCACACAAATTGCTTCTATATCTGTTTGTGAAACTTCATTGTTGCGTATTCTGCCAACAGGTGGCTTCCTACATTCCCCAGCTGGCCAAGTACAATCCAGACTATTGGGGAGTGAGCATCTGCACTGTGGATGGCCAGAGGTAGGCAATATATCGCATTCTTTATTTATGCATTCTTTTTGTAGCAGATCTGTATTGAGTTTCGATGTGTAGTAGAGGGCTGCATAGGCCTAGCTGTGTGGCTGCTGCATATGCACATATTGTGACAACACTGGTCTACAGCTAGAGTAGCCAAGAACTGCTTACATTGTATAGAGTTGAGAGACATCAACTTTTATTGTGTGCATGTGTGGGTACTTAATGCTTGCTGCTTATTTAAAAGAGTACTGACATGATATTTTCAAGTATTAATTTTTTTTATGGTGAATGAAGGTCTCAGACCTCTGAAGCCTAGAAAAGCACCAGAGCCTTACTGTGAACAAGGTTCCCATCTGGGAGCTGAAACCTTAACTTTACTAAATCTTTTGGGGTCAGCGTCTTGTTTTATTTTATCATCTTTTAAAGGCCAAGTTTAGCTACACCTTCATCTCATCTACCATATTCATTACATATATAGAAATTTCGCGTTAATGTTGTGTATGTGTGCAGGCTGCACTATAGTTAACTTAAACTTTGCAGCTTTGATAAGAAGCCAGTATTTGTCAATGTGTGCTTTCGGGGATGGGAGGTAGGTGATAACTCCACTTTGTTTTATTTGGCACCATGAGCTTTATGCAGTCAGTCTTTTTTTTGTTCACGTTTGATTGATTGATTGATTGATTGATTGATTGATTGATTGATTGATTGATTGATTGATTGATTGATTGATTGATTGATTGATTGACACTTTCAGGTTCTCAATCGGAGACACAGAGATTCCATTCACGATCCAGTCATCTGGCAAACCTATCAACTACGCCATTGCACTCACCGAGCTCGGCTCAGACGCTGTCCATCAATACGTGGGCCAGGAACCAAGTGGCAGAATGTTCAATGAGCTTGTCCTCGATTATAACAGTATGGGTCTTCTGCTCTGATGTAATATTTCTTGAAAAGTGTTAACCGGGTGTTCAGCAATCTGTAAGCCACCTTCTCCAGAGCATGTAACAGCATAGGAAAAATGGAGTTTCACTCGCTAGAGAAATATAAAAAACTCCATCCTGTCTATTTCATCAGGTTTTGAAGTGAACCTAACTTGCAATAACTTGCACATGCCATAGCTAGAAGGTGTGCATGCAGCCCATCATTAGCCCTTTTTCATGTGGCATTTTAAAACCCAAGTGACAAGTTTCTCTCACCTCTTCCTATACAACTTACGGTTTCTGAAATAAAAATTGTTGGGAAAATTCTTCAACATGACAAAACATCCTATATTTAACTTACAACAGTTTATGATAATTTGGTCAACCCACTTTACTGTAAAATTTTTCAAAGAGCCTCGTGGGTTGAGGAGGTGCTCATGTAGGAGAGCTGGCATCTGATGTAAGCATCGACATGTCACTTTAGGATAGTGAGGTAGTGACAACAAAACCTTTGGGTGATACCAACATCCTACCATGTTACTGTTAGCTGGATACTCTCTTGCATTTTTCTTTCTTTTCTTTTGTTTTTCTAAGGTCTGTGTTGTCACTATCATAAGTAGGGCAGGGAGGGAGTGACAGCTTGGTTCAACACTGCTTCTTATAGAGATATTCAGCTTGACTGTAAACGTATTGGTGTTTTCAGAATACTGAGTTACTGGAAAGCTGTACTACCATAACAAGGCTGGTGGTGACATCTTGCGACACAGAGCTAAACTAGAGAGCACACATAGTTATTGGTGAAGTGACCTACCGTATTCTACTTAACTGCTGGCGTAAAGCATTGGTAGCGACATAATCGCTTGCATGCAGTCCTTTTGTGATTTTTCTTAACAAGAATTTACATTTGTGCAACACAAAAGATTTTCAAATTGATCATAATTAAACAAAATGTCACAAGATGTCGCTACCAGCTTTACTATTGCTGTCCATGGCTCTGGTAACTCTGTAATCTATAAACAGTAAAAGGTTTATGGACAAGTCAAAACTCTCTTTTGTTATACGTTGTGCAAGCAGAAAAATGAATGCAATACGTCAGTGGTTGACTCTTCCTTGTGTCTTTCAGAAAAACCACACAATCCCATGGTGAATGCTGGAGCCATTGTCGTTGCTTCGCTGCTCCTGTATCTCATAGAGGTGAGGCTGCTCTTTCACATCATAACAGAGATGTAGCCAAGTTTGTCTCCTAATCGTTAGGCATTGTGGTTCAGTGATACAGGCAAACAGTGTTCTAGAGTTCATTTCTGTAATGTACAACCGAAGTGCCGCAGGCAATAACTGTCTGTTATAGAATGTACTCTTCTTTTGCTACTGCTACCCTGCTTCATTTGTCACAAGATTATCCTTTGATGGACTGTGCAACTGTCAGTATTAAAATGTGCATGCATACCACATACTGTATCATAAGGCATTAAATCAGTGGGTCCAGGTACAACCCCAATTGATTATGTATCCACCTGTTTGCTTGTAACAGTGATTACTGTTGCTGTTGCAACACTCTGTTAAACGTGCACATTAATGCTGCATTCTAATGAGAAAGGCTTAGATTCATGTGCACATTAAAGAGCACCAGGTGGTCAAAATTAATCCAGTTCCACCCCTTCCCCTCTGTTATAGGGACCTTCATAGCTTACTATGCATCTTTGGGAATTAAAGGCTGATCAATTAAGCATATGCACAAATGTTTCCATTAGTCTAGTCAATGAAGGGACTGGTAAATGTACTTTCCCCCATAAAGCCTTTTATTGAGGAGAAGCCAGCAGCTTTGATTTACGCATTTTAGTGAAACAAGCATTTGTAAGCACACTGCAACACAATTTGAGGCTTGTCATAAAATTTTGCTTAAAATTTTTGACTGCATCTGTATATTCAAAGCAATTTCTTAACACTCATTGGATAGGTTGAGCTCTTAGTGAACGATTTTGCCTGTCAAATTCTTTGTTGATCTCGTGCACATTTTGGTTCATGCATTTTGTTTTATTCCATTTGCAGCCAGAGATGAGGACATCTGAAAAATTTGACTGGGTAAGTATCAGCACTAGTTGGTTTTGTAGTGTATTTCTCCGCTGACACTTTGCAAATGGCTTTTGCAGATGCTCCAGTACTACAAAGCAGTGTCGGGAGGCGAGTACCTTGGCTTCAACAATGCCATGTAAGTGAGATTATGACCTCGTGATATGTAAAAGAAAAAAAAAAGTTAGATGAAAGAGTTAATGCTGTGCATTCTTGCTTTCCACTAACTTATTACTGGGAGTATCGTTCAAGTAATTTAAGCCAGAGTTACAATGATGGGTGAAGCAAGTGATTAGTAATCATTTGGCTGTGAAAAATTGTGGAGTGGGAGAGACATTAGCATCATTTCCGGTACTTCCTGAACTTGAAAGTAGTGTCCACGGAACTGCACTTTGGTGAGCTTGTAATTTAGTTAAATGTCCAGAGCCAGCTCTTAAGGTATCATCGATTCGTTCGTGAAGGTGACCATTGTTTAAAAGCAGCTCCTTGATTATGAAGGCAAGTTGCGGAGATGTTAGTATAAATATTCTCAATGAAATAAAGATTTTGTCTCAATACTTTAGCACCAGACCACTACAAGTTACACTGGTGCTTCTGAAGAGCAGTTCAAAATGGAGAAAAACATCAAAGATCAGATTAACTGTAATGTCAAAGCATGAGACAGATGCTGGTAGACTGCATGGCAAGAATTTTTTAGGTGAAGCAAGTTGGCTAAACTAGATCAACTAGCTGCCATCTGAAAGCAGGCACTGCTGATGAATTTTTTATCTTGATAATTGAGTTACCATTTTTTCTGCCTATTGATAGAGAACTACAGGGTTTTTCTTTCTAGCTCTATAGCTAGGTTTAATTCTATGCCTGGTGGATGTCAGCCAAATGATGTGCTGCTCCTTTTTGCTTATAGATTTCTTTCAGAGAGAGAAGCTGCTGACAGAAACTATGCCATAGGATTCTACATGAAGGAAAACAAATGCTTCCCTGAGAGGGTCAACCTCAAGGAAACCATGGACTTCTACTTTCAGGTAAAAAAGTCTTAAAGGTACAGTTTTTGTGGGTGTATTACGTAGCACGGGCACCTGTTTTCGGGCTGCAAACAAAACCACCAGTGCTAGTTTTAAAGTGTCCTGGGCTTGCAGCCTTTCTGTGCTAAATAGTGAACCTGTAAAAATTATTTGCCAATGACCATTACAAGCTGTCAGCCAAAAGATATTGCCCTTGCTTTGGATGTACTGGCAGGCTAATTAGTTTGACATGAACATTTCCTAGTGCAACCAGCTTAGACACAAGTTAAAGGTGCAAAGAACAAATGCTAGATAGACTAGTTAGTTTGACATGTTTATCTGTGGCATAAAGCATGTCTAGTCAATTGATAAATGATGAAAAGAATGCAAAATAACACTCATGCATTGCTTATTGCATGCTTAAGCTTTCCAGTGAGGTGGTTAAATTGTTTATTAAACTAGGTGCATATCAAATGCTGCATATTTATGTAACCATTATAACTTTGACATCTGTGTTTATTTGCAGCTGTGCTCTCTCGAAGTTAACTGCCAGTCCGTGAGCGTAATGGCGTCAACATTAGCCAATGGTGGTATCTGTCCCGTCACAGGCCACCAGGTTATGAATGGGGTGTCCTGTCGGGATGTCCTGTCGCTGATGCATTCATGCGGAATGTATGATTATTCTGGCCAGTACGCCTTCAAGGTAGGTAATGTGTTCACCATTTGTGTGTAAAACACAGAAAATCTTAAGCAGTAGCTGAAGCAATTTCAATGAAATTTTCTGCAGAAAAAGTACAGTTATAGTGAGTAACAGTCAGGCAAGGTTGATTAGGTGCGCGTATTTTGCAGAAACTGACAAATATAGAAAAATTTAGAAATTTTGAAATGCTGCCTTTAGGGCTCTATAATACAACAGTAGAAACACTTGTTGCGTATATCTGTTTTATGCTTTATGTTTTGGTTTAATGTAGGTCATGCAAATGACATTGAAAGATAGGCAGTTTTCAGTAGTACTTTGTTTATCACTAAAAAAAGGGACACAAAATGTTGCGTTCAAGTTTCCTAATTCTGCACTCTTAATTATGAATTTCAGGCAAAGGTTTCGTGGCTGGGCTACTAGCCACTACGTAAACACACTAGGGACACTATATCTAGTGTATCTATAGTACCCGCTACAGGTAGCACCAGAGGTGGTGGTCACTGCTGTGATATCTGGCCCTGGTCCCATGGAATAGCCTTGAGAATAACTACACAGACCCAATCAGAAGTTACCAGTGCACTCATTGGTTTCCAAAGAAATGGTTTCTGGAAGAGCGCATTTGATATCTCAGTAGCTAATCAAATTTTAAATCCCAAGTTCAAGAACTGAACAACAGTTGTATTGTACAAAGCCAAGTGAACCGCCCAATTCATATAAACCCCCAACTGTGGCCCAAATGCACAGACATGCATAAGATTTCTATTTATCTGTCAGTATAGTTCCCATCCAAAGAAAATTAGTGCTAACTGGCTTTCCCAAAGCAAGCACATAATCTAACAGATTTCACATAAAATGTAATGAGCTAAAGCACAATTAATTTCTAGCACGTCTTCGCATAGAGCAGTCTAAGCTGAGCCACCCTGTGAAACCAAAATGACGCAGGTTGGCCTGCCAGCCAAGTCTGGTGTCTCGGGCTGCACGATGGTGGTGGTGCCCAACGTGATGGGCATCTGTCTCTGGTCACCCCCTCTGGATGTCTACGGAAACTCTGTCCGAGGCGTGCAGTTCTGCGAGGTCAGCTTGCTGCCTTTTGTAGTTTGGTATGGTGCAGTTCCTACAGAAGTGCCACGTAACTGTACTTAGTCAAGATTTTTCTTATTAACTGACAGTTTCCAAGTTCTATATGTGGAAAATTCTCCCAACTCAATTGCAGGTATAAAGTGAGGAAATTCAGCTCCTTGCTCATTAACAAGGTCTGGGCTTGATCGTTCCCCTCACTTTACTTTGTGCCTAACCTGTGCATGTCTTCAGAGGGAAGCTAGCCTATGCATGACATCACAAGTACGATTACAGGCCACTGCAGCCACATTACAATGGGAGACGAATGCAAAAGTGTTCATGTGCACACTGAAGAACATAATGTCATCTAAATTATTCCAGAAGTTCCCATTATGGCATGTCTCATAGCCTAGAGTCAAATAGAATATATTTCTTCATTGGAATTTGTGGGCTGTATTCCTACTCGGGAGTGCATTTTCTTTTCTTTCACTTATTTATATTCATCCGTAGTCTATAGTTGCTCCTTTCTGATGGCTGTGTATCACAGGAGCTGACTAGGGTGTTCAGCTTCCATCACTATGACAATCTGCGCCACATGACTCAGAAGAAGGACCCTCGGCGACAAAAGTATGAGACCAAGGGCCTCAAGGTGGTCAACCTGCTCTTTAGTGCTGCCAGTGGGGATGTCACAGCCATGCGCCGGCAAGTTCTTTCACATCACTCATTTTCTGTTGTGCACAGGCTGCAAGTAGGTGCTTCAATATCACTTATGGCCAAATGGGTATGCTCAGCATAATTCTACTGATTAACTATGCCAAACATAAGCACCACAGGTTTTAATAAAGGTGGTGGAACCTCGTCGATGAACGCAGGAAGAGTGTGTAGATACAGCAACATATGTATTAACAAAGTGGAAAGTGCAGTGTCTACTTATGCATAAAAAAAAATGGTCCACAAGAAAAGCAGTGTACTTTCTTGCTTCACATTGGGAAAATGACAAAATTCATCAGATTTGTAGGATTCTTTTTTTGTCAAGCGAGTATGCAGAACCCATGCCAAGCTGTTTCTCTGAGCCGTCAGCAGAGTTACAGGCCAGCACTTGGCATGCTGTCAATCATTGGCTCTTTTAAAGTTGCATTTCATTCATGCAGTGGTCGCTCGTACATACCTTATTGTATGCTTTCTTCAAATATGCAATTGGACACTGCAAAATTGATCTCTTATAATGTTGCACACTGGAGCTGGTCACTTAGGTGTTCATTTATATTTAACCAAGAATTCTTTCTGCTCTGCAATGGCTTTGCTAAGAAGCATTTGCAATATATCTGAGAATGGCAAATAACTAAGTTTATTGAATTCTACAGACTCCAAAATGGAATAGCATCACAGCCTGAACATGTACACTGCTAATAGCATCTCATGGACCTGTCAAAAGCTGCATGTGGCTTGCAAACTTTGGTCACCCGACTCTGGCCTAGCCAGAATAACTCTGAGCCTTCCTAAATAATAGCTCTTCTTTTCCATCCAATTTGGAGACCTTGGAAATGTTTAAGGAAACATTTTACTAATGGCCCTATAATTATGCTGTCTTTGTGAAAGAAAGCTTTTTTTTCCTCTTAACATGTGCTTAGGCGCTTGTCTTACTTCAAATGTGTGTATGTATGTGTGCACATGCGTGCATGCTCTCTCTCTCTCTCTGTTATGGTGGTGCAACTATTTATTTCGATTATGTGTTAATTATAAACGTTATGATATATAAATTATAACTTATGTTAATATAAACGATTTCTGCTTATACAAACTTGTGGTTACATCAGGTGTTCCTCAGGGAAGTGTTTTAGGACCCTTGCTTTTTTAATATATATTAATGACATTGTTAATTTTATCCCTGAACCTCTCGAAATAAGGCTATTCTCTGACGATTGTGTTATGTTTAAGGAAATTGTGATAGCGTAGACGATCAGGTGCTTCTAAATAATTGTATTAATAATGTTTATCAGTGGTGCACCCAATGGGGTATGAAGCTAAATTCCGAAAAAAAAAAAAACAGTATACATGAATGTAACTAAAAAGAAAAATTACTTCTCATTTCCACATATGCTATCATCTCACCTACTCAAAGAAGTCAGCAAATATAAGTACCTTGGTGTAACAGTAAGAAAAAATCTCAGTTGGAATAACTACGTATCTAACATATGTGCATCCGCCTTCCCTAAGTTATGCTTCCTCAGATATAAACTTCGACAAGCCCCTCCATCCGTCAAGCTGTTGGCCTATAATTGAATCATTAGGCCTACCCTCGAATACGCATGTACTATTTAGGACCCAAACACTAAGAAAAAAATTGATGCTCTAGAAATGATTCAACATAAATCCATTCATTTTATCTTTTCTCGATACTGCATGACGGACTCCCCAACCTTTATGATGCAACAAGATAATATCCAGAAACTTAAGCTATGTCGTAAAATTCTGAGATTAGTTTCTTTTTCACTTGAAAAACAGCCATCTCACATTATACCCTGCTCTGTACATCCAACCTCTGATGCCACGACTGACTCGAAATCGTCATGCTGAATTGATATTTTCATTTTTCCCACGAAACATTATAGACTGGAACGCTTTGCTGCTATGTATGCTTCAGAACAGTGACTCATTCAACACATTAACGTCATAAAGTGAAGTGCTTTTCTTTTGTTTTCTTCTTGCAAAGGACTGCTTTTCCTAAAGTTGCAATGTTTATAATTGTTTTCACGGCCATAAGGTGCTCATTGATGTGTCATGTTTATGTGTATATATATATATATATATATATATATATATATATATATATATATTTTCCCCTCTCTTCATGATCTGTGATGATTTCTGTTTGATGTTTTTACCAGTGCTTGTGTAAACCTTTTTGATACCCCTCCTGCATGGGCCCTAGCTTGGACCTGCAGCATTTTGTAAATAAAATAAAAATTAAAGAAAATAAGTTCTGCAGAAGCCTACAGTGTGTAGGAAACTTTATGAGAGGTAACATTGCCATCCACCTGACTGTACAGCATAAAGGGTATACCACTTATTCACTATGGTGTGTCTATTTGCATGGAACAGTGTGAACAGCCACAAGCGGTGCATCCAGGGCACTTAAAAGTGCGCACCTAGAGGCTCATCACACAAGAGGGCTGACCCAAGACGCGTAATAAGGGATTGCTGACGGAGGCATTTGCTCTTCAGTGGACATAAATAGGCAGATGTTTCATCTTCTTTGTGTTATGGCTGCCTTCGAATACAACTCTTCAGTGGCATGCACTTTGAAACCTGTTCATGGGAAAACACGAAAACAAACATCATATTTGTCATATCATAACATATCTGTGATAACATTCATTTCATATTTGTTAGTGTTGTTCTTAGTGGTTATCGCAATAGACAGTGGTCTTGTAATCTGGTAGCATTGCAGTCAGGCTTCTGTAACAAACATTATGATCTTTGTTATTGTTGTTGTGATAGTTGTTTTCAGTGATGATCATGATGTCTTGTAATCTGGTAACTTTTAATTCAGGCTTATGTTTTGCAAAAGGAGAATTATGCATTTAAACGATGGCTTGAGGCCTATAAGGGAAAGCGGGTAAAGGGAAGGGAGATAGGGTTTCATAAGTGGTATAATGGAAAGCTTCACATATGTGAAACTCCATGGTGAGCTAAAAGCTTTTTTTTTAGATAACCCATGGCCGGGGACCCAGTCCTCAAATAGTGTCACCTCCTTAAGTCAATGCTTTTCTTAGAATACCTTTATTCTTTCACATTTCCACGTGAAGTTATGAGCACTCAGAGTAACCTTCATTGCACATGCATGGTATTTCACTTGTAGAAGTGACTGCAGGTGGTTGAGGTCATTGTATTGACATCACTGCTCCCATAAGGTTATGCATGTTGTCTATCATGGTGTATCCTACTCTGGCCTTGGCTAAAAAGACTTGTGCCCCTCAGGGCTCATCGGGATCAGGAATCGCAGCCAGGAAGTTTTCTCAGTATTAGTACGATAGTGCAAGACAGGACGAGGACAAGAACTTTTTTGTCCTTGTTCTGTCTTGCACTATCATACTCATAACGAGTAATTGGTAACGAGCCTTGTTGTCAGTTCGATTGACAGGAGGTTTTCTCTGTGGCAGTTCTAAGGCAGCGCTGTTTCTTTTCAGTGTTTTACTGTAGAATGTCCATAGGTGAGCGTATGAGTTGGAAGAGAGGCAAAAACTTTATTTGTTTGTTTTGTCAGTGTCACCATTCCATGTATGACCGATGATCATGAAGATGCCAGTGGTTAGGTGCATGACATGGCTACTTGTACACAGAGAATGTAGGAAACCAGGCAAGGCCAGGTAGCTGGCTGGGTGTCTCGTGGGGCCTTCGTCCCACTTTCCCAATAGTGGGGCGGGAACGGTGATTGAGTCATGCCTTGTGTTGCATAAAATGATATGTTGTTTGTGCAGCCACTACCTGTCGGGCATGGATATGGGCTTGAGTGACTACGATGGCCGCACAGCCCTGCATCTGGCCGCTGCTGAAGGCCACCTGGAATGCGTCGAGTTTTTACTAAAAATCTGTGGTGTGGACGCCAATGTCAAAGACAGGTACGACTGTCAGTGAGGCATTACCTGCACAGCGACCAGTGTTCCCATTATACTTTCGTCTTATATCTTTCAAGTAAATTACTATGCTGTAGTGCAACCTTGTGCTCTGAGCAAGCCCAAGCTGTTCTGTTCTTTTCACATGGGCTAGCTAGTGATCATGAGAAGCGACTGTAAACTTTCATAATAATTTGTGTAAGCAAACTGTTCGTGCTGCATGTTAATAATTAACTGCATGCTGCTTATTCAGTATTCATGCTGAAACAGTGTGCACATTGCAACACAGAAAATTATCTCATAGTCTGCAGGCACCTTTTTTTTATTGTGTGCATCAAGATGACTGATGTACTGCATTGTAATGTCTTGTCATGCTGTGCCTTTGTTCTTTTGTGTTTGTGCACCTAACTGGCATGTATACTTCTCTCATTGGCTGCACTCAGACTTCCTAAAATACTCTGCATTCACCATTGAATGAATTTGGGAAAAATTAATTTAGGTACAGCACTCCACCTTTCCTCTTGTCCTTTTGGCTCTGCACCTCTTTTCACTTTTCTTACATGCTGGAACATGTCCTTGCCTTAAACATTGTTTTCCCTCATGTAGGAATGTAGTGCTAAGAAACAGACAGTGCTAGTTTGCCTCTGGAATATGCAAAACGACCGAAAGGGTTTCAAGACTTTGTTTATATGTGTTTCTATTAAGTGTGCAAATCCACTGAAGTGCCTCAGATGTGACTTGCTTATACGGAAGTCGTAGTACAATATGCACCTCATAAATCTGTTTTCAGAGATATTAAAACTGACTGAATGAAGTATGTCCTAATTGTATAGAGTGTAAAGTCCCATTTTTTAATATGTTTATAGGTTATCAAAATTTGTTTTAGTTATGTTTCTGGGATGCACTAAATTGGAAAAAAAAATGTGTACTTTATGTATTTCTGGAGCTTCGTATTAAGTCTGAGAGGGTGTTACCAAATAGCCTACATTGTATCACATAGAGCACAGACTGCAATGGAAGCTAAAAAATTAATTTCGTTTCATTTTATTATTTAAAGAAAAAGTTTTTAATCTCAACTGCCATTTCTGAGATCACTGTCGAGTGGTTTCTCAAAATGCACATACCCAATCAATATTGCTGAAAATTGCAAGAATTAGATACTTGTATTCTATACATCCTTTTGCATATGCATGCAAAATTTTGTCATAAGTTCTGGCAGCTTCCACTTACACCACAATACTAACTTCGCAGCTCTTTCTTTCTTTTTTTGTAGACAAGCAAAGTGTTTATTTAACCATGTAGTCATTAAGCAGTATTGGAATGCATGAATACAGTGGGCAAAGCAAGCTTTCTGATGTTTATTTAAGTTAGCCTGAATTATGAGCTACCCACCTTCAAATTATATTGTGATGCTGCAACACATTTTCTTTTTCTATTTTTGAGACCATAAAGAGCCAACCTTCACACTTAATTTAAGCTTGTACTGTTTTCTAAAAAATTGCGAGAAACCTGCTTACTGCAACAGAATGCAGTTCTTAGAATGAAATAAGAATGACTGGCTGGCCATTTCATTCTTCTTTTTTTGTGTTCATGTGTGTTTGTGTTTATGTTTTTAAACACTCCTCTGTATGTATAGATGTCCATTGCATTTGTGCTAATGTGAGCCACTGGCATAACTGTTCTCCTCAGCTATCTCTTTTCATTTGTTTCCTTTTGCATGAATGTCTGTGCTGTACATACATGTTGTGATTGCACGTGTTTGTGTGCATTTTCTGAACACTTTCACATCTGCCCGCATGGCTTTTCTTGTAGGTGGGGCCACACCCCGCTAGACGATGCACGTCAATTTGGCCACGCTTCCGTGGCCGACTATCTTTCCAAGTGGGAGGCACCCTCCTTGACTGCGGCAGTGACATCTGTCACCAACCATCAGCCACAGACGGCATTGCCGCAGAGTGGCACCGATAGCAGCGACGCCCTCCCACCGGCCCCCAAGGCGGCAGCAGCCGATGGCACCAGCCGTCCCGTAAATATTCCAATCCTGCGCAAATGAATCACGAAACTGTTCCATTCCACATTGTTTAACACAGGGCTTCTGCTTTAGTGTTCCAGGACTGCTGCCGGTCGCGTCTGCCCTGAAAAAGCTCTTTCTTTTCCCTTCCTCGTATTATTGCGGTGTGAGACTTAGCTAGCAGCATGCATGTGTGATTAGGCATTAGTGTAGGCACAATCACCAATTCCTGTGATACGCTTTAGAACTTTTTGGAGATTGCACAATTTCATACACATCCCTTTTTTCTATGTACATCTTTGCAGCATCTTTATGTTGTGCCGATCCACTGTCGAAGCCTTCATGTTTATTATGAATTATAGCAGAGGTTTAACCATTTAATCTCTAATCACGTTTGATTTTATATATTGTACTTCGTGCACCAGTGGGCAAATGTCCTCGCACATATTCATTTGTCAATTTATTTATTTCAATTCACATTACATGTTCAGAAGTGTGAATCATGTTACGGCGCTTGTTTCTACTGCAACTTCTCATCAATTTCCACAGCACAGTGACAGCAGGACCAGTACACACCTTTTGCACAGGTGCAAGTATGCTTTTGTCAAGGCTGTTGTTGGCTTGCCTCATAGCTAGTAGTGTAAAGCATCTCAGTGTGAAGCATTTTTTACTAGCAGGTGTTTCATGTAGTGCTGTATTTACGGAAATATCCAGGGTTGTGGTGTCTGCGAATGAGAGTTTGTGACTGCCAAGGGATGAGAGTAACAGTCCAGCCACACTGGGCATTTAAAAAATACACTAATGACACAAGGTTTGCGAAAGATCATAAACATTATCTTTTGAAAGCCCTGTATCAGAATATGTGTTTTTTCGCTGATGTCTCTTTTACTTGTTACCACTGCACCGTTGTTCTGCACCACTACCGTAACCTAAATTTTATGTTGCTTTTGGTGTATGGCTGGAGCTTTTTATTTCAAGGCACCGGCCACATATTTAATGGCTAATAGTCAAATTATAAGTGACCTGTGAATAGCTTAGAACAAATCCTTTGGTGCCAATTTATTTATAAAAAAATCTACTGCTAAAGATGTTTGTGCTGTGCAGTTATGACGAGCTTACTGAGGCTTTTATTTTAATATATAATTTATTGCAATGTTCTTTTCTTGCTTTTACGTGTGTGTGTGTGTGTGACATTGTTCTCATGTCACCATTCTAAATCAAATACCTATTCACTTCTCGCAAGAGACCTTCGAAATGTATGCATTCTATTTTGATGTATCGTAATCTTTCTGCTCTTTAATTGTGCACAATGATCAATGATCCATATTTGCATCAGAAAAAAAAGAGAGAGAGAGAGTTCAAGCGGAATGGAATTAGATGCATTATCATGGTATTCTAGTCACACGGTCACTAAAAGTGAGCTGGTTTCTTCCTTTGTCTCCCTTCACTAGGACATTGCTGCTTTTAAGGGCAAAAGGTGAATGGCACGTCCAGGCCGCATCGGCAGGGATCCTTTGTCCACACTTAGTGGCGTAAGTGGAGGCTGTGCATCCTCTCTCGGAAATCATTTCCTACTAACTTTGTAGGATGCCTGCCCCTTCACTTCTGTAACTTTCTCGCTGGGAAGACCCATAAAAGCATTGGCTTCCTTAGCAACTTTCCTGTTCCACTATTCTGCTTTTGATGCCAGCAAGAACTGTCTCGATGTCCTGTATGCCTACTGGCTGAAGTGGTGGAAGTGGTTAGGCCAGTTCACACAGTTAATGTTCTGCAAGCTGATAAGTGTTAACTGGAACATCATTGCGTTTCACACCAGATTTTGGAGACTTCTCGAAATTGGTGCTAACCCAGGATTTCTGCAAAATAGATGTTACTTCATTACTGTGTGGCTTTGATTCTGCAGAGTGGAAATGTGCTCTTAAGTTGAATAATTACAAAGCAAATTAGTGAAATTTTGTTAATCAGCTAACATCACTCTGCAATTTGTCTTGTGAGCAGTGTCTCCCTCTTCACGTAATCTACCTGATGTGACAGAATTGCAATATCTATCACTAGAGGTATTTAAAAAGCTCTCTATCAATTGGCTAACCTGGTATAATGATGGCATGCTGGCTATAACCTCACCACACTAGTAGAATGTAGTGTCATTCTGAAAGCTGCATTGATGGCACAGTATTGTTAGAGAACAAACAAGAAGCATTCTGTAGACAGCTGAAACATCTAGTTAGTATCACGCTGAGAAATGATTGCCACTCTCAAGCTGAAAAGAAACAGTTTCACAGCCTGTTTTTATGGCTTTATCTCCAAAACAACTGCATTGGCTCCAAGTTGCTTGACTGTGTGTAGTTGCAGATGTATGACATCTGGTATCGTGGCATGTTGCTCAACTTAGGAGGCCATGACACGTCTTGTAGAATTGTCAGTGTAAAAGATGTCTTTGTCACTTTTCAAGCTCAAATAGCTTCTTGTTTCAGTCAAGTTTACTACTGCATGGGAAAATGTACATAAGTAAAAAAAGAGAGCGAAATTAGCATGCAAATGGTATACAAGTCAAGAAAATCCTGTATCGAAAGATCCCAATCAGTAAGTGAACAAGCAGTATAAAAAATGCGCACCACCCAAGAAATGATGGCAATGCAGAAATTTAACCATTAAAAACTGCTTTCACATTGCACTTGAATAAAAAAAGTTAAATTGTGAGGTTCTATGTGCCAAAGCCACGATCTGATTATCAGGCATGCCGTAGTTGCGGATTCTGGATTAATTTTGACCACCCAATACATGGTACATCGGCATTTTTGCATTTTGCCCCCATTGAAATGCGGTCGCTGTGGCTGGAATTTGATGCCGCATCCTTGTGCTTGGCAGCACAACACCAAAGCCACTTAGTGACTATGGTGGATTATGCTTGGATACAGGAAAATACATATCTTTCAGTTGCATTGTTAATGATTTCAAAAATAAGATAGAAGAAGAAAGCCACTTAATGTAATAGCTCTATCCCAACCACTTCTGATACTACGGCCAACCATTGTGCACAACAGGAAAGTAGCTCTTGCAGGGATCAAAATCAAAGCAGAGGAACCCGTGACATAGCCACTGCACGCTTTTGCCCTTTCTAACATCAACCTGCAGATACCTGATGGTGCTGATGCTGAACACACATAAATTGTGTACATGTGTGTTCTTAATTCACACTGCTGTTCTGCTTTGTTCAGTGCATGAGCTTTCCAGTGTTGCTTACATGGTGATCAGAAGTTTGTGTATGTGTGAAAGCCAATTATGGAAATGTCACATGAAGCTTTGTTCATCTTTTATGTGGCACAGGTGCCATTAGAACATCTAGTTACTGTGAAACTGTCAGAAATCTCAGGTCCAATGTAGTTCTGTGATCTTACGCATGTTGACAGTGTAGAGAACTGTTAACACTGTTTAGCAAATCTTGTACATTTTTAGTGCAAAGTGCTGCTTTTATAAGAGTATAGTAATAGCGATGGTGTGCTTTTGGATTTCCTAAAATTTGCTGAGGATGAAAAAAACTAAGTTATTGTAGTCCTGATGTTGAATTTCACTTGATGAACAGAATTGTTGAGGTGATAAAATATTCAATATTATTGCATCTCCCAATATAACCATGCAATGGGCCAATCAAATTACGGAATAGATATATCATCCCCTTGGATGCCATGTTTGTCAAACAGTGTTCTTATTGTATCCTGCATTTAACATAGAAAAGTAAGAGTTCAGAGTGACATTACAGGAGTGTAAAAACCTAAGTTCTGGAATACCAAATAAGTAATATTAGACTGGAGATTGTGCGAGGATTGGAACTAACATACGGGAGACTAGCCATAGCCTTGAAATATCTGGACAAGCTCATTTCTACAGTTTCAGTGCAGTTCTGGCAGCATTTCACTCAGGCTAGTTGATTTCTTGTAAATTAAGAAATATCACATTACATTTGAAAATACATACGTACTTAGCCTGGCAATTCTCACAAGCTTTTCTGGCACATTCAGTGAATCACAAGTAGATTTCTTGAAATCTATGACGTCACAAAATTGCATCATTGATGCTACTGTTCGAGTGGGGAATTCAAGGAGAAAAAAAAGAAGCTTTATTTTTTTCTGATAACAAATCTTCTTTTTCCTCAGTATGCAGAGGGAGCTAGTACCAAAATTGCAATAAAATATATGGCCTCTACTACTTGGGTCACCCCACTACTTGGGTCACCAACTACTGCAGGTCCTTGCTTCCTGGCCAGCTGGGATAACTGAGTTCTGTTGCACGTACTGTGTGTTGCATGGGTAAGCTAGCTTGATACAAATACAATGGCTTGTTTTCACTAAACTATTGCTCTCAAATGGCACTTCACGGCGCATTTTGCTTAATACTATCTGGGGTTCTTTAATGTGCACCCAATTCATAGTACGCGGGCATTTTTGCATTTCGCCCCCATTGAATTGTGGCCGCTTCGGTTGGGATTTGATCCCGCTTAATGCTATCTGGTTGCAGTGCTTAACTTGTCTCATCCTAAGTTCTGCAACAATTGCAGACCAAGGAAAACAAGTAATTTCTTAAGGAGATTAACAGTAATTTCAACTGAAGCATCCACCACCAAGACAATGAAATGTGGAGAGTGGTTGTCATCCCTAAGACCATAGACAGCATCACCACCCGTTTCATCGAGAAATTTTACCAGAGAAATTCTATCATTGCTTCAAATGATATGTACTTATATTCTGGACATACAACAGCTTCGTCGTCAGGCGTTGGCGCCAGCAACCACTTTCAACAACTCCTCCTGTCCGACTGAAAGCAATGTGCACCCCTACTGGCCAGTGTGCCATGGCAACTGAGCCAACTTCCAGAAAAAGCAACCAAGCACTGAAGCTAAGCATATTAAGCTAAATGCACCACAAAATGCCAGCTGTGTGAAATATGAATGTAAATGTGGCGGTGGTTCAGCAGAAAGAGTTATTTATGCCAGCTTCAATTATCAAACCAACATAGCCATATAAAGTGCCCGCCGCCAAGGAACATTGTTCATTTTTCACGGGAAGCATAAGAGCGCCACTAATAGACTGATTTCACTTTGGGTCTCACTACACCATCGCTGCTGCAAAGCATGCCAGTAGCTGTAGTCCTTGGTGGGCTGAAGGTCAACTATGTTAAAAAGCATGTTGTGTTTGTACCACAACAAATCCACTTGAGATTGCAGCAGGGATCGCACTGGAGATCAAAAGGCAGGGACGGGAGAATGTGAAGGTTCTACTGTAGGAATTGGAGATGAGTAGATGCACCTCCTAACTTACCTCTAAAACTCAACGCAAACATCTACAGTAGCATTGTCCTTGGCATTCGCCGCAATGTTACCTCAAACCCAGGTACGGCAGAAAAACGGTGAGGACAACGGATGGCGCTGGTAGGGCCATCGTGTATATGCTCCGAGTGTGATGAGATTGGTCTGTTGGCTTTGCAGCCTGTGTGCTACATTGTTGCCTGAGCTGACAAAGTAAGCAGTGGTGCCTTTGTGCACAGGATTGACTTCAATTCAATCCTTTAATTTGTTTTGTGTCGCATTTAATTGTACCGATATATCCACCCACTGTTCAGGCACACAGCCAAAGTGCTTTCATGCCAGGATGTGGCCTGCTAGGCCTAAAGTGTGCTGAGCAAAGAGTCCATCACTTTGGAATGAACTCGCACAACCCAGCCCAGCATTACCGGCTAGTCTGTAGCCTGACTTGGTGTTCTCCTTAGATGTCCCTTTAGTACCTTTCTTGCAAACTAGTGTGCAAACACTAAACTGTATGCGACATCCCAAAATACAATTTGCCACTAACAGTTGCCAATCTGTGTAATGTACTTACGCTTGAAACATCATTGTGTGCTCTAGAAAAAGTGCACAATGCGCACTTTAATGCACCCTGGTTACAGATCTGTTTAATTTACATTCTATGATTTTAATTTGCAATGTCTTTTTATTGCTTGGACTATATAGTGTGTGCAACAGTAGCATGTTGCTTTCACTTCATTTTTTCCCCCTTCTAGTCTTGTACCAGTGCCCTTTTAGCATTATATATTTTTAAAATTTGTTAGCACCACATTGATTTTATGTACATAGAACTTGTTCATAGTTGTCATTTATTTTTGGTTGTGTTCATTAAACAATTTTGTGACTTTTGTACCTGCAAAACTACACCTTACAGATCAGAGTAATGCAACTCTTGCAAGTTGTGAATATGGTGTTGACAGAATTAGAAGACTTGCAGAATCAGTATACTGCTGAATTGCAATATGTTATGGTAATAAAGCTTCTAAATAAAATCACTAGAGGCAACTCTAGCACTATGGTGTCTTCAGGAGCTGCAGTACGTATGACAGTTCAGACAGCATTGTATTGATAGGCAGTGTGTTGATTTGCTTAAACTTTGGCCTTCTGGCTTAGAATGGCTTTGCAAGTTTTCAAATGAATGATTTTCAACAAAATATTGTGTTATAAGTACAACAATTCGCAATGATTATGTATGTGCACAGAGACATTGCCTTTCTGTGTTCAGAAAACTATGATTGTTCAGAACTTTAGTAAGCTAAAGCGCAATAAATAATGCCACATGCGTGGAGGTTATACAAATCCTTGTACAAAACCCTCACTGAAATGTGGAAAGTGGTTCGGGCACCCTACAGTAGTTGAACAATTGCAGCACAAGAGCTCAATCTTGTAATTTTTGTAGGAGACTCCATGGTTGTAGTGACTCGATCCTTGCAGGAATCTTGTAGCCAGCTGGTTTCCTTTTTCTTCAGGTTTGATCTGACTTTTTACGTCTGTTCTGCTAAACACATGCACTTAATCATTCCTGAACAATATCCACAACAATGAAAGCTGTATAAATTATATCCAGCGCATTTGAGTAAAATGAAGGGCACAGAATTTGATTTGTTCACAGTGTTCAACAGTCTGCACTTGGCATTTGTTAAATAGAGTGGTGATGAATGCACGCCTTTTGATAAGCTTTTTTTATGGTGAAGGAAAGTGTGGTGAATGGTGCGTGAAGAGTACAATGCTTTGTGTAGGATGTACAGCTCGACTAAATATGTGCAGGGTTGCTTTGTCGTACAGTATTGTAACATGCTCAAATATAGGTTGACTCTCCCTTGACTTTTCTCGAACAAAAATTTCTAAATTGGGGAATTTTAATCATAGTCAAGACTTTAAAGGGGAACTGCAACATTTTTCAAATGCAGGAAAAAAAACTTTCTTGACGTGTACACGAGCCAACTATTCCGCTGCATACGGTGGGGAGCCCAAAATAATGCATCAAAGATCACTTGCACTCACCTGCGATTTCAAGGTTCCCTTTATCGTGCACTGCCTATGGCATCATATACCTGAGTGACAGCCCGTAGATGCCAGCCACTGGAATCGTTCGTGATAGTGAGTTATTATAGCAAATGTAGCAGCGGCAGTTGTTAATGTGTCACGTCCATCGCGTCACCATTCCTTTGTCACTCTCCCACACCTTTTTCAGCAACCTTGAAGATTACGACGACTGAAAGTTGAGCAAGTTGGTAGCGACTCGTGTTACTGAAAGGCAAAAGGTCACGCCAATGGCAGAAAAGAAAGAAAACACAAAACTTACTTGCGCATGCTCGAGGAAAGGCAGCACCAACCTGTCAACCATAGGCACATGTGGGCACTAATTAAAGATTACTATTTAGGCATCGCTATTCCTCTTTGTGCAAGGTAATCGAGGGCTGACTTAATGATTTGCCATATCTTGTGAATTTGCCTAATTGAGGGTTGACAATGATATGCCGTGCCTCAATTGTAAGGTGTACTTTGCTCTTGTGTCTGAACAAGACTATACTGTTAGGCGGTGTTCTACTTTTAAGGAATATTTATGCTCGGTTAATCTCTGATTGATGCAAGACCAGTCTGCCCTACATAAAAAGTTACCACAGCTAAAAGTTGATAGTCGGCATTTGTGTTGTCCTTTTTGTTACTTCTTGTGTCTGTGTTTGCATGCCTGCCTTTCAGTACGTCAACCTTGAAGAGTGACCATAAGTATCCCGCAAAAAGAAAAAGCAGCAGTGCGCTATCAAGTTGCTACCAGTGCTACCCCAGTCGGGAGAAAGCGTGCTCTTATCAAACATTTCTGCGGGAATATATTGATTGAAAGGAATCATCACTTACATTCTCGGTTTTGGAGAAAGGGTGTTGCATGACCCCTTTATTTTCGGTGTCACTGAGCATACCAAAGCAGGACAGTTCACTTCCCACTGTGAACCCTTCATTCAGGTGCAGAACACAGCAGGTCCAAAATAGGCTGCGTTTCGTTTCCAATACACACGGAGGGTGACGTCATCAGGAAGCCGATTCCAGGAATTTTATAGAACGTTTTAGGCAGCTAAGGTGACAGCAATGCTTTTTTCTGTCTATGCATCAGGATCGGGCAGTAATGTGTTAAAATAAGTAATATGTCATGCTATAGTATTCTTGCCTATTATATGAAAACTATAGGCTGAATTATTTTTGTTTCTCTGTGGTTCAGTACATCAAGAGTTGAGTCCTCATTTTCTCAACCTGTATTTGACAGTTTGTCATGAGGGGAGCTGTTTGCAAGTTGCAACAATGTGGGGCCATATTCTGGAATGATCACTTTTGGCAACTTTTACCCACTGGATTGGCTCAGTAGCTATGGTGGCCTGGTACAGTGCATGAGGTCACGGTTGTAATTCTGCAGCTGCATTGTGGTGAAGGCAGAATGCAGAGACACCCACCTAATTAAGCACATTTTTAAATTCAAGGCACCCTAGGTCATTAAAAGTAATGTGGTGTCTTCCGCTACAGCCCAGCTATTGCCTTGAACATCAATGGATATATAATGCACCCACTTGCAAATGTTTCTACTTGTAGAGGTGTAAAATGCCTAACAGCCTACTCCTTCAGCATACTCAATATGGCATGAAAATACCTTGCAGAACTTCTCCCATTTGCTTTCATTCATTTATTACACCTGCTTCTTGCAGCTGCGACCACTTTTTCACAGGTGGTGTAGCCAAAAGAAAACATTCGGAGATAGGGCCCCCATTTTTGTGGCATAAGCATGATAATAATGGTGATATGTCGTGACAAGTCTTTCAGCGTGAAGGAACACTGGTGCCTGCTCTGTTTTGCGAGTAAAATTCTAAGGCTTTTGCATCAGCTGTGCAGATGTTGCTTTTACTGTTGCATAACTATAGAAGTGATGTCTATAGAATGTATTGTGAAGGAAAGCACAATGTTTCTATTATGCGATTGTAGCACTTGTGTCTGTAGCTGTTTTACAACTAGCACAGCAAAGCCTCTGATATGGCAGCCCAAGAAGACTTTGAAGCTGTTTACCTGACATTAAAATGAACATGGTCTGACAAAATGTATTACTGTGTTTTTCAAGACTATTAGCACTGCTAGCCATTTGTTGACCATAAAACCCAGAAACTCCACAGTTTACTCATTAGATTCCAGACTGCTGGTCGCAATGCCACCTTGCATTTTTAATGAAAGCTTCTAGAATAGAAATTACTTTAGATTGGTTTCAACTTAGTTTCATCAAAGTCCACGACAATTTGATATTTGGGTGCGAATAGCATTTTGACAAGCAATGTTTTCAAATGGAATTCTTTTTGTGCAAGTTGCAGTCAGTAACATGCACCTATCTTGGAGCCTTGCAGGATCAGTCAATGATAGTGAAACCTAAGCGCTACACACCTCCTTGCCACTCAATGCCTCTGAGCCAGAAGGGGACACTTTGCGTAGGTGATAAGATTTGTTTGAGGGTTGTCATAGTCTGATAACGGGCTGCAACACACAGAACTGCGCAGTATATTGTTGTCAAACACTCAACAGTACCTTCCTGCACCTACATGTGTGCAAGAAAGTGTACAGATTAACGATCGTCAAGTCATTTCAAGCTGAATTTATTTCACGAAAACTACTAGCATGGCGAATGAACACTTCAATTTAAATAAGTACAACAAAAGATCAACGTGACCAAACAATCTACAGCAAGAAATACTAATAAGGAAATATTTCATCATTGCATATTTGATAAGGAACAACTATGCACCGAGCCTGCTTATTAAAAGGTAATACAAATTCAACAATTATTGTCACCAGTTGCAATGCAATAACCCAATTACGACAAAAAATTAAATGGGTGTTGGTTTCCTTTTGACATGTGACTAAAGTGTTGATGCTTTCCATATGACACTTCCAGCAAAGTCCCAAGTATCACTGATGACTGACTCGAGAATAGACGTGGGGGCCATAGTCTTAAAGCCAAACACAACAGTGTGTGACATTGACGTGAGTCACCTACAGCCTCCTTGATGTAGATGTAACTGTGATCCAATCTACAAGGGCTGCACCTGAAGGCCTACTGTGGTACCTTGTGTATGGATGAACTCGACGCCCTAAGCTGGTGGTGAAGGCCTGTCTTCACTTGGTGACTTGGTGCATCGCATGTGCCAAGTAGTCCACGTTGTTGGAAGAGATGCCTGCCACTGAGATTCGGCCGTCTTTGGTCAGGTACACGCTGAACTCCTTGATGAGCCGCGCTACTTGCTCTTGCGTCATGCCGGTGAAACAGAACATGCCGATCTGGTCGGTGATGTGCTGCCAGTTCTTCGTGGAGCCCTCTCGCTTGAGACCGTCGCGCAGTCGCGTTCGCATGCCGATGATGCGATCCGCCATGCCCTTAACGTCCTTGAGCCACTGCTGGCGGAGTTCGGGGTCGGTCAAAATCAGGTGCGCAAGGCGAGCGCCGTGGATGGGCGGGTTCGAGTAGGTGGGTCGAACAATGATCTTGATCTGCGACATGACACGGTCCGCCTCCTCCTTAGAGCCGCAAACCATTGTGAATGCGCCTACGCGCTCGCCGTACAGGCCCATGTTCTTGGCGAAAGACTGGGAGACTGCAAAACCGTGGCCGTCTTCTGCGAAGAGCCGCACGGCCGCCGCGTCACGGTCGATGTCTCCGGTGGCGAATCCCTGGTACGCCATGTCCAGGAACGGAAACAGACGGCGGCTCTTGATCACTTTCGATATTTCCTTCCACTGTTCAAGTTTCGGATCCACGCCGGTCGGGTTATGCGCGCACGCGTGAAGAAGGATGACGGATTCCTCGGGTATCTTGGCGATATCTTGCAGCGCGCCGCTGAAATCGAATCCGCAAGTCTGGGGGTCGTAGTAGCGGTACTGCTTAACAGTCAGCCCGCCACGCTTAAAAAGCGGTACGTGATTGCCCCATGTAGGAGTGGGCATGTAGATCTCGCGGTTGCCCTTGAAGAACTGGCCCAAGAAGAAAGCGCCGATCGTGAGCGAGCCCGTTCCGGAAATGCCCTGAACGGTGGTGTTTCGCTTGTTCTTGACGACTTCGCTGTCCTCGCCGAAAGCCAGCTGCGCGGCGGCATTGCAGAACTCGGACATACCGCCAATGGGCAGGTACTCTTTGTCCAGCTTCTTTGACATAATGATCTCCTCGGCTTTTCGCACGCTGGGCAGAACGTACGGTTTTCCGGTGTCGTCGCGGTATGCTCCTACGCCCAGGTTCATCTTCTTCGGGTTTGTGTCTTTCTTGAAGGCTTCTGTAACTCCCAGAATCGGGTCGGGAGGGCCCATTTCGACGTGCGACCACCACGAGCAAGCGCGTGCGCACGTTACGCCGTAAGCGCTTTTCGGCAGCGAAACGAATAACGAGCTCTTCAGAGCGTTGGCCATTTCAGCGCGCGCTCAGGTACGGTAAACTGTCAAACACGAGAGAGGTCAAAAGGACGGAATTGTAGCAGCGCCGGCCGGGGAACCGTAATAGAGCCGGAGAGGTTCACGCACTCTGGTGTTGCCAACGGGATCGAGAAGAAGCTCAGAAACTGGCCGCCACGCCGGCGTGGCGGCGTGGCACATTTGTCATTTTGCTCGCTAGAGGACGACACCAAAAAACAGGTCACGCAGTTCAAATGGCGGGTCATTTACCTTAACCACGATAGTTATTGTGACCGCTTTCACTGAAAAATGTACCTTTTATTTTTCACCACCACTGAACTCGAGACGTAACCACAAGTCGTATCGGCTCGTGAAAGATATATTCTCCGCACCATCCTTGTGTACTTTTATCATGCGCCGTCCTTTCTGTTTGACATTCTCGGCTCCACATGCTCAGATTTTGCTGTTAGCCTTCCTCATGGCATCACTAGCATGTTTGGCGTTAAAATCAGGCAGGCCAGTGCAACTTGTTGCTTCGACGTTAAGGATATAGCGGTTTCGGTTTTGCCATTTAGCCATTCTACATAGAGCCGCGACTGCAAAATACCCGAAAGCGGCGGCATGCGGCGGCCCATGGGTGGCCCGAAAGGCCGTTGTATTTGGCCATTTATAAGAGTGCATAAGGCTATCTATGGATGTGGCAAAGGGCCTTGACCATGCTTTACGAGCAATTATAGTCAAAACTCGGTTTCACACAATTCGCATTTTAACGAAGGTGGACATACTGCATGCAATATGCTCGCGCCAGCGTCAGGGCGAAACTTGCACGCAGCCTGCACACCGCAAGCATTCAGCGTTTCTGGCGTATATATATATATATATATATATATATATATATATATATATATATATATATATAAGATACACCAACTTGCCCAGGTTTCAGTTCATTTGCAGTATATTCAAGCTCTTATATTTGTGCTTGTGCATTGCTGAATGAAATGGGGCCAAGAGGGCCCAGGAGCCATCACAGACTGTGGTAGAAATGAAAACACGCCTGCCATGCCAAGTTCTTGACACATTACATTTGTCTTCCCTGGTGAGCTGGCATATTTTTTTGCATTGGTTTACATGGACGCGGACGTCGGGTAACGATGCACTTTCATACTTGGCAAATTTTAATTCAGCACTGATTTGTCATTTCTTCAGCTGATTATTTGCTATAGCACACAGCTCAAGCCTAAAGCATTTTCAGGTTTTAACTAGAAACATTACACACGATTGCAATATTATATCAATCCCCAGCACCTTTATCAACCCCTTTATCAAATGTCGATTTACCTCTCAATTCTGTGGCACGAAGCAGCAATTCATACTGCAACGGTATTTTTGGGGAACTAAGGAGACAGCTAGACGATACCACTAGCAACACATTTGACACAGATTATGATCTCTCCTGTGGTGGCTTCCATGGTAATGATAAAAGTAGACATGCTCAAGTTTATGAAGCATATTTGTTCATGCAGATGGCGAATCTTTACTTGCAGAAAAAGGCCTATGAAATGAGAAATACAAAAATGCGGAATATTCCTTATTTTCGTACTGATTATGGCTTTCAAATGCTTTGATGTACGCTTTCATGTATTCTAAATTGTTACAACAGCAGAGGAATATATGTCTCATATAAGTGTAGCAGAATTAGTGGCTTTTTGTTGTTTGAACTATGTAGTAAGCAACAATAGCTTGATTTTTGCAAATTGGTGCATACTTAGTAGCGCTGGCACAGCGCAATAATTTTACAGTGCAACAAGCTTTCTTTCCTCTTTGATATTCCGTGCCAAAAATTGTTGCGCTTTACCTACGTTTTTAAGTATGTAGTAATTTATTTAGGTGCAGCAGAAATAGTCGCTCTTGTTTAAATTATAGGTAGTGTATTGTCTAAGTGCAGGAGATTGCTGCTGCTTTTTTTGTTGCATAACCTATGTTTAGCAGTTTTCTTTTGGGGCTTGATCTTGTGTAATTAATACAGTGCTGTGGTATTGTGCTGTCATTGTTGACAAAGAGGGCGAAGGATCCCTCAAGCCCTAATTTGAACGGCTTTTCCTCCGCCTTGTGTTACACTGTACTGTGACGAAGCAAATGAATATCTGTTACTCCTCACTGCCAGCAAATCTTCACTCTCAACATATGAATTAACTTATACATAGAGTTCTAGCACCCCTGCTCCCAGGATTTAAGTCTTCTGAAGGTGTCACGTGGTTGGCGACTTGACTTGGTTATAATACCAGTTGTGCAGAGATAAAATTTCAGTTGAAGCTTTCTTCGGCACTTCGTCTACTACATGGCAGTATGGACCAATAGGTGGTGTCTCAATCTACACCCCAGCGACGGCTTTCTCCAAGTAGCAGAAACCACTCTCAAAGGCTGTGCTTTTGCTGGCTGCATGCTCCGCAAGCAATTTCAGAACCAGAAACAACTCGTAACTAGTGTTTCTTCTATTCTTTGTCCCTGTTTGTTCGCGCACAATAAGTTTTAAGTAGACATCATGTTATGAACACCGCCTATACAGGCACCCTCCCCATGGCAAATGTCACTTGCCAGGACTTTCGTTTCCAAAGCACCTCTTGCCAATACAGGTCAAAATTATACCAAATCCAAAACAAGAAACAAGCAAGCCAACAAGCAGACGTGGCTTGTGCCAATAAGCTGTACCTGGTATCCAAAGTTGCAGGACTGCATGCCTGTTCATCACTTACAGTGCCCGATACGGTAGCTTAGTATACGAGATTCATCCACATAAACTGGCAGGGCCAAAATGAACATGCCCTAAATGCTTTGTCTTCCGAATTCTGTGCCATGCTACCAGAGCTGAACATGTACTTGCCTAACCAGGCGTATTAAATGCTTGCATTTAACCTTTGCTAGGATTTTTCTACCAGAACTACAATGGAAGCTTAGCGAAGAATGTCGCTTTACAGTCAACTCCTGTCAGTTTTACCCTTGAAGGTCCATAAGGTTTAATCGAATTATCGAAAAGGTTGAATTAAAAAAACAGCAAAATGAATTTAAATCTTTTTTTTATTGCTTGAAGTAGACTGCAATATCTTTTTGCTTTTTTCTGATGAAGCGCGACCTAACCAGCATGTGGTGAAGAGGGCTGGCAGATATGTTTAAATGCTGCATCAGCATTGGACTAAATAGAAATCTTAAGTTTGGAAAAGAAAAATCAGAACAGCTTCACGCATAGGCAAGCAGGAACGCCATGTGCCGACTTTTGTGTTCTCAAGCTTTTAGTAGCTGCTGCATGCACAAGGAGGTACTGGTGGAGATTGAATTAAGTCAAGTGGCATGCCTTTGCATTTGAACTAAAATAGCTTTCCTTCCATAGCAATGTATGGCTTTTTGCTGAGACATAGCAGTGCATTTGAATGAAGTGAAATCTCGAATTAAACAAGACCAAATTAACAGGAGTCAACTGTAATTGCACATTTTCTCGCTGCATGTCCACTGAATTGGGAGGCGAGGCAACCTTTAAGACTACACATACAGCAGAGACTGGCTAGTGATATTGTAAATTTGGTTAGGAAAGGGTAACAGTGCTGTTGATGCTGTGCATACTCTGGCGAAGACACTTCTTAGCTTATTTGTTTGCAGATAAAAGATGTCCACAATCATACTGGCTAGTAATAACTTTCTTCAGTGATAACGTGTGGCATTTCTGTATTTACTTATGAACATTCTAAAACATACTAAAAAGTGCACTTATATGTTACTAGGTGTATAAATCATCCTAACAGCAGGACCTTTGTGGATGATATACAAACACTGCAACATTCATATTCTGCGCATTTATACACTCGGGATTTCTAAGCATATTCCCTTCCTCAAACTGTGTGAAGCTGGTTAGAAGGAAAAACCTGAGCTGACACAAGGGTGTACAGATTTATTGCAACCGCTACATGCATAGTTGATGAGTCCACAGTAACATGCGCTTTAATCATGTGTACAAAGAGTTGATGATGTCTTATATGCATAATGTACAATTGTACAATGTAATGTGCAGTTATGTTGTGGAGCAGTAGACTTGAAACAGAGCATGAATGAGATGACAGTGCAAAAAAGAGGAGAAAGCTTGTCTCTATGATGATGTGAATGGCTGTCATTGGCATTCAACCATGGTTTTTTTAGGCTGCACAAATTTATTAAATGTTACCTGCGGCAGGTAGTGTAATTCAACTATGGGCTGATCTCTTTTTTTTTCCAAAGAATGCTACACATGACTAAAGGGGTCTACCTATAATCATCACTAACTAAGGCCATCTCGTAATCATGATCAAAGGCACCAAATGCCCATAGGTGTACTAACCCCTCACCACCACAATATCCTGTCTGTGACAGACGAGACGCATAGCTTGGACGATGGTGCTGCCTCTGATCTTGACCACTGAAGTTCAAGGTATGCCTTCAAGCCGTCACCAATTCTCTTAAAAATGAGGGTCAACCTCCATTTCTGGAATTGTCAGACACTATATTCAAATAATGCTTGTTTTTTTACCAGCGTGGGGCTGTGAATGTAGAGAGGTCAACCTATAATTATAACACTACCTGCTGCATGTTATGAAAAATTTGTATAGCCTAAAAAAATCCTAGCACATTAACTGCATCTATATTACGTGCAGGTTCATTTGGCCAGCAGTGCACACATTCGATGGTACCGTGAACAGTGTAACGTTTGTCCTAGCAGGACCCAGAGGCAACCAAGTGGTGTGCGACCACCTGCACAATCCTTCGTGGCTGCTTCACCGCACCGTGGGAATGCCAGTTGCAAAAAGGGACAGGCCTCAAAGCAGAACCCTGGCTTGCCATTTCGCTTGCAGGCAGCAGCTGTCGTGAAGGGCCACACCACAGCTTTGCTGCAACTATCGATCCCTCCTTGTTTCTGCAGACCCGAAAGGCATAGCAGCGCATGGATACGGACAGGCACTTGTCGCAGCTGGCGCACATTCACCACATGCTGGGGCAGCACCTGTTCGCTGGCCAGGCCCAAGAGTGGAAGTGTTCTCTCCACCATAATGGGAGTGTAGTCAGCTAGGCCATGCAACAATCTCCACCTTCACATGAGTAACGAGGGCACTGGCTTCTTTCCGGGCCACGCTTCCTTGGCATACTTCTTTTTCTTGGGCTCTGGTGGTAGGTTGGCGTCTGCTGTGGCTGGGTGTGCCGTTACCACCGGCGCAGCAGGGTTCACAAGGGGAGCACTGGCTGGCTCGATCTCTGGTGCAGGGTTGGGCAGATGAAGTCCGAGCTTGGCCGAGAGCATTGGCGAGAAGATGGTACTCAAGTGGGAGACATGCACGGATTCGGGTTTTGAGAAGGGGTGCATGTGGCTCGACTTGTCCGAGTCAGGCAGTAGGGTGCTCAGCGGGTCGCCAGTGTCCATCTTAGCCTTCTGCATGCAATGGTAATGATGCGTGTCATCATGTGTTCAACTGACACTGTGCAAGCAAGGCAGTTAGGCCAATGTTTCGCAAGACCTGTCTGCTGAGATGGCCATCTGATGCACAGCATGTGGGACTCTACCTTTTTTGGTATGACTGCAGTGTGGACCAAGTTCCGGAACCTTCCTATGGACGGGTCCACATCCTCTGCAACAAGAGCAGCAGCAGTCATGTCAGGTACTGCAAGTGAACCACTAGACGGGCAGCATCAACTGATCAGATAACTACCGTCGACCAAAATGTTCAACAGGTAACAGCTTGGACTTCAATGGGTGTCAACTTAGTCAGTTTGCACTGTAGCCATAAAGGCTCGCAGTGCACTTACAAGTAAGTTCAATAATGACACTAAAGACATAGTGAGATGGTAGAACGTTAAGGCCCTGAAACACATGAGGGGAGAGCTAGAAGAGCCCGCAACAGTACATGAATGTAGTGTAGGAGATACACAAGTGAAAAAAGAAAGCAATACCATGCAGTCAGATATTCAAGGTTTGGAGAACAACACTATATGATCGTAATGGTCATCCAGTTCATTTGCCTTGCTACTCTTCCTTACCACAATACAGGGGCAAAAAGGAACAATGAGAGAACGCCGACTTCTGCCGTGTTTGACGTGACTTTTGAAGTGGGACGTTTCGGTAGTAATGGCGAGAGATATATTTTTTTCTTGTTGCAATGCTTGCACCCAATAATTAACCTGTGCGTGTAATTCAAGCAAGTGATTCAATATTTCTAATGAAGAAACATAGCATATAGTGATTAGCATATAGTGATATAGTGATTCATTGTGATTACTATGTAATCACAATGAATCACTATATAAAAGGCAGTCATTCACCCACCTTGACTTGCTTTCTATGGAGTCTCCTGAACCTTGATATAGAATTATGTAAATTTCACACATTTATCAACAGTTGATCGTAATTCGTGACTAAAGGGGACCTATTTTGACCTATTGTGGAAGGCTAATGGCGGATTTGGAATAAGAATGGGTTGGAATAGCTTTACATTATCTCAGCCCTGGTATTAAGACGTGAAGTTTTGCTAGTTTTTCATGCTGCATCACTCATATTACAACATAAAATTTTGTGCAGAGGCTGCTCTCCCTCTACAATATCCTCATGTCTAATTATTATTGCCTTTTACTGTCAGAAATCAAGCAATGCCCCCCCCCCAGCTTGCCCAATTTTCCTTCCTTCCTTTGAGTTTGTCACCTTTTGCTGATAAATGACACGCTTCGCACAAAAGGAAAACATTAGAACTTGCTTGTGCAGTCCTTGGCACTACTGACTGCTATTCTTACACCTGGAGTGCCCGAACCAGGAATGTCACATTCTTGCACAGTGAATAGCCACCAGACGATCTGTTTCTAATACCTGTGTCACGCGGGCACATTTGGAAGGCCTTCCAGTCGACGGCCTTCGAAACGCAACTCCATTGACTCAAAGGAGTTGTCGCGCTGCTACACGGCACTTTTGAAAAGCTGTTGAGTGGTTCAGGCGTTTCTTGCAAAATTGTGTGGCGCTGCGGATCTTTATTTTCGTTTTCGTGTCACGTAAAGTTAAACAACATTAAAACCACTTAAAAGCACTATGGCAGCACTATGGCAGCACTATGACGGCAGCACATGGAGTAGTGGGAGAGTGTGCTAGACAATATGGAGGAAGGAATGAACACAAGCACATCGCTGTTGTCGAGAGTATGCGTAGTTCGCACATATCAAGTAGCAAAAATACTTTACTGAATAATTAGTAACACTCATATATAGTATTTTTAGAACATTTTGGTTTGATTTGTTCTTTCTAACCGTGAGTACGAACACACTGAACGAGAGGGCATGTTCGCGCTGTTTCTGCTTCCGTTGCTCAAAGGCCATCACATGGCCATCGAGATTTCGATAGAGTTGTAGGGTGCTCCGTTGACTCGATAGATGTGGACTCGGCGGCCTTTGAAACCACCTGTGTAGCAGCTTGAGCTTGACCTTTGAGTCAACTGACTATCGGTTGGAAGGCCTTCCAAATGCCCCTGTGACACGGGTATAAAACTGTCGAAAAAAGGTATTTCTCTTATTTGAGTCTGCAAGCACAGAAAATGAGGACCACAAGCCACATTTGTTTTTGCCCTATTGCTACAGTCAAACAGTCATCCTTTTAACCATACAAGGCAGCGTTATACTGGTGTCACACTGTCACTTTTGATTGTGATCGGGCCTAATCGAAATATAATTTCTCTATTGTTATTGCATTTTCCTGGCAAGCTGAGCACAGAAGCAAATCATGATCAGCAAATTCGATCTGGATTGGCCTCGGTCGTGATCGAGTGCTCGTGTGATACCCATAATAGTGCACTTAACAGTTAAAGTTTGTGTCATACACACGGTTATGTCCCACCAACTGGCATCACTGGAATGCTCGTGAGCTTACCTGGATTGATGACGTCCTCCTCCTCGTTGAACTTAACACTGAGGTTCTTCTGCTTCCTGTTCGGAGGTTTCAGCTCTTCATCAGGGATACCAAGCATGGTTATCCTTCGGTTGTGGGCAGTGTTGTACTCTGTCAGGTTCTGAAATAATAGAGCACACAGCTTGTAATCTGACTCCCTGCCCATCTCAATGGATTCTCGAATGACAGTGTTAATGTGACACTAAAGACGAATATTAAGCTAAGGATTGTCAAAATTACAATTGTGAAGTGCCAAAGAGATCAATTTTACAGACAGCGGAGGCTCAAGCACACTACTGCCTTCCAACTTTCACTGGCGAGAGTGAAAAAGCTGGTATAATGTAAGGATTTCTTTTTTTTAATTCTATCTCTTTCTTTTATTCACCATTCACATTCAGCTGATCCTGGTGATATGGGTGGAGTGGCACTCAGACCACCGATAAAGTGCAAAAAGGAATAACACTGGAATAGAATCATCGTTATTCCCGCCCTGGTTTTTACCTTATACCCTTGAACGATTTGCCACTTGTAAGAGCACAGGCAGCTCAAGTCTTACATCAAGCTCAGTCTCAGTCTCGGGGAGACCCAGAAGGCCACCCTCCACTTCATCCGTCACAGTCGAATCGTCACCTTGCCGTGTGGCCACCTTCTGGGGCCGCTCGCGCAGGATGTAGAGGCGAGTGGACGCACCAAAGTGAAACTTGCTGTCTACGGGCAGCTGGGTGGGTTTGTGCTGCTCCAGACGAATGGTGCCGATGAACGTTCCATGTGCTGAAACAGACAGACATGTTCACATCCCAAGCTGACTTTTTGCCAGGGCAGACAAGGACAGTGATTCCGAATGACAATGCTCATGCAATCATATCATGAGAAGCCAACAAACACTGACACCAAGGACAACATAGGGGAAATTACTTGTGCTTAAAGGGACACTAAAGCGAAACAATAAATCAGTTTAGACTGATGAAGCATTGTTTCAGAACCCTGCAGGCAGTCATTCAAAAAAAATAGTTTGATTATTAGATGAGAAAATGAAGGTCCAAGTATCAGTATTTGAATTTCGCGCCGAAACCCCAGCGCTGGTACGTCAGCGTGATGTCAGGGCTTCCAAAGTATGTTTTCGCATTTGGGCTGCGTTGGCTGAATAAACGTTCCCGAAACTTGCCATGTTTAATATTAGGTTCCTTTAGAACACAATGTGGTCAATCTGTACCGCTATATATAATTAGTAGGCCCTAGAAGATGCCATAAAAATCCATCACGTCACAGCTCCCAGGTGCGGGAATTTAAGTAGGCGTCGCCACCCGTATTTCGTTCTTGCGCTTTTTCTGGCTTACCGGACGTCTTATCGTTGTAAGAGTGGTGTTTTTGGTGTTGTAGAAAAGCAACTTGATGATGCAGAAGAAATCATTTTTCACGTTAGTGTCTCTTTAATAAATGAAATAAACAAACAATAAATTAATGGAAATGAAAGTGGATGAAAAAACAATTTGCCGCAGGTGGGGAACGATCCCACAACCTTCGCATTTCGCGTGCGATGCTCTACCGATTGAGCTAGCTACTGCGGCGCCGTTTCCCCGTCCACTTTCTTGGGTATTTATGTTTCCTTGTAGAACCCTGGAAGTGTTAGCCAGCACCACCACTCACAGACCTTGTCGGCGGACGTGGAACATCCTTATTGCCACAGGTGTCACGAGAACGTGAACTTTTTTTGGGGGTGAAGGAAACTGGTCAATAAACCCACACATGCTACCTGGAGGCATCAATGTTGCCGGATCCGAGACCCTTGTTATGTATAAACGAGAAGAAAGGGGGTTAACCGAGGGGCCCGATTTTTATTAGTCATATCATGAGAAGCCAAGAAACACTGACACCAAGGATGACATAGGGGAAATTACTTGTGCTTCACGAAACGAAGGTTGTGGGATTGTTCCCCAATCGTTTTTTCCTCCACTCTCATTTCCATCAATTTATCGTTTGTTTATTTCATTTATTAAGCACAAGTAATTTCATCTATGTTGTCCTTGGTGTCAGTGTTTGTTGGCTTCTCATGATATGACTAATAAAAATGGGGCCCCTCGGTTAACCCCTTTCCTTAACGCTGATGCGAGTAACGGCCAGCGAGTTCATTATGTTAAAAACACTTGCATGGCTACCTTTAACTGATTGACATGTAGAAAGGTGTGTCATTGTGTAATTCACGTAGCAGCCCAGACAGTGTGCACAGAGACATGTACTTACTGCTTCCCAGGTCAACCAGAAATGCCCTCTGCAGGTGTTTGTGGTAGACGAGTGCAGCGTGGACACGAGAACATGACTGGTGGTCGATAATAAAGTCGTTCAGATCTGGGTTCCGTCCGAACAAGTAGCACTTTTTCTCATCTATCATGAGTTTCTGAAAACGTGATACGGAGAATATACACTTTTCTACGGGACAGAAAAAACAAAACAAAAAAACAAATACCCGCCCCACTACTTCAGAATGCAACAGGCACAGTAAGAATTAATGTGCTGACATCGCGGTGTGTGCATCTCTTAACTAACGAGGATAGCCAGACCGCACACAAACCAGAGCATGTATAACACCAGTGCCACAACTTGTGTGCTGCCTGTAACCATACAAAAGTCGCGCACGTTCGAAATGCCTCTGCACGAAAAGTGAGCAAAATTTGCTGCGCAGCGCAAGGCGGGCTGGATTCGTTAAAACTTAAACGCAGGCCACACTCGTTTATAGTATGCGTGCAGCTACATGCAAAACGCTTTCGAAAGCCCGCGTACACCCAATAAAATAAGCCGTTTTTGGCGCCGGCAGCGCGTCCTCACCTGTATAAGCTTCTCGCCTTTCAATACGTCAAGATGTAAGCCGACAGGAGGCTTTCCAGCCCTGCAAACGACAGGCAGTTCATACAAGAGAGCTTACCACGGTAACCACACACAGCAAAGACGAAAATAGAAGCCTGAAACGCAAGATATTGACACCGTGCCACTTAGCCACGACTTGGCCACATGCCCTCAAAATGCGATCAACACTACAAAACTGGATAATGTGTACCATTACGAGAGTAGCTTAAGCTAAATGCCCAGCACAATTATTTCTGAGGCTCTAAATGACTGCCAAAGAAGTTTATAGCTCAAAAAATGTGACCTCACCAAGACGGCACATCGTAGTGATTCGCCATCTTACATTTTGATCATCGTTGCCCGCAGATGTTTTTGAAGTCGCGCCAGGTCGCGCCTTCTTGAATTAGCACAATCGTGCGCAAAACTAATGCGCAAATACTTTTAATTATTGTAATTATAAAGACTAAAAGTTCTGTGTGCAAACATTAAAATTATATTTACATATTATTTTCATAATAAACTTGATTGTTGAATGCCCAAGAAATGCGCATTCAAGCTTCAGAAATTATGCTTCGTTGTTGGGTAAAAATTTTTCTGCTAAGTACTTTTCATGTGTTGCAAGTTTGACAATTTTAAGGAATTTGAGCTAACGTTACTTTCAGTGACGTCAGTATGACGTCTCGTAGCATGCGCATTGGGGGTGTGTTATGCGCGCGTTAGGACAACAAACAAAACAAATAAAATATACTGAAACGGTGTGGTGCATCTGCTGTTTTCGTATATATTTGTGTGTAGCCGCGAGGATATCGAAATAGCCTAACTGTGCTGGTATACGGAAATATGAAGAGACGGAATGCCGAGTGCGGGAAAATCAGACGACCCGGCAAGCGAGCAAAAATAACTGAAGGCATTTACGGCAGGTAAGATCCTAAAACCATTGCTTAACTATAGGCCTAATGGCGCTCAATACGGCGCGTCTTTCCACGGTTACGTGAAGCTTGGACGACGATACAGTACACGCACCGGGCATTGTCTGAGTCGTCTCGAAGTACCCGGAACAAATTGCGGAAGCTTAAACAGTCGCAAGCCTTGAAACCGGGCTGCCGAGCGGCGTGCACGCATGTGGCTGAAGCCGCAATTGCGTGCCGTGAGTCTGCTAGCTGCGAGTGGTCGCGGCGCTAAACGTCAGCGATGCAGACAGTAAAATGAATTTTCCACGACAACTTTGCATCGTGATCGAGTTTGTCGGAGACGCGACAGCGGGACGTAACAAAAACGCGCGTCTCCTGCTTGATGTAGTTACCGAGGCACGCCGTGAGTGGTACTCGCAAGAAAAAAAAAATGCTCCCTTCGTCCCGCTCAGTTCTTCGCCACACACTTTCTTTTATTTCTCCCGCGCATGTAGCGGCTGTCGCAAACATTCCGACTTGGCGGAAAGCGGTTTATTCCTTGTGTGCAGGGTGAAAAAGTTGCATAACGCAGATGTAAACAGAAGAACGTGCTCCGACCGAACCGCCGCACGGAGAACGTGGTTCGTGCGTCGGCGGGACAGCTGCCGTTACGCTTGTCCTTTATTTGGAAACGTGTGTGTTCGCATCTGAAAATACTTGCAGATTCTCATTAAAGGAACTCTGTTGTGACAGGAGCGCTTCGCTTTCGGAGCTCTGGCGTGGTAGCTTCCGCGGCGCTGGCCGATACCCGCAGGGGTGTCCTGATAAGCACGGAGAGGTATCCGCTTTCAAAACAGCTGCGCGGCGCGCTTCGACAACCGGAAGAACGGCCTTACCGTGACGAACCGAGTGGCATAAGTAATTGCCTCTTTGACGTGTAGATCAATAGCGTTCTGTGGTTCGTGGTGGACGATGTTGATGTCACGCAATGCGGTTGAAACGGGATATTGAGTTTCTACGATTCGCAAACAGCGGGTTCACTAAAATGTGTCTGGTTTGTTGTGGAGTAAGGGCGTCTATCCTGTTATAACTGAACCATTGTGCGACAGTTGTTTCGAGTTTTGAAAGTGTTCTGGCCGGCCCATTCCGTGCAATTTATGAGCACGCTGCAATGAATAGTGTACGAACAGCCGGTTCTCCATTTCGCAATCTATGATATCGACATATAGTAAACACCAGCATCTGACGACCCACATTTTGCTACTGGCAGCCTTTGAATGGAGGTTTAAAATAGTGGGGCTGTTGTGTGCACTTATATGGTACTCTTGCAGCATGCCAACTGTGTTCATATCACAATATTTCCACAAGGCCCTTTGTGCTCAGGCACACCGAGCATGCTTATATATATATATACACACAAGCGCACACACGTTACTGCAGCACTGAAAATGTGCTCGATGGCATGGTACTGTCTGTGCAAGTCTTCATTATATGCTGCATTGTTTATGCACCACTGATATCTTGATATTGCTTAACACACTCTTCAGGAAAGAAGCCCTTTGTGTGTTCATTTACATCTTTCATTCATCAACTAACAGTGTATTTATCTTGTGCAATTATTTGTGTGTGCCATTGTTGCTTTAGAAGTTGTGCGAAATAATTTTGTTGGCATTGTGTTTGGCACATAATGTAGCACCTTGTGATAGAAAGGAAAGCTAGGAACTTCAGTAGTGCCCTAATTCCTTGTCTAGATCTTTATTTTAAATATCTATTCATGCTCAGATGATCGGGCTTTTTCAGTCTGCATTAAGTCAGTTAATGAAGTTAAAAAGATAAAATGCCATTCAGCCACTAAGTCCACTGAGATTGTAGGCTAGTCATCAAGTGTTGATGAAACCAGTGCAGTGTACAAAGATTCATTTTTGTGTGTGAATGATACAAAGAGAGAAAAGAAATCCCAGTCTATATTGTTTCATGTGCTTGAATTTACTTTCTTTAGTAATTGAGTAAATTGATTGGCCTGGCGAGTAATAACATATAAATGCTCTCATTTGTTTGTTTTAACCCATTGCACTATGACAGAAGTGTTTCTTTTACATGCCTGTCAGGGTAGTGAAATAATAGGTGCCAGCAAGCATATGATCTTTCACAACAATGCCCAACAAGTGACTTGACTTCTATCTTTAAAAGCTACTCAAAACAAATGGAAAATTTGTAAAAATCTTGCTGTTTTATATAATAAAGGTGTAATTTTGCACTGTATTTTCATATATTATTTTAGGTTGGCTTAATTTGTTAGAAACAGTGACGAAATGCATTTTGAAACTGGATGTCATAATTAATTACACTGGTGAGAATGCTGCGCCAATCTGCGCCGACTCAAATTTGCAGCTCCATACTGCTCGAACAGTGTTTTTTTCACCTATGTTGCGCCACTGCTGCACCACAGGGTAGTTTCAGCGGTGTGAAAATTGGGACGCTACCATGCAATACAAAAACTGTATGGCTATTGCATTCATTGGCCGCATTTGTTCAGGGCGTTACAGCCAGCAATACTGGAGCTGTGACAGGTGACAGAATTGAATTGATTCCTATTTTTATATGCCAACTGTGAGGCATGCATGAGGATACAATGAGTTGGGTGGCCATGCTGCTTTGCGATGGCATGATCAACGCAGTAGTTTTACGCATCGAGGGCTGATGCGCAATGGTTCTTTTAAAGACAAAAAGGTGATCAGTGTACACTGCACTTATTCGTGTTGCTTCCTTGCAACTTTATTAGTTGCATTGTATTACTTCTTTCTTTCGAAAGAACTTGAGGTCATTGAATTTAGCATTTGGCGTTATAGCCAAATGCGTGGGGATCAGGTATACTCGTTGTCACCACGGTTCACGCTTCTTGTCAACTATGTCTTTGGTAATATATGTGCCTTTGGTAAAGCTTGTGGTGTAAAAGTTGAACACGAACGAGCAAGTACTCCAGCTCTATACGCCTTTCCTACGAGTGCTCATCAGTGGTGGAATAAAGGACATTACATGCTCTCACCATCCTGATATGGCTCATAAAACACAATTAATATGAGCAGAATATCAAACCTACGAAGTGGTCCTTCCTTAATCAGAAAAGGAAACAAATTTCAGCCGCGCTAGTGAATGACTTATATAAATAGCCCCTCTTACCGTGAGAACAGGCTTCGTAAGCCAGAAGAGATGCTAGAACGAAAGCCAAGTGGCGACCCTGCCTTGGATTTTGCGCCCCAGCTCACCGTGATGTCATAGATTCTGATGGCGACTGCACAGCCTCAGATAACTTTTCTTCTGTGTAGTTGTACTGCATTTCATCCTAGAAGAGTGGAAGACTACTTAGCAAGTTTCAAGAGCTTTCACAGCTCCACAATGGGCCAAGTACGAAAAAGCACTTTGAAATCTGAAGTCAAGCTAGCGCTGGTATTGTGGCGCAAGATTTATTGAGGACTGTGACCTTCATTTGCTGTTCTAATAATCTACTTAATACCAAAAAATTGAAGAGTGGTTCCCTTTATGGTGTCCCTTTGATGTTCCTTGTGTGGTTTTGCAGAGCGCCACCGGTAGCATGTCGCTGTTAATGCATGATTGCTGCTGCCGTCGAAACTTGCTGCGGCGAATCACTTATTTTGCTCCTAGTTATTATGAGTAAATGATTATCTGAACTAAAGAGAGCACTAAACTATATTTAGTTTTTCTAGTGGAAGGCTTACACCTGCTCCAAACGCAGCAGTGGGTGCTCCAAAATTAGATTTTCCCTGCTCCAATGGTCTCCAAAATGCCGAAGGGCATTCCCACCACTGTAATTACAATTTTGCCTCACCCTAACAAATTATGGAGATTTATTTTGAGTCTACTTTCCTACACAAAAGAAGTTGCCCACCTAAATAAATGTGCCGGTCCAGGCAACCTTGAAAGCTAAAGGCATATTGAGATCAAATGACTGTGTTTTGAAACAGGAAAGCACTAGCAACAAGTCCAAAAAGGAGAGTTGAATTGAATATTGTACTATTCATGTGAATAACATTGTTGCTATTAGCGAATCAGAATAGCTGCTGAATGCTTCACATTGTCAGATGAGCATGATCAAACATAAAAACAAAGCAAATATGCAAAATATTTAATTCAGGATATAGTGTGGACATTAAAAAGAGAGCATGCTGCGGACAGGCCGCCATTGGAATCTGAACCTGGCAACGTTTAACGTTAGAACGCTATCTAGTGAGGCGAGTCTAGCAGTGTTATTGGAGGAATTAGAGGGTAGTAAATGGGATATAATAGGGCTCAGTGAGGTTAGGAGGACAAAAGAAGCATATACAGTGCTAAAAAGCGGGCATGTACTGTGTTACCGGGGCTTAGCGGAGAGACGAGAACTAGGAGTCGGATTCCTGATTAATAAGGAAATAGCTGGTAACATACAGGAATTCTATAGCATTAACGAGAGGGTGGCATGTCTTGTTGTGAAACTTAATAAGAGGTACAAAATGAAGGTTGTACAGGTCTACGCTCCTACATCTAGTCATGATGACCAGGAAGTCGAAAGCTTTTATGAAGACGTAGAATCGGCGATGGGTAAAGTCAAAACAAAATACACTATACTGATGGGCGACTTCAATGCCAGGGTAGGCAAGAAGCAGGCTGGAGACAAGTCAGTGGGGGAATATGGCATAGGCTCTAGGAATAGCAGAGGAGAATTATTAGTAGAGTTTGCAGAACAGAATAATATGCGTATAATGAATACCTTTTTCCGCAAGCGGGTTAGCCGAAAGTGGACGTGGAGGAGCCCGAATGGTGAGACTAGAAATGAAATCGACTTCATACTCTGCGCGAACCCTGGCATCATTCAAGATGTAGACGTGCTCGGCAAGGTACGCTGCAGTGACCACAGGATGGTAAGAACTCGAATTAGCCTAGACTTGAGGAGGGAAAGAAAGAAACTGGTACACAAGAAGCCAATCAATGAGTTAGCGGTAAGAGGGAAACTAGAGGAATTCCGGATCAAACTACAGAACAGGTATTCGGCTTTAACTCAGGAAGAGGACCTTAGTGTTGAAGCAATGAACGACAATCTCATGGGCATCATCAAGGAGTGCGCAATAGAAGTCGGTGGTAACGCCGTTAGACAGGAAACCAGTAAGCTATCGCAGGAGACGAAAGATCTGATCAAGAAACGCCAATGTATGAAAGCCTCTAATCCTACAGCTAGAATAGAACTGGCAGAACTTTCTAAGTTAATCAACAAGCGTAAGACAGCGGACATCAGGAACTATAATATGGATAGAATTGAACAGGCTCTCAGGAAAGGAGGAAGCCTAAAAACAGTGAAGAAGAAACTAGGAATAGGCAAGAATCAGATGTGTGCGTTAAGAGACAAAGCCGGCAATATCGTTACTAATATGGACGAGATAGTTCAAGTGGCTGAGGAGTTCTATAGAGATTTATACAGTACCAGTGGTACCCACGACGATAGTGGAAGAGAGAATAGCCTAGAGGAATTCGAAATCCCACAGGTAACGCCAGAAGAAGTAAAGAAAGCCTTAGGAGCTATGCAAAGGGGGAAGGCAGCTGGGGAGGATCAGGTAACAGCAGGTTTGTTGAAGGATGGTGGTCAGATTGTTCTAGAGAAACTGGCCACCCTGTATACGCAATGCCTCATAACCTCGAGCGTACCGGAATCTTGGAAGAACGCTAACATAATCCTAATCCATAAGAAAGGGGACGCCAAAGACTTGAAAAATTATAGACCGATCAGCTTACTGTCCGTTGCCTACAAAGTATTTACTAAGGTAATTGCAAATAGAATCAGGAACACCTTAGACTTCTGTCAACCAAAGGACCAGGCAGGATTCCGTAAAGGCTACTCAACAATAGACCATATTCACACTATCAATCAAGTGATAGAGAAATGTGCAGAATATAACCAACCCTTATATATAGCTTTCATTGATTACGAGAAAGCGTTTGATTCAGTCGAAACCTCAGCAGTCATGGAGGCATTACGGAATCAGGGTGTAGATGAGCCATATGTAAAAATACTGGAAGATATCTATAGCGGCTCCACAGCCACCGTAGTCCTCCACAAAGAAAGCAACAAAATCCCTATAAAGAAAGGCGTCAGACAGGGAGATACGATATCTCCAATGCTATTCACAGCATGTTTACAGGAGGTATTCAGAGGCCTGGAGTGGGAAGAATTGGGGATAAAAGTTGATGGAGAATACCTTAGCAACTTGCGATTCGCTGATGATATTGCCTTGCTTAGTAACTCAGGAGACCAATTGCAATGCATGCTCACTGACCTGGAGAGGCAAAGCAGAAGGGTGGGTCTGAAAATTAATCTGCAGAAAACTAAAGTACTGTTTAACAGTCTCGGAAGAGAACAGCAGTTTACGATAGGTAGCGAAACACTGGAAGTGGTAAGGGAATACATCTACTTAGGGCAGGTAGTGACCACGGATCCGGATCATGAGACTGAAATAACCAGAAGAATAAGAATGGGTTGGGGTGCGTTTGGCAGGCATTCTCAAATCATGAACAGTAGGTTGCCACTATCCCTCAAAAGGAAAGTGTACAACAGCTGTGTGTTACCAGTACTCACATATGGGGCAGAAACCTGGAGGCTTACGAAAAGGGTTCTGCTGAAATTGAGAACGACGCAACGAGCTATGGAAAGAAGAATGATGGGTGTAACGTTAAGGGATAAGAAAAGAGCAGATTGGGTGAGGCAACAAACGCGGGTAAACGACATCTTAGTTGAAATCAAGAAAAAGAAATGGGCATGGGCCGGACATGTAATGAGGAGGGAAGATAACCGATGGTCACTAAGAGCTACGGACTGGGTTCCAAGAGAAGGGAAGCGTAGCAGGGGGCGGCAGAAAGTTAGGTGGGCAGATGACATTAAGACGTTTGCAGGGACAACATGGCCACAATTAGTACATGACCGGGGCAGTTGGAGAAGTATGGGAGAGGCCTTTGCCCTGCAGTGGGCGTAACTAGGCTGATGATGATGATGATGATGCTGCGTCACTCATAAAGCCAGACTTTCATCTAGACCATGATCATTCACACTCAAATTTTGCTTAGTATGGCATTTGGCAGAGGATATGATGGAACAGTTTATCAAATGGTATAGTAAATGTGTCAAATAATGAACTCTTCTATTCTGTGATGTGATATCGCTCTTGTAAAGCAGTTGTACATGCTCTCTCTCTTGAAAAGCTGTTTGTTTTCTTCGTACTTGTATGTCCTTCGCAAAACAGTACGTATTGCAGTGCTTTGTTTGTGAGTATAAATGTGCAAAAAGCTTTTTTGCTTTACTGGTTATGTTTTGTTGCCCTCTACGTAATGCCTTTATGGCGATGTAGGTATTCTGTAATTAATAAAAATGCCATTTTGCACTATTTATGGATGGCTGCATCTGTTTTCTCATGGCATTAAATCTGAATACGCTTTGCTGCAACTATATTTGGTATAATTCTGGTACCACATAGTAGCATGACTATTTAAATTAAAGGACGTCTGCTTTTTTCACTCTGCCATAACCACAGACAACACACAGTTTCAATTTAGTCCTGATGGTACACACAGATGCTGAGAGGCTCACAAGATTGCTTTTTTAAACTTAATGCAGACAATTCATGGACCATATTCTGAAACTATGCACTTCACCATCAGGCGCTCGCTGATTGGCTGGTTGAGCAAAATCGGATGATGTAGCTCATCTGATTTTGCTAAAACAACCCATCAGCCTGACGGCGAACTATTGCCAAAGCGGAAAGTTTCAGAATACGGCGCCATGACCATGTACGCTTGAAAGAGTACTCAGTATGCAAACAAACTGCTTATTTGTTCTGCTCCATTTATGTAAACACTGCAAGGAAAAGCACTTCTTGCCCTTATGAAGACCAGCTCCCTTGTCAAAATGTTGGTTCCAGGCTTTGCTCACCCATTCCGGACCCCTCTGTCTTATTAATAATGCCCACTTGTGCTTGTGACCTAAGTAAACTGTGGTTCTTATAGGACACTGTAATGACAGTTACTTGCTGACATTGTGTTTACTAAGATGTGAACACAGTTTTTTATTAATGGTGAAAAAGGCATTTTATTATTTGCTTCTGGTGCTGTTCTATTTGATTTGGTATCAAAAAGTGCTTTTTGTACACCCCTACCAAAGAGCCGTGGCAAGCTACTGGAGTCTTTTACAGCTGATGTGAAAAGAGCAAGCCCATATTGGCATATAAAAAGTAAACTGTTCACCCTGCTTACTGCACTTCTCGGGATAAATTCGATTGCAGCCTTAGGTTGACAGAAGTCGTGTCACAGCCGTAAAGTGGTGTTGCAACATGTGGTTGTATCACAAATCTGCGATCTTTGGAAGTGGTACCACAACAGCAGATTGGTTATTGGATTATTCTGCCGAAAGGACTTTATAATTCATGCATGGATGGGTACAGCAGTGCACAAAATCGTGAATGACTTAACAATGGGATGTGTAATTGTTGCATGTAATAAGGCATAAGGTCCTATATGTTTTATTTCATTGACAAACGAGCCATACTGTTGGAAATCCTGGTTTATTTAGGAACGAAACAGAGCGAAATGTCCGAGTGCATGCAAACTGCAAGTCTACTCATTTTGCCAGCAGGCAGTCTGTGTCTTTATGACCACTGCTTCATGCGCCAACCACTATTGTAATGGTCTCTTTTGGTATTTGTGAGTTGCAGTCTGCCTTTATCGACGTACATCGAAAGGCAGAGCATTCCGTCCTTTCCACTTTCCATTTAAAAACCATGGGTTGTTATGGATTCTGTCGCACATGCCACTGCTGTAGAATATCCAAGTATTTAAGAAGCGATAATCTCCCAAGTGTTCATCCAGCAGCAAAAGTACAGACATTTATAATGATATCTCTGTGGGCGTTGTTATAACAGCCTTCGGGCTTGTTCACTCAGGTAAATGCTTGCTCATGAACATGGGTATAAACTATAGCACATGTGTTATAGTTTATACCCATGTTCAGCAGTCTTGAGAGATGTGTTGATTTGCCCTAGTAGGAGGGCCTTTATGGACCATCGGTGCCATTAAGAAATAATTAAAAAATAAGAAGTTTAGCTGCCTATGCATGCAGCCTATGATTTGAGAGTTCAGCCTGAACTAATTTGAAGAAAAATTGTGTGCAGTTCAGCTTCAGCCTGCATGAAGGATATTCTTTCTTTTTTTTTCGTCACTTGCTCCTTTGCTCATGAATGCAAAATGCCTCTCTGGTGACCAAAACCGAGAAGGAGCAGTGGGTTAACATTGAAAAAATTATCTGTTTGTAAGTGGAGGCAACATTCTTGGATTCTGAAAAGGGGAAGGGAAAGCGCTGTTGTCCTCACCTTGATTAGCTTGATAATGTTCTAAGAAGGGTAAGGGTGAAGTTATAGTAGAGTACTTTCTCTTTCTTTCCACCCTGGCAGCACGTTTGTGTACATCAAGTTCCTCCTTCTGTGGGCACTGCTGCTGCTGGCCGACTTCATCCTGGAGCTGCGCTTTGAGTTCCTCTGGCCCTTCTGGCTGCTCCTGCGCAGTGTGTATGATTCGTTCAAGTACCAGGGACTGGTGAGTGCTTCCCCTTCGCTGCTGTGACTGTTCCTGAAACACACGGTCTCTCTTGTTTCTTTTGTAACATGCACACATTATTTTTTTGAGGGGGGGGGTGTGCGTAGCATAGGGGCAACGGTGAATAATTTTTTTGAGCCGTTGGTATTGTAGACCTGAAAATTTTGTCACTGCCATCAGTCTGTTTGATAAAATAGTTAGGTGGGCTGTGGTTAAGCTGCTCAGTGAAGCTGTAAATGAACAAGAAGAAACGGAACAGAGGGACCTCATTTTTGTAAATCGCAAACATATGAAGCCAACAGACGACACCAAAGAAAGCATAGGGGGAATTACTGGCTTTAATTCAAACGTATAAATGATAAATAAAGGGAAATGAAAATTTATAATCTATACGTTTCAATTAAAACAAGTACCATATTTACCTATTATAACACAAGCTCTTTCTCGTAAATAATAATTTTTCTTTTGCCCTCCTTTTTGCCCCCTTGACTATGGCTGCCCTTAAATGTCCCGGTCTTGCATTGTAATCATAAAACTATATATATTCTTAAAATTTTTTAAGGATGCAAACTCATTATTTCCACAGTCGTGTTATATTCGTGTAATTATGGTAATTCAACCTATGCTTTCCTTGGCGTCATTGTCTGTTTGCTTTTATGTATTTGAAGCTCTGCATATCATAGCTAAGTGAACATATCAGTTTAGACTTTTCGGACAGTTCTTTTAAAGAGTGAGGAAAAAATAGAGAAAAGGCAGTTCACGCAAGGCAGAAGACATTTTTTTGTGCTTCACAGTGTTCATGAGGTAGAACGTTGGAAGTTATTATGTGGCAAGGAAGGGCAAAACATTTTATATGTTCTAGATTTGAATGCTCTTTATTTTTATTTTTTAGACACATTAAAAGCGCATTACTAATGTTTCTTGTGCTTTTCGTCAAATTTTGTTTAATGAACTCGCATTTTATGCCCAAGCATATCTTCCTGAAATCTACATCACCAGGAAGTGCATTTATGTTTAGCTTCATTTTAACGTTCAGTGCGGTAGTGTAACCACAACATTAGCCTAATTATGATTACTATTAACTTAGAAAAACATCAATTTTTTTAGATTGGTAAGGAGCCAGAGTTTCATGCATTGTCTGTTGCCCCCCCCCCTGATGCAGGCCTTCTCGGTGTTCTTTGTGTTCATCGCCCTCACGTCAGACATGATCTGCTTCCTCTTCCTGCCCGTCCACGTCCTTTTCTTTGTGGCCAGCACGTATGTGTGGGGGCAGTACGTCTGGCACACAGGTATGGCTGGTTAGTGTTTACCTTCTTTCTCTCTTCAGTGAAACCCCCCCCCTTTTTTTTTATGCCTTACTTCCTTGGTTTGGCACACGAGGTAAACCACCGTTCATTCCTTTGATTGCCCATGTCGTGTTGTGTCCCTGTTTCTTTTCCATCTTGCATGTGGCTTTTTATGTTTGCAGCACCTCTTATTTTTGACAGCCTGTGATAAGTCATGATGAAGCATTATATAATTAATTTATGTATTTCTAGCCTTGATTTTGCCATTTTGATCTCGGACTTTGCTAAAATTGTTAGTTAGTGTTTGCCTACCCTGAGCTCTTCTGTAAACTTATGTGTGCAGTATGAAAATGCATGTATTATGAAAAAAAAAATTTTTGTGAAAAACACAAGTGGGAGTACACATGTAGGATGCAGCGCCAATTCAGTTGTCCTGTTTCTCGCACAGTTCTTCTTTTTCCTTAATGATCGCTCACCGACTATAGCTCACTTTCGTGCTCTATGTCAGTAAATATTAGGGCTCTCTTTATGTTGCACTTTAATATGCTGTTATTTAACTCCTGTTAAAGCGCAATCGTGCTTGCATTGGCTAAATATTGGGTAGAGCTCAAAGCTAGACTTATTGGTCACTGTTGTAATGTTATATTACACGGAGCTAAAATGCTGCCATATAATCAGCTGTGTGTAAAGGCAGACCTTGATCTTCATGGTAGCTACAAATTATCTAATTAGATCATAAGTCTGGGTATCATGTAGTTCACTGGCACTGAATTTTACTATAAGTGACCAATCTATGGTGCCTTTATGCATGTCTTGATTTGTGGTGCAGAGTCGTGCAGATGCTCGAGTCTAATATGTTGTAAGGTGTGACGCTATCTGAAACGTGACTGCAGTAAGCTGGTCTAGGTTAATGAGATTTTACAGTTGGTACTTCAAAGTTTGTGCTGCCCACTAGACAGATTATGCTGTACTCCTTTTTAGACTGCTAAGATGAGTGATTTGATCATCTGAACAGCTTAGATGACTTTTGCTCGCAGTACTTTTGACTAGTCACTCTTAGCACTCCACCAGCGTTTAAAAAAATTCTGTCGGGCAGCAGCTAAATATTATTGGGAGACTGAGCTAGATGTACTATATATAATAAAGCCTAAAGTATCACTATTACAGCCTACTTATTCTTTAATTGCAACTTTGTCACGATCGACGACACGCCACACGTGGTCCCGAACTACCCTTTATTTTCCGGCACGCCAACCTTCCGCACCACACAACCACACTCCTCCCGCACGCTCGCGCCGCTGTCCTCCCCGCACTCACGCCACCTGTTCGTCGCTCAGTCAACTACCGTCGATCCCGCGCCTGGCCTCCGAGAACCGCGGCTCCTCGTCATGGGTCTTGGGCTGGCTTGCCGCGGGTCTTGCGCGTCACAACTCTCCCCCCCCTCGAATCGTGAAGCTGTGCTGGTAGGGAGGGGCCATGGCTCATGGTAGAGCATCAACTGATCAGCATGGGCAGTAGTTCGATGACGTCCTGTAGCAGGATCGCTCAAAACAAAGTTATTGTCACCTAATCGTTTGATTACACAATAAGGTCCACTTCGCCGCGGTGCCAATTTCGCCGAAACGCCCTTGGCCGCATCACTCAAGGTATGGGAATCCAGGAGCACAAGGTCACCCTCTTTGATGGTTGTTGCCTGACGATGACGGTCGTAACAGGATTTCTGCACCTTCCAAGCAGCTGCCTGATGTGACCGAGCATACTGGAGGGCCTCTCCAAGGCACCGCTGGAGTTCCGCAGCAAGTGCATGGTGTGCTGCTTTTGGAGGCTCTGTGTCTTCCTTGTCGCTTGTAGGTTCCCATGGGGTGCGCAACTCGCGGCCGTAACACAACAATGCTGGAGTATATCCGGTGACAACACTCTCGGCAGTACGCATGGCAAGGGCGATCTCAGGTATGTGCCGGTCCCAGTCTTTGTGGTTGGAGCAGTATGCCCGTAGACACTGCTTAATTGTGCCATTGTGACGCTCCACCATTTGGCCAGCCGGCCGGTAAGGCACTGTGTGGCGATCTTTGATGCCCCAGTGTTTCAAGAGGTTGCGCCATAGTGTGCTAACAAAGGGCTTGCCATTGTCACTGGTGATGGCCACAGGTGTGCCATGGCGGCAGAAGACTTGCACCATGCACTCCAGTATTTTCGCACTTGTTGCTGCTCGTAGAGGGAAAAGCTCTGGGAACTTCGTAAATTTGTCAATAACTACCAGCAAGTATTTGTGGCCCCGGGGTGTAGATGGCAAGGGCCCGATAATGTCAACACTGAGCTCTTCCATGGGTGATGTTGCCCACTGACTGCTCATGAGGCCCTCTGGTTTCTTGCGCCGAGCTTTTGTGCGCTGACAGACAGTACAGCACTGCACATACTTTGATATATCTGCTCGCATGCCCAGCCAGACGAATCGTGCAGCCACACGCCTCAGAGTTTTGAAAAATCCAGCATGGCCTGCAGTGGGATGGTCGTGGGCCACCTTCAGTGCCAGCTGCCGCAAGTGACTAGGTAACCACGCTACCTTGTGGTTGCCTCTTTGCTGAACCAGCAATCCGCTTGGCTGCAGTTCCGTTGTTTCGGCCAGATCACGAAAGAGGCGATGATCAGGGTCCGAACTTGGGAGCTGAGTCCCTTGGACCACTGCCTTCAGCTTTAAGAGGCGGTCATCACGAGCCTGTTCTTGTACCAGCTGTGTTGTGTCACTCAGCAGCGAAGAGTCAACCTCCGAGGCCACAGCTACTTCATCAAATGTAATTTTGCCTTCAGGTTCTGGAGCAGCAATGGGGAACAGCGTCTCATGTAGGTTGTCACTTGGGTTGTCTTCACACTGGAGAGGGGCTCTACTCAAGGCATCAGCGGGTATGTTTGCCAGCCCTCGTCTGTGCTTGATTCGGCAGTTGAAGCCCTGCAGCCGAAGAACCCAACGCTTGACCCTGGGTGAAGCTTGGTCGGTATGAAACATCCATGCCAGGGAGGAGTGGTCACAGTGTATTTCAAACTCCGTAAATTCAAGATATGCCCTGAACTTGTCCACTGCCCAGACTACTGCCAGGCATTCCCACTCCTGGACAGTATAATGGCTCTCGGCTGCTGTAAGGACTCTGCTAATGAAGGAAACAGGCTGCAGACCATCAGGGCCAGCCTGCAGCAGCACAGCTGCAATGCCAATGCCACTTGCATCTGTCTCCACCACAAAGGGTCGATTTAGATCTGGGAGGCTTATAACAGCATCCTGAGCTAAGGCCTGCTTGAGTGCAGTGAAAGCCTGTTCTTGGCACTCCTCCCACTGCCATGGCTCGTTCTTCTTCAAAAGGTTGGTCAGTGAATGTGCCGTCAGTGAAAAGTGAGGGATGAAGCTTCTATAGTAGCCGGCAAGTCCCAGGAAGGCTTGCAGCTGCTTAACTGTACTGGGTCTAGGGTAATCCAGCACTGCACGCACCTTGTCCTCATCTGGTCTGCACTGCCCAGGGGAGATGATGTGACCTAAAAACTTGAGGGACTGACGGCAGACCTGTACTTTATCTGGATTAATCGTAAGGCCAGCACCCTCAATGCGTTGTAGCACTTCCCTTACATGTTCAACATGTTTCTCCAGTGTCTCTGAGTATACAAGGACATCATCTAAAAATGCCATAGCAAAGTGGTGATTGATTCCCTGCAGCACCCGGTCCATTAGGGTTTGAAAAGTTGCTGGACCACCTGCCACCCCGAAGGGCATCCTCGTAAATTCAAATGTACCTTGATGGCAAATGAAGGCCGTTTTAGCTATGTCAGCCTTGCAAACAGGAATTTGGAAAAACCCTTGGGAGAGATCAAAGCTGGAAAACCACATTGCTCGGCCCAACTGCGCTAGCAGCCAGTCAGTTCGAGGCATTGGGTAGGCAGGTACTCGGGTGCGTGCATTTAACGGACGGTAGTCCACAGCGAGCCGGTAGCCTCCAGACTTCTTTGCAACGAGCACTGGGGCGCTAGTCCATGGGCTGGTGCTTCGTCTTATAAGGCCCTGTTGTAGGAGGTCATCCACACAGCCCTCAATGATCTTCTGCTTCTTTGCATTCACTGGACGTAGCTTGCATCTCACGGGCGCACTGTCCCCCGTGTCAATGAGGTGCTGAGCCAGGGTGGTACATCCCGCAACTGTAGTAAACAGATGGTTAAAGTCATCGAGAACTTTACTCATGCTTGGGTGTAGTTCCCTGGTGCCAGCCTGATGCATGTTCTCTATGCCTGGAACTACAAGCACTTCTTCAAAGAGGCTGTGCAAGTGGTACGACTCTCCATCTTCTATTGCAAGTGCTGTCGCTGGGTCCTTTTCACGCTTAGCAAATGGCACCATGCACTGTGGATCGGTTCCAATCGTCCACCCACCCAGCGATACATGTAAAGAGATGCCTGTTGCTGTTAAAAAATCTCTGCCCAGCACAATGTCCCGACACAAGTCTGGCACACACAGGAAGCGTTGATTGCGGCTGCTTGTGGCCCACTTTATTTTGCACTTGAGGGAAGTCGTCGACTGAGACCAACCTGTTGCCAGGCAGAGTGCTTGTTCCTGTGTCTTGGGTTTGGCGCCCGCCTCGACCGCTACCCTTGCCGCCGGCAATCCAAGCAAGCTCACACTCGAGCCTGTGTCCAGTAGGGCCTGGAACGTCGTCCTCCCGATCTGCACTTCCAGGAGAGGCTCCTTGTTGCCGGCCAAGGCCGCTACTTGCAGCGCAGTCTCGTAGGTGCTTGCCGGTGCAGCACCTACCGTCCCCCGTTTCCCGTACACTGAGAGCGGATATGTCCGATCCCGTTGCATTGGTAGCAGCGGGGTGGGCCGCCACGCCGACCTGTAGGGCACTCGCGGGCCATGTGACCGACGCCTCCGCAGCGATGGCAGTTGAATTCTCTTTGGTCACGCGGCTGGTACCTTTGGTGCTGTGACGGCGTTGAGAGATGTGGCGTCCTTGTGGCGAATGCGGCCAATCCGTGCAATTGGTCTCGGTGGTAGGAGGGCTGTATCGCCGCGGGGTGCAACGGCCAGGGGGATGCCGCCGGCGGATACTGGAACGGCGCGGCAGCCGCTGTGATCAACCCTCCGGGTTGTGTTCCCGGCACGCCGGCCACGTTTATAGTCGATTGGAAGGCCAAGTCTCTCGCGACTTGGTCAGTCGGGGGTGGTGGTGGCTTGTACTGCATGCGCCTCCAGAAACGCTCCATGAGACCGTCAGCGGCATTCGCCAACTCCGCGAGACTGCCGAACTGTCTTCCCTCCACCAGATCCTGGAGTTGCGGGTGCATCTGCCGCAGCACGCGGTCAACCTTTTCCGACTCGGGCACTTCGCCGCCAATCCGGTCGTAGTAGGCCGCGATGGTATAAATAAATTCCTTTAAATTTTCTTGGGGATGTTGCGTCCGGTGCTCCAGCTCTTGTTTCAAGCGGCGCTTCGCGTCAATGGAGGAGAATTCCGCAATAAACGCCGCAGTGAACTCCTCCCACGACGCAAACGAGTTCACAAATCGCCACCACAACTTCGCGCTACCTTCCAGCGCAGCAGGCACAATGTGCGTAAGCCTCTTGTCAGCTGCGACACCGCTGACCAAACAAAACGTTTCAAGCCGGTCCAAAAATTCCTCGGGGGACTGGTGGTCGTTGAACCCCTTAAACCTTGGAGGCTGACCTGGCTGACCTCCTGTGGAGCGTGGAGCGCAGTCGCTCACCGGTTGAACCGCCGCCGCCGTTGTCGTAGAACCCATAGGCACTGCCTCGGCCGCCATCAGTCTTTGTCTGACAGCTGCCGCGATTTGCTCGCGTTCCATGGTAGATCCGCTCGTCTGCCCCAGCAGATGCTGTACCAATTGTTCGGGAACGTCCACTGTCTCCATGTTCACGTAGATCCCGGACGAGCCCCCACTTGTCACGATCGACGACACGCCACACGTGGTCCCGAACTACCCTTTATTTTCCGGCACGCCAACCTTCCGCACCACACAACCACACTCCTCCCGCACGCTCGCGCCGCTGTCCTCCCCGCACTCACGCCACCTGTTCGTCGCTCAGTCAACTACCGTCGATCCCGCGCCTGGCCTCCGAGAACCGCGGCTCCTCGTCATGGGTCTTGGGCTGGCTTGCCGCGGGTCTTGCGCGTCACAACTTTAATGGTGCCTCACATGAACTTGCTGCTAGTACTCAGAAATGACCATTTAAAGGTACCCATAGTTTTCCATTGATTCAGTGCTGGTTTAGACTGAACTCCAAGTAAGAGAAATACCTTTCCAGAATTTCTATGAGAGTGCAGTTTCTCTTCCTGCTTTTCTCTTCGACCTTGCTGTGTACACTATTTGATAAAGCTTAATCCATTGCAGCAAAAAAAAAAAAGAATTAAACGTACTTACATCAACTCCAGAGTGCATGATTGTCAATCAATGCTGATAGAAATGGGCATAAGAAAGTCAAATGTTAACGAAGGAAACTTTAACAGTGAGTGTCGATTGTCAGTCACCAGCATGGGGGCGGGCATTTCACTCACGGAGCATGTTTCCTTGCATTGCAGAACGGGGTATCTGTCTTCCGACCCTGTCGCTGTGGCTGTTTTTCATGTACATAGAAGCAACAGTGCGGCTCAAAGACATAAAAAACACGGCCTTCCACTTAGATCTGTGCAGGCCATTTGCAGCACATTGGTAAGTGTGAGCTGGTTTCCTTTTTAAGTGGTGTGTATGCATGTGTGCGTGCATACATGCACGCGTGGGGGTACAGGGTATTTTTAAAAATTTCATTGTTTGTTTTTGATTGGCTCCTCTTGAGCTTAAAGGGGCCCTGAACCACTTTTTATCGATGTGGAGAAAGGTATTTGAAGTGATAATAGGCTGTTTCTGAAATGCTTTGCCGCAAGAAATAATTTAGTGCGTTCAGCAGAAGCGGAGTTATTGGCAATCAAACACGGCCTCTGCTGTGCTCCCGTTCCTTCTTCAATGCCTTGCACTGCGAAGGCTATGGTACGGTGGGGTGTGCCTACCGCGCTCCGGCTTCCAATTGTCACTGTGGCGTGCAGTTCGAATTTCATTTTGGATGTTAATGTAGACGCCACGACTTATGATTTTGGTGCTTATGACACGCTTAACGTAAGCCAAACGTGGTTGTCCTCCATGAGCTGCAGTGCGCTTAGCCAGTGGACTCGTGGTGGCACCCCACAGCAAGCGCGGTATCTACACTATGTAGCCGACCGCAGCTACCAGTAGCACTTGTGTTTGAGAATGTGCTTCATTACGAAATAAAGCATAAGCTTGCCTCCTTAGGAGAGTAAGGAGGCAGGCTTCTGTTGAAAAGAGAGCATTTAAGAGAAAGGTGACTTCACAATCCGCTTGCAAGCTCCACGCACCATGTACGACAACAAAACTTGCTGCTGAGATGTTTACAGCAGCGTATGCTCCCCAAAGAATATGTTACTTCACCAAACGCGAGGGGTGGTTCAGGGCCTTTTTAAACTGAGTTTATTGTTGTGGCATCCCAGATGCTTCATTTTGCAGAGATGCGGTGACAAGGAAAAGGAAGTGAGCTTTTCTAAATTTTGTCGACTTGTCTATCTCTTCTCTGCTTTCCTCTGCTATGAACAACTGCGGTATTGTTAAGATATGTTGTTATCCTTGCATTAAAAGGTTATTGGTAACAACGCAGCCCATCCATGTCTTCTGCTATCAACCTAATTAACTGAATTGGTATTTTAGTACAAAAAGTGCTAGGGGTGATTGAATAAAGAAATGTTTTAGTTGAATATGAATATATTAGAAAAAAGGCTTTTCAACCACTTTCTGCCATGTTGGTAAATAGATAGTTTTGATAGAATATGTTACCAGTCCAATTTAATTTGACGTTGCTCTTTAGAGTCTTTTATGGAAATATGAAGCTTGTACAAAGTTCATACTTCGTACATGTGAAGGTTGGGAGACACTTATTAAGAGTTTTTAATTGGACAGTAGAGTTAGTCTCGAAATGCTGAACTTGACATTATCAGCATTACTGTTACAACATGACACAGAGTAAAATTTGTTGAAATTGTGTAGCAGTAAGTCCACATGTGATGGTTTTGCTCAAAAAAAAAAAAATTCACAAGAGCGCTGCACGCATTTCTTCTGGCTGTGTTCGTTTGTGGCAGCCACAGCAATCACTGCGACTGTGGGCACGTAAATGTATTGGAAACCTTTGAGTAACCAATAGAATATTGCCTTACTTGATTTGGTGCTCCCTGTTAAATAGTCAGTATTAAAAAATATAAACATTTTTCAGATAATCTAGGAATATATTAAATTGCCAACTGTACAAGATCAAGCATAAAATTGGGGCAAAATTGCAATAAATTTCATCCCGGCAACAATAGTAGATGTTCGACATAGTTGAGCGCACTACATTGTTGTGGGAGTTAGACTTTTTCGGCTAATCTGCTGTCGTTCACCCTTGCCAGTGAGTGCTGAATATGCTAATTACCTGCTCATTCGCTGCTAATACTCCATTTGTGCAAATAAACAACTCTTTATAACGTGCAATGTAATTACGTAAGCTTGTCTACACTGCGAATATAGTATGATGTGAAAATTATTGTATATTAATGGTGAAAACAGCGGTTCATTATTTGAAAAGCATTAAAAAAAAGGATTTGATATTCTTTTTTATTCGATTCTGGCACTGTTCGATTAGTGTTCAATTCGGTCTTAAATATTACTATTTTCACACCCTTAATTGTGATGTCATGGCTCAGCCACCTTCTCAGTATGAAAACCAAAATGGGTTTATAGAAACAAGTATTATAGTAAATTATTTATGACGCTCTGGTGTTTGCTAGCATTTTATAGGGCTTGGTCCTTCACTTAATGCAAAAAAAAAGACTAGCCAAAAATGTCATGTTAGTACTAAAGAAACAAAGTGGCAAAGCTGCATTTCTAATGCTTGTCCATCTTTGCATTGCAGCATAGGTTATCCTATGGTTACAATGAGTTTCTGTGTCAAAAGCTACATTGGCTACAGGATGCGACTTGTAAGTAGCACCTTCACTCTTTCAAGTGTATCCGGTCTGATGGTGACACTTTATGGCAAAGTAGTACCTTAGAAAATTGTTCAACCTATTCTTAGCTGCTTATTTTGGGCACATAATTCATGTAGTTCAGTCAGCACACCAATGTTTTTTTTCGATAAGAACAAGTTTTCAACCCTTTCCAATAAAAAATGGGCGTTTCGAACAAAACAGTTCGAATCAGTGCATTGAATTATAACATATCCTTACCATCACAATGAATTCACATATTCCGTTTGAGAGATATTTTTCACGACATCCTTTGTTTCGTTCTCTTTCCCTACATAAGCAACATTGCTATCTTTTTATTAAGTTTCTGAAATATTACTGCCAAGTACTTGGTAATATTAGACTTGTCTATCACTTTTTTGAAATTCTTGTCATTTGTATAGTATGTAGGGTGCCTTCTTAGATGAAAAGATTGCATTTGAAAGCTTAGTAGCTGTAGCTCTCTGTGGTTAAGCATGAAGTCTGTGATAGAGGAAGTACACCGGAGGGGGTGCCTCTGTGTCAAGATTGAAGTGCATAGAGAACATTTCCTAAAGTTTAATTTAGAGCTATAAACTATAGCCACACCCATTGTATTCTCAAGTACAGTCTAGCCTGCTTCTAACACACTAATGTGTTACAAAATGTTGACCTAATTAAAAGGTTTCTACTTCCAATTCCTGTTTATCTACTTTCAGTACATGTTGAATCCACTTATGAAGCAAGTGATGTAAGTTCACCAGATATAGCTAAGAAAAATGCTGCCACAGCCAAGGGACACATTAATGCACTTTCAAATTTTGGAACGTATTGATAAGAGAAGCTAATCGCAGCAGGCCTTCAGAACATCTGCATCCCTGCCAAGCTGCTTCATAAAAGTCACTTCGTTTCATTAATCAACAGAAGAAAAAAAAATAAAGGTAGCAGCTGATTATCACCATCTCTTCGTACATTTACCTAGAGGAAGGAGCGGGGAGGGGGCAGAGGTTGTGATGTGGCTCTTATCACCACTTCATTGTTGCCGCGCTGTCTGCCATGGCCCCCACTTCTGCTAGTGATAAGGCCCTCCTCATTGCCTGTGGTGCTAAGCAGACTGGCAATAATGATCTTGCTCCCATCAGCTTAGAATGAACTGGCTGAGATTGTTGCTGATTGTGATGGTGATAGCACTTGCTTTACGCTCTGTAGCCCATGCAATAGCTGTTGCTGGAGTTGGTGTCTGCGACATCTGGAGTGACAATAAAGGTGCAACTAGGTGATCTGTATCTCAAGGCCATTATCCAGAAGTGTTCACTCTGGAAACATATGCAAGGAGCTAGCAGCATGCGTTTTTAACCAGATGTTATGAAAAGTGGACACATAAAGAATGATTGCCTATCCTGGCCAAATTTGTTATAACCAGGCTGGACTGTACTCGGCAAAATTCTCAAAACCAATTATCACACCTTGAGGATTACAGCTGCTTTTGATGAGATTTTAATTGGCAAAGAGGGAACAAACCATTTCAAAACTACCTTTTGCAGAGAAAGCAGAAAGAAGTGGCCAAGGAGAACGACTTCTACCTTCAGCTCTTACAGCAGGCGTTGCCTCCAGAACCTCCTAGTATAACGTCGAGCAGCTCTGACAAAAGTGAGTGCTTGCCCTGGAGATGTCTTGTAGCTACGTGTATGTGCAGGTTGTGGGGTCTCTACAGTACTACTCCAGGATTCAATCTTGGTGAGCCACAGTGGTGTGTTGCAGCACGGACATGCTCAGAATTTCCAGGGCATTGAGAACCACACTTAAGAAACACCGTAGCGCCCAAGTCAATGAAGATTGCAGCCAACCTATTGTGACAATGACCCTACAAATGTCTGGTTTTGGGTGGCATGGGAAGCAAAGGCGTCCCACGACAAGAGCAAATGTACAGAATGAGCGCAGTTAGCATGTGGCCATGAGATGAAAGCTTCCCGTAACACGTAATGAATGAAGGAATGGTCCCCCGCGGCTATGCTGCATTCTCACAGTGGCCAACAGGCAGGTCGTGAGAGTGTAAGGCAATCTTTGTTGAGTTAGCCTCCAACAAGTGTCGGCAGGCATAGTAGGATCATGCATGAGCACGTGGCACCCCTGTTTAGCTTAGTACCAAGGAAGAAGCCACGCAAGATATGCTCACCGTTGTTGAATGGCACTGTAGATTAACTCAAATCCAAGCTTGAAGTGCTCAAAGGGGCCATCAAGCATGAGAAAAGTGTGTGCTGTCCTGGAGAGAACTCCTTTGTCCTTGCTCTCGTGGTCACGCTGTGTGTGGCCAAAAGAGGAAGGACTTGATTCTTGTGACCAGTTGTTCAGTGGATGCTACCCATTGGACTTTCTTGGGCAAAGTGACAGCGAAGTGTCAGCCTGTTCGTCACGTTAATTCTTCCGCAAGTGGAAGGAGAACAGGAGCAACAAAAGTAGCCAGACGCTGACCGAAAGGCGACAGGACATGCCACAATCCCCACAGCATGTATAATCATTGAATTATTGTGTTTTTATAGTGAGAGTAGGGTGAATTTTATAGGACATGAGCGCTCGCAGCTCATAACTGAACCCCGTAAGTCTGCTACCACATGTTAATAATTTCCTGTGCCACAGTCATTTAGCATTGTTTCTTATATAGTATTTCGCAATACTTATTTATTTATTATCTTGCTATACCCAGATAACTGAGGAGTAGATTTTAGAGGGAACAGTCAGGTCATTACATTCAATGTGCTGAGATAATCGAATTATTAGATGCTGTTTATTTTCGCAAGAGTTAACACAAATGTCTATAAAGCTTTAAAAGCCGACTGCAATGAAATTTTGGGTCTCATAAAAAGCCTTGTATTAAGTAGTGTATAGAGCCGCCTTCATGAAAGGTTTTATGTTTAAAATGCAAGTGGATGTATCGAAAAAAGCGTGCAATAATATATGTTTTCGCTTCTGAAACTACAAAGGAAACTCTGCCAGCACTGCTCACTGGAAATGACGCAGAATGTGGAATGTTGAGAATCAGGCGCGGCAACTGGTCATGACCTCCTTGAAGATCTCCAAGGTCATGGTCTAAGATACGCATCAAACCTGTCGTCTGCAGACATGCTATTTAAAAGATGTTAAATAAAAAATGGCACAATTATTTTCCCAGCAGTTCTTCCTTGATTTGTTTGATAACATATGTACTATTGGCTTGTGACTTAGCAAGGAGGTTGACTTTCGTTTGCAGTTGGCCTCTAAGTGGTTGATCACCATAAGCTATGTACAGCATGCCATCATGCCTTGGGGTATCACATTGCAAGTGCGCTGTGTTCTACTTGCACTTGCTGTTGCATAAGGAGAGGGACCCTTGCACTGTCTCGACTGGTGCTAATTTGGTGTTTGGTGACTCAGCGCTGTGCAAGCTGGGTGAGGAAAGCCCCCCGGCCAGCAACGGGTTCCTGGGGAGCCGCAAGGCACGGTACGCGGAGGCTGACGTCAAGGGCCACTCAACTGCGCCAACGGACAAGCATGAGTTTGAGTGCCAGCAGGCGGCCGACGCAGAAGGCAGCACAGCACCGCCGCCACGCCGCACATCCAGTGTGAACGACTTTGATGCCAGCACCGACGAAGTGCGTGACAAGACTGCTTTCAAAGTGAACGGCGTTTGCAGCAATGGTGGCAGCGGCGTGTTGTCTCCCAGCGTCACGGCGCGGTCATCCAAGTGGAACCAGCAGCAGCAGCAGCAGGCCAACTGCGTGAAGGAGGCGGTGTCGACTGCCTCCAGCGGCAGCACAAGCCGGCGAGCAGCCAAGAACAACTGCACGACAACAAACAACAATCTGAGCAGTTCGTCGCTCACAGCGACGCCGCTTGCTGTGGCAGGCCACCATCCTAGGGATGAGCACTATCAGAGGTGGGTGCAGTCGCTCGCTTATTCTTATTTTTTAAAGCGTTTGCTGTTGTGTGCTCACTCAGTTGTGGATTTGATGTTTAGTTGCAAAAACTACATGAGTTGGTCTGACAGCACAGTGGCACTAAAGAGAAGATGAAATATGGAAAACAGTGTGCCTACACTGTATTGGTGGCTACAGCACTGATATAAAAAATAATTAAAAGAATACAGTGGACAGTATTATGTGGACCTGACAATATTAGTGAGAAGTTGCACAAAAAAGATGTTTCCTTATAAGCCACCACAACAAAATCTGCCAGACCATTCTTTAATAAAGTTTCTTCTTCTTCGTTATGTCTTTAGCATGTGACGCAGGGCATGCAGCAGTAAGAAAAGCAAGAGGTAGAAGACATTATGGGTGTTGGTATATGAAACTCAATCCACTCATTGGCAGTGCCGTTTTCTTTGCGTCTCTGTCTTTCAGAGAGCGTGCCAAGCTGGTAAACCATAAACATGAGTGCACTGATTGCAAGAAAGTAAAGTTGTCATCTGTTGACATTAAGATCTGGAATTTTGCTGGCCACTGGCACCCTGTGATATGCTTTAGCTTGTGGGTGTTTTCAACATCATATTTACAAATTCACCCTTCTGCAAGCGTAGCCATGGGGTTATTTTTGTGATTGTCAGTCACACATTGCATTTGTTAGAGCCGAGATTTTATTTTTGCGCACACATTGAGCCCTGTTGCTACTTTACCTAATCACTCAGAAGCGAATCCTGGAGTACAGATCAGTAGTGAGCCGGATCTCTTGAGCTGCTCAAGTTAAAGACTGAGTGAGCCATGGATCAGTAAAAGTGAGCAGCAGCTCTTTTGGAGAAAAGTCAAGCAGAGCCGTTCCGTCTGAGCCAGCTCTTCTGGGTGTGACTTCGACAGTTCTTGGTCTTTCTCCGTGTTCCAACCGTTCAACCACTTTCATTCGAGTTCCAGTTAGCTCGGACTCGACTGCCGGTCTGTTTCTGTCCACTGCTGTCACTCTGCCATCTCCGCTCCGCTAGAGTGTAGCTCCGCTCAGCTCATTGGCTCACGTCTCACAGGGGTGCGATCGCACAAGCATCTTGCTTTCCGAACATTTGCTTGTGTGTTAGTGTTTTGCCAGCATCTCAATTTTTACCTTAGGTCGTCAGCACGCCGAGGTGGGAGCGAACGCTGCCTAATCAGTGACATACCAGTTACAGTATAACAAGCATTTTATCGCCAGTATCAGAAAAGAAAGGTTCACTAATATTAAAGCTTCCCGCTTCTAAATTAATAAATTATGTATTAGTCACCCAGCATAGTCCAACTGCCTATAACATGCTTATTATATTAACACATACAGTCAAACCCGGCTATATCGAACTCGCAAAAAAACGCCTATCAGTTCGATATAGAGCATAATTCGATATAAGCCTGCTGAATAATTGGATGTCATAAAAGCACATACCATTTATAAAATCACTTTATTAACGAAACTAGCTTAGTTTGGCATAAATTAGTCCTGCATTTTCTTCTGCTTGGGCAATTTCGCTGCCTGCGACGCACGCACTTCCCCACGTTGTCTAAGGAGTCGGAGCAGCTGAGGCCGCAACCTTCCGCATTCGCGCAGAAGCGCCGGACTAATGCGAGTGCACCAATCACTTCGGAGGATGTGGGCAAAGGACCGTAGTTGCTTTCCTCAATGTGCCTACTTTCATTTGTGCTCGGTACGATGTCGGCGATGTAGTCTTCGTTTCCGGGCTCTACCGTGGTCGCGACACCATCATCTGCACTCACAAACTCGTCCACCGTTGATTCGAATGTCCCGGAAATTTTGACAGCTCGCTCCAAACTTCGGCAACACCGGCAACGGCTTCGTCGCATTCATCAGAATTTACAGTCCTCACCGAGCACGCGGAAACCGGCACGTATGAAGAACCCCTCGTACACGGCCGTGGGTACGCGTCGGGCCCCATGGGCACCGGGTTGCGAGTCTGGCCACTTTAGCCCTAATCGTGCCGAGAGTGTTCCTCGGAATCTTGCACGCTGCGGGGACATCGAACTTCTCATCGCGTTCGACGCGATTTATGATTTCGAGCTTCACGACGAGAGGCGAATTCTGCCGCTTCATCACGGCAACACTGCGGGAGAAGGCCCACAAGGCGCAAACACGATAAACCAGAGAAGCAGCCAGACAACTCGCACTTTCGCCATCTTGCACGAAGACAGCACAAGAGCCTCTGATTGGCTGTCTGAGCAAGCGCTGTAGGCGGGCCAGGATCATTTTTTGCTGGGGAGTGTCGCTAGATAGTGATCTAAAGAAAGGAAGGACGCTTGATTCTGTAACCCGTGAGGGAGCACGGCGAAGCGTCGTCAGGGGAGAGGGGGTGGCAAGTGAAAGATGATAGAGAAAGAGGGAGGATGTGGCCTAATAGACTCCACTATGCGCGACAGGGGGAGTGTCGACGGCTCGCTCGAACAGCCCGAGGCAGCGCGGTCACGGTAGGGAGAGCGGTTGGATGGAGCCGCGCCGCCGGGTTTCCCCGCTACCGCGAGGGAAAGCCAACTTCTGGGGGCACTTTTCCGCCGCTTGACGTTCGATATATCGGGAGTCACTGCAATATTTGTTCGATGTAAGCGTAATTTTTGCTATATATACTCATTACAACTATACCGTGACCAGAAATTGTTCGATATATAGAATAATTCGATGTAAACGGGTTCGATATAGTCGGGTTCGACTGTATATCATTTTTTCAAAGCCACATAAGTAGACTATGCATACCACAGGTTACAGATTTAAGTGAGCCATTCAGAGGAACCGGTTCGTTTCAGCAAGCTGAGCTGCTCCGAGCCACTCACTGAAGTGAGCCGCTTTGCCCATCTCTATCCTGGAGTTTTCATGTTCATGAACCATAGTATAACTTTGCACTTGCAGTCCCATCTTGTAGTGCAGCTTTCTATTTCCTACCATGGCCATTTCATTAGAGTTCTTGTTTTTGTATATTGGTTTTGTTTTGCATTTAGAATGATATTAAGTTGTTGATTACGTCAAGCTTGTAACATTTGTGCTGCCTTTTGACCTGATCGATGTGACCTGATGCACTAGAGAAATTTCTGCTGTAGCTCTTCGCACAAACACTGTGTCGCATGTATTTGCAGTAAGCAAGAAGAATAAAGGTATCTGGGGGGCTTCAATTTTGTTGTTCACAACAATATGAAGGAACAAACAATGAAGCCCAAGAAAGCTTATGGGAAATTAATTGTTGTGTTTAATCATAATGTAGAATTGAAATTGGCAGTTTCATCCAAAGGCAAAGCATTGAGAGCAATAGCAAGGTTCAGTGTTACGCTGAAGGCATCTCAGAAAGATAGAGTGATGACGAGCACCGCCAGCGGCATTGCAGCCGTGGGGCCTCGGTGTTTCACAAGGTGAGACCGAAGAAAAACTGTTTTCCTTTGTCAGCACCCAAAGGAAGCATTAGATAGATTTAGCTTGATGTTTGCTGTCCGTTCCTCTCAGACTGATGTATGCAGCATGGTGTGGTATGACAGAGCAGCTCATTTGGAACGCTAAAGTGTGTGCACACAATGCTCGTGCCACCAGCAGAAGCCAGAACGCTGCCATGGCTCCGGCAGAGTCGATTGAGGAGGGTGTGACGATGTGTCCACTTAGCATCGTCACTCTTGCAGCCAAACGCGCTGTGTGCCTCTGAAGAATTCCTAACCCTCCACATGCAAGCCACGCTTGCACGTTGATACCGTGACAGCTTACCAACGCGGCACTAAGGCGCAAATGCAAGTTGCAAATCCATGTATAATTGCTATCGCAATAATAAGGTACAAGGGAAAGTGGACGAAAAGATAATTTGCCACAGCATCCGTGAGCATCAGTTTCCTGCTGTAAGTTTCTAAGCTCTATGAACTTAAGACACAGCAACTGTATGCATGTAATGTGAAGTGTTCTTGTGCGCTATGCCTGAGTGGCACGTAGATCTGTTTGGAAAGCACAGAGAACCACATAGTTTCCACCCCCCACCCCCCTTTTTCTTTTCCTTGCACCCTTTGGTACGGATTTGTTTATACATTTGTCCTGCCATTTGTAGAACAAGGCAAGATGTATGCACTGAAAGATAAGCTGGATAATATCATCAGCAATTTCTATGATATAGTAAAAGCAGCAGAAGGGTGGGGGAAAATTCTATATTGACTTGTACAGTACCTATAGCAGCCACGCTACCTTCATTCGAAGTAGTGATGAACAGGATACAGAGGCTCCTTCTATAACTAGTGATGAAGTTAGGAGGGCCTTGCAAGACATGACCGAGGGAAAAGTGGCTGGAGAGGGTTGAACAACAGTCTATTTAATCAAAGATAGAGGATATATCATGCTTGGAAAGCTTGCAGCCCTTTATACGCAATACCTCACGACTTCAGATGTACCAGAGAGCAGGAAGAATGTCAACATATACCAATCCATAAGAAGGGAGACGTATCCTACCTTCAATACTTGTATCCTATCCAAAAGTTTTTGAATGCATAGTTTCTGAATTAAATACAAATAATAGAAATCTTATATTCATTGGTATTCAAAATTTTCGAACATTCGCCCACCCTTAATTCAAGTAGTGTGGACTGGTGGATTACTCTTTTTATTGCCTCAGCATTTTCTTCATGGAAAGGTGTTGCTTATTAATAAGCTGAGAGAATGAAAGCCAAATGCCTCTTTTTAAGTTCACTACTAAACAGAGGAGGCACCTAATTATTGGTACATATCTGTATATTTGGGTCCTTTTTGTGTGAAAAAAATAAAATACACAAGAATGGTCGCATTTTACAAAAGCAGTGTGATCCCCTGTCGATGATAAACAGTTAACCACATTTGGCATATCGGACAAACAGCACAGCCAAACAGGTCTTGTGGAAGACAACAGCATATTCTTTTTGCCTGCTGTGTTTGCTCAGTATGTCGATGTTCCACCAACTAGCCCTAATCACCACCCTTGTCGCACATTTGGCTTTTCATACAAACCTAACTATAAGGAAAGCTTGCGGCACTGTCATTCAACTGCCATTGGGATGATGGGAAGGAAATACAGGCTTTTCAGATTGGCTTTTGTTGACTTCTGTACTGTGATAAGGATTCAGTTCTGCAGCTTTGTAAAGTCTTTCTTTTTACAGTGACGCTGTTAGCCTCTAGTTAGTCGAGATTTTTCGTACCTGCATGCGAAGTTTTGCCCACACAAGAAGAAATGGCCGCAGGAAGGCTTTATGTTTCAGTGTAACAGAATTATGTTTTCTCGTGTATTCGAATTGCGAGTTATGTGTAATTCGTACTTTACAAATGTTGTGAAGCATTTTACTTTGAGAAATTTAACTAGTTCAATAATGCGCGTGCATCAGAAGCTGGGCCTACTATAATGAGCATGTATGCTGCAGTTCCGCACGCCTGCATGCACGTGTGACAAACATGTGCGCAAGATGTATCTGTCATTGATTCATGGGCACCCTGCTCGTTGCATCTATTGCACAGCGTGTGCTGCAACCATAATCAACATTACAACAAACACTGTTTAAAAAGTTGCAGTGGTGTTTCACATTGTGAACGTGGGTTACGTGCGAGTATATGAATGCCGCAAACATGAACTACGGCGTCGAAGCACAAATGAAAAGGGTGCGAATGTGGTCGCAGACACTACAATAATGTTGATGGTGCAACGCCTGGGTGGCCACCAAGAAAGCATAGTGCTACACATGCAAAGAAGCGATGCCGTGAACATGCACAGCAACCACTGAAGCATTGAAGCACAAACGGAAAGGGTGCGAACGCGGTCGCAGGCTCTACATTTCGTCTACAGCTTTGCTGTGCATCCGCTTAACAGGGTGGAATGGAGATGGATTCTCTTTTTTCTCTGATCACTTCACTTTTCATTTTTTCATGGTTTGGTAGTTCTAGAGCTATAAGTAATGCAGAACTTACTTGTGTTTTCAATCTAAGTACTCTTTCATGCAGCAATCTCATAAAGCTGTGGCACCAGTGCCGTGTGCATTGAACATTTTTTAGTGAGCAGAGGACCATTGTTTAAGGAGAAAACTCAAAACGGTGTAGCTTCAGGGTGGTTTACAACTTGTGCGACATGCCTAGTGACGAATTTTGTACAAAAAGTACCATGGCAAAATGTTTTAGTTATGTGCTGTGACACTTTTGTGGCTAAAGAGCGGTGTTTGCATAGCTTTAGTCATGACTTTGCCTCTGCTGAACTTAGCTGACACTTGTGCTTCCTGTCACCTCAATGCAACTTGAAGTGCCACTAAAGAAACTCAAAGGACATTTGTGCTGAAGTACCCTCTGGGCTAGTTATGGAAACACTATGTCATTAAGGTTTAAAAGAAAGTTTTTCATCCATAGGATGCCATGAAGTACCTGAGGTTGTTTGTTGGCATTGTTGGTTTAGAATCTGCTACTTGGTTCATTTAAAAGCTTTGAAGCCTACATTGACTGCTTGAGTTGAAGGCAGCCAGTGAAACTCGTGATGTGGAGCTTATCCCTCTTGAAGGGCCAATTTTTGATAGACTATCCTTACCTTCTTTTCCTGCACTTCTCACTGGGACTCCAATTAGTGTTGTAGTGGTTGTTCTTTGGCATTAAAATTGGGAACATAGTGCCAGGTTTGATTCTTAGATCAAAACAAGTTGCTCACAAAGTGTAAATCATTCTTTCCACTCAACCTATCTGGTGGCTCCATGCCATGAAGGAAACTGGATGCCAACTGGATGTCTGCTGGATGTCAACCTTTCCTATTATTTTTCTAAGTTGCTGAAGTTTTGCCTTTTTAATTGCATTATAGTTCTTGTTAAAATACTTTGCAAGATGTGGTTGTACTAATTGTCTGTTAAAAAACTGTCTGCCTTTGGAAACTTGTCCCAGAGTTTAAAGGGAGATTAAAGGCAGATATTAAGTCAAACTAAAATCATAGATTAGGGCTCGAGAACGTCTATGGCGACAATATTATTGCAAGCAGAGCTTTAGTAATCAATAAATTCAGGACACGATTAGAGACTTCCCCAAAATGTTCAGGTACTAGCCTGATGACAAAGGCAATCCTGAAAATAATTCTGTCACTAGTACTCAATCACTCATAATAAAAAAGATCATTGTATTGCATTATAAGACGAAAGAAAATACTACTTTCCCAGTTCTATTTGATTTTTAGAAAAAATAACTAATTGGCGCTACTCTTGACGACGCTGGTGATCAAAAGGTTTCATGTATCCACTCTGCACCGCCCGCACTTTCGCATTTCAGTAGTTTCGTTATCATGTAGTGCTGCGGTGGTTCTTCTGGCTCATGAAACTCACACAAACTGCAAGTAGCAGAGAATGCCACGTTCAGGTGATATCGTTTGATTCCCAAACGGTCCATGCCACTTGACCAAGAAGAGCGCTGTAGCGGCGAATCCAACACTCTGTCTTGGCTCGATTTCTCCATGGCCGTGCATTAGTGTGTTGCGCAGAAAACCCTAGTGCCATCTGTCGGGCGTCGTTTTACTTACTGACAGCAGTAAAGGGCAGTAGTGGCGTGGGGAGTGGTGACGTATGCAATGTCACCACTCCCCACTCGGGGCTGGGCAATTTGAATTGCGCTGGAGGTGTGCGGATCCTTCAGACACAGTTTTCTTGTGAACTAAGTCTTTTCTTGACATGAGACGGGCACTGCACTGCTATCATTCTGGAATGATATTTTAACAGTCCACGTTGACTTAGTATTCGCCTTTAGTGTCTCTTTAAACCTCACTGGTTTTTCATCTGCTAGAAAAGCGCCTGCCTGATGATGCCTGGTGTGCTTTCATATTTTAAATAAACCGCAGTACTTTGAACAAGCAGCAGACGATTGCAATATTATAGTATATTTATTTCTAAGCTCCATGAAAAACTTGCTGTGTGCTGTATTCTGCATCACTTCAGGTGTGTGCCCAGCTGCTGTCGTAATTCTTTATTGCCAGTAACTTGGTTTAGAACTTGATGAAAGGTAAACTATAGATATGACTAGAATAAGTTCAGTTCCCAACTGCAAAAGGTTGTAGAACAGTCTTTAATGCCACCTAGAAAATCAGTAGCTGGCTCAAAGCAGTACTGATCCATATTTTTGAAGTTGTAGGAATTCTACCACATGCTTCTCACACGTAGGAGGATGGCACTTTGATATTACAGTTAATCTCAAAATGCCAGCCCTGGTGACATTGACATTATTGTGATGCCTTGACACAGAGCAATAGTTGCTGATGTCATGTGGCAGCAAGGCTAACTATGACGACATTAATCATGAAAAAAACAAGAGTGCTGTGCACTTTTCTGCAGTGTTTTTCACGCTTGGCAGCTCCAGCAATTGAAGAAACATAGCGAGTCAATGTGTCATGACGTCATGACGCGTCCACCTGCATGATATCAAAAGCCAGACTGGCTGTTAAAAACAAGCAATATAGCGTAAATTATTTAGGGCACTCTGACACTTGCTAATATTCTTCTAGAACTTGGAGAGTTTGAACCTTCATATATAGAGGAAAGAAAGTCTATTGAATTTCATGTCAGTACTCATTTCATAGGGATTACAATATGAGACTGGCATGGCAACAGTGGCAGAAAACACTGATGGAAGTGATAGAACAGTGAGGCAACCATTGCTGGCATGTTGTGGACCCAGGGTCACATCTTGGGTTAGAACATAGTTTTCTTTTCAGGTGACTTCTGTTCAGGAAGCATGATGGCACCACCTGCAACAGATTATGTGAAAGCTGAATGAAGCGTGCTTGAAAGCTGTCATCATAAGAGTTGTCAAAGTTTGCGTTTGTCATAGACCTGTGTTGCTCTCTTCTGTTCGCATTAATGGTTACTGCAGTTTGCTTCTCAGTCGGCTGTGGTTGGAGGTTGTGCTGATGCTTCTGTATTGCTGTGGCAGGCTGGAGGCCGACGTCAAGCGGCTCAAGACAGACCTGCAGGCGAGTCGACAGATGGAGCAGGAGCTGCGGTCACAGCTGCACAACCTAAGTGCGGGGGAGCGGTCCGTCAAGAACGAGCTGCTCCAGCTACAGCAGGATAATGAGAGCCTGCAGAACAAGTAGGCTACTCGTCCTCCACTTTTTGCATGCCTTTCCTTGCTGCTCTTTTTGTTTGTTTTAGTCTCGGAAGGTCGCACTTAGTCATAATGCAGTTTATGACAGAATACAAAAAGTTTGTTTCGTGCTTATAGCAAGGATTGGTAAAACCTTGTAGGGACCCAACGGTACCTCTCGCCAATATAGCCACTATTTTTCTTTCCCTCTACAATCTCTCTTTTCTTGTCATAAAGCTGTTTGTTCCACACTAGCAAGACTAGCAGTATTGTGCCATTTATGAGCAACTGTGCTTCACCTTTCTATTATCTTTGCCAGCTGCTCTTAATGTGTTCGTTTCAACTGTTCAGACAGACATTACTATGCAAGTGCAAGCTTCATATCCAGTGACCGTGTAGCTCGCATCGAGGTTCTGTAGAAAGTGCAAAATGCTTGAATGACTAGATTACTCTGAAGGCTGAACCAGGGTTGTTGCAAGATTTCTCAGACTTTTTCTGCTTACTATAACTGATGTTAATCACGGTGGGTTGTGTTTGTGATGCGTTTTCCTGTACAGCCTAAATGAAGAAAGCTGCTCGAGAGGAACGTAGCGCTGGTGTCTATGCGAATGGATAGCATATAATTTAGCTAGCATACCCTAGCAACACAGGAAGTAGAGCCAGCACTGTATAGGTTCAACATTGGGGACCACATTGGCTCTTTATTAAACAGTAACAGCTCAACATTGGCCTGCTGTTGGACAGTGCCGGCCTTGCATTGACCCTGTATTGGACAATGCTGGCCCCACATCGATAATTTATGGGGCAGTGTTGGCTTAACCATGGCTCCTCACTTACAGTGCTAGTTGGAATAAGGCATAGAAATTTCCACTGCAGATTATAATTAGTACGATGTTGAGGAACAAATGTTTTTGGTGCCATGTGACGATCAGCTGGCATAACTGGCCAACATGCGCAGGCTGCACAACCTAGTGACAGCGCGGCAGCAGGACAAGTCCAACGTCAGCCTGCTGGAGAAGCGGCTGCAGGAGGAGAGGAAGCTCCGCAGTGTCTTGGAGACGCAGCTCAGCCAGGAGCGCAAGGCCAAGAAGGCTGAGGAGGCCGCAGCTGCACGGGCAGCAGTCGCCATGGCCACAGCGAGGTCGGCACACCGTTCCTTTTTTGTCACATTTCTTGTTACAGCCGATGTGTCTGTATGGGTAGTTGTGTGGAACCTTATCTCAAGGGGCACCTAAAAGGAAAATATAGAGTGGCTTCTGGCAGTAACGAATTTTTCATTTGTAGCAAGAACAGAGCATTCGTAATCAAGAAACATGACAATAATACAAAATTGCAGTGGCGCTACCTATTTTTGACTGTGGTACCTCTCATGTGACGTCAGCACTGCTTGAGTCACAGAGCGGTTGAGAGGGAGGTCATGTGGGGATTAGTTCAACTCGTCCACCTTGGTGTGGGCGTCAAATTGAAGAGCAGCAGCGGCTCTTTAGTGGAAATTTCCTATGTAACAAAGTCATATAGTATTTGTAGACAGAAAGCAATGATAGTCTTCTAGACAAATAAGTCTGATCTAACTCGGCATAATACCCTTTACTCTTGTAAGGCCCGCCTTCAAGTAAGGCCCGCATCCCTACTTTGGAGTGCAAAGATTTTGACAAAAAGTTTCACTAAGCATCACTGTATACGAGCGTGCTGGTCAACTTCCACAAGCCACTACTAGACGGCACTAGTTGTCCTGCCAACAATGGCATTATCACCACCGTGTCCCGCACTCGCCACTAAACTGCAACTTTGGGTGCCAACTCTATGGTATGTGATTAGACCTAGCTGACAAGTTTGCCGGGCTGTAAGCTGTTGCGGAACTTCGCCCTTAAAATGATTGTACCAGTAGAACTTCAGTTTGGCCTAGTTGGTGTTTACTGCATATCATATTGACCGAAAATGAAGACGGCGGACAGCGGAAAAGAACACAAACGCAACACGGGCGGTGTTGTCAATAAGTTGACAATACCGGCCGTGTTGTTTTTGTGTTCTCTTCCGCTGTCCCCGTATTTATTTGCGGTCAATATGATATGCATTGTACAGGTAGACCACATCGGCGATAGGGCGTGAGATCACATGCACAGGCTGAACTGACGACCACGTGCGTGAAGTGAAATTGGGGTCTGCAGGCGATCATCCGGCAACTACCATGAATGACTACCGAGTTTGTGTGTGCGCATGCTGCATGGAACAGTGTAAGCTTGCATGTGGGCGTAAACGCAGTAAAGCTGGTGGAGTTCTCACCCATGCTCTTGGGACAAAGGACCGACAACACAGTAGTGCAAACAATCACAAAGGCATTTATTGCACCTTTCATGGACTAATGCCTGCTAGCCGAGTTACTATCCACAAAACATGCCAATGGGCATGCAACAAATCGCGGAAGTCCGACTCGCCTCGACCAGATAGCAAGCGAATATGTTTGCCCATGCTGGACACTAACGCCTGGTTGTTCGCATATAGTGTCATACAAACAGTGGCACATTCGAACGATCTTGTTCATCCATTCCGGTTAGGCCTCGTGAGACGGTCCCGCAGAAGCATGGGTCTGCACACACGCGGAACGTCTGCTCCGCTTGTCGACCCGGAGCCAATGAGAACAGTCTTCTCCCTTTTGTGCCTGACCAATACTGCCGCCATGCGGCCTCAGCAGCGCAACACTCACGCCATCTCGTAATGCGCTGCAACCAGACTGACCACTGCCGGCACTAAGCTACGCAGAGAAGCTGGATTACAGGAGACTTAAGACATGCGGGGAAAACAACGTATCGGGGGTCGTGTGAGAGTCTCGCATCACCACAAGCTCTAAACTGGTTATTGTGCAGCACAGCCTAAACTAACAGTGTCACGGAGTCTAGGCCACGTACATGATATCCGAACTTCACAACGATCCATAATGGTGATTGAGAAATGCACCCGCTGCCTTGGCCATCATGAAACTTCAGAGAAATGTCGTTTGAATAGGGATAAAGTCTGTAAACAAATTTTCCGCTGTGTTGGTGCCCTAAAGAACAAATAGATTTTTACCATTGCAATTCGTTTTTTTTTTTTTTCGGACTTCCCAATTCTGGCATTTTTTTGGCATTGTCCATGTCTAAAAAAATTGGCGGGAGATGGTAAATGTGTTCGTAGTCAGGAGCCAGTAGTTAACCTTATTTTTCATAGCAGTCTGGGTGCAGTTCGAGGCTTCACTCGCAGCCTTGGCCATCATGAAACTTCAGAGAAATTTCGTTTGAATAGGGAAAAAGTCTGTAAACAAATTTTCCGCTGTGTTGGTGCCCTAAAAAACAAATAGATTTTTACCATTGCAATTCGTTTTTTTTTTTTCGGACTTCCCAATTCTGACATTTTTTTGGCATTGTCCATGTCTAAAAAAATCGGCGGGAGATGGTAAATGTGTTCCTAGTCAGGAGCCAGCAGTTAACCTTATTTTTCATAGCAGTCTGGGTGCAGTTCGAGGCTTCACTGCTATCCGTAAGCCTGCCTCGTGTTAAGGCCCACATCCAGTAAAATACATAAAGAAAAAAAAGTGCAGGCCTTGCTCAACTACGTAGTGTTTTCACTTAGTGTCCCTTGACCCCGTGAGGGTAGACATTTTTCGCCGAATGCAACCCACTGGTGTTGAATCTTTTTATTGCAGGTTTAAAATCTTCTGACTTACCTATTCCGAAAAAGAAAAATATATATACCGCAGTTTTATTAGAGTGATTATAAAGTTACAAAAAAATATTTTCCATAGGTAAACGTGCGTTGTTTATTCATAATACAGATGGGCTTGCATAAATACTTGTATTAAGAATAAAATAGTAGATGGACTGAAATAGATATATTCCGATTCGGCACTTGGGCAGTAGTCCGCACTGGAGGAATCGCTGCTTGACTCACTTGCAGCTGAACAACCAACATGCATGCGCATAGCGTAATCGAATCATGTATGTTGGCGCACACGAAAACTTTGGTGGTGCACCCGTCTGAAAAAACGAATGAGTCAGAAACTTGCAGTAATCCTTCGTCCCATCACCAACGAGGAGCAATCAGTTTTCGCAAGTCTTGAGAAAAGAAGCACAGGCATGGCGGTTTGCTCGTATACGACAGCATCGCTTATATATGCCAGCCCCTGCCTGTGGGCAATAAACGGTGACCTCTAGTGGTGACACTTTGAGAGATTAGAAACCAGATAGACATCCATTTTTGCTGATGAAACTAACGAAAACAGCCCACAAGTCAAAACCAAAATGAAAACCAAGAGACTATGGAGCAAAAAGAAAAAGAGGCAAAAGGATTTCCTGTATCCACACAGGGTGGCAGCACTTGCTTAGCAACGCAGAGTTGAAAAACTGGCGCATTTTTCAAACATATAGACGTTACAGCGTCGACCATTTGGGATTTGTTTGTTGTGCCGTCTTTGACCCTTAAAAGGGCTAAAGGTTAACCTTAACAAAAGGTTTTTATAGCATAACTAGCCTAGTTTCAGATGACATGGATATAAAGCAGCCTTCATGCAAAATTTTGCTTTTGGAATACAAGGAAATGTGTAATGAGAGGTTTGCAAAAATGACATTTTTGATACTGAAACTAAAACTAAAACACCGCCATTGCTGCTTGCAAGAAATGAACAGAACTCTGAACGCATAGAAACAGCAAAGCACCTGGCAATGACCTTTGAGATCAGGCAGTACTCATGGCAGGCTCATCGTGCCATAATATCCCTGCTGTACTTTCTATGCGAGACAGGCTTAGACGCTCGTCGCTAGGTTATGTATAGTGTGAAGACTATGAAATGTGTTTACACGAAAACATTTTGTGTGGACACATTATTCTTACACATAATAAGTCGAACACATGGTACGTGCCGCCGATTATCCATTTGAACGGCGTTCACATTCCAAAGTGTTGTTAGGGATCTCACTCGACACAAACCTGCCTCTTGGAGGAACGAAATGATGAGGCCTCTTGGGTGCCTTTCTTCTCATTCACACACGCACGTATTTCCACTATTGAGACGTTGCATTTTTCTACAAAATGAAGTGGCTACTTAACATGAGCTCCACTTTGTACAACTGGGCTTCATTGCACTTGTCTGCGGGATGCACCCGACATGTATACGGACTAGTTTGTCCCAAACTCTGTTAACACCGTGTACATATCTCCTCTCATAGAGGTCTGTGCCTTTGCTGCAGCTGTCATCGCTGAAGTAGTGGTCCGGCACCCGAACGAAGGGGAAAATCACAGCCTCAAACTTCAGCCACCCTGTCTGCAAAGTGCTGTCATCTGCTACTGCATCTTGAGCATACAAAGGCACCTCCTGGGTGGCTATCAGTGGTGCCTTTATAGGCAGTGCACATCTATGTATTGGACTTGCATATATAGCATCTCATTGTATTCACTATAGCATAGTCACCTGCCATCTACCTCTCTCTCTGCATCTCCCATTTCCCCTTACCCTGGTGAAGAGTAGCAGGCTAGATACAGGCTCTCTAGGACTACCTTTCCTCCTTTCTTTTCTTTAAAACCGCCTCCTCCTCCTTGGAGGCAGAGCTTTAAGATTTGTATCATATCTGTGAACCGCCAAGGTCCCCGCTTCATCTGTATAAGTGGTTTGTTTAAAGGCTGTTATTAGGAAAATTAGGCAATTACCTGGCCATCACATTTGCCAAGATTGCTTCAGATGTATATGTTTTTCATTTATAATGCACTTAGCCCGAGTTATATTTTATTGCAGTTGGCCTTCAAGTGTGTTTGTCTGCAATGGCCTGTGGCTAAATGTTGTCATGAAAGCTACCTAAACCAGTGTCACTAATATTGAAAAACAAGGTAACGTATCTGCATACACAGGTCTTGTGTTTTCTCATTTATGCTCTATTCCTTGTGAAAATGCTTTGCCAACTCTCCCTACTTTATTGAGCATTAGCATGTATGTCTGCATGTGGATTATGCAGGAGTGAGTGTACAGAGAGCTGCAAAGCGCGGCGGCGAGACCTCGAGAACGACGTGCGGCAGCTCAGGAGGGACCTCAAGGTCCGAGAGGACCAGATGCGTGCCATGGAGCGGGAGGCGCAAGTAAGATCAACAGCTTCTGTTCAAATTCCCTGTTCCATTCTGTTCCCAAGTGTGTTTTACTGCGCAGTGATTTTCCTTTTAAATGCAAGAACACTCTTTGGCTACTTTACCCCACTTTGGTCTGTCTTATCTGGCCTTGATATGATGACCTAGTAAAAAGATGAAGAGAAATCTAGCCCCTATGAGGAATCAAACTAAGGCCTGCAGCTGAAGTCTGTCTGCTGGGTGTCCAAGCCCAAAGGTAGCGAAATGCGATATCTTTGAAAAGAAAAAAAGAAAATGAGAAATTCAAGCCGCTGCACGATGGGCTGCTGCTCCAGCAGCCACCCTGCGATCATTTTTCAGCCATCTTCATACATCTTTCTCCTGTCGCCCTTCCACCCCGCCGACCACAAATGGGCCCCACCCTCCAAAACACGAATGGACCGCGTGAACTGCACCGCGAGCTGATTACTCGCATGTTTCTCGCTGGCTCCTCATTCAGCGCTGTTCTGCAAACAGCTTAATTTCTCAACCTCGCTTGACTCACCGCCGAAGAGGAAGATGGCGGATCCACCCACTGATCATCGGCAAAGCACGACATTGCCGGTGAAAAGAAAGCACACGGCTATAGATTTGGAAACTAAGTGCTTCTAACCGATGAGACAATCGTCGCGAACATGCTTTCATCAGATAGCGACGGCGACGACGGCAGCGATGCCGCGGTAGGGCAGGCTGCCTCAACGTTGTCCTCGCAGGAGGCCCGGCAGATGATTCAGTTCCTCCGGGGCTTTGTTTTCGCGAGGAACATCCCACTGCACTACGTGGAGCACTTGGATGCCTTGGAGAAGGATGTCGGCAAGCTTCGCCTAAAGCATGCTAGGCTGACGGACATAGGCTTTTCTTGTGCAGGCCAGTGAGAAATATGTGGCGAGATGCTTGTGGCAATCTCTCCTCAACGTTTCTTCTGTATTTCTCAAGCTGACAGGCTGGTGCGGCAGCCTTCTCGCAATTTTTAAAAGGCCCCTTTTGGGGCCACCAATGTGATGCCTCGGCAGTGCTCGCATATCACTTTCCACCCATGACACTTCTTTGCAGTTGTTATAGCAGTGCCATTCTTTAAAGCCGACAGCCGTGGCTTGTTACACGCGATCGGAGCACCCAGGAAGCAGTTAAACTAGTGAACACAATCAGCAGCCGGGCGGAGGAAGGTGGTGAGGGGGGGGTGCACTGGCCTCCCCACCATTATAGTTTTCTCACACCAGCTCTGCCATCCCCCTATTTTGATTTTTTTTAATGCAACCAAGTTATAACAATTATCGGTTATAACAATGAAATTTTCGTGGTGCTTGAATATTGTTATAAGTGGGTTTGACTGTATAACAGCCCATATTTCAGCCTTAGTTTGTTCTACCTATTTTATTAATGCAACGAAGTTCGCTTTTAAGGGACCGCCCTACAATGGACTGTTGGCTGCAGTGTACGAAATTAGAGGCAATTTTTGTCAAAATCGGGCATATAAAACCGACTTTTGCCGTGTTGGCACGGGCTGACAACTAACTTGCGAGGGTCAGCCGACGATCGCGGCTCAACATGTTCCGCACGAGCGAGGGAGGAAAGCGGGGCGGAAGCATGCAGTCTTTCACGCGTGATGCACGGGGGTAGGTGAGGGGAAGAGTAATGGGGGTTCTACTCCAGTGGCTGCTGTTAATGCCGCAGCCTCATGAGCACCATATCTTAAAAACAATGTGCGATGAGGACAAAATGAGTGCCAGCAGGAGCATCTTTACCTTGAAAGCGATCTGCGATGTGGACAAAGCGCACCTGCACAGGCCTCATGTTCAAAGTGACCTGCGATGTGGACAAAGTGCGCCGAGTGCTGGTAGCTTCATATGTGCTGTGCTTTCGACATTTAGTTTGCGTTGAAGCGAGAGACAGCATGAAGGTCAATTCACTCGCTGCTGCTGCTGCGCTTATCTTGCTTAATTTGCTACCGCAGTTGATGCTTTGCCTTTCGGGAGAAACTGTGACTTTTTTTGTTTGTTTTTTACTTTGGATGTTTGTCACTCACTCTTTGCAATAAAGTTGATATACATCGCGACGAAAATTTAGGAAATGAGGTGTCTCGGATATTACAGACTTCAAATAAAATGGACGTTTTTTGTCGGATTATTAGGTTCCGTTGTAATGAGAGTCAAATTTAGGTAGTTGCATGTCCCGTTAGGCTTCTTACACCCACGGTGCAACATTTGCTCTTTGCAGCAGCTTTGAACAAGCACACAAGAAGCACCAAACCACCTATGACTTCATAATGTAAATGACAAACTTGTAAAGTTAGGGCTTGTGTTACACTGAAGTTTGGCCTGACCTAAGGCTTTCTCTTGTTTTTTAGCATTCACATTCTAATATCAGCAAAACAGTCTCTTCGGTGAAAGTGCATGGATTTGCTTCTCTTGTGTGCGCAGTCTCTGCGGCAGTACAAAGACTCTATTGGGGACACGGAGATCCTCATGTCTGCACTGTCAGCCATGCAAGACAAAAACGCACACCTGGAGAACTCACTCAGCGCAGAGACGAGGTTAAAGATGGATCTCTTCTCGGCACTTGGCGAGGCAAAGCGGCAGCAAGAGATTTGCCAAGGTATGTGCCCTCCTTAGCCTTTGGCAGCTGTGATTGCTCTTTGCTGAACAACCTCCACGAGACAGATTAACCAGAAGCAGTATGCCACACGTTTACTGGTTGTTTACTCAGTTTCATCTGGAAAGCTTTCTGAGTGTGGTTGCAGACCTAACCGTAAAATCCTAGATGTGCTAGTGTTGAAGCCAATAAATGCTTATAGTTAAATTTATTACTCTAGAAATCCTCTAATATGTTTTCCACAGAAAAAAGTTGTAATACCCGTGAAACGTATTGTGCAAACATGCTGTTAAAATCACATGAACGTGCTGTTAAGTATTAAAACAAACATCATATACGGCTCAGCCCCCAAGGAATTTACAGTTGCCGACTGAAAATACAGACTCGCAGGGACCACATAAGTCTGAAATACTGGATGTGAGCAGTGAATTAGTGACCAATTTTTGAAAGTGTCCGAAAAAGATGTCGTATTCTTGAATCATCACTTTCGGGGATATCAACTCTTTCGCAAGATTTCGTGTGACTAGTGCCAGATGCATCTGTGTCTACTAGCGACGACTTTCCTGACACGCTACCAAGCATGCTGTCTTATCAGAATGCCAGGATCACTGTCGCCCTTCAACAGCGATTCTGCTGCCAAAGTTTGTCAACACGTTGCTGCATGCACATGTGCTTGCCTGTGACCTGGTCAGTCTGTATTTTGACCATTGTCATGCTGTTGCTACGGATAGACAAAAGCATATCTGTCAATGCATATACCAAATCTTCATCCCCAGGCAACACAACCAACATCGACCCGGGTTGCTATAGCCAAATGATTGTGGGTTTCTTGCAGTAGTCATTGTTCTGCACTTCCCTCGTGTAATCACCACCCATGTCGATGCCGACATAAGGGTGGATTTGGCCCCACTTGAAACTGCTTGAACAAGTCGCCCAGAATCGTGTCGCTATTTAACATGCAAACAAAAAACGCTGGATGTGCGGAACTCGCATGACAAACAGCAAATTCAGCCAATGCCATCTTTCAACACTTAGCTTGGCTTGTCCTGCAGTTTGGGTGCATTCGGTGACTACTTGATTGACCAGACTTCGTTAGTTTCGGTTTCTAGGAGGAGAGGAGCTGGCGACCATGCCAGCTACATATTAAAACCAAAATCTAGTTATTCTTTATCATTTTGGCACACGGTCGTGCTGGTGGAGTCCTAATATCGAGCAGCGCACTGTAAGATGTAAATTTCCCTCACTGTTCTTCCCTCACGTCCAGTGCTTCATTATCTTGTTGCCACTGTGGGGTCTAGTTTTGCTTTTGTACCGTTGGCATGAATAGAAATGCGTACTGTAACGAATGCATTTTAAGTGTAACTACAGTTCACGACCGATTTGTTGGACATGCCCGACAATTCGGACGCCTTTGCGGATCCACCACGTATCGCATAGAGTCAATGTATAAGAACATCCGAAATTTTGGACGCAAAACTTTTCGCTGTCTGATTTTCCCGACTTTTTCACTGTGACTTCTGGCCCGAAATAGCATTAATCAAAGCTACTACCATTTGGTTGTATCACAACCTCGAACCAGCACTCTTGCCTGCCAATTTGTTGGCAGCCACCATCACAGGAACGCTAGGCCTAGCTGCTTCAGACGTTCGCTGCCAGGCTGCTTGCTGTTCAGCGCCGTTATTTTCACTGAAACAATTTGCCACTGTCAGCAATGGCCACTGCCCACCTTTGTAATCCTAACCGATGGCTTTGAAGCGCAGAAAGCATGCTACATTGCATAATCCTTGTGTAAGCATGTATATCCACTTATTAAAGAAAAACAAACAAACAAAAATGAACGCCTAGGTACACGATACATTTTTGCTAAATTTGAACAGCGCCTAACACTTCTGCGTAAAAATGAAAAGGGAAAAGTTTTTCAGCGCTTACCAAGAGGCCCCGAGTGTCGTATGATCCGCTCGTTGTGTCTGCTTGTCTCTTGTCGTCCGAACACTCGTGTTGCCGGGTGGCTATTCAGAAAGTTCAGTCGCACTACCGCGCTGAGATTCGCACAAAGCAGGCGACCTTGACGACTCAAACGTAATGGCAGTGTCGTGGTTCTAAAGCACGTGCGTGGCGATGGTGCGCACGCGAAAGACTGCCTTAATAAATTTAGAGATATGAGAAAAAGTTACGTTGACAACAGATAACATGGCGGACAGCACTCGAATACGACAAGAGAAATTATTGAGACATGGAAAATTCCCTTGAACTAAGTATGGTTTCCAATCAAAATGCTTCTAATTATTGCAAATTTTAAAAGGGAATATAAGATAGTCGCCGCGCTTACCGAGAGGATCGCGTCCACACAAGACTACACCAGGCACCTTACTGAGACATGCACCCCTGTGGCCAGCACAAAGCTCCTTGTTCAGCCGGCCGGGCGCAGATCACGTGCGTTCCGATCGCCCAAGGCGAGAGGATCGCGTCCGCACAAGACTGCACCAGGCACCTTACTCACGCGTGCATGCGTAAGATGCGGGAAACAAGAGGCTAGGGCAACCGAGAATTGACACTATGTCGTGCAACCTAAACCAATCAGCAAAAACCCGCAAAGAGCGGACAAATTAGAGGATCTAATTGTCCTAAGCAATGCAAATGTTATGATTGTTTGGCACGGAAAACGCCGTCCAGACGGCAAAATATTGATCGTTATATCCACTACGCGGTGCATAACCTATCGTTATAAATGTTTGTTTTTTTTCCCAATAGACCTAATGGTAATAGTATTCATTAAGCCTTGTGGACAGGGTTGGTCACATACAAGTGTTTCTTTGTATTCAGAAATAATAGTTTCTTTTAAAACATCTTTTGAATTGAGAAAAGTTCACCCTGAAAAGATTATGAATCTTTTGTCATAACAGTGTTCTTTGCTCTGGTATATGTGCCTCCACTTTATTATCAACTTTGAAAGACTAACCTTGAAAGCTGTCATATTATGTTGTTTGCAACGCTACTTGCATAATGCCACTGGCATTGAGTAAGGTTTACAGTTTCAATGACAAATTTTGAAAGCTGTCATCTTAAGTGGTTCATCGCGCCGTGGTTTGCTAGTGACTCAGATGTGATCCTCGGCACATGATGCAATTGCCGAGCCTGTGAAGCAGCAGCTTAGCCTCTCACGTTGTGTGTGTGTGTGCAGCAATGCTGACGCACAAGGAGAAGGAGGTCGAGGACCTGAAGACCAAGATAGCTGAGGTGATGGCGGTGATGCCTGCCACCAGCACCTACCCGGTGTCACCCGCATCCGTGCCGCTAGACTCAGAGCTGGTGTCGTCCCTCCTGTACAGCCCCAAGTTCATCACGGCACCTTGCCCCGCCACCGAGGAGAAGAAAATCCCAAAGTCCAACCTGGACCCAAACGCCTCCGTCTACACGCCCAAGATGGTTCCTTCCGACCACTGAGCACTTTTCGCCTCACTCAACCAACACACACACACACACACTCCGACATGCCACCGCTTTCTCTTCTCCCCACCTTGAATGGTTTGTTGTACTTTCCCCCCTAAGGTGGCTGGAAATCGTTAAAAAAAAACATTTGTTGACATACACGAATGCAACATTTATCATTATTAATGGCCCGAAAGCGAAGAGCATATGATGAGGCACTACCATCTGGCACTATCACTGCTGATGGCCGCCGAGGCATCGCAGTATAAAAAGAGAGATATATATATACATATAAAAAAATACAAGTAAAGAACAACTGCTGGTGCCTGCCCTCTTCTGTCTCGGGTGGTTAATAATTATAACTGTGTCGTCTTCGTAGCTGTGGCCTCCTATAGTTGTGGGAGCCAAGGTGAGCAAACACACGTGCCGTTTTATTTGTTTTATTTTTTTGCGCATGGAGACGGAGGATGTTTGTCACGGACTATCGCTGCATCCATTTCACTGTGCATCCCCCTTCCCCTTTCCTTCTCACCTTTTTTCTGCCCACCTTTTTCACGCCTGTGTTGTGTGCAAGTGTGTACATCTCGAGAGCCTACACGGCGAGTGTGAATTCCGTGCCCCTCCACCTGTGCTTTGTGGGTTTCGATAAGATTGGCCATCATTATCATAGTTATTGCATTTGCTTCTGGGGCTAATTTCTCAATTATCACCAACCCCTGGCCAGCCACTCGCACATTCAGATTGTTCAGATTCTCTCGTCCCTGCCTTCTCTGTTCTTTTGTCTGCTGCTTCGGAAGTGAATGTCATTATGCTTGTCATTCATGCCCTTTCTTTGCTACGGGGAAGCGCATGCTTATTTCGATCTACTGCAAAAAGCTGCACAATGCTTTCTGGCGTCTTTATAACACATCGGTGTGAAAGCCTCTCCTGTGTGCCCCCTCTCCCCAGCTTTGCAAGCACTGCTGCTATGTGTGGCTCATGTAATGTCCATGTCTTTTTTGGAATGGACGCTTTGCCTGTTCCTTCTTCTTTTTCTTTGCATCCTCATTATCTCCTTTTCCCGTCTCCCCTGGGCTCTAAAGAGAAAATGCAGTCTTCTTTTTTCTTGTTCCTTTGTTCTTTTTGTACGCACATTTTAGCTTGTTCACACATCTGCCTGATGGTTGTACAAAAGGGGTAACTTATTTTTTTGTGTTCTCATCATACATGAGTGCCATTGAGAAAAAAGAGCACTTGACAAGGACGGCCAGCCATCTGATAAGATGTCGCTGATAGGACAGGAAGCGTGCACTGGGGCAAGAACCTAGAGTTCCTTCGCACACAGTGAGGAAAAAAAAGAAACTACTTGTGCCAAGACAAAGCCTGTCGCACACTTGCAGTTTGCATTTATTTTCTATTCTTGCCCTAATTTATTTTTTATGCTGTACTGTTGTGGCTTGAATATTGAGCCCATCTTTTTTTTTTCCCCCTTTTCTTTTTCAGTACTACTGCTTGTTATTGGACACAACACTGAAGAAAGAAAGGGTCCCAGTGACATTACTTTTTATTATTTCAAGCTTGTCTTTTGGCAGTTTGCTCTTCTTTCACATTCATTGCTATTTTAAGTTTATGATCAGGTCATGATCTCATTGTCATCTCACATGCATACCATCACATTCATGTACAATATGCGCCTGTTTCAAATGCACCTTTTCCCTGCCCTTTGGCTCCCTGCCCAAGTCCCCTTCCCCGCCCTTGCCATCCACAAATACCCCCTCATGCCCCCCTTTTTGTCTAGTCTTGCCCTCCACCATTTCGAGAGGTCACATTTTCTTTTGTTCTTCAAGAAGAAATGAAGAACTCAATTTGGGCAGCTCAGCCTCAATGGGCTATCAGGCCAGCGTGTGAAGAAAACCAAGAATCTGGTGGTATGCTAGAACGTCAGGCATTTTTATTTAATGCATTGGAGAAATGCTTTCATCAAATCAGTGGGTTCTGCAAGTTTTTTTGGCTGTACATATATATACTTTTTTCCCCTTTTTTCTATAGATACTGTGTACTGCTGTATGGGACAGGGACATAAAAGGTTCTCTGAACATTCCAGCATACAGCTTGCTGAATACAGGGTTTATGAAGTACTGCCAGGTGTTAGAACTCCTTCCAAAGAAATGTGGCATGTATAAATAAAGAACGCGGTCACGATAGCTTGGTCCATCTTAATATAAAGGCTATAGCAGTGGTCTCGTTTCAAGGAACTACCTTGTAAAGCTCCAGGAAGTAAAATGTCCATTGAGTGCTGAGCTTTATTGTTTTTTGTTTTGTTTTGTTTTTTTCTTTGCACGGGTTGCAGTGTGCACTGCAGCTGGCGTTGTCAACACTGTGTTTCGAACTTCACCCCCCCCCCCCACCCAACCCCTTCCTGCCCATGTCCCTTGCATCTACTTACGGAGAGCAAGCAGTGGGTTTCCAGTCAACGATGACATCTGTCTGTGGTTTATGTGATGCGCCCTAGAGTAAATGAAAGAGAAAAAACTTTCAAGGAGGAATAAAATGTGGCTTCCTCGGCTGTGCAGCTGTCTCATTTCTCTCTCTATACCATGGTGAAGGAGGACAGGCCAAGGTACGACGCTGGCCATCGGCTACCCTGTGCACTTGCTGCAGTGGAGCCTAAACGTACAGTGCTGTACACTAGTCAAGGGAATACATGCACGAGTGAATCCTTCCCTCTGGGAAGCATACAGTGGCCACGCTTTGCAGCAAATGTCTTGTGGTTAGCGGCACTGGCACTTTTTTTACACACCTGTGCAGTGCACCGACATAGCCTTGGTCGGCACTTGCAGCTAGAGCACTGGCAGTGAAGGTGACACCTTAGACAAGGCAAAAAGTCTTAGACGTCTTCTAAACATAACCATCTTCATGGTTGTCCGCTTTTTATACTGTGTTAAGTATGCAACTCGTCTACTTGTAACAATATTACAATACTGAAAAATTCTGTAATAACTGATTACCGCAAATATATATGCACTCGCTTCACAATTATGCCCAGCTCAAGTTAAGGTCTTGAACCCAATGTAAGGGCCATGTCTCTTTCTGGAGTGATTGGACCGTTGCAGATCATCGATGTGAAGTGCATATTTCGGTGTAGAATAAACCATGCTCTACATCGTTGTTAACAACCTTAATATGCAACTGAAAATCCATCACTGCCGAAAATCACAGTGACGTTTCACTTTGTGAACACGTTTTACCCGCAAGCGTATGGGTGCTGTTCCCTTTTCGTGCATTGTGCATAGAATGTTCGCATTGCGACAAGCCACCTAGCATGCTCCTCGGGGGTCTCCTGGGCACGCCAGGCCCAGGAGACTTGTTTAGCTCATGCCCAGCACTTGGCGACGACGGTCAACTCGTGCTTGGCCTGCCACCGCTTGCGTTGCTGCTCCGTCCTTCTCACTCGGCCTCTCGATGACCGAGACGAACTGAGTACATCCATAGCGCACGCAGTACCCGTAGCAACTGCCAGAGCAGCTCAACCCAGCGCAGCTCTGCCTACTCTCCTCCTCCGAGACACTTTGCCCCCTTTCTCCTTCCCCGCTTCACTCAATGTCGCCTAGGTTTTTCTCTAGGTAGCGTTGCTTTGCCGAGGGCATATTGATACGCAAGCAAAGAAGAGACGCTGCGAACGTGCACGAGCATTGTGATGTTGAAGCACAAGCAGAAAGGGCACGAATGCGGTCGCAGATGCTGCATTGATCTCGACGGTGCAACCCTTGGTGTGCCACAGGGAAAGCGCACATTGCTTCACATGCACAGCGAGCGCCGTGGCGTCGAAGCACAGACGGAAAGGGCGTGAGCATGGTTGCGGACGCTACATTGATCTCGATGGTGCAATGCCTGGTGTGTCACAGGGCAAGCACATATTGCTACACATGCAGAGAAGACACGCCGCGAACATGCACAGCGAGCACCGCAGCATTGAAGCACGAGCAGAAAGGGCATGAACGCGGTCGTGGACGCTATATTGATCTTGACAGTGCAACGTCTCGTACCCCGGTACACATTTCTCTTCTCCACCTCCAGGCACGTTCCTCCTTCGGCACTCGTTTCCCTCTCGGGGACAAACATACTATTACCAACTTCACAGGCGAGGTACGTACACTTGCACGTAAAAGAATCTGTATCAATGCGACAGCCAGTTACATTTGCTCTGGCAGAGGCGAACTTTCTATATCAGCGTCTCTTCGGGATGAGTGTAGAGTTCCAGAGAGCAGGTGGAGTGTTGTTTTATGGACAGAGCTGTACTCAATTCCTAGGTTGCGAGTATAAAGCTTATGCAGTCAAACATGAAATGCTTATTTGAACATTTAACCAACTTCAAAAGCCGTCTGCTAGTAAAGTTGATCTCTCTTGGTGCTTGACCATACTGTACCCATAGCCGTGAACCGAGATCATTGTTGCCATCTTTACTAAGTAAAGCTTGACTATTTAATGTCTGTCACCTTACTTATCACCTACATGAAAGGCAGAGATTGGTCATTGTATTTGATGCGTGAAAGCTGAAAGCGTTCTTCGGCCTGGTTCATTCTTGCACAGATAGATGGAAAAGCTTTGGCACCAGTATTGACAGAAGACATGTACGAGCACTGTAGCAACCTGGCATATAATAAGTACATGGAAGAGGGTTCATGTCAGCGTCATTATTCCAATTGATAACAGATACAGGCGTTGCACTCTCAAATGTTGGCAAGCTCTTGAAGGACTCAAGGAAAACTATTCTTGTGTGCTCTATGTCATACGAAATATTTAGCCTGGTAGATAACTCGCTGCAGCTGCAAGTACACTTTTTCAAAAGCAACAGGGCAGGTCCACTGCCTTTGATCTCATTGGTATTAGGCTCTTGGCATTATACAGTGTGTCACGGAAAGTCAGTGCCTGTATTAAATTTCAGATAATTATTGGCTAACTTAAGTGAAGCCAGTTAAGTGTAGCAAGTATGAAGCATTGTGCTTAAGTTGGTGCAACACTTATGTACATGGCACTTGCAGTTTGAGCAGGAACTGGGGGCAACAGTTTGCCAACACAATTTTGCATCTGTTTCATCTTGTTTTTCCTGGCTAACTGACGAGAAAAGGTTCCATGGTGTAAAAGGCTGCAACATACCACACACCAGGCAAGTACATTATTGCATGGCAGGTAGCAATGACAGAGTACTAAATCTGTGTTGCACTCGGCAGGCTTCATGGAGCTATGGGGTAAAAAAAAATGGCTTTGAACTTGTTTACTGTGACAACAGCATTCTCTTACCATGGAGACTGCCATCTTGTTCACCTGCTTGCATGCTTTCTCAAATAATTGTAGGCACCCTCCACGGTAGAATTGAAATGCATTTAAACACAGAATTATAAAAATTGCAATATTAGAGAAATAAAGTTCAGATAAATAGTGCTGCCACTTATTCTTCTTTGCCGTGCTCACAACTTTCTGCGTGATATGTTCATGTTGCAAACTCTGAAATGTGTGCACAAACTTCACCACTCTGGGAGTCCCCAGGTTTAAATGAACTCATTTTATTAAGTTTAAATGTTAAGCTTTATGGAACCTTATGTTGATGGCTGTATGGTCAATGCATTGCAGGTTTATATTTGACAGCAAGCCTATTCCCAATACCAAGCACAAACACGCAAAGCAGACTAGTCCAATATGCAAGTTAGGTATCTTATCTATTACAATACCTTCGGGGCCAACAGGGGCGTTGGAGAGGGGGTGGGGGAAAAACAAAAAGATTATACATAAAAAATACAAGCAAAAATTGTGATGCAGATGCGTGTTCGATGATATGCTTGGTGATGGCCGTTTTGAAGGATGGCGCGTCTGCAATGCAGGCACTAAGGGGTGGAAGGTGGTTCCACTCTGCGCTAGTCTTCGGTAAGAATTAAAAAGCACATTCGTTTTGCAGCTAGGGATGGTAACTTTACGCAGATAATCAACATGTGACGATATGTATGATGGGATTGAAGAAAAAAATTCCAGTTTTAGTGTCTTGTCATGAAAGGGAATGCTGTGGAAAAGACTTCGGTGTGCAATTTTTTTACAAACTGCAAGATTAGTTCGACCAAGTTTCGATTTCATTAAACACTAGCTGTGCAAGAATAATTCGAAAGGATTAAGGGAGCTGAGCGATTCTGAACAGATTCTATAGCTTCAATTGAAGCGAGTTGTATGGGCTCCCATATGGATGATGCACATTCTAGCTTAGGCTGTATTAGTGTTTGATACAAAAGCAACTTCAGATGGGATGGAGCCCGAGAGAAGTTTCTGCGCATATAGCCAAGGGCACGGTTTGCACTGTTAGTGACATATTCTATGTACATGCACCAGGATAGGTTGTTATTAATGTGAACACCAAGACATTTATAAGACGGGACACACTCTAGTGAAACACCATTAATCTTGTAATTGAACGTTTTGGATGGATTAGATTGGCCTGAGATGGACATAACTTTACACTTAAGACGGGCTAAGAACCATACACCGTCGCTCGCACCAAGTAAATGGGTTCTCAAGATCACACTGAAGGGTGCAACTATCATTAGGGTCATTTATTGCATGGAAAAGAGCACAGTCATTGGCAAAAAGCTCAAGAGCAAGCGTTAATTCCAATCGGAAGGTCATTAATATAAATTGGGAACAGTAAGACACCCAAAACAGAACCTTGGGGAACGCCAGATGTTACGGCACATGGTGCTGATAACGAGTCATTAGCTGATAAAACAAAGAGCGATTAGTCAAGAAACATTCAATCCATTTTAAAAGATTAGGGTCAATATTTTAAGCAGGAGTAATTGATGCAACTCTTTATCAAAAGCCTTAGCAAAGTCTAGAAAGATGCAGTCTGTTGGTAAACCACTATCTAAAGACGATGCTAAGATGTTAAGTGATATTATGCATGTTTTTTGCCCTCACTTTGAGCACCTAATACAGTTGATTTCTAGATTTGCAGTGTCTATGAGCATAAAGGTTGCCCTCATTTACTTCAACATTTCCATCAATTATTTTTGTACAGGCCCTTGTGTCCCCTTCACTATCAGAGGCCATATACCTGTGCAGTTGAGTAGCTCTACAAGGACTGCCTGCAACAAAAAGCATACTAGAAATGTTTGCAGCACAGTGGAATTCTAGACTGATTACTTTCGTGGGGCGCTCATTCTTGTATGAAGCACAATGCCTAGTAAGAGTGATGGGCATTCCGTACACAAAGCAAAAATAATTTTGATTGGGGCTGTCCCAATTCTTTTGTCACATCCATTTCCACTGGCTTAGCCAAATGATGAGCACTGAATGTGATATCTTCCCAGGTGATAGACTGAAATAATGGCTTCCTTAATTTTTTTTTTTTTCCTTGCCAATTTCTTCCAAAGATTTCAATTAGAATGCATAATTTGGTTGTGGGAACATCTTAAACTCTGAATACCACTTTAAAAAAGAATGAAGTTTGTTATAAATGACAGGCTAATGTATGAAAACCATTTCGTTTCCTAATATAATGAGTTCTGCATGGTAAACTGGTGTCGACCTGGTACTACATGTTCAGTGTCTACATCACCAGAAGTGGGCTTGCATTCATTACGTTCATTTTTTTTTAAATTCAAAGATACACAAAATTTTCTGTATACTTGGCAAAATGCTTGAAATTGCCTGACTGTCACACTGATATTCTTCTCAACATCTCTCAGATAAGTTCGATCCACAATTGGCCATTGCCTTGAGAAATGTTTCGCTATCACTTAATTGCAATCAGTTTATACAAGTGGTGGACACCTGAACACCGGCCAGTGACAAGATACTCCTAACTAAAGGTAGCTTTGTGTGGGAAGTCTTGAGTAGTCGCTCCACTCTTTCATACAAAGCAGGCAATGCTACAAAGGCTAGAGATACTTTTCTCACAGCTCACAGTTGTCCCCAAAGAACAGTGCATCACTCCCCATAGATACAGGTATGTGTCATGCGATTCAATGCTATATTAAGTCTCAGAATTTTATGTTGCAAACTATGATTTAATTACTATGTATAACGGGTTGCAGATACGAACTAAACGAGCATAGTGGCATGTTCCTGCCACAAGTGGTGACGGCACAGCGCTTGCACTCGTGACCGAAACATAGTTATTTATTCCACAGAAAGTGTTGCAGATCAACAACTGCAGTATAGAATGTTTGCGTATACTTCCGTAGTGTTGCCTGCTAAGTATGAAACGGAGTGTGCAGTCGAACCACGATAGAATGAACACAAATGTATAATGAATTAGCTGGTAGTATAACAAAATAAATCTGAAAATTTTCTCTCCAATTAGCAGGTTACGAGTATGTGCTTATAACAAATATCGGATGTAATGAAGGTACAGTTGCAATCAAAAATATGCGGCCCACGGCTCCGGGGCCACACCGCGGCGCTGCTATCTCCATTGGGCGCCTGCTTTGAGGGTGCACCTAGTGACGCCAATCTTCGCCCTCACTCTCGTGTGGCCAAGTCACCCCCTTGATAAATTTCTAGTGTGGCGCTCAGCTGTCTCGCAGCTGATGGTCAGTGCACAGGAGGGCGCTTCCATTTTGCTTCGTTTGCCGTGCTGCTGTAGTTCTTGGCACGGCGGCAGCAGACAGCTTCCGGGCATGGCTGGCAGGTTTGAACGGTTTCTGCAATGTGAACCTAGTAACGCTTTCGCCTTAAACGAAAATAGAACATTAGTCAGGCCGGGTGTTGACACCAACAAAGCGGTGGCTCTTTGCTTGCTACTCCTATGCACCAATGCCTTGCCATGGCGACTTTTGTTGAGAGCCTGCATGCACGTGTGCCGTCCGTTCAAACGCTAAGCACGAAAGCGTGGAACACACGAGCGTGAGGTGCACGTAAACATGACACGTGAAACTAAATCGGACACTGCCAGGCATACGTTCCGTGCACTTAAACGAACAGCCGAATGCCAGCTGGTGTGGGGAGGAAGGCAAGCGCACACTGACGAAACCTCTTTCCAACTGACTGTCAGCTGCGAAACAGCCGAATGCCGCACTTGATATTTATCAAGCGCATGACTTGGCCGCACGAGAGTGAGGGCAAAGATTAGCATCACTCAGTGCACCCTCAAGCACGAGCCCGATAGAAATAGCAGCGCTGCGTTGCGGCCCTCCGCCGCTCCTGCACCCGGAGCCTTGGCCGCGCATGTTTTATTGCAACTGTACATTTGTGTCAGGTGCGACTCTGTTATATGACGTTCTGACTGTAGTCCCTAATGCAGCACCATGCAATGTGGCCAACCTCTCCACAATCGATTTGCATTGAATGCAGCTGAATTATTCATGTCCAAGAATACCCAAAAAACAACACTGTGTAAGATAACGAAAACAAGTCAGAATATATTTTTCGGACATTTATAGAGAATTGGTCTCATGTGACAACTACTTCCTGCACCGTCTGGCCTAGCCTCATGAGTCGCAGCCTTTCCTGCCATCTTTCCTCCACATCATCTGTGAACCTCTGCAAGCTCTTGTCATCTGCATTTTGCTGCTCCCTTGGTCTTGTGGTCTTGAATGCCTAGAGGGAAAAGGGTTTGAAATTGTTTGATAAAACTACTCTCGATTCATGCAAACGTCAGCTCTAGTTCACACATTTAGCTGTAAGAAAAGCTGTTTTACAGCATCCTGCATTGGTTTGGTGGTAGCATGAGTTTATTTTTCTAAAATGATAATGTAAGAGGATAGGCTTTTGGAATTGTGTTTTCACTGCAGTTCAAAAGCACCTATCTCAGATGGCCCTTTTAGCTAAGTCAAACATTCTGCTTTCCTGGGCAAAGCAGCAGCAATATAATGGAAGTTCTTGCTGCCAAAAATAGTCGACAAAAATGTTTATAAAACATTCACTAGTCAAAATGTGGCCCACAAGTCTGGTGTTTTGATAACTCGTATTGACAGAGCAGTTGATAATGCAATTATGGACAATTAAAGTTAGAGCTCCAAGTGATGACCACCAAACAATCAATTTTTCACATACATCCAACCTTCTTTGTGTTTTACAAGAGAAAGCCCAGATATGTGCTGTGGGTGTATATCTCCAGATATATTTACATATCAAATGAATTTTTTTCCAAAATATGTAATTAAAACAATGATAACTATTCCTAAGGAGTTTGTACTACCGCGTGTTTATATTCAGGCACAATATCACTTGAAACATGCATACTGTACAGCAATGAGTGATGCACCTCATCTTCACAATTATTGCTCAGATGGGTAATGGCTTTTAGTTCTGTGCAATAATATGGGAAACACTTCATGTACCTATGAGAGTGTACTTATGAAAGCAAGCACCTTATGTAATCAAGTACTATGAAAGCACGCACAACATTACCTCCAAAAGGCCACACTGCCGTTGGTAGCAGAGAACTGCAGCAAGCAGATGCCATATGGTGAATTCGGGCCAGAGTACTGTCGTGAATTCAATAACCGACCGACTGCTCTGCCACAGCATAAAGTCACTTAGGCGAACTTCCCCAGAGGTTCGAATGAGCAGTTCGGGGTCTCGACTTTTGCGGCTATACATGGCTTGGCTTAAGGCATCTTCGCTGACATCACTGCAAAAGAATGATGGGTTAGGTGAAGTAAAAAGCATCTCTTGCTTATCGTGTGATTGATAATTAATATGTGTCAGTTCCTTGTGTAAATGTCTAATTCCCTTAAATCTGCTAAAACAGTGTTTGAAAACTAGCAGTGAGCATAATTAATAAAAAGTGTAAATTGCTGCCCTAAAGAAATCCCATTCATCGCACGGGGCCCTTTCAATTTTCAGAGATAGCGATGTTCTTTTGCCGCCACCCTGGATCTTATTGTGATCCCAAGCAAAATCCTCCTCTAAAACTTTCCCTCAAGACAGTGTGGGCACATGATTAAAACTTTATGGTGTTGCAGCACTTTAAAAAAAAGAAACGATTAGTAATATGAGGACCCTACCAAGTGCACAAACAAGAAACTGCTTTTATTGAGGGAAGCAGCAGCGAAATATGACCTTGTACCATTTATCATTCGTTTGCTTCTTTTGTGCACTCAAGCAACACTTCTTTTTCTTTTGCAGTGACCATCCCCAACTGCAGCAATACAGCTGGAATCATCAACAATGTAAGAGGAAGTAACAACTAGTCAGCAGCTTCAAAGTGTCAAATCAATGTAAATGTAGTTTTTTTAATGTTTTATGCCTCAGTTGCAGTAGAAAATTGGATTGGATTCTGGGGTTTTACATGTCAAAACCACGATCCGATTATGAGGCACGCTGTAGTGGGGGACTCCGGATTAATTCTGACCACCAGGGGATCTTTAACGTGCCCCCAATGCATGGGACACGGGAGTCTTTGCATTTCACCCCCATCAAAATGCGGCTGCGGTGGCCATGATTTGAGCTGAAACCAAGATTTGTGTATTAGAGGCATATGTTATCGCCATTTTTCACTAGGCAAACTAAGAGTTCACAAACACTCCATGGCAGATGTTCAAAGAGATGTAAGCAATGTGTTACTGGTCGCCTGCTTTACAAGACAACTGTACAACCAATTCCTCTATTGTGCCTGACAAGAAAAAAAAATAATAATAATAAAGAAAGGCCATTGCACCAGTAGCTGATGCAAGATGTGCACATGACAAATGCAAAGTAAAAGAGAAGACTAACCATGCAAGTTTATTTTCACCAATAAATGTTGCAAGGAAGTTCTTCACTTGTAACACTGTCAAGAAATGCGCAGTTTGTGCACTGTGTATCATTTATGACCATGCATTCATTCAATAGAGACACATGCTGGGAGCTTTATGTTCATAGTTGCTCTATATTACATTATCACACAGAATAATACATTACGCTGTACAACAAAGGTACCATGAAGCTCTGTAGCTCTGTGCTGCTCTATAGTGGATAACAATTATTCATTTCCTTTCTGCTTTCATATATCATACAAAATGTTCTTTTCATAAATACAAACCTTACCTTGGCGACAAGGTGCCATTCTCAACTCCTGTGGCCAATTCTTGCATTGCCTTGCATATTTCGTCCCGAGAAGTGTACGACAAGCATATGTTGAGAAAGCACCTGAAATGTGCGTTGAGCATATTAGTGCTCCTGCTCCAAATGGTTTACTGGTTACACTTGATCTCAAGTGTGAACAGGGCTAGCTGACATTGCCAAGGACAAAAGATTTTGAGGAAGGACAGGCATGAGTTTCTTGCCCCTGAATTCCCCAGATTTTGTTGGAAACAGTGCTTTGGGCTTCATTATTGAAGAAACTAAAGCATATGAACACAAGTACATTTGTGCTTTCAAGGATTTCTGCATGTCCAAATATTAGGGCTGAGATCACACATTAGGTACATGCAGTTATCCAAAAGTTATTTTTTAAACCCTTTTGTTTACAGAGGCGCTCAAGTCCAAAGCTGCTAAACGATGAAAATGCCATATTCGCCACACTTTTTGTTGACTATTTTATTTACATAGGCACTCTTAAGTCTAAAGCCATTAAAAGCCATTAAATTATGACACTGCCATATTCGACACAACTTCTTTGTTGACAACATAATTTTGTTTTAGCAGCTCTTTCGCACCCGTATAAAGGGCATTGCAAGTTACTTGGATAACCTTGTCAATAACCACACAGGAATTTCAAGATCGTCAATCACGATTCTTATTGCATCCATCCACTGATATACAGAAAAAAGTGCAACAAAGTCCCACCCCCCCTTTTTTTTTCATGTACTACATACATAAGTTCATATACAAGTACTGCAGATGCTTCACTGCGCAATGTAAATACTTGAAGACTGGTTCACAAAAATGTGGTCATGCTTTCTCAGATCTGTTTCAGACATAACTGTGCGAAGTAAAATTATGCTGTGTAAACATTAGTAAAGGCTTATTTTTAGGGGTGTAATATAAACACTGCACTTTGCCATAACCTGTTCAGCTTTTCACATTGGAAATGTGTGTCCTGAATAAAAATCACACTGAGAATTTGCAGCAAAAGTATTTCAGCTGCATTAAACTGATGGTTAATGTGCCCCATACTATTTATTGAAAACTCATTTTGTTGAAGCATGTACAAGTGTGAAGATGGCATCATAGATTCCTCAATGCAAATTATTGGCTTTGGTTTACAGCTTTGTCCATAATAACCCAAGCCTCGGCGTATTGTGTGTGTATGTGAAACCGATTTAATGCGAAATTATAGATTATCATCCGCAACACTCCGAGGAGCTCGTCCTTGTGGCTGCGCGCTGTGTAAAGAAATTAACTGTTGTGCACAATACCTCGAGTTCGCTTGCGTTTGGCATACAACTTCTGCTACAACTTTCTGTAACTCCACCGGCAAATAGGACAAATTTCCAAGCACGCGGATGCAAACTCCGTGCTCGTGGATCTTGTCCCTGCGAAGCGCAAGTGCACACGTGTCAACGTCAAGACAGGGATGCATAAGGAAAACATAGCAAAAAAAAAGGAAAAAAAGCCTTGCGCACATTTCGTTCAACATGTTTTTCAGTTTCTGAACAGCCAGGTCCAGCAGGCCATCCACTTCGTCCTTGCATCTCTTGAAATTTTCGATGCTAAACGCATAGACTGTTACCTCGGTGACACCCAGTTCGGAGCACCAATAAAGGACCTGAAAACAGGCAGCTGTCTTACTTTGTGCAAGTTCGCATTTAAATCTTGTTTGCTTGTGTTTTGCGAACCCAAAGAAAGCCACCTCACCTCGGCTAATTTGTCAAAGCCTTGGACGTGACCCTCCACAGAGCGCATGTTTTGCTTCCTAGCGAAACGCCGGTTCCCATCCATGATGACAGCCAAGTGCGACGGTACCTTTCCAGCTTTAAGAACTCGGACGCCGACAGATTGTAACCATGTGAGCTTCGTTTCTTTGATCCACGACATCTTGAGTCTCTGCGTAAAGTTCGATTATAAAAGGCAATTCCGAAAGTTACCGCTCGCGTCCGAGCAACTTTGCCCCATTTTCTTCGACATTGCAGGGTGCAAGATGTATAGGATAGAAATCACTCACACTGTACCTTTTCCAACGGTCACGGTGTGCGATATATAAAGTTCGATCCAAACTAACCAAACTTACTAACAACAGCCGGCGGCAAACAGCTGATTCACATTACAGCGGAATTCTTCCGTCAACAGCAACGTTGCCGACGTGCTCACTGACGGAAGTCATGCGCATTGGCATATGCCACTGGATGTCGCCGTTGCCCTGGTTATATCACTCCGCGCTGCCTCGAGTGGAACATTTGATCTTCTTAGCAAAATTTTACGAAAATTGTATGCGTATGTATATCTTTTAGTAGTGAAATGTTACCTTTAAATACACTTAATGTAAGTTCTGTTATATTTTTATTTGATTCAGCCTTAAAACTACTTTCTCTGTCGGAAACGTATCCGCTTCTTACTGAGCTTCGGTTCAATGTCGTTGTAAAGTTACCACCTTTATTTTGGATTTACCGCGAGTAGTTTGTAATGTTAAACAAGCACCCCGTGATGCTTTAGGTGCTTATATGGTAGATATAAGAGTTTAATAAGGATGTCAACCGCAATTGCAAACAGGCGGACGCAGGAACTCCTCGAAAAAGGTACCGTAAGCTTCATATTTCTCGGGAACAAAAGTCTGATCCAGTGCGAGCGTTTGTACCTGATTAGTGGAAGCTGATTTCTCATTGATTTGCTTGCAGAGTTGTATTTCATAATTTCAAAGTTCCTAAGCAATGGACCTTGCAAGGAAGCTGCCGAGGTAATCGTAGTTTGCCTCTCTGAGCGTATACAATCGCCTGTAAGCGGAAAACCGATCCAAGCGCGTGTTTTTTCAGGTTCTTCGGAGGGAGATTGAGAAGCATCATGTAAGTTGCCGCTTGCGTTCTGGCAGAACCTCGTGCGAAGCACGTGGGTTTTGGCGATCAAAACATTGCGCTCGTTAGTTCCGAGCCGAGTATTTTGTTAGTGCGATGGGTGCTTGGTCTCGCTAAGCCTAATTTTTAAAATCTTTTCTAGCTTTTACCCAAAAGGCTCGATTGGCACGGGAACGAGCATGACAGGAGTTTTGCTGAATTGGTGAGTGACCTGGCTACATTTTCGGCAATATCTGAAAGTTGAACTTTTGTCACTTCGCTGTGTGTTCGGGTACTCTGCGTGGTTTTCTGCGTTTGCGGGCTCACATTTACTTAAAAAGTGCCAGAAATGCGACCAAACGCAGTTTCTTGCAGTATTTGCGGACGATGAAGAAAAGAAAAAAAAGTTACGCTGTCCCTTTGCTGATGAATTCCGATTCACGGAGGAGCACTTATTTGGTGTATTTTATTTGCTGCGTTGACTCCTTGTCATTGACCAACAGGGGGCGTGAACTGAACGGTAGCCAATCGCGTGAGCCGTTGCAAACGGGACCGTGCAATGCGAGGCGGCAATTGGCTGAGGCGTTTTCGCAATTCGTTGCCCCAGCGACGGTACACGTCATAAACGAGATTGCGGTTTATTTTTGTTATTGTATTTTTTTTTAGTTTCTTTTCTTATTTAATTTTCACTTGGCCAGTTTTGTCGGAGTGGGGAGAAAGGAGTGTTTTGCTTAAAGTGATTTTCTTTTTGTTCTTAAGCACGGAGTTTCTTTTTCTTTTTTTCCTGTTGGAGAGAAGCGGGAAGAGATGCCGTTTTCGATTTCATTCGGTGTTTCGAATCTACGGTTACAGCTCATCGCCCGCTGCATTGCCAGCTTACAATTTGCGCCGGAGAACTGAAAAGGAAAAGAAATTCAGTGGCGATTTCGCGCTAAATCCGAGAAAAATGCCTTAGCTTTCGCGCTGCTTTGAGGACCCGGATCCATGATTTAAACCGTGTTCACCAGATTGCAAAGTGTTGTTCAGGAGCTAACCATATATATATATATATATATATAGATTACTGATCTGCCATTTTATAAACCGATCTGCCATCGCCTTTTGTTCCTCTACCTCGTGACCGGCTTCCCACTGTTCACACACATAAATTTTTTCATACTTTCTAATGTTCATCATAAAGGACAAAATTAAAGAAAGTGAGCGTGTGGTTGCACCATATTCCACTGTGGTGTGTGTACTCTCGCACAGAGAAAGTTTAATGTGCTGTGTCCTTTGTTATAAAAAATAATCTCAGCGTAGAATTGCACGGTGCAAACCATAAAGTTCCTTCTTGACATGTGGGCGCTAAAGTGCACATGTTTTCATTCAGTGGTTTAATCACCATCAAATAAAACCTCTTGCTAAAGACTTGTAGCAACTTTTGTTAAAATGACCGTTTCCAATAATGCTGTCATTAAGTATAACATCTTGCTACAACTGTTAAAACTTGAACATCCACTTGTATTGTCATACTGCCTCAAGTCTACTCTCTTTCTATCCTTGGATTTTCAAGCAGAGTTTATCAGAAGTCATCTTACCACAATATTCTGTTGCAAATTTCTAGAATACTTATTAGCATTCAGGACTGTTGCCACCTGCTCACTGACCAGGTTGGGCCCAAGGTTCTTCAGTTCTTACTTAGTGTTTGCTTATTGTGCCATTTCGACAGATCCTCCTTTTATCTATGTTTAGCCACACTAAGTAAACCAATTAATTCCGTTCAGGAAGACTTGCTCACTCATTAGCAGGGGAATATTCTTGCTGGATGTTGGCACCTCTCACAAATGTCAAATTTTTTATGGCATCTTCAGTAACATTAAGCAACTTCAACACTCCTTTCAAATTACAGCCTTGGCGAAGAACATTGAAATAGTTTAGCAAAGCTTTTTCTCAAACTAGTTTGTGCATTTTTGTAAAGAATGAAAAACAGCAAGTGAGGTGGTGAGCACAAGGGCACTCATGCTGTTCATTTTGTTCTTGTCATAATCTTTCTCACACTATTTTCGAGTAAAAGTTTTAATTTGTGACAGCAGTAATACTAAACCTGTTCTCAGTGTATGTTGCAGAAAAGAGAATTTCATTTACTTATTTTGTGGGCTCTATACACATGTAATGTTTTATTATTTTAATCAATTTCATTGGGAAATAGAATGCGATGACAAAAGTAGTCAAGTATTGTCAAACTAATTCGGAGAGGTAGGGGGGGGGGGGGGGGGGGTATGTGCAGAAGTGTGAAAATCTTGCTGATAACACTAGGAAAGTGTGGACAACTTGCACATTCAATGAGAATTGTCATGTTAGATTCCATAAAACTTGCCCATCCTTCACACTCAATGACTGATGTCTGTGATGACAGAACTTGGCTTGCTACTTAGAATAGATATATGAGCCTCAGTGATCTTGCGAGCACCTGAGGGCAAACTTGTTAAGTACGTTTTTCACAATTAATAATAATAAACTGATCTGCACTACCAAAATGTTGAACCATTTCTTTTGCAATAGCCATATAGTTCTTTCAAGAACTATTTACGACTTGAAAATTGTCAGTGCTGCCTTCCTCAATTTTGTAATGGTCTGTAATCAAGTTAAATTTTGCTGGGAGAACTTTGCATCATCATTAGATGCAATTGTGACCCCATCTTATCTGGGCGTTCCCGGACACTTTCTCTGTGCCAAGCTTTAATGCAAATCCTGGATCTTATTTTGGGACCACAGTGGCTTATGCTACTCGGCACAGATAGGCTTGACTTGCCTGCTGTACCCATGAAGACCTCAGGTTCTTTACAGGCAGTTCAAGGCAGCAATATTGTGCTTCTCAAACTGTTGGTCACAACCCCCAAAGAGGTTGAAACAGATTCAGTGAGGAATCAGCACGAGGCTGCAGCTTCCGTTAGCCATATGTGTTGAATGCTGAATCTGAATGCATAATATGTGTTGAGTGAGCAAAGCTCCCTTTTTGTTTGTCATATTTATAGACATTACTGTACACATCATGCACTGGAGTGAAAAGCTTGGAGCATCATGGATCTCTGAAGGAAGGGTTCCCAGCACAGTACTGCATATACTCAAATAAGAGCCACACTTCTTTTTCGAAATCTTGCCGAGCTGCTGCAGCCCTTACATGGGGGTGGGCCACTGCGATCTAATTTCTCAGGCCGTGTGTCATATTCTTCATTTCTTGGTGCAAGAAAAATGAAAGCTGTTGTTTTCGCAATGCATATATTGTTCATGCAAGCATGCCATGTAGCTGGTGCCCATCTATAGTCCTCACTATAGTCACTGCTACTGCTGCTCAGATTCAGTTCGGTAGCACACTCATGAATACATTTGTCCTCAGTGCCCTCCATGGCATTAGATATGTATGTGACATCAAAGCTTTGCATGACGATGTGCGAAGACCACGCACGCCATGTGCTCAGCATCCAAGAGCATGCACGCAATCTGCGCCAATCTCTTCAGTCTTCAAATTCCTTATTTCAGCTTTTGGGCTGCCAAGTTAGGGATCTGGCCCGTACATGAGTGCGGCTCTTAGTTGAGTATTTGCGGCAATTATATTTGGTTTACTGGAAAGGAGAGTTGGGATTCAATGCACTATAATATATTACTTATTGCATTTAGAGTGGCCTCGAGTGCATCATGTTGTCCCAACAAGACCGTGCTGTGGCGTCCTCAGCATCTGGTTTCTTGTGTGTGTTGCAGGCAAGTTCCAATGTGCATATTCCTGATGACTACCTGCTGCAAATATGCTCTCGGGTTGGCCCTCTTCTGGATCAGATCATCCCATGTGGGGTGGCCGGCTCCCGGTCACTTCTTGGCTCTGGGAGCTACTCGCTGCTCAGGCAACACTCAAGTGAGTGGTGCTAGTTGTGCACATGAATAAGCTTGCTCAAGGGGGAAATGTGGTTCCAGTGTCTACATAGGGGACCTTCAGTGGTGCTTTAACCAACAATGGAAAGTACAAGCATTGGCGTGATTTGGTTAATGGCTTAGCCCACACTGCGCTTAGGGTTACGTAAATGTTCTTTACGGAACAAAATTGCCAGAGTGTGTTACTAAAGTGTTGTAGTTTATACTCTCTGTACAAGATACATCACTTGTTCCCCACCTGTGGCAAGTTGTTTTTTCATCCACTTTCATTGCCATTAATTTATCATTTCTTTAATTCAGTTAGTAAGTACAAGAAATTTCCCTTATGTTTTCCTTGGTGTCTTTGTTTGTTGGCTTCTCATGGTATGATTGATAAAAATCGGGCCCATTGGTTAACCCCCTTTCTTCTCGTTATCACTACAAAAGGTCACACATGGGCCAAGAATCATGCAATGCTTTTAAAGATTTCATCTCTTTTTCTTGTAGGAAGCATTTACCACATAAACTCGTGCAAGGGCCGCACTTATATTTTACAATTTTGACAAGGTGTGACCTTTGCATGGAACCGAACCTTTTGTTCAAAATGGTGTCAGCCAGCAACTACTGCACACCCCGGATCCACGAATGTACCATTGGATCAGAGGTCAATGCACCGCTCTCACCGTCTAGCAGGGGCATGTGAAAGTACAGCGCAGATAAATTTGTCGATGCATGTACGCGGCATCGGGTCACCAAACGCGATTGCTTCTCTGATGGAAATATTTTTTTCTGAATTTTGGACCAGCAAGTTGGGGATGTGGCCTTTGTACGAGTGCAGCATTTATACAAGTGTATACGGTACTTTCTGGGACAGTAATAGTCAGTATTGATGGCAGTGACCCTGCTCTTGTGAAATTTCTGTGAGAACTAACATATAAAATCGGAAAGCTTGCAAAATGTTTTATGACTTCGTGAAAATAACATGCAATTATTAAGTTCCGAAGGAGGGGGGAGGTGTAATGAGCTGTAGAATATACAGCTAGAAAATTCACTTTGTAGCACAGCATGCTAACCAACTAACTCCAATCTGCAGCATGCAATTCTCGTAATTGCTGTGGTGGCATGACTTAGAAGAACTTGTTGTTGGGCGAGTTGGTGCATATTAGCAAACAACTGTGCAAGTAAACAACCACAGAGAAAGCACACAAGGACAGGTGCAGCCTTCTCCTTGTGCCTGTCCTTGTGGTTTGACTGCAGGATTAATTTTTCCTCTAGTCTCATAGCTCTGTGGTTATGTATTATTATGGGGCATACTGTTTCTCCAAAAGTCTGTGCTGCTTTCTGATCGGACTGAGAGAAGGAAGGGAGCAGCAGAAACTCTATCACTATGCTTGACTTCTTGGATGTTCCCTTCTGTCGACAGAGGTGCGGAGGCCCCGTGCCACAGCAGACGTGGCAGTCCGGCTTCATGGTTCTCCCTCGTGTCTCGCCCCTGGTACGACAGCTTGCAATGTTGGTAGGTGTTGCCTCATTATACTTCTACTCTCTACATCTGCTACTGTGTGTGTGGGCTTTTTTTTTTCTTTTCTTTTTTTAGGCGTGTTGCTGGTGTGCTGGTTTGTTTTCTAGGAGAACTGGGTCGTAATTTATCGCACCAATAAATAGTTATAGTATGGTGCGCAGGGAGGGCAGTCTTCTGCAATATTTTTAATGGTGCACAGTGTGATTGGTTGGCACAGACGCAGACTGCCGTGAAAACTTTGTTAGCTTTCAGATTCTTCATTAAACGTCACTGTGTGAGGATCAGGGAAGAAAAATGCAATTGTATCTCTTGAATACCATTTGCAGGAATCATTTGTTCCATACATTATTTTTATCTCCTCCCAGCAATCTCTAACAGTTTTCTTTCTTGCATCAGCTGGGTGCGTTTTATTCAATTGTTTGTGTACATCTATACTTCCTAGCCTTAACACTCGGAGATACTTGTTACCTTTCCATGTATGCTTTACCTTGCACACTGCCTATTACTGTATCCTTTAATTCTCATTGAAAATTTATGCAGCTCTTACAATGTCTGCTATTTGATATAGTCCACCGATTTGCAAGCGACTCCTTGGCAGATTGGACGCTATGAGGGTTGTTAACGATCAACATGAAATTTTCAAATGACAGTTTGCCACATGGGCATCTGTGGTGCCACTGAAGGTTTCTCATTGTTCTGAATATGTGATTTCTATCAAGAGAGAGTCTGCTGTAATACGCTTTCAATGAAAGTGTGCTTTGCTATTTAGCATTTTACTAGACAGTTTATTATTCTCTTTACGTGCTTCCAGCACACTTGTCAATGCCCAGACTAGTGTTTTTGAGTGGCGTTTAGCTGTGCTCCAGCCAACTCGTTCTTTGGCATTTGTGTGCAGCACTGGTGTTGCAGGGGCGACTGCTAAGCCCCCTGGAGGGTGGCTGCTGCAGGCGGCAGCTCTCTACTCAGTTCTACGTGAAGGCGCAGCTTTTCAGGCGCCTTCTCGGGCACCTGTCATCCGTCTACTGCGTACTCTTTGACCGCAGCGGCAACTACATTTTCACGGTGAATATTATCATTGCTTTTCGCTGAAGAAAAATACTATCCACATCATGCATCTGTGCTAGGTTGACACTGTATTCAAACCTCGTTATAGCGAAGTTACATCTGTCACAAAAATAGCTTCATTATCCAATATTCATTATAAACATATGTCTGTTACACTGCCAATATGGTGATACAATTTTTACTTACTCCTTTATATCCGATTATACCGTATTTACTCGAATCTAGGCCGACCCCGATTCTAAGCCGACCCCTTAAAGTCCAAAGCCAACAAAAAAAATACATATATTACCTCGAATGTAGACCGAACAAAAAAGCGAGGACAGCATTCACAAAATTAAAACAGCATTTATTGAATCTGAACGTGCAGAGCCCATTCAACGTCGTCGTCGCTGCTAGACTCGTCGCTGTGTTCCTTGTCACTGTCACCTTCAAACAGCGCACTATCTTTGGTACCGTCAAGCGCATTAGATATGCTGCACTTTTTAAAGGCACGCATGATCAAAGTACCTGGGATGTTGTCCCACGCTGCAGCTACCCAGCCCGCCAGCTGCGATAGCAATGCACGTTTGATGCAGCCCGTTGCCGTTACCATGTGGTTACCAGTCAGTCAACTAGTCCATGTAATATTTCCGCAGACGATCCTTGAAAGGTTTGTTGATGCAGACATGAAGTGGCTACAATTGGCCCGTCATGCCGCCCAGTATGACAGTGAGGTCCGTGTTCGCTTCACGTTGTCGGTCTGGTGCCCACGGTAAGAGTCGACGAAAAAGAGCAAGTTCTTTGTCAAAAGGGCTCCTGGACGCCGTCGCCACACAATCTTAACCCACTCTTCCACCATCGAACCCATCATCCATCCGTTCTCATTTGCCCGCACAATGACATTTCTTGGGAAAGTTTCTCGAGCAGGTAGTGTCTTCCTTTTAAATATCATATAAGGAGGGAGTTTATGTCCATCAGCTGTGCAGCACAGCATCACAGTTGCGCACGGCTTCTCGTAGCCCGCAGAACGCACCTTCACCTCCTTGGCACCCTTTTCATTCACGGTGTACGCCACTGGCATATCAAAATACACAGCCGTCTGGTCGGCGTTGCCGATTTGCCGAAGGTTGTAGCCTGCTGCTTCTCTGTTTCGCAGCATGTAGCGCTGAAAAGCTATCAGCTTTTCTTCTAAATCGCTTGGCAGCTTCTGGGTGATTGAAGTGCGACGTCGGAGGCTGAAGCCGAAGCGCTTCATGAATTTCTGAAGCCAGCCCCAACTGGCTTTAATTAGGCCTCGCTCCTTCGAAAGTTGGCTAGCTTTCGCTTGGAGCACTTCTATTGTTACTGGAAGGGCAGCTGCTCTCTGCGTCCGAACAAAGTCGGCCAAAACTGTCTCCACTTTGTGGTGACGGCCTTTCTTTGGTCCGCTAAATGCCATCCTCGTTGAGGCACATGCAAAAAGCTGCTGTCGTTGTCCCCTCCAACGACGGACGTTTTTCTCGTCGACGCCTGGCTTGAAGGTTCGACGATGCCTCTGCGGCTATCACAACTTTTCGCTTGAAAGCGGCACTGTAGTGGCATCTCCTGCTTGGTGCCATCATGATAACACCACGCCACACACCGATACGGCTGACACGACACAGATCAATATGGCGACCTCGCTTGTGTACGGTTGGCTACTGGCACGACTAGTAGCAGTTGCGATACTGACTTTTCTAGATGGCACTAGCTATGCACGATATTTAGCAGTTTCAATGAAAAACTGGCGCGTTTTTTAACATCCTCGAATCTAAGCCGACCCTAAAGTTTGGAATATGATTGTTTGAAAAAAACTATCAGCCTAGATTTGAATAAGTACGGTATGTTATATCTGTGTTCACTAAATTGAGGTTTGACTGTATCTCAAATTGTTTGGCTGCACTCCCTGCTGATTCAGCCATTTAATACATAACCGTTCAAGCCAAGCAAGCAAGTGCACTCACAGCTGTGTATTTGACAAGCCATCGCTGATGTTGTCCTAATACTTTAGTATCAAGCTCAAAATTTAACATTTAAATATGGACCGAGCTCGTCAGCTCTCATATTTTACGTTGCATACTGTCGGAAAGGGTGTGAGCGTGTGCTGCGAAACCAGATGTCCATCTTTGTCTGCATCCATGTCGTGAAGGAGGTAAGGTGTGTTTTTTGCATTTGCTAGCATGATTGCAGGCATGAGCACGCGTGATGTAGCACCTGTGATCTGTTTGCATAAATAGCAGCACTGGCATCCATGGTTGCTTGCAACCCAGGGTGAATGCCACTGTGCACAGAAGCCTCGATGCATGTCTTCTAAAGTGACAGCGTACCGTATTTACACGATTGTAAGTCGACCCCTTTTTTTGAATTTGAAAGTCTGAAGTTGGGGGGCGACTTACAATCGAAACCAAAACATGGCCCCGCCAAAAAAAAAAAAGCGATACCAACAATGTAGTTACAATTTTATGTTTGCTCTATGGCCCTACTCGTATCTTTTCGCTATCCCGCTTGTTTTTTCGCTTTTCGGAAGGGTTTTTCAACATTTTTGAGAGTTTTACAGCGCATGCAACGTTAATGGGGGGGGTGGGGGGGTGGAGGGGGTGTCGATAGCTGATGGAAGCGCCGCTGTTCCCATTTGCGGCGGCACCCTCAGAGCGGCGGCGCTTGCGGGGAGTATCGGTAGTTCATGGAAGAGCAGACACCGCTTGCGGGTTTCTCTTTCTCTGTTTAAAGGCATTGGTATTGGCTAGACGCGTTCCACTTGACTGCCGGCTACGTGCTACTTCTCTGCTTTCCCAGTCGTCATGAGTGCTCCAGGCCGACAAATCGTTCGGGACTCGTTCACAGCAGCTTTCAAGAGGGCTGCCATCCTTTACGCCGAAGAAACAAATCACTGCGCAGCGGGCCGCAATTTCGATGTTTCTAAACGGGTGGTGCGAGAGTGGCGACTGCAGTGAAGCGAAATTTTCACTTGTGACGGCAAGTAAGTAATTTCCCACGTGCCGAAGTCTGGACGCTTTCCCGAGCTGTATTAGCTTGCGGCGTACGTCGCTGAAATGCGTGATCGGTCGCTGCCAGTGAAGTGCGACGTGGTCATGAAACAAGCCCGGACCTTCGCCTTAATTTTAAGGTTCTGCTCCGCCGTGAGTACAAGTGGCTGGCGGCAGAAGACTGCGAAATTACGCCAACCGGACCTGTCAAAAGAGCCTCCCTGACGGCTGCATGTGGTTGGGTGCATTTGGCGTGGGCTGCTGTTCTGCAAGACGTTTGCCAAATTTGAAATTTCGCTGGACCACGACGCGCTGTGGGACCACAGCAACGATGACGATGGCAGCACTAGTGAAGACGAGTAGTCCAGTGAACATGTCAGCTACTAATAAATTTTCGTTATCGAATGCGCCCTCTGGTATGCTCTCTTATCTTTTTTATTTATTTTTTTTCGTTCACGCGATATGGGGGGGTCGACTTACAATCGTGTAAATACGGTAGCTTCATCATCAGCCTAGTTACGCCCACTGCAGGGCAAAGGCCTCTCCCATACTTCTCCAACTGCCCCGGTCATGTACTAATTGTGGCCATGTTGTCCCTGCAAACGTCTTAATGTCATCTGCCCACCTAACTTTCTGCCGCCCCCTGCTACGCTTCCCTTCTCTTGGAATCCAGTCCGTAGCTCTTAGTGACCATCGGTTATCTTCCCTCCTCATTACATGCCCGGCCCATGCCCATTTCTTTTTCTTGATTTCAACTAAGATGTCGTTTACCCGCGTTTGTTGCCTCATCCAATCTGCTCTTTTCTTATCCCTTAACGTTACACCCATCATTCTTCTTTCCATAGCTCGTTGCGTCGTTCTCAATTTCAGCAGAACCCTTTTCGTAAGCCTCCAGGTTTCTGCCCCATATGTGAGTACTGGTAACACACAGCTGTTGTACACTTTCCTTTTGAGGGATAGTGGCAACCTACTGTTCATGATTTGAGAATGCCTGCCAAACGCACCCCAACCCATTCTTATTCTTCTGGTTATTTCAGTCTCATGATCCGGATCCGTGGTCACTACCTGCCCTAAGTAGATGTATTCCCTTACCACTTCCAGTGTTTCGCTACCTATCGTAAACTGCTGTTCTCTTCCGAGACTGTTAAACAGTACTTTAGTTTTCTGCAGATTAATTTTCAGACCCACCCTTCTGCTTTGTCTCTCTAGGTCAGTGAGCATGCATTGCAATTGGTCTCCTGAGTTACTAAGCAAGGCAATATCATCAGCGAATCGCAAGTTGCTAAGGTATTCTCCATCAACTTTTATCCCCAATTCTTCCCACTCCAGGCCTCTGAATACCTCTTGTAAACATGCTGTGAATAGCATTGGAGATATCGTATCTCCCTGTCTGACGCCTTTCTTTATAGGGATTTTGTTGCTTTCTTTGTGGAGGACTACGGTGGCTGTGGAGCCGCTATAGATATCTTCCAGTATTTTTACATATGGCTCATCTACACCCTGATTCCGTAATGCCTCCATGACTGCTGAGGTTTCGACTGAATCAAACGCTTTCTCGTAATCAATGAAAGCTATATATAAGGGTTGGTTATATTCTGCACATTTCTCTATCACTTGATTGATAGTGTGAATATGGTCTATTGTTGAGTAGCCTTTACGGAATCCTGCCTGGTCCTTTGGTTGACAGAAGTCTAAGGTGTTCCTGATTCTATTTGCGATTACCTTAGTAAATACTTTGTAGGCAACGGACAGTAAGCTGATCGGTCTATAATTTTTCAAGTCTTTGGCGTCCCCTTTCTTATGGATTAGGATTATGTTAGCGTTCTTCCAAGATTCCGGTACGCTCGAGGTTATGAGGCATTGCGTATACAGGGTGGCCAGTTTCTCTAGAACAATCTGACCACCATCCTTCAACAAATCTGCTGTTACCTGATCCTCCCCAGCTGCCTTCCCCCTTTGCATAGCTCCTAAGGCTTTCTTCACTTCTTCTGGCGTTACCTGTGGGATTTCGAATTCCTCTAGGCTATTCTCTCTTCCACTATCGTCGTGGGTGCCACTGGTACTGTATAAATCTCTATAGAACTCCTCAGCCACTTGAACTATCTCGTCCATATTAGTAACGATATTGCCGGCTTTGTCTCTTAACGCACACATCTGATTCTTGCCTATTCCTAGTTTCTTCTTCACTGTTTTTAGGCTTCCTCCTTTCCTGAGAGCCTGTTCAATTCTATCCATATTATAGTTCCTGATGTCCGCTGTCTTACGCTTGTTGATTAACTTAGAAAGTTCTGCCAGTTCTATTCTAGCTGTAGGATTAGAGGCTTTCATACATTGGCGTTTCTTGATCAGATCTTTCGTCTCCTGCGATAGCTTACTGGTTTCCTGTCTAACGGCGTTACCACCGACTTCTATTGCGCACTCCTTGATGATGCCCATGAGATTGTCGTTCATTGCTTCAACACTAAGGTCCTCTTCCTGAGTTAAAGCCGAATACCTGTTCTGTAGTTTGATCCGGAATTCCTCTAGTTTCCCTCTTACCGCTAACTCATTGATTGGCTTCTTGTGTACCAGTTTCTTTCGTTCCCTCCTCAAGTCTAGGCTAATTCGAGTTCTTACCATCCTGTGGTCGCTGCAGCGTACCTTGCCGAGCACGTCTACATCTTGAATGATGCCAGGGTTCGCGCAGAGTATGAAGTCGATTTCATTTCTAGTCTCACCATTCGGGCTCCTCCACGTCCACTTTCGGCTAACCCGCTTGCGGAAAAAGGTATTCATTATACGCATATTATTCTGTTCTGCAAACTCTACTAATAATTCTCCTCTGCTATTCCTAGAGCCTATGCCATATTCCCCCACTGACTTGTCTCCAGCCTGCTTCTTGCCTACCCTGGCATTGAAGTCGCCCATCAGTATAGTGTATTTTGTTTTGACTTTACCCATCGCCGATTCTACGTCTTCATAAAAGCTTTCGACTTCCTGGTCATCATGACTAGATGTAGGAGCGTAGACCTGTACAACCTTCATTTTGCACCTCTTATTAAGTTTCACAACAAGACATGCCACCCTCTCGTTAATGCTATAGAATTCCTGTATGTTACCAGCTATTTCCTTATTAATCAGGAATCCGACTCCTAGTTCTCGTCTCTCCGCTAAGCCCCGGTAACACAGTACATGCCCGCTTTTTAGCACTGTATATGCTTCTTTTGTCCTCCTAACCTCACTGAGTCCTATTATATCCCATTTACTACCCTCTAATTCCTCCAATAACACTGCTAGACTCGCCTCACTAGATAGCGTTCTAACGTTAAACGTTGCCAGGTTCAGATTCCAATGGCGGCCTGTCCGGAGCCAGGTATTCTTAGCACCCTCTGCAGCGTCACAAATCTGACCGCCGCCGTGGTCAGTTGCTTCGCGGCTGCTGGGGACTGAGGGCCGGGGTTCGATTGTTGTATTCATATAGGAGGTTGTGGCCAAGTACTGCACCAGGGTGGCCAATCCTGCTCTGGTGAGAGAGTGCGTTACCGGTTCTGGTCACCGGGATCAGGCCGCACTCCAGGCCTGTTTGTGCAATTTTCTCAACACACGGTTTTTTTTTTTTTTTGTATTTTCCGGTGGAGAATAGCGCGGCACCGGGATTTGAATCACGGTCCTCTTGCACTGGAGACGGATACTCTACCGTCCCCGTAGGAGTTAAATTAAAAATTAATTTATGGGGTTTTACGTGACAAAACCACTTTCTGATTATGCACGCCGTAGTGGAGGACTCCGAAAATTTCGACCACCTGGGGTTCTTTAACGTGCACTTAATTCTAAGTACACGGGTGTTTTCGCATTTCGCCCCCATCGAAATGCGGCCGCCGTGGTCGGGGTCCGATCCCGCGACCTCGTGCTCAGCAGTCTAACACCATAACCACTGAGCAACCACGGCGGGTCCCGCAGGAGTTGTACGCCTCATTTAACCTACAGTGGTGCCCTACTTGGTCAGTCAAGGTGGACCAATCTGAGCTCGGTTATACCGCATGGATGGCACTCGGCTAGAGAACCTCGTATTTATGACCTGCACATGTGAGGCCTTACATATTTGAAGATATATATCTATTCTTTTTTTTTTTTTTTTTTGGAGGGTTCCCGTACAGTGATAAAATAAAGGAAAAGACATTAAAAGAAAGAAACAAAAAAAAGAAAGAAAAAGGGGCGGAAAAAAAAAAAAAAAAAAACGGAACATAACAGGTGATTTGAACTCGTGACCCTTCGATGTTGCCCGGAAAGATAGCTCAGTCGGTTGGTTCGTCAGGCCCCAGGCTACTTTCAAGCGCCACAGCTCCTCCTCCGAGCCTCACACTTACGTGGAAAGAGACTCATGTTGTCCGCGATAGTCGGTTTTGTTGTCCGCGATAGTCGATAGCCGAGTAGTTGGAAGGCATACTTTCTAGGAAAAATGGCCGCTCAAGGAGAAGAGCGAACTCGAGCGGCTTTAGAGGCTAGGAAAACTGCCTTAAAATATTTAGACTTGAGGGAAAGCTTCGTTAACAAACTATAACACGGCAATCAGCACTCGAATACGACGAGAGAAATTACTGAGACGTGGAAAATTCCCTTGAAAAAAAATCTGGTTTGCTAGACAAATGCTCGTATGTATTGAACCTCTTAAAAGATGAGGGGTGAAATATGCGCTCACCGAGAGGGCATCTTCAGCGCGAGACATCCACAAGGCACCTTACAGAGATGTGGAGAGCTTCGCGGCCGGAACGAAGCATCCCTTCTCCGCCGGCCAAGAGGGGGAAACGTGCTTTCCGATCGCTCAAGGTTGCGCGGACAACGCATAGCTCTAGCGTCTAGGAAAAGCTTAACCAGGTGCGATGGCGGCACGCATAGCGTGGGAAGCTAGCCGCCAGAATAACTATACCAAGGACTGCTGCTGATGAGGGCGAAGTACCTTCGTGTAATTATAATAACCCTAATAGGACTACTTTCGAAAAAAAAAGGAAACGGCCCAGAGGGCTATACTACGAGAGCTATGACTGATAGTTTTCTATATATATATATATATATATATATATATATATATATATATATATATTCATCTCATCTATGGGATCGCATTCGCGCGCTGTTTCTTTGTCTCTGCGTGTAGTACAGTTAAGAGAGCCAGTTTAAGGGCGGAGAAGAAGAAAGAAGAGAAAAGCAAAAACTGCAGCGCCGTGGTTTTAAAGCGCACCCGTGGTAGAGAAACGGAATGCGATATAAGCGTGCGTAGCCATGATACGCACACGACAAACTGCCTTAAAATATTTAGACTTGAGGGAAAGCTTCGTTAGCAAACGATAGCACGGCAATCAGCACTCGAATATAATTATAACCCTAATACTAATTGTAAATATTCATCTCATCTATGGGATCTAATGCGCGCGCTGTTTCTTTGTCTCTGCGTGTAGTAGTTGAGAGAGCCAGTTTAAGGGCGGAGAAGAAGAAAGAAAAGAAAAGCAAAAACTGCAGCGCCGTGGTTTTAAAGTGCAGCCGTGGTAGAGAAACGGAATGCGATATAAGCGTGCGTAGCCACGATACGCACACGACAAACTGCCTTAAAATATTTAGACTTGAGGGAAAGCTTCGTTAGCAAACGATAGCACGGCAATCAGCACTCGAATATAATTTTAACCCTAATACTAATTGTAAATATTCATCTCATCTATGTGATCTAATGCGCGCGCTGTTGCTTTGTCTCTGCGTGTAGTAGTTGAGAGAGCCAGTTTAAGGGCAGAGTAGTTGGAAGGCATACTTTCTAGGAAAAATGGCCGCTCAAGGAGAAGAGCGAACTCGAGCGGCTTTAGAGGCTAGGAAAACTGCCTTAAAATATTTAGACTTGAGGGAAAGCTTCGTTAACAAACTATAACACGGCAATCAGCACTCGAATACGACGAGAGAAATTACTGAGACGTGGAAAATTCCCTTGAAAAAAAATCTGGTTTGCTAGACAAATGCTCGTATGTATTGAACCTCTTAAAAGATGAGGGGTGAAATATGCGCTCACCGAGAGGGCATCTTCAGCGCGAGACATCCACAAGGCACCTTACAGAGATGTGGAGAGCTTCGCGGCCGGAACGAAGCATCCCTTCTCCGCCGGCCAAGAGGGGGAAACGTGCTTTCCGATCGCTCAAGGTTGCGCGGACAACGCATAGCTCTAGCGTCTAGGAAAAGCTTAACCAGGTGCGATGGCGGCACGCATAGCGTGGGAAGCTAGCCGCCAGAATAACTATACCAAGGACTGCTGCTGATGAGGGCGAAGTACCTTCGTGTAATTATAATAACCCTAATAGGACTACTTTCGAAAAAAAAAGGAAACGGCCCAGAGGGCTATACTACGAGAGCTATGACTGATAGTTTTCTATATATATATATATATATATATATATATATATATATATATATATATATTCATCTCATCTATGGGATCGCATTCGCGCGCTGTTTCTTTGTCTCTGCGTGTAGTACAGTTAAGAGAGCCAGTTTAAGGGCGGAGAAGAAGAAAGAAGAGAAAAGCAAAAACTGCAGCGCCGTGGTTTTAAAGCGCACCCGTGGTAGAGAAACGGAATGCGATATAAGCGTGCGTAGCCATGATACGCACACGACAAACTGCCTTAAAATATTTAGACTTGAGGGAAAGCTTCGTTAGCAAACGATAGCACGGCAATCAGCACTCGAATATAATTATAACCCTAATACTAATTGTAAATATTCATCTCATCTATGGGATCTAATGCGCGCGCTGTTTCTTTGTCTCTGCGTGTAGTAGTTGAGAGAGCCAGTTTAAGGGCGGAGAAGAAGAAAGAAAAGAAAAGCAAAAACTGCAGCGCCGTGGTTTTAAAGCGCAGCCGTGGTAGAGAAACGGAATGCGATATAAGCGTGCGTAGCCACGATACGCACACGACAAACTGCCTTAAAATATTTAGACTTGAGGGAAAGCTTCGTTAGCAAACGATAGCACGGCAATCAGCACTCGAATATAATTTTAACCCTAATACTAATTGTAAATATTCATCTCATCTATGTGATCTAATGCGCGCGCTGTTGCTTTGTCTCTGCGTGTAGTAGTTGAGAGAGCCAGTTTAAGGGCAGAGTAGTTGGAAGGCATACTTTCTAGGAAAAATGGCCGCTCAAGGAGAAGAGCGAACTCGAGCGGCTTTAGAGGCTAGGAAAACTGCCTTAAAATATTTAGACTTGAGGGAAAGCTTCGTTAACAAACTATAACACGGCAATCAGCACTCGAATACGACGAGAGAAATTACTGAGACGTGGAAAATTCCCTTGAAAAAAAATCTGGTTTTGCTAGACAAATGCTCGTATGTATTGAACCTCTTAAAAGATGAGGGGTGAAATATGCGCTCACCGAGAGGGCATCTTCAGCGCGAGACATCCACAAGGCACCTTACAGAGATGTGGAGAGCTTCGCGGCCGGAACGAAGCATCCCTTCTCCGCCGGCCAAGAGGGGGAAACGTGCTTTCCGATCGCTCAAGGTTGCGCGGACAACGCATAGCTCTAGCGTCTAGGAAAAGCTTAACCAGCTGCGATGGCGGCACGCATAGCGTGGGAAGCTAGCCGCCAGAATAACTATACCAAGGACTGCTGCTGATGAGGGCGAAGTACCTTCGTGTAATTATAATAACCCTAATAGGACTACTTTCGAAAAAAAAAGGAAACGGCCCAGAGGGCTATACTACGAGAGCTATGACTGATAGTTTTCTATATATATATATATATATATATATATATATATATATATATATATATATATATATATATATTCATCTCATCTATGGGATCGCATTCGCGCGCTGTTTCTTTGTCTCTGCGTGTAGTACAGTTAAGAGAGCCAGTTTAAGGGCGGAGAAGAAGAAAGAAGAGAAAAGCAAAAACTGCAGCGCCGTGGTTTTAAAGCGCACCCGTGGTAGAGAAACGGAATGCGATATAAGCGTGCGTAGCCATGATACGCACACGACAAACTGCCTTAAAATATTTAGACTTGAGGGAAAGCTTCGTTAGCAAACGATAGCACGGCAATCAGCACTTGAATATAATTATAACCCTAATACTAATTGTAAATATTCATCTCATCTATGGGATCTAATGCGCGCGCTGTTTCTTTGTCTCTGCGTGTAGTAGTTGAGAGAGCCAGTTTAAGGGCGGAGAAGAAGAAAGAAAAGAAAAGCAAAAACTGCAGCGCCGTGGTTTTAAAGCGCAGCCGTGGTAGAGAAACGGAATGCGATATAAGCGTGCGTAGCCACGATACGCACACGACAAACTGCCTTAAAATATTTAGACTTGAGGGAAAGCTTCGTTAGCAAACGATAGCACGGCAATCAGCACTCGAATATAATTTTAACCCTAATACTAATTGTAAATATTCATCTCATCTATGTGATCTAATGCGCGCGCTGTTGCTTTGTCTCTGCGTGTAGTAGTTGAGAGAGCCAGTTTAAGGGCAGAGTAGTTGGAAGGCATACTTTCTAGGAAAAATGGCCGCTCAAGGAGAAGAGCGAACTCGAGCGGCTTTAGAGGCTAGGAAAACTGCCTTAAAATATTTAGACTTGAGGGAAAGCTTCGTTAACAAACTATAACACGGCAATCAGCACTCGAATACGACGAGAGAAATTACTGAGACGTGGAAAATTCCCTTGAAAAAAAATCTGGTTTTGCTAGACAAATGCTCGTATGTATTGAACCTCTTAAAAGATGAGGGGTGAAATATGCGCTCACCGAGAGGGCATCTTCAGCGCGAGACATCCACAAGGCACCTTACAGAGATGTGGAGAGCTTCGCGGCCGGAACGAAGCATCCCTTCTCCGCCGGCCAAGAGGGGGAAACGTGCTTTCCGATCGCTCAAGGTTGCGCGGACAACGCATAGCTCTAGCGTCTAGGAAAAGCTTAACCAGGTGCGATGGCGGCACGCATAGCGTGGGAAGCTAGCCGCCAGAATAACTATACCAAGGACTGCTGCTGATGAGGGCGAAGTACCTTCGTGTAATTATAATAACCCTAATAGGACTACTTTCGAAAAAAAAAGGAAACGGCCCAGAGGGCTATACTACGAGAGCTATGACTGATAGTTTTCTATATATATATATATATATATATTCATCTCATCTATGGGATCGCATTCGCGCGCTGTTTCTTTGTCTCTGCGTGTAGTACAGTTAAGAGAGCCAGTTTAAGGGCGGAGAAGAAGAAAGAAGAGAAAAGCAAAAACTGCAGCGCCGTGGTTTTAAAGCGCACCCGTGGTAGAGAAACGGAATGCGATATAAGCGTGCGTAGCCATGATACGCACACGACAAACTGCCTTAAAATATTTAGACTTGAGGGAAAGCTTCGTTAGCAAACGATAGCACGGCAATCAGCACTTGAATATAATTATAACCCTAATACTAATTGTAAATATTCATCTCATCTATGGGATCTAATGCGCGCGCTGTTTCTTTGTCTCTGCGTGTAGTAGTTGAGAGAGCCAGTTTAAGGGCGGAGAAGAAGAAAGAAAAGAAAAGCAAAAACTGCAGCGCCGTGGTTTTAAAGCGCAGCCGTGGTAGAGAAAGGGAATGCGATATAAGCGTGCGTAGCCACGATACGCACACGACAAACTGCCTTAAAATATTTAGACTTGAGGGAAAGCTTCGTTAGCAAACGATAGCACGGCAATCAGCACTCGAATATAATTTTAACCCTAATACTAATTGTAAATATTCATCTCATCTATGTGATCTAATGCGCGCGCTGTTGCTTTGTCTCTGCGTGTAGTAGTTGAGAGAGCCAGTTTAAGGGCAGAGTAGTTGGAAGGCATACTTTCTAGGAAAAATGGCCGCTCAAGGAGAAGAGCGAACTCGAGCGGCTTTAGAGGCTAGGAAAACTGCCTTAAAATATTTAGACTTGAGGGAAAGCTTCGTTAACAAACTATAACACGGCAATCAGCACTCGAATACGACGAGAGAAATTACTGAGACGTGGAAAATTCCCTTGAAAAAAAATCTGGTTTTGCTAGACAAATGCTCGTATGTATTGAACCTCTTAAAAGATGAGGGGTGAAATATGCGCTCACCGAGAGGGCATCTTCAGCGCGAGACATCCACAAGGCACCTTACAGAGATGTGGAGAGCTTCGCGGCCGGAACGAAGCATCCCTTCTCCGCCGGCCAAGAGGGGGAAACGTGCTTTCCGATCGCTCAAGGTTGCGCGGACAACGCATAGCTCTAGCGTCTAGGAAAAGCTTAACCAGGTGCGATGGCGGCACGCATAGCGTGGGAAGCTAGCCGCCAGAATAACTATACCAAGGACTGCTGCTGATGAGGGCGAAGTACCTTCGTGTAATTATAATAACCCTAATAGGACTACTTTCGAAAAAAAAAGGAAACGGCCCAGAGGGCTATACTACGAGAGCTATGACTGATAGTTTTCTATATATATATATATATATATATATATATATATATATTCATCTCATCTATGGGATCGCATTCGCGCGCTGTTTCTTTGTCTCTGCGTGTAGTACAGTTAAGAGAGCCAGTTTAAGGGCGGAGAAGAAGAAAGAAGAGAAAAGCAAAAACTGCAGCGCCGTGGTTTTAAAGCGCACCCGTGGTAGAGAAACGGAATGCGATATAAGCGTGCGTAGCCATGATACGCACACGACAAACTGCCTTAAAATATTTAGACTTGAGGGAAAGCTTCGTTAGCAAACGATAGCACGGCAATCAGCACTCGAATATAATTATAACCCTAATACTAATTGTAAATATTCATCTCATCTATGGGATCTAATGCGCGCGCTGTTTCTTTGTCTCTGCGTGTAGTAGTTGAGAGAGCCAGTTTAAGGGCGGAGAAGAAGAAAGAAAAGAAAAGCAAAAACTGCAGCGCCGTGGTTTTAAAGCGCAGCCGTGGTAGAGAAACGGAATGCGATATAAGCGTGCGTAGCCACGATACGCACACGACAAACTGCCTTAAAATATTTAGACTTGAGGGAAAGCTTCGTTAGCAAACGATAGCACGGCAATCAGCACTCGAATATAATTTTAACCCTAATACTAATTGTAAATATTCATCTCATCTATGTGATCTAATGCGCGCGCTGTTGCTTTGTCTCTGCGTGTAGTAGTTGAGAGAGCCAGTTTAAGGGCAGAGTAGTTGGAAGGCATACTTTCTAGGAAAAATGGCCGCTCAAGGAGAAGAGCGAACTCGAGCGGCTTTAGAGGCTAGGAAAACTGCCTTAAAATATTTAGACTTGAGGGAAAGCTTCGTTAACAAACTATAACACGGCAATCAGCACTCGAATACGACGAGAGAAATTACTGAGACGTGGAAAATTCCCTTGAAAAAAAATCTGGTTTTGCTAGACAAATGCTCGTATGTATTGAACCTCTTAAAAGATGAGGGGTGAAATATGCGCTCACCGAGAGGGCATCTTCAGCGCGAGACATCCACAAGGCACCTTACAGAGATGTGGAGAGCTTCGCGGCCGGAACGAAGCATCCCTTCTCCGCCGGCCAAGAGGGGGAAACGTGCTTTCCGATCGCTCAAGGTTGCGCGGACAACGCATAGCTCTAGCGTCTAGGAAAAGCTTAACCAGGTGCGATGGCGGCACGCATAGCGTGGGAAGCTAGCCGCCAGAATAACTATACCAAGGACTGCTGCTGATGAGGGCGAAGTACCTTCGTGTAATTATAATAACCCTAATAGGACTACTTTCGAAAAAAAAAGGAAACGGCCCAGAGGGCTATACTACGAGAGCTATGACTGATAGTTTTCTATATATATATATATATATATATATATATATATATATATATATATATATATATATATATATATATATATATATATATATATAACAGAACATTAAAGGCAAATACTAAGTTGACATGGACTGTTTCTCGACCATTTAAGAAACCTTGCAACGCTAGTTTCATACCAAGAAAAGCGTCTGAATGTCTTTTTCGAAATTCAAATCTGCCGCCACCCGACCGGAGGAGTGGTGACATTGCAAATGCCATCACTACCCTTTGCTACCGTCGGGGAGTAAAACCCCGCCTGACAGACAGCGCTACCGAGCCAAGACACAGTGGCGGATTTGCCGCTGCAGCTGTCTTTTTTGGTCAAGTGGCGTAGACTGTTCGGGTATCCCATCCCGCAACTTCACATGAATGTTGAGTTCTCTGCTAGTTGCAGTTTGTGCGAGATTCGCGAGTCAGCAAAACCAGCGCAGCACTACACGATAACGAAACTAGTGAAACACGAAAGCGTGGGCGACACAGAGTCAAGTGAAAAGGAAACTTCTCGGCTGCCCGCGTCGTTGTCAAGGGTAATTTCAATGAGTCTTTTTTTCTTAAAAATGGAATAGAACTGCGCAACCAGCATTTTATTTCATCTTATAATACAATACAAGGATTTTTTTTGCCACGAATGGTTGAGTACTAGTGATAGAATTTGACTGAGGAATGCTTTCGTCATCGGGCAAGGGCTTGAATGTCCTGCGGGAGTCTCTAACCATGTACTGCATTCAGCTCAATTTCTTGATTATTAAGGCATTGTCCGTGATAATATTGACGCCTTGGAGATTCTCGAGCAGTAATCTATCACTTCAGCTTGACTTAATATTTGCCTTTCGTGTCACTTTAAATATATGTACTTATGGTTTTTGCAGCACACTTTTGTACATATAAGGATAGTGACAGTGGGCATCAGCAGATGGCAGGAAGGATAGTTACTGTTTCCATGTTGGGCTTTGCTTGTTACAATTTTGAGATCATTTACACAACACTTTGTGGATACAGTAAAACCTCGTTAAACCGTACCCGCTTTAAACAGTTTTAAAAGTAGTAAAGTCGAATCCCCGACTCGGCGGCCATTGAACATAATGTGTTTTGTATCCGCATAAACCATACCAGCTTATTGCGTACGCATCGGTTAAAACGTAGCGTTTCAACTTTTCGTCGCGCAAACACGGCGGTGCGTCGTCTCCATCGGGCGGCCCGGCAGAACAACAAGCCTCAGAGATCGGAACAACGGCTTCCAAGCGCCCTGTGCGTTTGCGTGTGAAGCCACATCAACATCAGCATCATTTCGACGCTGTGCCAGAGAGCGTTATGGCGTCGTGCAAGCAAGGACTCGCGTCATTCCCAAGCTCGGATAAAAAAGACGCCAGGTGCTCAGCATAGAAGAAAAATTAGACATCATCCGTGCTATCGAACGTGACACGAAGAAGTCGGCGCTGGCACGCGACAAGGATCTGCTGTTGACTACGGTGTATGGCATTTGGAATGCAATGAAGTTGCTCGGCAGTGCTACTGTGACCGCGAAGACATGTCGGCTATGAGGTTCGACTTTTCGCCATCGTTGCCTCTGTTGTTGCCGAAGTGTCGCCTAGCGACAGTGATAAGGACTACACTGAAAGCGACAGCACGGGCGATTCAGGCCCGACAGTGGCAGAAGCTACACGTTGCGTCAGCCTAATGAATGCAATCGTCGCGACGAGAACAGGGGCGCAATAACGTAACTATTCCAAACGAAAAGTATTCCAAACTCTGGCACCCTGCAATGAAAATCCGCCTCCAGGACTTCTGCAGCACTACTGGGCGCGTGCACGGAGAATACGTAACGCAACGAGGAATCTGCCATGCGAGTGTTTGCCGAGAAGAGGGGGCTGGCTGAAAAGCTGGCACGCAGCTTCAGTAAGTTTGAGGCCGCTGTTGTCAGGCTTGGCCGCGGCGGCATCAAACGAAAATAACAATTTTGTCGCGCGAAGTGAATAAATACTGCATGTTTTTTTTCCCCTTTCATCGCACTCTCTCTGAGTTCAGTTTTCGACAGGTAAGTGGGCAATCTCGTGCTATTTCGGTTAAACAGTACTACCGTTTAGTACGTAGTATTTCCGAGCTCCGGCCAACTACGGTTTAATGAGGTTTCACTGTACTCATCACAGGGTGCCGATGACCTGTTGGTAAAGATGTGGAGCGCCCAGGACGGGAGGCTTCTAGCCACACTGCGGGGCCACTCGGCCGAGATCACAGACTTGGCAGTGAGTCCTGACAATCAGCTGCTGGCGGCTGGCAGCTGCGACAAGGTAATCCGTGTCTGGTGTCTACTCACCCTGGCACCTGTCGCTGTGCTACTGGGACACACCGCCATGGTCACCTCACTTCGGGTAAGGGCCGCAGCCTCATGCATGCTTGGTAGTGACACCTCTGCTTGCTTTTTGTGGTATTTGTTCACCATACAGTGTGCCTCCTTTGTCTATACAGTTTTGTCCATACCCGAAGGGCGACAGGCAGTTTTTGGTATCAACGGGCAACGACGGCTGTGCATGTTTTTGGGACTACTCGAGCAGCACAAAGAGCTTCAAGTAAGTTAACTTGCATGTTTTGTTTTTAAAAAAATGTAATTGTGAAATTGTTGAATATCATCTTATGTCTAGCTGGTTACACTGCTTGAGCAGTATCAAAAGGCTTCTTTACTTGCTTGATGTATTGCACACATAAGCTGTGGTGGCTGGTGCACCTTGTCAATCTCTACTTCTCTTGCATATCTTTTTTCGTCTAGTTGCTCTTTGCTTCGCCTCATACTGCTGTTCACTGTCAGATGTGGTAACCCTGTATTTACAGCCCTAAGCCGCTCAAGTTTACCGAGAGGAATCGTGCAGGCTCACAGATGATCTGCTCCTCATTCAGTCCAGGTAAGGGTGCTGTCCTACAAGCAGCGTGAAGCAGTTTGTTGGTTCACAATTCACACACAGACACTATTGTTTCGATGGTGTTCAGCACAACCCATCAACAGTGGCTTGACAACCCTTGACCATTGCTTATAACAACCCAACAGGTGGGTCCTTCTTGGCTACAGGCAGCACGGACCATTTTGTTCGAGTGTACCACATCCTGGCCCCAGCAGGTCCGGAGCGAATAGCTGAACTTGAGGCACATGCGGTAAGGTGCCTGCCATGGAGACGTGATTGTTTTGTACACCTTGGCTCTTGCCCAAAGTCGCAAAATCAAATCGTGGCCACCGTGGCCGCATCTCAATGAGGGAAAAATGCAAAACTGCTGGTCTACCATGCATTGGGTACATGTTAACGGGTCCTTCACCAGGCCACATAGCAAATCTTAGTTGTACGCTAGAAGTTGTTACGTGCCCTCTTGGGAGCGTTCTACCGCAATCATTTTTCAAATTGGTTCATTAATAGCCAACATAGAAATATTTCAGTGCCACGAACCAAGGATTTCAGGAGGCGAGTGTCACCGCCAATAAGGGCACTCTCTCCATTTGCTCCGTCTAGCCTTTGCAAGCGAAATTCCTTCCCTGCGTTCTCCCATACTGGAGCTATAGGATCACATGATGCATACGTCATGGGCCCTTCCTTTTTATATTTTGTATTTATTATTTTTTTTCTCACACTTTTTGGCTGCATGTCACAATTTCGTGCGCTGTGCACGAAAACACCTGACTAGCGGTATAAGTCAGTGCTACACAAATACTGAGGCAGATGCAAGTGAATCACAGAGCGTGATCGTGCACTGGAAACCAGTAGAAAATTATATAGTTTTGCTCTCTGCACGCATGACTGCACGACGTGGGAACAAGCAGACAAAATGGTAGTACAATGATACCTCGTTAACTCAAAGTAGTTCTTCTTGTTGCACTTCTTGTTATCAACTGGGCTTATTTATTGCCTTGCTTTAATATGCTTGCAAGTTCTTTCACTGTAGTGGTGAAATAGAAATTTCAGACATAAAGCAGGTGGACCATGTGTAGTTCAGCATTGTGCATGCGCATTCTAGCACTCGCTACTATGTGAAAGGAAAGTTCCCAAGTTACCTTACTAAGCCCGAGTTTTTAACTGCTGAAAGTTTGGACGCAACCACTTGTTGTCATGGGATATATGCTTAAAACCCATCAACATTATAGGAAAATTCAATTTTAATGCAGCTTGAAAACGCACACTGTAAGTGAGGAGCACATTGTGGTGGTCCCATGGATGTGTTCGAGTAGCTGCTCATTGTGTGAATGTTAATGGTCGGTTCATCTGCATGTGGCAACTTCTCCCCTCTGTGAACAAGGCTGTGAACGAAGCTCTTCCCCTCTCCAAACAGGACCAAGTGGACAGCTTGCAGTTCGCCAATCACAGCTGCCGGTTTGTGAGTGGTTCCAAGGACGGCACGGCCAACGTTTGGACCTACGAGCGACAGCAGTGGAGATCAACTAGACTTCGTATGGCCACCAAGTTGGTGGGGTTAGTTCCTCCTTTTGTCTAATTGTGTTCTTATTGTTTGTTTCTTTTAATGTTCTAGGGGATTGGTGGTGCAAGGTAACATTATAGCATTTCATTTGTGCTGCCTCAGCAAAAAGTGTTGTGCACTGTGTTTAAAATGGTAAGGATCTCAGATCCTCTTGGTAACAAAAGAAATCACAACACTTTATTGCAAATATACAAAACAGGTATTTGTTGCTCCTCCTCATGTGTGCTATCTGACATATGTATAAGGAGCAAAACGTACTTGGGAACATGCTGAGGAATGAAGTCTGTTTGACTAACCGCGCGATTGCCGAGAGAATGCTTCTCATGCCGTGCTGCAACGCTTGTGCCATCTCCCGTTGGAGCTGTGCAACTATAGGCACCAACTCCTACTGTAACGAGTGTGTCATGCGGGAAAGCAGAACTTCAGGAGATGTGAAAGTCGCATAAGACAAATGTTGCAGAATGTGGGAGTCGAGTGTATCCATGAATGCTTTGCACTTCATCGAATTGCTGTAGATTAGCTGCTGTGTATTAACGAGGGCTGAAAATATAGTAATAGAACTCAACTGTTAGATCCTTTTTCATCCATTTCCTGTTTCACTATGGGGTTGCTGTGTCTGTTGAATTCCACATTGCCCTATGAGTAGCTCATTTCTTTCTTGGCTTCTTGATGCTGAAGACATGAATTTCTTCCCTCAAAGTCTGCTTAGGACAAGTTTGTTTCCGGAAGATTGTTACATGACTTCTCAAAAAAAGAGAAAATGGACAACTTCTGTTGAGAGCAGAAGTTAGGTATGCTTTGAAATGAGAAAATGGCAGACGAGCATTGACTCGCATGTCGCAGAAGATTGCCAAGATAAGCAAAATGACAGCAAAATCTGTGCCGACTCACAGCAACACCATAGGGCACTACAACTTGGCTATAAGAGAGAATTAAAGGGGCATATCTTAATTCGCAATTTTGCCCACTGGAAAGTCCTCTTTAACACTGAACATATGGTGAGCGTGCCTAAAAATTTAATCTGCCATTGTAGCCCTGTTTTCTTGTCAAGTGCCTAAAGCTTGCCAATGCGTCCAACTTTCAGCGATATAATCACATTGTGGTTTGCAAGCACTTCACCATGGCAGACCGACCCGCTCGTCAGGGATATCACACGACCACAACCTCTGATTTTCATGACATGTAAAGGAGTTCTGCCTAACATGCTGGAAGCCACGCTTCACTTGGCAAGCATTTTCATTTGGTCACATTAAAACATGGTACAATTTGTTTTGTCGCAGATCTGAGGAACAGGTGGAGGAGGACCCCAAACAAAGGTTAAAGGTGACCATGGTTGGATGGAGCCAGGATGACCACCTAGTAGTGACTGCTGTTAACGACCATTCCATCAAAGTTTGGAACTCTCACACTGGCAAACTGAAGCATATTCTCTTGGTGAGCGCTCCTGTTTACGTCTAAATAGGGCCAGTGCTTCCTATTGACAGACTTTCCCTTTATAAATGGAACTAAATACGTAAATTAAGTGGTTAGATTACACTTCTGGCATCCTATGCGACTCTCGCTACTAGTATAGGCATTGTAAGTTAAAAAGAACTCGGAAATGCTTTGAGATTCACTGGTAATTCGTACAGCCGCACGTCAAATAGCGACCCCCTTGTGTTAATGTAGAGTCACTTGTTCAGTGTAGAAATAGAATTTTCATCTCGAGATTGTTCTTGCAGTTGATTAATCGTCACTACAATATTGATATTTTGCACATTATTGTTTGTTCGACGAGTTAGTTTTTAGAACATATTTAGCTGCAAGCAACTGGGTAACTGGTCGAATTCAGCGGGCATGATAATAATACCTAATGTAATGTTACATTGACTTCTGCTGGCATTGCTGGAATTGAGGCCAGGTTTCTGTGAAAACCAAGGACACAGAACAGAAAGAGCCAATGAGTGCAGTCACTTTCATGTGTGTTTCAAAGCAGTGATTTCTTGCTTTGTTAGGGGCATGAGGATGAGGCATTTGTTCTTGAGTGCCATCCAGAAGACAGCAGAATCCTTCTCAGTGGTGGACACGACGGTCGCATCATCATCTGGGATCTAGTTGCAGGATGTTCAGTGCGGAGCTTCTTCAATATGGTAAGGATTAATGAAGGTTCCTTCTTGGTCTACCCAAGGTTTTGCTTTGCGATGCTCTTATGGTAATTATAAGCAAAGACTTGTTGCGCACCCTTAGTGCCTCTTCGATGTTTTGATAAGGACTGAGCAAAGAGTAGTGTAAAGAACTCATTGTATTTTCGTGCACATAAACTCACCCTTGTGTTTATGGACAGCCCCAGTTACCGTATGTACAGTCGCCGACCGATTTTCCAGTCCAAAAATTCGGACATGCTCGATTATTCGGTCTGCTTCGCGGCACCACCATTCTCCCCATAGACCATAATGTATAACAACTGCCAAAAGTTTGGACACCTTGCAACCTCTCGTCTGATTTTTCGGACACTCCTTGAGCCAACTCGATCGATGGTACTTGCCCCCACCGACTCTGACCGGTGCATGGTTCGACTTGCTGAATGCCATTTTTGTTTTGAACTAAGCCTCCTTGCTGCCCCATGAGGTGGCGCTACTGGAAATTCCCGCCCATCATCATCATTGCTGCCTGGTTCGGTAGAGTGGCTATGATTGACTACAGCAGTTTCGGTCTCAGCCTAGTAAGCCATCTCACCATAGCCATGCCAAGGCAATCCAGCAGCTGATTTGTTTCTTTCTTCGTGCACGACGCTGCGAGTAGGCTACGTTTTTAGTTTGTGCGAATGGTGCCGGCGTGACAGCGCAGTGGTGTTTGCTTTGTGTGCTGTGTCGAGGTTGCGGTGATCGAACGTGTTAGTATACGGAAACGTCGCGTCAAGTGTCCAATGGTGCCCATAGTGCCCGCGCAGAACTGCGCTGGGAAATGCTGGCAAGCGTGGTACGAAATATACCACAATGTCAATGGCGAAAAAGATCGCCATTGTGCAGCAAGTCCTGAGCGGCCGGTCTCAAAGCGGAATTCCTCGAGAATTTAATATTTCGAAGCAGACGGTCTCAGATTACATGATAAACAAGACGAAGATTCTTGCCGAAGCAACGAAGTCTTCCTCCAGCTTGGAAAGGAAAAATTTTAGATATGGCAGCCACCCGAAGCTCAAAGAAGCCCTCCACATGTGGTTGTGTGCTACAGTTGCCAAGCGGATTCCTGTGTCTGGAGACCTTCTGAAGCAGAAGGCAGAGACGCTCGCTCTCCGGATGAACATTGAGGGCTTTATGTTCAGTGATGGATGGCTCTGTAACTTCAAAAAAAGGTACAACCTCGCTTTCAAGAGGATGTCTGCCGAGAGTGGCGCCGTCGACCAGACCCTTGTTGCAAATTATCGCTCGGAGACTCTGGAGTCACTGTTGTCCCAGTTTTCACCAGATGACGTTTTTAACTGTGACGAAACAGCTTTTTATACTATAAGATGCTGCCTGATAAGACCCTTTCTGTGTCTGGCAATCCCTGTCACGGCGGGAAGCATAGTAAAGAGCGCGTCGCCATAATGGTAGGTAGCAACATGTTGAGGACAGAAAAGCTTCCGCTTCTTGTGATTGGTAAATCAAAAAGCCCGGGGTGCTTCAAGGGAGCGAAGTCGCTGCCCGTGTGGTATGAGGCCAACACAAAAGCATGGATCACGCAGCAGCTCTTCAGCGACTACGTCCGCAAACTCGACAGGAAGTTCAAGTCGCAAAACGAGAAAGTACTGCCTTTTGTGGATAACCGCGGTGCACATGGTCACATCCATGATCTCCAGTGCACCCACTTGGAATTCCTGCCGCCCAACACCACGAGTGTCCTCCAGCCCATGGACCAGGGCATTATAAAAAATTTGAAGGTCCTCTACAGAGCATGCCTCTTGAACCGCATGGTCGTCTGCATCGACGCCGGCAAGCAGTACGCTGTTAGCCTTCTGTCGGCAATAAACATGCTTGCGGATGCCTGGAAGGCGGTGGCCCCTGCCACTCTGCAGAACTGCTTTCGGCACGCTGGATTTGTTATAACCGATGAAGTGAGTGCCATGGAGGCCCCAGATCTGTCGCCTTCCGATGTGCTCCCTACTGAAGCCAAAAATGTTCTTCGAGACCTGCGCAGTGCTGGCATTGCGATTCCGGACACTGTCTCATTTGACAGTTTTACAGATGCTGACAGTGCTGTACTGACGTGCCCAGAACTTGACAACGACAAGATCATTCGTCAGGTTTCTGCTGCCCCGCCGGATGATGACGCACCATGTGCGCTGCTGCCGTCGCACACGGAGCTTCTACAAGCAGTGACTGTGCTTTCCCTACAGTGAACGCATGACCCTCTCCGAGATTGAGGCTGATCTGATTGCATGTAAACGGAACAGCGTGCAATGGCGCATTCACAATTTCTTCACGCCTGCTGCCGTGCCCGAATAAGGGCGTGGAAATAAAGAATTTTTTTTTTTTTCTGAATCTGTTCATTCGGACATTTCCGCGGTCCCTGTGAGGTCCGAATAAGCGGTTGGCGACTGTATTCAAAAATAGGTCGAGCACAAATATAGGTTGACCCCTATACATTGGACTCTCTTTAAACGGAACCTCAAGGGACCAGGGAAATTGATTCCATTTATCTGGAGTTCCATCTACTGAGAGAAAAAACTGGATACAGTTGCAAAAATACAAAACCAACCGACCATGAAGATGGCGTTGTGTTTAAGCGATTTCCGTTTATCGAGATTCCACTGTATATTGAACTCTCCAAGAAATTTAGAAATATAATTTGAATATAGGCTGACTCATCTCTTCTTTAAAAAGCAAAGAACTTCGAACACGACACGCCTTTGTTTACGTAAGCGTGGCTACTAAATATCACTAGTTGGTGCCACAAGCTGCATCTTTGTCAGAACTGCCAGAGAAGTTGTCCTCATTGGAAACTCTGCAGGCCTCCTATGCACCCCAGACATCATCATCCTCGATGCCGTCGAGGGCATTGCATATGCAGCATTTTTTAAAGCCACTCTGGATAATCTCCAGACTGGCTTTATCGTGAGCACGATAGAGGAACTCTGTTAGCTCAGTACTTTTGCTAGCCTTGTTTACGAATATAGGTTGATAAGAGCTTATCTTGCATAAGATTTCCCCCCAGGAAAGGTAGGTCTGTATTCTAACAAATACAGTACGTGTCTGGAAAAGCGTAAAATTTGCATATAACCAGCACCAGCATCGAAATCTTTATTACAGGGATCTGCAATAAGATACAGGAATCTTGCACAAAGCAAAGCTCCAGAATTGTGTGACCAGTAATCACCGTTTTTCTTGCTGCTCTTAGTGCACAGGGCTGCTTCACAGCAGTGCAGGGCAATTCATTTATGTGCAAATTTTGTCTTGAAGTGCGACTTCACTGCACTTCACTCTGCGTTGCCATGATGCCGTGCCTGATTTTAGTACTCTTGTATGAGCCGTACTGCTCTTTCAAATTTATTTACCAAGTTATATATGTAAAAGTACTGCGTAAATCTGTTCAAAGCGTGCACCACTGTTGATTACAAGACTAATTGCTCTGTTTATCTTCTCAGATTGAAGGGCAGGGACACGGAGCAGTGTTTGACTGCAAGTTTTCTCCAGACGGCCTCTTGTTTGCCTCAACTGACTCTCACGGTCATATCAGCATCTTTGGCTATGGCTCAGGAGACCCATACAAGAAGGTGAATATTCCCATCCTGCTGTACCGGGTACATTTTGTTATTTACCTTGGAACATACCATGCATGCGGGTGTTTACCATGCAGCGTTTTGTGTTTTTGTCGGTAGGGTAAGTGCCTTTGATCTCTGTGAGACATCAACTTGTAGCACAATCTTTTATTATTACCATCGCTACTCAAAGGTTCCGAGTGTCTTGTACTTGATGACGTAATGCTGCAGAACCTCGTTCATAAGATTTGTAAAAAATGTGCAAGAAAAAAACATACTAACCGGGGAAACGTACAATCCAAAGTTACCAAAAGTTCAGCAGAGTCGACTATAGTTAACATTTACGTAATGCGAAGCCTTGTGTGAATTGTTGCAGCAAAAGACGGTGATGTGCACCAATCTGGTGCAGCCTGAGTGACCTGAAACATACATTGTCAGTTTTGCACTTTCGGCAAGTTTATATTTGTGCTCCTCAAATTTGGCTTGGCTCAGCAGCTTCTTCGGATGGAGCATTCTTTCTGGCAGAAAGTTTTTACATGCCCACTCGGCGAGAATTGCTGTGGCACAAGATGCCGACATGCTTCGAGCTGTGGGGCCCAAGATGTGCATTATCGATATAAGGAGGGACACAGGTCTTGAGAAGAAAAAAAAAACTAGAAAAATATCGATTTTTTTGCAGATAACATTTTCAGTACCTACAGCTACTGTTCCTTTGATTCACCAAGTTTCACATCTCGCGGAAGGCTATTTTGCACGCAATATCAATTTATAACAGCACTGTGAGCTGAATTTCGTGCAAAAACAACCCTTTTTATCGCGGCACAAAGCTCTTTTCCTACATGCACGATCGCAGCCATCTTGGTGTCGTTGGAAAGAGGAGCCTTTCTTCTTGTAATTTCCCGCCAAAAGTGACTCCGTCGGCTCGCCGCTGACGTTAAAATCCGCGAAGAAAAAAAGTCCATATGCGCGAGCGATCCCATTCGTCGACTAGCGCGCGTGATCAGAACTGCGATCTGTGGCTGGCTGTGCGAGATTCCTGTCGTCTGCTCCATTCTGCAGGCGGCGCGACGGCATGTCTTGTAGGTTTGTGATAAATGCGCAACAATAACCGATCCACCGGGGAAGTTCGCCACAAGGCACAACTACAGTAAAAAAAAATGAAGCATTTTGCTTATAACTTTCCAAAGCATTCCATTCCTTTGTAGAACTTCGATAATCGTCCACATCGTCTGCCGCCAACCGCAAGGGATGCCGAAACCGCGAACGATGCCGAAGTAGGCCTAGCCAGCACGCCTACAAGTGAGTGTGTTTCGGACAGCATGCGGCCGATCCACACGACGGACCAAGTCCGCGGGCCGATCGGTCTCGTGATGCGACGTCACGGCCCGCCGCGTCCGGTCCGGCGCAGAACACATCCACACGGCGGACCGCCATAGCAGACGGCAGAGCAGACCAACCAGCTACACTCTCGGCCAGAGTGTTATCATTATTATCATTCCGGCTCGTGTCCCCCAAAGCCGGGAACTGCTCAACAAGGGATACGAAATAAAAAACCTCCTCGTCACTCCAAGAGGACACGGTGTTTAAAAAATATATATGCGGCACGCACGTGTAGACAGAACGGCGGACATGAAACGACTGGCTTTTGCTGAGCCGAAAACTAGATTGGATTTGGCTGAAGACACTCTGTTGCCGGACAATATTCGTTGGCTACGCCAAAATCGCTGCGGTTTGCATGCGGTCCGCCACCAAAACTGAAGCGGGAAAAGCCTCGGCGATTTGTTGGACCGCGAGGGCTGCGGTACTGCACGGGCCAACGGTGGTACGCACGAACTGGTGACGTCCTATCATGTGATGCGCGGACCGTGGTCCAAAAGAGCAATTTGGTCCATCGTGTGGATCGGCCTTAAGCTGAAAGAGTTACAGCCCACCGTTGTAGTCTGGCGGCCGCTATGGTCGGGAGGCGACTCGTCGGCCCAAGAATTGTTTGTAGCGGCTTATGGTCCGAGATTAACGTAAATTGTCGACCATAAATATAAAAATGGAACTTCTTGATGCCAAAAATTAAGGCAAGTGCCTCCTTTTCTATCTGGCTATAGTTTTCTTCGGTCTTTGATAGCGTCCTAGAAGCGTAAGCAATGGGTCTTACCGTGCCGTCTTTCATAACTTGCGATGACACGGTGCCAAGACCGTACGCAGACGCATCGCATGACAGCTGCAATGGTAGCACCGAATCGTAGTGCGCAAGAACTTTGGCAGATGGTGGCACTGTTTTGATGGCTTGAAATGCATCCTCGCATTTTTGGTCCCAGGACCAGGAGACATGCTTCTGTAACAATCTGTAGAAGGGCGTAACAGGCGTTGCCAATTGCGGCGTAAACTTGCCATAGTACCTAGTTAATGAGCCCAAGTAGCGAATGCAGATGTGCTATGTTAGTGGGTGCTGGGGCTTTCAGAAGAGCTTGAACTCTTTCGTTTGTTGGTTTCACGCCCGTCCTACTGATAACATGGCCAAGATAACTTGCCCAAAATCAGACAAAAACATGCAGACATTTGGTTTGTATGTTTTATTGTTTCTTTTGTCACGATCGACGACACGCCACACGTGGTCCCGAACTACCGCTTTATTTTCCGGCACGCCAACCTTCCGCACCACACAACCACACACCGAGTTTTTCCCTTCTTTCCACTCTCCTCCCGCACGCTCGCGCCGCTGTCCTCCCCGCACTCACGCCACCTGTTCGTCGCTCAGTCAACTACCGTCGATCCCGCGCCTGGCCTCCGAGAACCGCGGCTCCTCGTCATGGGTCTTGGGCTGGCTTGCCGCGGGTCTTGCGCGTCGCAACTCTCCCCCCCCTCGAATCGTGAAGCTGTGCTGGTAGGGAGGGGCCATGGCTCATGGTAGAGCATCAACTGATCAGCATGGGCAGTAGTTCGATGACGTCCTGTAGCAGGATCGCTCAAAACAAAGTTATTGTCACCTAATCGTTTGATTACACAATAAGGTCCACTTCGCCGCGGTGCCAATTTCGCCGAAACGCCCTTGGCCGCATCACTCAAGGTATGGGAATCCAGGAGCACAAGGTCACCCTCTTTGATGGTTGTTGCCTGACGATGACGGTCGTAACAGGATTTCTGCACCTTCCAAGCAGCTGCCTGATGTGACCGAGCATACTGGAGGGCCTCTCCAAGGCACCGCTGGAGTTCCGCAGCAAGTGCATGGTGTGCTGCTTTTGGAGGCTCTGTGTCTTCCTTGTCGCTTGTAGGTTCCCATGGGGTGCGCAACTCGCGGCCGTAACACAACAATGCTGGAGTATATCCGGTGACAACACTCTCGGCAGTACGCATGGCAAGGGCGATCTCAGGTATGTGCCGGTCCCAGTCTTTGTGGTTGGAGCAGTATGCCCGTAGACACTGCTTAATTGTGCCATTGTGACGCTCCACCATTTGGCCAGCCGGCCGGTAAGGCACTGTGTGGCGATCTTTGATGCCCCAGTGTTTCAAGAGGTTGCGCCATAGTGTGCTAACAAAGGGCTTGCCATTGTCACTGGTGATGGCCACAGGTGTGCCATGGCGGCAGAAGACTTGCACCATGCACTCCAGTATTTTCGCACTTGTTGCTGCTCGTAGAGGGAAAAGCTCTGGGAACTTCGTAAATTTGTCAATAACTACCAGCAAGTATTTGTGGCCCCGGGGTGTAGATGGCAAGGGCCCGATAATGTCAACACTGAGCTCTTCCATGGGTGATGTTGCCCACTGACTGCTCATGAGGCCCTCTGGTTTCTTGCGCCGAGCTTTTGTGCGCTGACAGACAGTACAGCACTGCACATACTTTGATATATCTGCTCGCATGCCCAGCCAGACGAATCGTGCAGCCACACGCCTCAGAGTTTTGAAAAATCCAGCATGGCCTGCAGTGGGATGGTCGTGGGCCACCTTCAGTGCCAGCTGCCGCAAGTGACTAGGTAACCACGCTACCTTGTGGTTGCCTCTTTGCTGAACCAGCAATCCGCTTGGCTGCAGTTCCGTTGTTTCGGCCAGATCACGAAAGAGGCGATGATCAGGGTCCGAACTTGGGAGCTGAGTCCCTTGGACCACTGCCTTCAGCTTTAAGAGGCGGTCATCACGAGCCTGTTCTTGTACCAGCTGTGTTGTGTCACTCAGCAGCGAAGAGTCAACCTCCGAGGCCACAGCTACTTCATCAAATGTAATTTTGCCTTCAGGTTCTGGAGCAGCAATGGGGAACAGCGTCTCATGTAGGTTGTCACTTGGGTTGTCTTCACACTGGAGAGGGGCTCTACTCAAGGCATCAGCGGGTATGTTTGCCAGCCCTCGTCTGTGCTTGATTCGGCAGTTGAAGCCCTGCAGCCGAAGAACCCAACGCTTGACCCTGGGTGAAGCTTGGTCGGTATGAAACATCCATGCCAGGGAGGAGTGGTCACAGTGTATTTCAAACTCCGTAAATTCAAGATATGCCCTGAACTTGTCCACTGCCCAGACTACTGCCAGGCATTCCCACTCCTGGACAGTATAATGGCTCTCGGCTGCTGTAAGGACTCTGCTAATGAAGGAAACAGGCTGCAGACCATCAGGGCCAGCCTGCAGCAGCACAGCTGCAATGCCAATGCCACTTGCATCTGTCTCCACCACAAAGGGTCGATTTAGATCTGGGAGGCTTATAACAGCATCCTGAGCTAAGGCCTGCTTGAGTGCAGTGAAAGCCTGTTCTTGGCACTCCTCCCACTGCCATGGCTCGTTCTTCTTCAAAAGGTTGGTCAGTGAATGTGCCGTCAGTGAAAAGTGAGGGATGAAGCTTCTATAGTAGCCGGCAAGTCCCAGGAAGGCTTGCAGCTGCTTAACTGTACTGGGTCTAGGGTAATCCAGCACTGCACGCACCTTGTCCTCATCTGGTCTGCACTGCCCAGGGGAGATGATGTGACCTAAAAACTTGAGGGACTGACGGCAGACCTGTACTTTATCTGGATTAATCGTAAGGCCAGCACCCTCAATGCGTTGTAGCACTTCCCTTACATGTTCAACATGTTTCTCCAGTGTCTCTGAGTATACAAGGACATCATCTAAAAATGCCATAGCAAAGTGGTGATTGATTCCCTGCAGCACCCGGTCCATTAGGGTTTGAAAAGTTGCTGGACCACCTGCCACCCCGAAGGGCATCCTCGTAAATTCAAATGTACCTTGATGGCAAATGAAGGCCGTTTTAGCTATGTCAGCCTTGCAAACAGGAATTTGGAAAAACCCTTGGGAGAGATCAAAGCTGGAAAACCACATTGCTCGGCCCAACTGCGCTAGCAGCCAGTCAGTTCGAGGCATTGGGTAGGCAGGTACTCGGGTGCGTGCATTTAACGGACGGTAGTCCACAGCGAGCCGGTAGCCTCCAGACTTCTTTGCAACGAGCACTGGGGCGCTAGTCCATGGGCTGGTGCTTCGTCTTATAAGGCCCTGTTGTAGGAGGTCATCCACACAGCCCTCAATGATCTTCTGCTTCTTTGCATTCACTGGACGTAGCTTGCATCTCACGGGCGCACTGTCCCCCGTGTCAATGAGGTGCTGAGCCAGGGTGGTACATCCCGCAACTGTAGTAAACAGATGGTTAAAGTCATCGAGAACTTTACTCATGCTTGGGTGTAGTTCCCTGGTGCCAGCCTGATGCATGTTCTCTATGCCTGGAACTACAAGCACTTCTTCAAAGAGGCTGTGCAAGTGGTACGACTCTCCATCTTCTATTGCAAGTGCTGTCGCTGGGTCCTTTTCACGCTTAGCAAATGGCACCATGCACTGTGGATCGGTTCCAATCGTCCACCCACCCAGCGATACATGTAAAGAGATGCCTGTTGCTGTTAAAAAATCTCTGCCCAGCACAATGTCCCGACACAAGTCTGGCACACACAGGAAGCGTTGATTGCGGCTGCTTGTGGCCCACTTTATTTTGCACTTGAGGGAAGTCGTCGACTGAGACCAACCTGTTGCCAGGCGGAGTGCTTGTTCCTGTGTCTTGGGTTTGGCGCCCGCCTCGACCGCTACCCTTGCCGCCGGCAATCCAAGCAAGCTCACACTCGAGCCTGTGTCCAGTAGGGCCTGGAACGTCGTCCTCCCGATCTGCACTTCCAGGAGAGGCTCCTTGTTGCCGGCCAAGGCCGCTACTTGCAGCGCAGTCTCGTAGGTGCTTGCCGGTGCAGCACCTACCGTCCCCCGTTTCCCGTACACTGAGAGCGGATATGTCCGATCCCGTTGCATTGGTAGCAGCGGGGTGGGCCGCCACGCCGACCTGTAGGGCACTCGCGGGCCATGTGACCGACGCCTCCGCAGCGATGGCAGTTGAATTCTCTTTGGTCACGCGGCTGGTACCTTTGGTGCTGTGACGGCGTTGAGAGATGTGGCGTCCTTGTGGCGAATGCGGCCAATCCGTGCAATTGGTCTCGGTGGTAGGAGGGCTGTATCGCCGCGGGGTGCAACGGCCAGGGGGATGCCGCCGGCGGATACTGGAACGGCGCGGCAGCCGCTGTGATCAACCCTCCGGGTTGTGTTCCCGGCACGCCGGCCACGTTTATAGTCGATTGGAAGGCCAAGTCTCTCGCGACTTGGTCAGTCGGGGGTGGTGGTGGCTTGTACTGCATGCGCCTCCAGAAACGCTCCATGAGACCGTCAGCGGCCTTCGCCAACTCCGCGAGACTGCCGAACTGTCTTCCCTCCACCAGATCCTGGAGTTGCGGGTGCATCTGCCGCAGCACGCGGTCAACCTTTTCCGACTCGGGCACTTCGCCGCCAATCCGGTCGTAGTAGGCCGCGATGGTATAAATAAATTCCTTTAAATTTTCTTGGGGATGTTGCGTCCGGTGCTCCAGCTCTTGTTTCAAGCGGCGCTTCGCGTCAATGGAGGAGAATTCCGCAATAAACGCCGCAGTGAACTCCTCCCACGACGCAAACGAGTTCACGAATCGCCACCACAACTTCGCGCTACCTTCCAGCGCAGCAGGCACAATGTGCGTAAGCCTCTTGTCAGCTGCGACACCGCTGACCAAACAAAACGTTTCAAGCCGGTCCAAAAATTCCTCGGGGGACTGATGGTCGTTGAACCCCTTAAACCTTGGAGGCTGACCTGGCTGACCTCCTGTGGAGCGCGGAGCGCAGTCGCTCACCGGTTGAACCGCCGCCGCCGTTGTCGTAGAACCCATAGGCACTGCCTCGGCCGCCATCAGTCTTTGTCTGACAGCTGCCGCGATTTGCTCGCGTTCCATGGTAGATCCGCTCGTCTGCCCCAGCAGATGCTGTACCAATTGTTCGGGAACGTCCACTGTCTCCATGTTCACGTAGATCCCGGACGAGCCCCCACTTGTCACGATCGACGACACGCCACACGTGGTCCCGAACTACCGCTTTATTTTCCGGCACGCCAACCTTCCGCACCACACAACCACACACCGAGTTTTTCCCTTCTTTCCACTCTCCTCCCGCACGCTCGCGCCGCTGTCCTCCCCGCACTCACGCCACCTGTTCGTCGCTCAGTCAACTACCGTCGATCCCGCGCCTGGCCTCCGAGAACCGCGGCTCCTCGTCATGGGTCTTGGGCTGGCTTGCCGCGGGTCTTGCGCGTCACACTTTTCATCTATTCAAGCAGCATATTGCACAAATAACAGATGTTGTCTTGAATAATTTTAGAAGTCACATGCCACCACGAGCGACGTCACACCACAAACACGTGTAGGTAGGCGCACTAGCATGTGTACGTCACCCTGAGGAGAAGGGCGAACGACGTCCGGATTGATATTTCAGATCTTTCTGCAGCGCGTATGCGATGCAATACTTTGCAGGCACAATCGTTCTTGTGCATTGTATGCACTGCGCTTGTCAGCCGAAAGTCGCCAGACCTGGTGAGGGGCCCTCTAACCAAAATGTTTCGGTTCCTGCATTAGGTGTTTCTCTTAGTGAATGTGTGTGCTTTTTTGATAGTCCATCATCGTGCGAGAAAGAAAGGGCCTGCGGCTGTGCACATTCTCTCCTTGGATATACACTCTGTCGCTTATTTTCTTTATTACTCCTTTTTACATTTTTACATCAATGAGTACCCCATGTTCGATGTCGGTTGCAATGAATTTTCTTGCTGCTGTTTAGTGTAGCCAACGTTTCTGTGGCTGCGCCTTGAGCAGTAGTCATTTGCACACATCATGTTTCGAGTGCATAGAAGCTTGTGCACACAAGCCTAATAAGTATTGTGCGTTCTCCTCCCGTGCTCTTGGGAAAAAGTAGTGCAAACAATCACAAGGGCATTTATTGCACCTTTCATAGATCAATGCCTGCTAGCTGAGTCGCTATCCACAAAACATGCCGATGGGTGCGCGACAAATCTAGGAAGTCCAACTCACCGCGACCGGATAACGAGCGAATATGTTCACTCCATGCTGGATCCCAACGCCTGGTCGTTCGCGCGTACGGTCACGCGAATGGTGGTGCGTTCGAAGGAGGCCACGTTAGACGGTCTCGCAGAAGCATGGATCGGCGCCTACGCGGGACGTCCGTGGCGCTCGCCGGCCCGCAACCCAGGAGAAAGCATGTTCTCCCTTGCACCCCCAAGTAACCCTGCCGTGAGGCGGCGTTAGCAGCGCAACACTCGCGCCATCTCTCGTATTGCGCTTCAACTACACCGACCGCCGCGGGCCCCAGGCCACGCGGAGAAGCCGCACTGCAGGATACGGAAGCTTTGCAGGAAAAACAACAGATCAGGGGACTCGTGAGAGTCTCGCATCCCCACAGTATATGTACGTTACGCTTCGCATATGGAGTATGAATGGATTAGTGCCATGGTACCATTTAGAGGCAATACGAAGAAAAGTGAAGAACACTACATTAACTTTTCAGATTAATGAACTTTTGAGAAATCCCCTGCTGACCTCGTAAAGTTTCAATGGAAAAATGTTTCAGTACTACGAACTTCAGAATACCAAGCTTTTCAGAATAACGAACATTATTCAGTTTCCTTGTAATGTGAACAACGCCTCAGTAATACAAAGTAATATTGAGAAATCCGGGGATTTTTAGATTTCTGTGTATCCTTCTCGACAGCCGAAACAGTAGGCTAGCTGACGACAAGGCGCAAATAGCGAACACAGTGACATACGGGTTCAGAAAACTCGAGACTGTGTCTGAGAAAAAAACAATGCGGGCAAGAACATATTGATTTTTTCTTATCTATTGCGGAGGGCAAGACACATCAAGTTTTCCGAGTGCATGCTTCGTCCAGAAAAGTGTCTCCTAGCAGAGGAGGTGCGTCTCTTCCTTCTTTCACCCTTCTTTTTGTGCACGCCTCTTTCTTTCGCACTTCTTTCTGCGGCCGTACTAGCCACACGCATGGAGAAATGTAACCTTCATACTTGTGGGGATGTCATACAGTCGCACTTCGCACTTTCCGGATAGTGTCGTTTACGCGCGCGCTTGTGCTTTGGCATAGTTCAGGTGCCCGTCTCGAGCAAGGCAGTTGCTGTGTCCACGGCAAGGAATGTGAAAAACAAACAAACAGCAAGGAGCGTCACAGCTTGGAGTTGATATGAAGCTACCTTTCTGTCCATAGTTTTCTCCATGTCAGCGTCTGCTTCACGTGTGTCACTCTTATTATGCGGTGCTTTGGTAGTGCGTGGCAGCGGAATCTATGGAAAATAGCAACAGCGCTTCTGAGATGTCAACAGCAACATTTTCGTGGATAGCTCTTATGGTGACAACTTCTGAACTGATGGATTGATGGGCAGAATCGTTAACTTTTTAGCTTTCACTATAACGGCCTTTAGAAATAACGAACAATTTACCACACTCCCCTGAAGTTCGTTATATTAAAATTTCACTGTACAAACAAAAGATTGTAATCTGTAGCCTCCATCCAAGATCTGAAAGCGCCCGTGGCTTGTCGCTGCTCACTCCGCAACATCTTGGGCGCCATGTGCAACTAGTACAACATCTTTCAGTAAGGCTAAGCACTGAGAAACCTAGAATCGATCTTGGAAAGAGTGCTAAATAGTCATGAATACTTTGCTGTCGAAGCATTATGCCAAAAATCTAGAGCAAATACATGCGTCAGGTGGGAACTAACTGTGCAAATGTTGCACGATGACTTGGAAACTATGTTTTAGTGCGCAGCTCCAAACGGCGTGTGGAGGCTCGTAGCCTTAGCTGCACTGCCAACTCATTGTGAGACAGTATATAGATAGATATAAGAGAAAGAAAGCGTATCAGGGGACAACATGGCCACAATTAGTACATGACGGAGTAATTGGAGACATATGGGAGAAGCCTTTGCCCTGCAGTGGGCGTAGTCAGGCTGATGATGATGATATAGATCGATGGCTTATATACGCTTATATATGACTGATGTAAAGAATATACGGTCTGGTAGGTGTTAGTTTGTCAGGTAGCTCTCCTGTTATTGCTGGGTAAGTTGCAGGGTGTAAAGGTATGTTTACGCGATTCCAACCTCCAGGTTCCGGATGAGCAGTTCTTCCACACGGACTACCGGCCACTGATCCGTGATGCTCAGCAGCATGTGCTGGACGAACAGACCCAGTGTGCTCCCCACCTGATGCCACCACCCTTCTTGGTGGACATTGATGGCAACCCGTACCCACCTGCGCTGCAGCGGCTCGTGCCTGGACGGGAGCACTGCCTCGATTCGCAGCTCGTCCCTTACGTGGCTGTGCTTGCTAATGGTGAGGAGCCCTTCCCTGCCTCTTGCCTTACTTGCTAGATGCACTTGGTTACCGAAGGTGACGTGGCACAGAAAATGTGGACACGCACGAAAAAGACATATACAAGTACTTGTGGACGCCTTCCTGCCGGTGGCAATGGAACCTAGAATGCGAGTTAACATTTTTTGCGGCTTTAAAATACATCTATCAGATAACCCACATTCTGTAGCTTGTATTCATACCCAATTATCTGTGTTTTGAAAGCCAAGGCTCCCGGGCATGACAGATCACTGGGTGTGCTACTGGTCTCTTTAGGTGAAGCAGAGATCTTGGAGCCTGTGCGTCCTGTGGAGGATGAGGAAGCTGAGGAACGGCCTGCCATCGATGAAATGATTGAGCAGCTGCAGCATGAGCAGGATCACATGCTAGCAGCTGAAGGGCAGTCCCCACCACGATCGGCACAGCCCCGCCTGAATTTGGGTAGGTGCTTCACTGCTGCTTTGGCTCAAGCAGGCTTATCATACTTCACAAGTAGAATGATCAGAATGATTCATGTGTACAACAGCTTGAAGTACATGTCCTTTTGGCAGGCTGGCATGCAAATAGACACAAGGACGGAAAGACCGTTACAAAGTGCCACATCTAATGTAATGCGTTTGTCAATGTCTTGTCTTGCCATCATTGTGTCTATTTATGTAATGGCTGACCATGGCAACTCATCCAGTTGGTCATTTTATCATGTATCTTTTGTTCTGCTCAACTCCTGCAAAAATTTATGACTAACAAAAGCACTGTGCACAACCGAGAGCTTAAACTTTCAGCCTGTCTGCCATGCAGGCCATGCAGGCCATTCTCCAGGAGGCCACCACAGCAGAGTTGGAATGCGACGCACCGGTGATGTTGAAGGCGTACGGCAATCTTCGGGCCATTGGCAGTCACGGGATGCAGAGCAGCCTGGTCCGTCTTCCGAATCTGGGTCTGGTAGCACTAGCGGCAGCAGTGCCAGCAACGCAGCTGTGCCCTCCCGACTCGCTCGCTGCTTCCTTGGGACTGCCGCAAAGTCAGCGCTGGTAGCCAACTCGTTGCACCGTGCCGCCACGATGGCTGATGCTGAGCTAGCCTTGTACCATGCAGAGAGTCAACGACGCCGGCAGAGTCTGGAGGTCAAAGTGGTGAGCCATTCCTGCCGTTGTATTGAGTGTCAGAGGCAGACGTGTATGCTAATTGCGAGCCCAAGGTTGTGTGGCTCTTGCCACATCAATCGGCACCTAAAGGTTAAAACCCAAAGCAGAAAAATACAAAACCGCCCACAGGCAATGCCACAATTCTTTATCTCCAGACTGACCCTTCACAAAACTCTGCGTATCCTGCAATCCAAATACTAATCCAACGCCATGCACTTCTAAATCAGAACCTCACCCCGGAGATGCCAGGTGGCATGGTGCCTGGGTAAAGTCCACGCCAAATGCGATCACGGAGAAATCATGTTCCTTATTTTTCGTCCTAACCCTGCAACCCTTTCTTTCCACGCTGCGAGTTTCCTTCTGCCGGCATCCCCCCCCCCCCCCCTTTCAATTTTGGTGGTGCAGCTTACCCTCGAGAGCCCGCCGTAGCGCCCGAAAAGGAAGTGAACTTCTTTAGATTTTTCTCGTACCAAATTTCAAACCCTACTTGGACATATCGAAAGCAGAGTGCAACTTTAGCTTATTTAAAAAAAAGAAAATCGCCAATATGATGTGGCTTTCTGCTCCCCAGAGGTCACTGGCAGTACTTCATCATCGATGCTAGGAGCTGGCACCTAAAGCTCAGTGAATGCACTCTTATAATATATACATGACCAACTATGGTCCTGTAGAGTTTTGTCAAAGAATAGCTATGCTGTAGTTTCCTTGTGCACTTTCTCTGGCTGACGATGATAGTGCATGTAACTGAGAGCCATCTTCTGTCAAGAAAATTAATGCTCTCCACAATGGTGCCAATGCAACAGACAATCAAAACGACACACAGACAGTTGCGCAGCTATAAGCGAGTGAACCAGTGAGCCATACTCCTTTGCCTACCTCCTTGCCTACCTCTCCTCGATTTGGTTTCTTGTGATGGTAACGGTCATTGTCTGCATTCTCGCCATATAGAAGCTGTGGCTATTGGGGATGTGATCACTTTTATCATGTTGAATGTCACTCAACACTTGACCCATCGGCTTATACAGCCAACAGTGTTTCTGGCATCGTGCTGAGCTCTCCTTTTTCCCACGGTGTCAGGAACGTTTTTGGTTGCTTACTTCGACCCCTTCGGTACCGAAAACACAGTTTGTACCTTGAAAGTGTTTGTTGTATCTGGGCATGACTGGTATTCATGTTTTTTTTTTCTTTACAGGTGTGTGAAAACCTGCTGCTAAACAAACGCCGTGTCAATAACAGTCGTGCCAGATCCACCGCCAAGAAGAAGCCCTCTGGTGTCCAAACGCGCTCCTCGCGAGCAGTTCCCAGTTCAAGGTTAGCCAGAGATGACTTCGAGGTAAGCGTAGATTAGCTCTTTGTATTGGGGTCTAGCCATTTTGTGTTACTTGGTGGTTTTCAGCTCCATTCACCAATCCAATCACCTTCCTTGCAGCACAGTGTCACCCATTCATATTTAGTTTGGTCAGTCATTGTTAGCACAGTTTAATATCTAATTTTGCTTGAATTTTTGGACCTTCAACCTCAACCAGTTTAGTAGCACTGCAAAACAAAGGTAGCACGACTCTACCGAACATACCCTGTTGTGCCAACTAATGTTGTTCTGATTATTTGTGCACTTGGCTCACTCTCGGTTTAAATTTGTTTGGTATTGTGGTATTGCAGCTCATAATGCAACACTGTCAGGTCATGCTGGACTCGAAAAATACATTGTGGTTATGATAGCCACTCCTTCACCTTAACAGAATGTAATGATGTTGCCATCCGCTATTGTAGCCTTCAATAACTTCAATGAACTCGACAGTATAACTCACTTCACCTCTTCCGAGGCTGAAGCCATTCTTTTGATATGTAAGAAAAATAAGAAATACTATATAATCAGTAACAGAGTATGAAGTGACTTGCAGCAGTTTATTTTGTCTTGCTTTTTGCATGATGCAGTATTGTATTGAATTGATTTGTGAGTGAGAAGGAATGTGGTGTTGGAGCAAAGTGCTTGTGAATTCTTGTGGCTAAAGTACTTCTGGTTGATTGCTTGAAATTAACCAGTGTTTTAATATGAAGTGCCTATCTACACTTTGTTCTCACTGATAAAGCTTGCTTCAATGAAGTGTTGTACCCTATAACAGGCTTAGTGGTGCCACTTTTCATCCTTTGTATCAAGGGAGGTTAGATAACACAACATAAAAAAATGAGCGTGTCAGAACTTTCTGGGTAAATTTTGCTTTATGCTGGTACGTTGCCAAAGGAAACTTATAGCAGTGAGCAATGGAACAAAGAACATATCCTTTCATTCTCTTTGACTTGACGCCAAAAAGTGCAGATCTGACAAAAACCTTTTTTTGTGTAGGATCCCGATGACATCAGCTTGAGTTCCACTACAGACACCGGTGCAGTCTTTTCTGAAAGCTCTGAAGGCAGTCAAAGGTGAATATAGGTCTTTGTCACAATTGAATGTTCACCATTCTTAGCAACGAAGTTCACCATTCTTAGCTTTATTTCTTGCTTTTTTGTTTATTTAATAGTTGCAGTGACTCTGACTACTCAGACTGGGTTGAAGAACCGAAGTCTCGCAAGGCTGCCTCTAAGAGTAGTCCTAAGAAGCAGCGGCGAATCATCCAGCGACCTGAGGAAGATGACGATGATGAAGAGCATGAAGGGAGGGTTAAGGAAGAAGCAGAATCTATTGTTGAGGATGACTCTGATGAAGACGATGTCGTGGTGGACGACGAGATTTCAGATGATGACGATGACAGTGCTGAAACTATCCGCCCGGTGAGACATAAAGCAGCAGCAGTGGACAGTGATGAAGACTACGTTGAGGTGACAGCTCGCGCACGGAAAAAAAAGCACCTTGTTCGCAAAAAGCAACGCAAGAAAAAGCCTCCCATAAAATCGTCCTCAACAACCCCAACACCTTCTTCATCCGGAGCCGGTAGCAGCAGGCAACCTCCAGTGAGTGTTATTCAAAAACAGCACTGTCAGCTGACATTAATAGACACCTTTTGATAATTCATAAGTGTGCTTCCCTGCAATTCATATTTGCCAAACTATGGGCATCACCGGTCATTGTTCATGGGAAAGTGAAGTGCTGGCTGCCCATGGTTTCTACATGGTTTCATCACGACAACCACATCTACATATTCATATTTTAACACAAGAAAACTGTGCTTGGGCATGCACTTGGCAAAAATTACTGCTCCGCCATTAGTTGAGCAATCTGCCTCGCAGGAAGGAAAGCTAGCTTTACAGTTATGGAAAGGGTCATTTACATTCATCTTCGGAAGCATGTTAATACCCATGTGCATCACACGGGCATGCCAGAGGAGTGCATAGAAGTCATAATGGAAAGCAAGCAGAGGCATTTCAACAACCGTAATTTGTGGTCAGAATGAAAACAAAATAAGATCATATTGATTCACACTGACCAGAGCCCACTTGGCTTAAAAGAAGAACATGTGCCACTATTATTCGTGGTTTAGCAAAGCCACTTGACAATCTTGTGGAGCTGGAGAAAGCTGACCTGAACAGTCTTAATTCTTCGTTCTTCACCTCAGTGATCCCCCGTTAGTTCGTCCTGGTGCTTGGAAAAGCAGCACAGTAGCACTAAAAAAAAAAAGAAGAAAGGGCCCTTTTTTAATATAAGCTGTTGTGTGTTGATTTGCACTGCCAAAAAGGCAAGTCTTTTTACTAGATTTGAGGAAGTAGAAGAAATGCTGGATCATTTAGTATGTTGGCATTAGCCAGGTTTTTTTTTTTTTTTTAATACTTTTTAAGAAATCTGGTATAGTGCATGTTTGCCTGTAACTGAAGCCCAGCTATCCTACTAAGTCAAAGATGTTGAAACTGAAAGTGTACTTTAACTTCAAGTAAATGGTGAAAGGAATCGACCAAATAGGATGTTGGCCATGCATGTGAAAAAGAAAAGGGTGTTAGCAAACAGTGAGCAACCGGTCAAGGTGGCACAAATGCCCGTGTCAATGCAGGCTTGGTTTTAAAGCAATAGTTCTCTGTGGCTCTTTCTCCCACTTTGAGTTTGTATGCACATAGCTTTGTCTGGCTGTTTATGTGACGTTGAGGGTGACCTTGACGCATGCAAATATAGTTGCATAAAAAAATTGTTTCCGATAGTTGGTTACAAACCCTGTTCCCCCAGCTCAAGAAGCCCCATGCTCTAACCATTAAGCCACAGACACATGCCAAGGCAAAATAAAACACCTTTATGAATTTTCCTCGTGCAAGCCAGTGCTTTAAGACACTTGGCAAATTAGGCACATTACATAGCAATAATTTACTTATGAAAAATGAGCAAGCACATTTTTTAGCTGATGATGAAGACAATGAAGACGTCATGTCTCATAGTCATATCATGGCTTTGGCACGTAAAACTTCAGAATTCAATTCGACAATGAAGATAAAAGTTACGGGATGCATTTGGCACGGAAATTTGCTCTGTGTCTCTCATCACACTGTGGGACGTTTCTTCAAGGTAAAGTATGTTGTGTATTGTAATTCAACATGTTTCAAAAGTGCTGAATCAAAGTTCGGCTTTCTCTGCCTTGTACACTGTGGTTACTGAGAGACACATCCGTCAATGAAATCTGCAGCACCTCTCTTGTCATAATGTGCCATTTTGCCTTGCTGGCTGATGAAAGCCTTGTGTGCGCAGATTCCCACATTGCATGAGATCGCCATTATCTTTATTATTTTTCAATGGAGCAGTTAATGATGCCAAATAGTCTGCATGAGTTTACTTTCACGCATCTTTCATGTGGATGCTAACTTTGGTCTTTTTTGCAACACTTCATGGCAATGTTATTGTTGTGAATCAAGAGGATGCTTTAGTTGAAACCGTCTGTTTTCAAACATGGGAAATGCAGGATTTAACCAGTTTGAGTGAAGTTTGCTGCAATTAAAAAAAGAAAGTCTAGTTGTTGTAACTTTTGCCAGTAGATCTTTATTTAGGTCCATTAAGCTTGAACTACATGCCACGCATGTGATCGGCATGGCTTAGCTAATGAGGGCAAAGCTAGTAGGTGGCAAAAACAGTAGCAGTAACCATTGGCAGAGCGATGACAGCATGCTAAAACACCTTGTTAATTTCTTTGGAAGGCACTTCTCTGATACCTCGTTGCATTTCTTTTCCTCCCCAAGAAGCAGAACCAGAGACAGGTGCCACAGGTTCAAGTGAATGAGGAAGCCAGGACGCCACCTCGGAGCAGTCGCAGCAAGAAATCAAAAAAGAGCTCCAAGCGTGCGTCTGAGAAAATTCTGCGACACCCGGAGTGGCTGATGGACATGGTGCCACGCAAGACACCTTACTTCCCACAGATTGGCGACGAGGTGGTATACTTCCACCAGGGACACCAGTCGTACGTGCAGGCTGTGAAACGCTGCCGAATATACCACATCCGGGACCAATCCCAGCCCTGGATGCGACACCGGCTCAGGGTGAGTGATCGTTTGCTAGATTTTGGCAAGATCTTTGCTAAAGCAGCGTTAAAGGCCAACTGAAACAAAACTTTTGTATTTAATGTTAAGCTATCTTGGCAAAGCTGCAGGGCTGGTAATTGTCTCATTTTCTTATTAACAGGCCATAAATGGCACTTCAACAGATGTTGCACGCACCTGGTCGTTAGTGGATATGATGCGATTCTTCCCATCACATGGCCTCAGATTTTTTGCGCGTTGCGAGCACCATCTAATTTGGAACTAGACTCTTTATGTGGTCCAAAATTTCATTGAAGTTAGCCTTTATGTGTTTCCGAAACCCTACAACCTTCTATAAAACATTGCACTTGAAAGATACTTGCAAAATGCATTATGAATAGGGTCCTTTGTTTTCGGGTAAAACCCGATAATACCAAATTTTTGCACCCAGAACGAAATGTATGAAAATCTGGTTAGACCTGACCTTTCCCCGAAGTTTTCCCTTTCGTAAAGGATAATGAATGCAGTTGTTACAAAACTAATGAATGCTGCCTACCTTTGGTGAGCATGTGGTCAAGATATATCATGTTTTTAACATATTAAATATAGTATATACCTTGTTTTCACTTAAAACTCCAGCGAAAACGGTCTCATAATATATATATATATTAAGCGCCTACAAATGCCATGTCTACATGAATATGACATTGGCGCATTGCATCACACGTTCAGCATGTCTCATATATTTCAATGAAGGTAGTGTGCTAGAAAGTTAAATGCAGCACTTACATTGCTCTGCATTTCGAATGGTAGCTATGACGTCAGGATGCTTACCTAACTATTCATCGCATACAAAGAAGGGTAATTCCATTAATTTTGTTGCAAGAGCGTATATTGTGAACCAGTGTCACAACAGACAAGAATGAAAGGTCTGGCAGGTCTAGGATGGACATACAAATGCTCTTAATGCATATGATGATGTACTACGTCAACAAGGTCTTGCAAGATGAAGAAAAGCATCACACCTCCTGTGAAGCATGCCCTATGCTCAACCTTTAGTACTTTTTTTTTGTTAGAAAAAAGTGCAGAGAACAAAGTAAGAAATAGCCAAACCCATTTCTATTTGTTGTATTTGTTTTGTTTTTTATGTATTAATAATGCCTGACAATAAGGTTTAGTGGATGTGAATTCAACAAGTGATCTGCAAGCACCTCTCTTTGTCATTAAATTTTGTGTGAGTGAATACGCATCTGTGTCCAAAAAGGGAATATTACACGTGTTATGATTTGTAAATTTTGCCGGAAAATCTCGGACTCTGGGCTACCAGACAAAAAAAAATTTCTCTCTGGTTTTTCTTTCTAAACATAACACCCAATTTTACCCCCCCCCCCCCCCCCCCCCCCGATTTTCAAACAACATAAAAACCCAGAAACGAAGGAGCCTAATTATGAAACACATTGCTTGTGCAATGTGTAGGAGTTTCAAGACAGAGATTTAAGACAGAAGTAGTTTCTTCGTATTGTGCGTTGCAAGGAATGTTAGCTTTAAAAGAATGTGAGGGCTAATTGCAGATGCGCCATCACCGAAATTCTCTCATAAATGCTGTGTTGGCATGTTTATGTGTGTGCAGGAGCAGGAACTCTTACGTGTGCTGGACGTGAAGTTTGAGCTGTGTCCACCTGTGCACCTGTGCTGCCTGCGTGTAGTGCCCATCGAACCTCACCGGAGTCAGATGGATGGCGAGCCCTTTGACATTCGCTACCATGACATGCCGGACGTCATTGACTTCATTGTTCTGCGTCAAACTTATGACACAGCTATGCGCCGAAACTGGAAGCCTCGTAGGTTGCTGTCTTGCATTTTCCTCTCTTCCTCCTTGTAGGCAGTAGGTAGGCACTGCACTTTTCAAATGAAAAATAAATTCTGGGGTCTTACGTGCCAAAACCACGATGTGATTATGATGTACACTGTAGTGGGGAACTCAGGATTAATTTTGACCTCCTGGGGTTCTGTAACGTGTCCTGAATGCACGCACACAGCGTTTTGGCATTTCAGCCCCATTGAAATGCAGCCAACCACAGCCGGGCTTTGATTCCGCACCTTTGGGCTTCGCAGTGCAATGCCATAGCCACTATGCCACCATGGCAGGTGTACTGCACTTTTTGAGGACACCCTTTCAAAGGAGATTAATCTCAACAGTGGTGAATGGTTTGGGCAGCTTACCAAACAGGTGGTCGTGTTGCCAAATCAATTTTTGTTCAGTACCCTCGTTAATGAGAAAAATTTGATAATTTGAACTCATCCTTTGGTCCCGCCAAATGTATGCGCTATTTATTGGCATCAAAGTTTCTTTAATTCAGACATATTTGGCTGCGCACCAGTTAATTTTGGCTGAACCTATGAGCACACCAAGTGCAGAGCATTGCTAATATGCAGTGAAAAAGATAAGCAGGGCCGACACTTCCTACTAAAATGAAGCTGCGTTGCCATAGTAGTCACTGGTAATAACAACTATATTTTGACACTGCATTGGCTGCATGTCTTCAAAGCTGCATGGTCACCATCCATGGTCTTGATGGTAGTGACCACAGAATCATCAGTCGCTGTTGTGGCGAGTACTGATTTCGTTTTGATTCAGCGCAAGGTATATGATGTCACAAACACCGCAGGAACTGAAAAGGATGAAAAGCGATTCTACTGTGGCTTGTGCACTGACATCAAACCTGCGAGTGACATCATGATGGATGATTAGTTGCTGGCCAGCTCATTGGTGTAGAGCTCATCCGGTAGTGAAAAGCATGTCTTCTTAGATTGAGGACACACGTATCGCACTGCAAAAGAAAATGCAATGCCCTTGTGACTGAGCAGCTATCATTAAGAAAGATCAGAGCTTGCATGCTGATTTTGTGCAGCACAGAGGCGAGGGCATTTAATTTCGTTAATAGATAACGATACCTTGACGTAGTAAGCATTTGTTTACGTTTTCTGGTCTCTTCAATAAGTCACCAATTCAGACAGTTTTAACAGCCCTGTTAGGCAGCTTACAGAAATGCAGAAAAGGTCAGTTAATTTTGTATTGTTGCACCATGCAGACAGGTTAAAGTGGTCGCATCATAGCTTGCACAAATATTTTATTTGTGCCCCTTCTGATGAATGTGTGAGAAACTTGAATGTGACCAGAAGTCCACATGATGCGCAGATGACCGGTTTCGGAGCATCATCGATGATGCTTGGTGGATGGGGACCATCGAGAGCCAGGCACCACTGCAGCGCGAGTTTCCTGACTCCATGTTTCAGTGCTTCATTGTCACTTGGGACAACGGGGAGACAGAGCGCATGAGCCCATGGGACTTTGAGCCTATTGACTGCAATCGTAAGAAACTGTCGCATGCCCTGCTGTCTCTTCTGTTTGCTCCTCTCTGGTCACCCATAGTCTAGTCAACAATGCAAAGACGCAGTGCAACAATGCAACGACTAGCCCCCAACCTTAACTCTTCAACTGTCAGTTGATAGCAGGGGATGTATTCTGTGACAATTGCTTTCGACAATAATATAGCCTTGGCCATGCCTTTGCCGTCAGCGCATGCTAGTTGGCTGTTTTACGAAAAATCTGATGAGCGATTGGCTGGTTGATCACTATATCATCCGATTTTGCTCATCCTACCAATCAGTGCATGCTTGATGGGGATAGTATTGCTGAGGCGACACTGTCGCCGAAAATGATAACCACAGAATACATCCCCAGTACTCATCTCTGAGCATATGTGGGAAGCTTTTCTTGTACTCGGCACTTTCTTACAATCCATTTAGCCTATATCTCCAATACTGGAGCCTTATGAGCGTAATCTAACTAATGTTAGTTGTTTTTGTACATATTTAGTTTGGTTTCAACATGCAGGCTCATTTGGAGCACATTGCTTTCAAGATTGGTCACCTTTGCAGCTGGCCATCATATGATTGCACTGTTGCACGTGAGAATATGACATCTTGACAGAAAAACATGAAAATAAAAAGATTACGAGTGGTAACAAAATACAGTAAACTTCTGTTGATTTGACCTCGACCGAAGGTCCCGGCTGGCGTCCATGCATTTCTATAGACTCAAACTTCCGTTATTTTGATCTCGAGATTGGCTTTTGCCAAATAATTCGAACTTTACTGGTCAGCTTCACCGCAATATACGTATGCGGTGTATGCATACATAGTTTATTGCGGTCAAGCACATCAAGAATGGAAAGGGCCCACTGTACAGGATATAGTACGCATTTCTTAATTATAAAGGCATGCACGTGCTGTGTCCGGTCACAGTAAGGGCACTTAGATGCCTGATAAGAATACTGGCAGCCATTCAAAGCTGTTTCTGACGTTGCTGTGGAGATTCGAGCCCTTGTTTTGCCCGCCATGCCTCTTGCATATCTGAGACCGTTAACGGGGCCTAGTGCGCATTCCTTAATTATATGTGCGCACATGCGCCGTGCACCAAGAAGCTGTGAAAAACATGTGTGTTTTGGGAAAGTTAGCGAAAAGGAAGGTGGCAAGAGTAAGGTAAAAAAACTCGCTATTCAGGGAGACGTTTAAAGCCAACAATATAGCCGGAGGAGTGACCCCTTCTTTCTGCGTGGTGTTACGGCGAAGCAAACTCTAAAGGCTAATATTGCCAAATGAATCTGCGATTTTTCCGCTGTTTCTTTAAATAGACCAGTTTCGTTGGTACCATCAGGATCGAATTAACACAAGTCGACTGTACTTGCAAATTGTTGGAGGACAAGAATGTAATCCATCAGGCCATAACTAGATTTTACAGTAGATATGTGTAAGATGCACAGCCTTAGTAATGTGCCAGAAGTGTCCACTATTGCATCAAATACAGTCGAACCCACATATAACGATACCAGTTTTAACAATATATCGGTTATAACAATAAGAAGCTGCTGCACCATCTACTTTTGTATGTTTTCCATGGTGAAATAACCTGCTTACTACAACGCCCTGATGCCGCATTATCGGTTATAATGACGAAGTCTGGCTGCTAGGTGTCCGAGCCGAAAGGTAGTAAAATGCGAAATCCTTGAAAAGAAAAAAAAAAAACGAGAAATTTGAGCCGCTGCACTATGGGCTGCTGCTCCAACAGCCGCCGCGCACTTATTTTCCAGCCATCGCCTCGCGGCTCTCTCCTGTCGCCCTTCCACTCCTCTGAACACAAATGGCCCATGCGCCCATAACTCTTCCTCACCCTCCGAAACACGAATGGGCCGCGCCAACTGCGCAGCAAGCAGATTGCTCGCATGTTGCTGGCTGGCTCCTGATTCAGTGCAGTTCTGCGAACAGCTTAATCGCTCGCATACGTTTTTGTTGGTTGTGTCGAACTCGTTCCTGGCCACACGGTTTCTCAACTTCGCTTGACTCACTGCCGAAACGGAAGATAGCTGATCCGCCCACTGTTCATCGGCAATGCACGACATTGCCGGTGAAAAGAAAGCGCAAGGCTATAGATTTGGAAACTAAGTGCTTCTAACCAATGAGACGATCGTCACGAACATGCTTGCATCGGATAGCGACGGCAACAACGGCAGCGATACCCGCCGTGGCTGCTCAGTGGCTATGGTGTTAGGCTACTGGGCACAAGGTTGCGGGATCGAATCCCGACCACGGCGGCCGCATTTCGATGGGGGCGAAATGCGAAAACACCCGTGTACTTAGATTTAGGTGCACGTTAAAGAACCCCAGGTGGTCGAAATTTCCGGAGTCCTCCACTACGGCGTGCCTCATAATCAGAAAGTGGTTTTGGCACGTAAAACCCCCATAATTTAATTTTTTTTTTTTAATGGCAGCGATGACGAGGTAGGGCAGGCTGCCTAAACGTTGGCCTCACAGGAGGCCTGGCAGATGATTCAGTCCCTCTAGGGCTTCGTTCTCACGAGGAACCTTCCGCTGCACTACGTGGAGTGCTTGGATGCCTTGAAGAAGGATGTCGGCAAGCTTCGTGTAGAGCATGCGTGGCTGACAGACGTAGGCTTTTCTCGTGCAAGCCAGTGAGAAGCACTTGGTGAGATGCTTGTGGCAATCTCTCCTCAGCGTTTCTTCTGGATTTCTCAAGCTGACAGGCTGCCACGGCAGCCTTCTCGCAATTTTTAAGAGGCCCATTTTAGGGCCACCAAAGTGATGCCTCAGTGGTGCTCGCATATCTCTTGCCACCCATGACACCTCTTTGCAGTCGTTATAGCCGTGCCATTCTTTACCGCTGACAGCCGCGGCTTTTTAAACGCGATCGGAGCGCCCAGGAAGCAGTTAAACGAGTGAACACAATCAGCAGCCGGGTGGAGGAAGGTGGTGGAGAGGAGCACCGGCCTCCCTGCCTATATAGTTTTCTCATATCAGCTCTGCGATCCCCCTATTTTGATTTTTTCATGCAACCTGGTTATAACAATTATCGGTTATAGCAATGGAATTTTCGTGGCACTTGAATATTGTTATAAGTGGGTTCGACTGTACTACAGTAAAACTTTGTTAATACAGATTTCACGGGATTAAAAAAAATATGTGAATTAGCCGCATGTCAAATTATAAGATGTTTTAAAACAAATGTTCATCCATGTGGCTTTGTTTAATTAAAAGATCCAGATCTTCACGGCTTCCTTCGCAGTGAATCAGTGGCGCAAGACATGCCTCTTCATATGAGTAGACAAGCTTTTCATCAGTGCACATGAATCCCTATTCTTTTGTCGGCAGTAAGTCTGCAACATATTGTCCATCGCGATATAGCCAGAATCGCCTTTCATTCTTGGCGACCTTCACTGTGTTTGTGACCTTGCGTGCTCGTTGCACTGAATCAAAACAAAACCACTGTTCACCGAAGCTACTGCAGATAAATATGGTTTTTCAATGTGATTACGGATGGCAACCACACAGTTTTGAAGATGAGCAGCAGGCGCAGTTTCGTGAAAAGGCCAAAGCGGGCTTCATGTCATTCTTGTACGGTTCGTGCTCGTGATTATGGTAGTGCGGACTCTGCCACTTTGTTTTTGTTGGACTCTGGTGCCACTTTTGCTATGTTGTGGCACTTGGCGCTATTCGAAGGTCGTTTGAATTAACTGGCATGCAACCAAATACATCAGAATTAACCAGAACTTGAAGCCATTAAATAATGCATAGACTTGCAAGGACTAGAGGGCTAGTTTGAATGTTTTTATTTTTTGAATTGTCAAGGGTCAAGTTAACAAAAATTTACTGTATTACGAATTCAAGGTGCAGACATTTCTCAAGTATGAGCCAACACTTGTTTTGCACCATGGTGTCAGGTTGTGCTAAAAACATAAAAAGTTACACTACTTGGTTGCATTCTGCATTTCAGAAGCCACATTCAGCAAAGGCTGAACCTCATGTGTCCCGGCATTCTCATGGTGTCAGAATTTCTATTAAGAAAGCTCGCATAGACAGTGGCACCAGAATCTCTTCTAGGTGGTATCGTAAGAGAACATGGTTTTCAAAAGAAGCCAGTGAGTGCAAATCCTGTCTGGAGGCCTTTTTGAAAGCAGTGTGTGGGTATTGCAGGCATGCCTGACCAGGTGGGCGGTGCAGTGCCAGTCACGTTTGACGAGCGTCGCAGCCTGGTTTACCGACCCAAGGCCAATGAGTGGCCCCGGTGTGGCCGAGATACGTGCTGCATCCGGCTAGTCACAGGTGTGAGCAGGATTATGGAGCTGTCTATAGCAGAGCCATTTGCTGCACCAGTCGACCTCAACGCCTACCCCATGTACACACGCGTTGTGGCTTACCCCATCGACCTGTCCACCATCAGGGCGCGGCTAGAAAACCGGTTCTACAGGTACAGTCACCCCTTTTCACCATTTTCCCAATTGCTTACTATCAGCCATTCAACAGGTACAGCACAAACTGTGTGGGGTTCAGTGTGTTACTAAGGCGGTGTGCGCTTAGTGCTGTGGCATATTGCACATTGGCGGTCACACTTCCTTTGCAGAGCTTTGGGCAAATGGGACACGAGTCTAATCAGCACTTCTTTCTGTTTGCTTTTGTCACATGGCAAGTCTACGCTCTCAGCTTCGTTATGTGTACCATCTCCACCAATATCATCAACAACCGATTTTCTGGACACCTGATTTTTCGGATATGCCCGATAATTCAAACGCCTTCGCGGCACCGCCACCTGCCCCATAGAGTCGATGTACAAGAGCGTCTGACATTTCAGACGCAAAAAACGTTTGCCGTCCGATTTTTTGGTCTTTTTGCCATGATTGGAGGTCTGAAACGGCACTAATTGAAGCCACCGCCGCCGCCATTTTGATTATTTTGCCACCTCGAACTGCCGCTCTTGCACGCAGCTCCTGTGGCAGCCATACCCACTACTGCGGCAACGCTAAGCCTAGCTACTTTGACGTTCTCTACTAAGCTTTTTGCTGTTTGTTGCCATGCTTTTAATTGAAAAAGTGCACTGCTGTTGGCAATGGCTCCGACTCTGCCTTTGTAATCCTCACCAATGGCTTCGAAGCTCAGAAAACTTAACACATTGCATAATGCAGGGGCTTGAAAGTTAGTTTCACTTCAATACAGCAGTGTTACGGACTGAAGCGTAGCGATGTATTGTGGTGAAGCACACAAAGAGTAGAAAGGGTGAGTTGTTGCAGGACACGGTATGTTTTCCTTAATCATACACGCATGCACCCATTGTTTCCTATCGCAGTGCAAGCACTGATATGCCTAATAAATGTACTGGCAGGCCTTTAGAGCTATTTCAAATGTGCCCATGGCGATTTGAGCTCTTGGGGGTAGTAAAAGGCATGCATTCATTTTTTAGACATTTTTGCAGCCTCTAGGGAATCCGAAAGATCGGATGTCGAATGTATTGAGTAGCTTCTGTAAAGCTTTTATGGCTTATGCCCAAGTAGTTCCTGCCGCAGTTACCACAGCACTGTTCGTGCTGCTGGGACATGGGCAAACTGACTTTTTGTTCTCGTTGCAGGCGGATGGAATCAATCCGTTTTGATGTCAAGTTCTTGGAAATTAATGCAAAGAAGTTCAATGAACCAAATAGCAAAATTGTGCAGAAGGCAACGCTCCTGGCAAATCTCCTGCTGCAATTCATCAAGTAAGCAAGTGCACCTGGTCAACAGCTTTGCAGTTGAGACCAGTGCCAGCTTTAACGATTGTGACGAGCACTGCTAATGAGCACTTGTGTCTTGTACAGTAACCAGTCCTGCCAAGACCCCATCAAGTTGTACCAGCAGTTGGTGGATGACGCCGCCGACAAGTACCACAGTTCATCGGCTGAGGATGACGACTTGGGGTCCACAGACGCTGAAGTGAACGGGACAGGACCATCTTCCTCCAGTGTGAAACGGAAAAAGGCAAGCTGCCATCATAAGTCAATTTCTTAGTGCAAATGTTTCAATGTTTCCAAACTTGTAACCATGTGTGGCTTTGCCTTTTTACAATGTTTACTCTGTGAAAAGTAGCTATGGCATTCTGCTGCCAAGCATGAGGTTGCAGATTCGATTGCAATCAAGGCACAATGCAAAAATGCTCATGTACTTAAATTTAGGTGTAGGTTAAACAACTCCAGATGGTGTAACCAAATCTGGAACCTACAACATTTTTTAATAGCCTTTAGGATGTTAAATCCAATTAATCAATTGGAGGTGCTCCTCAGCTATCCACTTCCATTAATAATTAAGCTAATTGAATGAAATTTATAAAGAATGTAATTTGAATCTCCTATTTTCGAATGCGCTTTTATTTTTTTAATGTCTTAATCTGGTTATCTTTCTGCGACTCCTGAAAGTAAGAAAAGTGCAGTCTTTTTGTGCATGGTTTAGGCTTCATGCCAAGCATAGGAGAGTGTTTTAAAATAGTATATGTTGCTCCTTATGGTCAACTAATTGCAAGTAAGCTCAAACTTTCTTTATCTTTGATATTTAAAGAAAGCATTTTTGATTCAGAGTTTTATTGAAAACATCAATGAGTGGGTTTCTAAATATCACATAACCACTATTGTTAAAAGTTACAATAAGACCTAGATACGGCACTTGCATTTTACACATTGTTGCTCATGTGTATACAAAAGTTTACATTTTGGCACACTAGCAGTAAAACAGCCTAAGATTGAAAAAATGAGGGAAACTAAGTAGAAATTTCTAAACATGCTTTTTAAAGAAACTATTGGAGATGGTGAATTTGCATGAAATTTGGCTACAATGCGGACCAGTATTCACAGAAGTGTAAAAGTTCAAAATTCTGCTGCTGTATAGGTGGGACCTTCAGAACCCTTGTGAGCTTTACTCCAGGCAGGCTTTCTCTGCTGCTCTGTGATGAGATTTAGCTTCAACTGTTTTTGAGGCATTCTTCTTATTCTCCTCTTATCTGCCTGGTTGCTCAAAGCAAATCAACTCCCTAGTTTGAAGGACACCCAGATCCTGTAGAACCTCCTCAAAGCCTTTGTGGCCTTTGGTGAACCATGGCATGGCTATAGAAGTGGCCATTTTCATAACCTAGTGTGAATTTGGCTGCGCACTGGTGGCATTTGGAAAATGAGCTGGTGCCGGTACCGTCAAGGCTAGTGCACGCTTGTTCTTGCTACAGGAAATATGGAAAGCAGTCGAGCATGAATGCAAACCTTAGGCCCCTGCCGATACCATGCTTTGAGTAGAATCATTTTTGCAGTCTTCTCGATAGAGAAAACACCTGAATTTTTTTTTTCACATGGAAACATCATGCCAAAGCATAATTTTACAGCCATAGCCTAAAAAAAATCTTTTTTAAAACATAAGTGCAATTTATTGACCCTCTTCTTCCGTTAGTCTTTTTATGGAGTGTAGGTTGCTCATGATGTAATTACATGCAGTGAAAAGTAGGATATAATGCACTTTTTAGACTTCTAGGCACTGATGGCACTTAAAGCTAGAGGTTTATGGCCAGGCTTACAGATGTGGGCATTTAAAGAGAAGAAAAAGTTTGCTAACAATTGGCAAGTTAACAGAAAAGTTAATTGCAGCTCTGTGGATCATTTGGTTCAACAACATTGGAAAAGTCACTGTGAATAGTTGCAGAACCATGCTAGCCTTGATAGCTATAGCTGACAGAGATTTCAGTTTAACAGATTCTTTTGCCATACAAAATATCTGGTAAATAATGTGCTACCATCATATGACATGTGTGCTTACTCATCTTGTGTACCACTGAAAAAATGCTGGATATTATATCAGTTAGCGTACAGCGGTGAATCTGGGTAAGCGCATGGACGTCCATTGATGGTTAACACACGCTTGCTTACAGACAACAACGTCCAGCCGACCCCAGAAACGAAGGGCCCCTGGTGCTGCCCCTCTGACCTCGGTGACCTGGAAAGGCCAGTGCCAAGAGCTGTTGAGCTTCATATTCCAGTGCGAGGATTCCACGCCCTTCCGGCTGCCAGTGGATTTGGCAGCATACCCTGTAAGCCTGCACTCACTCAAGTTGATCCAGACATGAGAAAAAGAGCAAGTGGGGCATGCGTCGTAACCTTGAGTTGTCTGCATGTGACCTGTTTACATGTAATGTCGAACATGCACGTCATTGTATTATGCTGTTGCTTGCATTCATTATCAAGTCTTTACTTCAGTGTGCTTGTAACATGCAGGGACACAAAGATAAATCAATTCAGACTGATCAAGTATTCTTTCATATGTGTATTTTCATTAATTTTGTGTTACTAATAGGTTGAGGTCGGTTAGTATAGTAGAATATGATGCCCAAAGCTTTTTGTTTCTTTTTTCTCATACCGAAACCCAGTGCTGGGACATCAGCGTGATGTTACAAATTTCAAAGTATCTTTTCATAATTGGGCTGTTGTAGTACAATAAATGTTCTTGAAACTTGCCAAGTTCAGTCTTTGGTTATTTATTTGGTTAATTGAGCATTAAACTAGGCCCAAGCAGAGGCCTTCAGTATACATGTCATGGCAAGCTGGTGCAGGAACCCTGAAGTGGGATCACCATATATCTTTTGTTATTGCATCTTTTCTTTCTTGCCATGCGTCATCTCAGGGTAATGGTAGGTTTCTTGGAATTGTAGAAGGGTAATTTACTAACACAGCTAAAATAATTTTTCTGCCTAATGTCTTTTTAAATTGATCAATACAAATTTTAGAAGGTGTAGAGCTAGTAGGAAGTTAGCAAAAAGTAGCTGTCGCTTGTATGCTGTACAGGTAGACAACGTGCTGTCCTTTGCTTGTATATCTAGGCTTTCAAGAGAGTTTCCTGTTGGGTTAGATCTCGCGATATAAAGAGCAGCACAAGCTAAAGCTCTGTCTAAGTCCAAGGTCACTGGATGAAATCTCGGCCACGACGGCCGCATTTCGATGGAGGCCAAATGCAAAAACACCCATGTACAATGAAACCTCGTTAAACCGTAGTTGGCCGGAGCTCGGAAAGAGTACGTACTAAACGTTAGTACTGCTTAACCAAAATAGCATGAGATCGCCCACTTACCGGTCAAAACCAGAACTTGGAGAGAGTGCGATGAAAGGGGAAGAAACATGCAGTAGTTATTTACTTCGCGCGATAACCGTGTCATTTTCGTTTGATGCCACCGCGGCCTTGCAGTGACGACAGTGGCCTCAAACTTGCTGAAGCTGTGAGCCAGCTTTTCAGCCAGCGCCCTCTTCTTTGCAAACACTCACATGGCAGATTCGTCGTTGGCGTTACATATTTTCCGTGCACAGGCACGGTAGTGTTTCAGAAGTCACGGGATACCTTTTCATTGCAAGGTGCTGTTCTTGTTGTGACAATTGCATTTATGAGGCTGGTGTAACACGCAGCTGCTGCCACTGTCGGGACTGAATCGCACGCGCTGTCGCTTTCCGTGTCGTCCTTATCACTGTCATTAGGCGACACTTCGGCTGCAGAGGCAACGGCAACGATGGCAAAAAGCCGAACCTCGTAGCCGACATCTTTTTTGCGATCGCAGCAGCGCTGCCGTGCACATTCTTCGCATTGGAAATGCCACACGCCGTAGTCAACAGTGAACCCATGTCGCGTGCCAGCGCCGACTTTTCGCATCGCATTCGATAGCACGAACGATGTCCAATTTTTCTTCTAAGCTAAGCACCCAGCGTCTTTTATATCCGAGTTTTGGCATGACGCAAGTTCTCGCTTGCACGACGCCACAACGCTCTGGCGCGGCGCCGAAATGATGTTGATGTTAATGTGGCTTAACACTCAAACGCACAGGGCGCTTGGAGGCCGTTGTGCTGATTTCTGAGGCTTGTTCTGACAGGCCCCCACGAAGGAGATGACACACCGCCATGTTTGTGCGACGAAAAGTGGAAACATTACGTGTTAACCGATACGTATGGAATAAGTTGGTACGGTTTATGCGGATACAAAACACATTATGTTCAATGGCCACTGAGTGGGGGATTTGACTTTACTACATTTAAAAGGAAGCTACTGTTTAAGCGGGTACGGTTTAACAAGGCTTTACTGTACTTAGATTTAGGTACACATTAAAGAACCCCAGGCGATCAAAATTAATCTGGAGTCCCCCACTTTAGTGTGGTCCATAATCAGATTGTGGTTTTGGCTCATAAAGCCCTCATAATTAAAAAAAGAAAAACGGCTGTGCTTCTCACCCTTTTCCTCTTCCCATTAGCTTGCACTGTTTTTGTTGTGTTTAGTATTCCTTCATTGCTAATGTTTTTGCTTTTGCAGGACTACGCCAATATAATTGACACTCCAATGGACCTGGGTACAGTAAGGGATCGGCTCATGCGGGACCTCTATCCAAGCCCCGTCGAATTTTGCAAGGACATGCGGCTCATCTTTGCCAACTCTCGAAATTACAACATCAACAAGAAGTCCAGGGTAGGTGGTGCTCACTGTATTGTGCAAGCTGACAGGACAAACAGAAAGGCTGCTGTCCTTAGAGGAAGCTTTACCATCGGGGTTTCTATCCAAATGCATGCTCACTTTCAGTGAGCATCAGGCACGACGCTACTATTTTATAGCCGAAATTTTTGTGACGTATTGACAGTGAAGCTCAAGGAAAACTCTAAGCATTAGCCCCAACTCCTGCTACTGACCAAAGATTGGAACTGCTAGATCGCGTTGACGACACTGCGGCCGGGACAAACGAGATGCTGGCTACGTCTGCTGAGCATGCATCTGCTGAAAGCTTTCAGCAGGTGCTCAGAAGGCATCACCGTAGTGACAATAGCCAGACTACATTCCTGGAGGCTACCAATGGAATAGCACTTGTATATATTCAAATATTTTGTGGTGTTCTCTTATAAAAATGAGCTCATTTTGTTTTTTCAAGTTTTCTCAGGATCTCATTTTTAGTGTTTTTTAAACTTGCCGAAGCGCTATCTTGGTCTTCAGGGCACATAGAACCATAATTTTAACAGTGGCATGTAGCTACATGTGTTTTCTACGCAATGCTAGGAGCAGGTTCTTTAAGTTCGCTTTTCTAAATTTTAAAATCTGGCTACTAATTGGACCACATAATTGCTGTGTCTGGAGATCAAACTTCAAATAGCTGTAAAATTGGTAATACCTGCAATATAAAAAAAAGTAGGCCTACAGTTGTGTTGCTTACACTTTGTAGTATCCAGCCATATGTCTTTATAAACATTCTGGCTGATACTCTTCTTACAGTTGTTCAAATAAACAATAGGTGATTAATTTTAATTATATCTGGAACCATTCAGTCAATTTAAAAAGTAATTATATTTTTGAAATCAGCATGAAAAACTGTCTGGGTGACAATTTTCATTAAATTTGGTCAGAAAATAAAAAAAGTTTCTAAACCTCTCCTTTTAACTCTTTCGTTACCACGCCTATTTGAATAATTACCGGTGATCGATGCTTTAAATTGCCAATTTCAGCAAGTTGGAGCCGTTTCTTATTCTTCTGAGGCTATACAGTAGTTGGCACAGGCACTGAACTTTCAGTATCAGTTCAAATTTTCGTGCTCCGGCGAAATTGTGAGCTTTGACGGAGCTTTTCGTGAACTAATGTGCATATGTTGTAGTGAAAAGAGGCGTGGCTGTCGCCTTCCGCCGCACTCGAGTAAAAAGCCTGCTCACAATTACGCTGCACTAGCAGCAAAATTTTGTAATGAAATGACTCCCAGCAAGTCAAGTATTAAATTATATCGCTGGCTTTGCCGTCCGATAGTGCTAAGCGGTGATAATTAACCGAAAATGACGCCAGCTGTTCACTAGTGAGCATTGCCTTTGAGTCCAAGTCATTTTATTCCGACAAAGTGCATCTGTGAAGGTTCGCCACATGTCCAACATGTGGACCTGGCATTTTCAACCAGTTTCCAAGAGTTTCGCTTTCGCTTCTCTTGTAAAATCCAGGCAAGGGGCTCTGCCGGTGTCACTGCGCAGTTGTCAAAAGTCACTCCCATGGCGGCGTCCCGCACAGCTGCGTCGCGATAAAATCATTGTGCTCGAAACTACGCTGCACCGGCACTTAAGTTTAGTGATGAGGACTCGAGTTATTATTCCGAAGGTGACAGCAAAGCAGATTCTGACAGCGACAATGTTTTGAGTCAGCATGGGACATCTGCAGCTGTTCACCAGCGAGCTTCCTTTATGGCCTTCAGCGATCTCCTTCCTTGTGTGCGGTTATCAGCCGATCCTTTTGCATGACCTCAGAGCTCTACCGATTATCTTCAGGGTGTATACTTAGCTTGGTTATGATTTGCTGCCATCGGCAGCAAAGAAATGCATTCTCACCAAGAAGGCCACCGTAGCGCATCTCGGCCCAGCACTACGGATCAGCACAAGACAGTATACAATGGCGGGAGATTTCTTTCTACTCTTCTCTGCAGAGGTGATAAATACAATCTGCAAAAATGCAAACAGATATGCTTGGATGCATAATCTTGTAATTGTCCAGCTACGCTGAGAGCGATCGGTCATGGAAGAGGTGCATAACTCTAGACGAACTTGTGAAGTGTTCGTTGGACTTCGCATCGGGCCATCCTCAGAAGATGCTGAAAAGGCAGAACTGCAAAATGTGTTACAAGGACCGCAAAGTTGAACAACAACCAGACGTTTTCTGGGAAAAGTGCAGAGTGCACCCATGCTTCACAAATTCAGGAACTGCTTCACCGCATGGCATTAACAGTGAACTAGTCTTAGTTTCTTGTTTGTATCTGGAGAACGGCGGTTTACTGAGCATTTATTTTTTGAGACACTATTCCTGAAATGTATATTCTGAATTTCCTTTGATATTAATGTTTTTGTAGACATCATGTTTTCTTATTGTTTTTATCAAATGGCAGCAAAAATGGTGCTTTCTGGAATTGTTATGTTTTATCTAATCAATTTCTTTGTTTACAACTTATGTTTTTGGAAAGAGCATTTCATTATGCACAAAATGCTATGCTGCAATGTGTGCTGGAATATTATTTGTAGTGGTAAATTCTTTTCTTTTTTCGAAATCCTATAAAAACGGCCATTTTCTCTCGGTAGTGAAAGCGTTAAACATGCTGTGGCTCCGTAACTCAGCATCCAAGCCTAACTCATGTGACTGTCACACATACCGACAAACTTGGTACTGTTCGGAGTGCACCATCTTCTTTTTTGACTTTGACTTTACTTGTTAGTGTTACATAGTTAACAGCACCTACAACAGCCTGTGCTGCTCCTTTCAGATTTACTCCATGACGATACGAATGTCTGCCTTGTTTGAAGAACGCATTCGTCAAATTACCAGTGACTGGAGGTCGGCTGTGAAGTACGAGACCAAAGTGAAAAACAACCAGTACGTCAGCAGCAGGTGAGCTTAATTTCTGTCCGCTGCATGCAATTATTGCTTGGTCGTCTTTTAGCTCCAGAAACAGTGTTCTAGGTTTGTTGGGTGCACATGTGCACAACCTCCCGTGCAGTCTTATGTGCAGTGTCAGCTGCAAAAGTAGTGTTGCTTGCTTGCCCTTTCCAGGGCTGCATTGAACCAAGAATGTACAGACTGTACATTTGTCAAGCTGTCATTTATAACATATTTTACTGCCGGCCTCCAGTGTCGTGTACCCTACATGTGACACAAATAAGGACATTATTGTTGTTGTTGAAATGGCCATATTTACTTTTGTAAGGCCCGCATCCCCACTTAGGTGTGCAAAAGTATGAAGGAACAAAAGAACTGACACTAAGCGTCACGCACATATAGACAACAAACAATTTTTCAACATGCCTGATAATTCGGATACCTTTGCGGCACTGCCACACACCCCACAAAGGCAATGTATAAGGACGTCTGAAATTCCAGACGCTGAAACCTATCCCTGTCTCATTTGCCGGGCTTTTTCTCATGGCCAGAGATCGAAGCCACCACCACCAGCATTTTGATTATCTCACAGCATAGAACCAGCACTCTCACACACCAATTCTCTAACAGCTGTAGTCACTGCATCAATGCTAGGCCTAGCTGCTTGGACGGTCTTTACCAAACTTTCTGCTGTTCGGTGCCATGTTCATTATTGAAAGAATTTGCCACTGTCAACAGTGGCACTGAATCTGCCTTTGTCATCCGCTTCAATGGCTTCAAAGTGCGGAAAGCACGGCAAGTGTTGAGCATTGCATAATGCTGGTTCCCAAAAGTCAGCTTCGCCGCAATACAGTGGTGTTAAGGCGCATGCACACTATAGTAAAAGCTTGTTAATTCGAACTCGAAGGGGACCACAAAATGGGTCGAATTAGCGGGCGGGTGCTAGAATGAACGGCCATCGCGCCACTCTATGTGGGCAGAACCCACAGAAGTGGTTTCTCTCGACTCGTTAGCGCGAATTAGGCGCTACTACACGTTTGTGGCATGTGATTTCATAAATAGAGTTCACAGAGCTTGAACAGCGGACAAAATTATTTGATAAGTCAGTTATATGCCAGAAACAAGCACCGACATGCATTCACATGAGCAGCGAGCCTTAATGCCGAAATATATGATACTATTTATGCTCCAAAACACGTTTATTTGCAGGGCAGGGTTAACGCAATCAAAATGAAAAGTAATCAGTAATATGCATTTGCTTGCGTTTCTTTTATCGGGACTCCATGAGCATTGCCTGCAGCTTGCCCAAGAGCTCCAGTGCAGCGTCCGAATTCTCATCTGCCAAGAAATAATGTGCTGCAACATCCAGCACCGACGCTGGTTCGCATGCACTTGGGTGTGGCACCGACTCGTTGCCTTTGTTGGACTCATCACCACTGTCAGCCGTGTTCGGCGCATGTGAGCCCTGCGACATCTGCTCACAGCACGCAGCCTCTAGTATTATGTCAACGTCACTCAAATGCCCCAACATCTCCACACCACTGTCCACATCCACATAACTCTTAATATCAAGGCCCTCCGACAGAGCAGCGTAGGCAGGGTTGAGCAGGACGGAGTATTCCTCACACGAAGCCGCCAAGTTGCAGGCTTCTGGAGTTTTGCTAAAGCCACACTTGTGGAAACAATTCATGACAGTCTCCTGCTTGATGGAATTCCACGATGTTGCCAGCATGTGAATAGCCCCGAGCAGATCGACGTCGCAAGACTTGCCACTGTCCAAAGAAAGAATTCTCCCTAGGAGGTGGCCCCTGTACAGAGTCTTCAGCTTTTGGATTACTCCCAAGATCCATGGGCTGGAGCACAGCAATCGTGTTTTTCGGCAAAAATGCCAAGTGGATTGCCTTCAGCCCGCTGACATGGCAGTGCGCTGAACAGTTGTCTACGAACATGACAACGTTCCTGTTCTGTGCTGCGAATTTCCTGTCAAGTGCACGCAGCCAGTGAGTAAAGATCTCCCGCATCATCCACGACTTCCTGTTTGAAGTATAATCGACAGTGAGCGTCTTGATGCTTTTAAAGCAGCGAGTCTTCGCTGCCTTGCCAATCACAAGCAAGCGGCACCGTTCACTGCCCGTTGCATTCACGCACATCATCACGGTGATCCTTTCTTTACTTCTCTTACCGTTTGCACAAGCATCGCCTTTGTAAGTTAGGGTCTTGTTCGGGAGCAGAAAACGCCGACTCGTCTGCATTAAACACATAGTTGAGCGAGTAACCAATGAGGCGCTCCTTAAAGGGGGAGGCTACCCTGGAGACCGAACTTCTTTATTTTTTACGATATCCGGATGAAACTTTCAGGGTACATTCACACCACCAAACTGAGGAACTACAAAGTTTCGTGAAGATGTGTTTATTTGTTCCAGAGTTATTGAGGTCTAAGTAGGTGGTTAAGAGCCTGGAGAAATCCCAGGACATCGCAGGAAGCTGAAATTCACTGTGATGATCCCTTGATAGATATCCCAGGAAGCTACAAAGCCCTTTTTTTAATTTTCCCTCCAAAAAGTTTTAACACAACTTTGAATTGGATGTAGCCAGTAATGACCACATTCGTCAAAAATAAATTGCTTATTATAAATTAACTGCACCACAGCTTTCAAAAAAGGAAGCTTGTTACACCCTGGCAAAGTCATTCAGGAACAGAATAAAAAAACAAAGCACACAAATCTGAAGAGCGGTTATTGAGATATCGCCTTCGCCAGCACTACTACTAGCAAAAGAATCCATTCTGAGAAAACAAGCCTTAATGTTGAACACCTGTGTTTTTATTAGAAAGCTCCTCGTGTGACTCCAGGCACACTCAATGTGTCGGATTCTCAACTGGCGGCAGCTGACAGCACAGTCTACGCAGTCGGCACTCGCTGCAGAAAATCGGAAGTTCGATGCTCACACAAGTCGCATATCTCGCTTCCGCGCACCGAACATCTGCACTGTCTTGGGCTTCGTTGCTGGCATCACATGCAATAAAGAACTAGAGAAAAAAAAAAGAAAAGCTGAGAAAATAATCTAAAAGATAGTGCAGCTCGCAAGCAGACATCTGTTGAGGCGGATGGAGCAAGGCGGCAACAACAACACAAGCGCAGCAGGCGAGACATCGAAGGGAGCAGCTGCCGCCGCCGCCTGCGCAGCAGTCAATGGCAGACACGCTTTATCCCGCAGGATTTAAACGCGCTGCTCTGGCCAATCAGCGCTCCGCATCTCATCGCGTAAATACGCCAATAGCGCCTCAACCGCATTGATGATGGCATTTTGCAAAGCGACAAAACAGAGAGAAAGAATTTACGGTCAAAACGACACCAAGATGGCGCGGGCAGGCCGCATGGGCCGGGGATGGCGCGCGCACGAACGTTGACTTCATTTTGGCATTTGCCCGTGCTTTGTGGGCCGCTGTGGCCTCAAAAGTAGCGATTTTCTTTTTTTAATTGCGTGTTGATAATTACAGAACAGGTAGTTTATAAGACATACAACCGAAAAATATTGTTTCTCAAAAATCGACTTTTTTGGTTCTTGAGGGCAGCGTCCCCCCCTAAGTTCGACGGAGATCCACTGCTCACACGTTTCTTGGTTGACTTCGCCGACTTGCCCACACACATTTCTGAACACGAGCCCGTGACGTGGCCTGAATCACAACAGCCAGCCTTTCGACGCGCCAAAGTCACTGATGCCCATTTGGCTGACAAAGTCTGCTGCCTTTGCAGCAATTATGGGCCCACTTAACAGAATGTTACGGCTTCGAACTTCCTTAATCCACATTACTACAGCACTTTCCAACTCTGGATAGGCCAATGTCTGTAGCCTCTTAGACGAGGGCTCCATGTTCTCCTTTTGAAATGCTTCAATTGATTCTTTGTTCTTTAGGTAGGTCGACAGCATGCTCTTCTTGATGTGTTGCTAAGCGCTGAGCCAATGAAGGAGGTGACACAACAGCAGCAGCCACAGAAGCCCACAGCAGCAGCAGCAGCAGTGGGAAAGTTGAAGGAAGGGGCAAAGAAAGCTTCACTTTGAAAAACTGGCTAGCCGCCGCGGCATGAACAAAAGGACTACGACAACCAATGCACGCTGAAGCCGAGCTCGACGACTGCAGTGTTTAGTCCCCTGTGGAAGCGTAGCCGTCGCAGCAGCGTGGGCGCACGCTACCCGAATGGTGCAGGTGCATGCAAGACAGAGAGGGCACATGTGCCATGGAAACAGCTGTTCACCGTGGCCATGAAGTTGTGCTCTCAGACACAGAGATGGCGAAAGCCATGCAGCCATCCCCAGGTTTACAGCCAAAGGCTGTAAACCTGGGGCTATTCGAAACCGTATCCAGGGTTCGAATTAACCATTGTGGATACCGATGCATTCAAATTAGTATTGGGAGTTTTCCCCCATTGAAACACACGGCTTCACCGGGACCAGGGCATCAGTTCAAATTAATCGAGTTTGGATTAACAAGGTTTTACTGTAGCGAAGAAACGCGCGACGCGCCACTACCGGCAAAATGCAAGCCATAAAAGCATCCTCACGGCACCTTATTTGTGCCACGAGTTGGATTGATCCTAGACAAATTTTTTTCCGGCTTTCTGCGGCGGCAAGCAAGCCACAATCTCTTGGGACCAACGGCTTCATGCGGACCCGCCCGACCGCTCTATTTGTACTCGTGCTATCAACCGGCGCTCACGCTTGTTTTGATTGTCAGGGCTTGCGATTGTTTTTACTATGATGAGTCTAAACCGAGATGTCTCGATGGAAAGGTTTTTGGAGACAGTGCGCCATATCTAATTCTGTATGAGAAGACAGACCACGAATACAAGGATGCGGAGGCGACACCCAGTACCTCATTCTCCTTGTCTTTGGAATGTGGCGACGCCGTGACAGAAGGGAGCACACCAACATAATTAGGATTAGTGGCAACAATGTCATCTTCATAAGACATAACTTGGATTAAGAATGAAGAACATAAACACAGTGCCCATCTGTCAGCAGATGAAGGGAAAAGCACGCGATGTCTCACCTACACGTAGGTCGCTCTGCTGCAGCTGCGTTTTGCCACCTCCGGCATGCCGCGCACATTTTTTCACTAGTGTGTATGCGCCATGGTCAAGCAAGTGCAAAGTACTGCAGTGAAGCATACCAACAGTGGAAAGTGGCCACGGTCCCGGGAAGCAGTATGTATTCTTAACTATAAGCGTGTGCACCCGCTGTCTCCTGGTGCAGTACAACACTGGCATGCCTAATAAGTTTACTAGCAGGCTGTCAGAGCTATTTCGGATGTGCCTGTGGCACTTTGAGCGCTGGGGGGCAGTAAAAGACATGCATTCCTTTTTCGGACTGCTAGATATTCTCAACATTTTTGTGGCCCCCAGGGAGTCTGAAAATTTAAGCGTTCACTGTATACCCATGTGGGCATGTCCTGTGAGATTGCACCGATCTGCTGTTGCAATCTTGGAGAGTACTCCCGCCCGCGCTAGTTAATTTTTGAAAGCTACTGCTAAATGATACTACAGTCGAACCCACTTATAACGATACTGGTTTTAACACTATATCGGTTATAAGAATGTGAAGCTGCTGCACCATCAACTTTTGTATGTTTTCCATGGTGAAATAAACCGCTTACTACAATGCCCCGACGCCGCATTATCGCTTATAACAATGAAGTCTGGCTGCTGGGTGTCCGAGCCGAAAGTAGTGAAATGCGAAATCCTTGAAAAGAAAAAGAAAAAAAGAGAATTTGCCGCTGCACGATGGGCCGCTGCTCCAGCAGCCACCGCGCGCTCATTTTTCAGCCATCTCCGCGCGGCTCTCTCATGTTGCCCTTCCACTCCTCGAAACATGAATGGGCTGCGCCCATAGCTCTATGCCGCCCCACCCTCCGAAACACGAATGGATCGCACCAGCTGTGTTGCAAGCAGATTGCGCGCATGTTACTGGCTGGCTCCTCATTCAGTGCAGCTCTACGAACAGCGTAATCACTCACGTTTGTCTTTGTTGGTTGTGCCGAAGTCGTTCCTGGCCACGCGGTTTCTCAGCCTCGCTTGACTCGCCACCGAAACAGAAGATGGCTGATCCGCCTGCTCATGATAGGCAATGCACGACGTTGCCGTTGAAAAGAAAGCGCACGGCTATAGATTTGGAAACTAAGTGCTTCTAACCAATGAGGCGATCGTCGCGAATGTGCTTGCATCAGATAGCGACAGCGATGAGGCAGTGGTGCCATGGTAGGGCAGGCTGCCTCAACGTTGTGCTTGCAGGAAGTCCAGCGGATGATTCAGTACCTCTGGGGCTTCGTTTTCATGAGGAACCTTCCACCGCACTACGTGGAGCACTTGAATGCCTTGGAGAAGGATGTCGGCAAGCTTCGCGTAAAGCATGCAAGGCTGACGGACATAGGTTTTTCTCATGCAATCCAATGAGAAGTATGTGTCAAGACGCTTGTGGCAATCTCTTCTCAACATTTCTTCGGGATTTCTCAAGCTGTCAGCCTGCCACGGCAGCCTTCTCACAATCTATAAAAGGCCTCTTTTTGGGCCACCAAAGCGATGCCTTGGCGGTGCTCGCATGTCGCTTGCCACCCGTGACAGCTCCTTGCATTTGTTTTAGCAGTGCCATTCTTTAACGACGACCACCGCGGCTTGTTACACGCAATCGGAACGACAAGGAAGCAGTTCAACGAGTGAACACGATCAGCAGCCAGATGGAGGAAGGTGGTGTGGAGGGGCACTGGTCTCCAGCCATAATAGTTTTCTCACATCAGCTCTGCCGTCCCCCTACTGATTTATATAACCTGGTTATAACAAGGTGGTGCGAATCTCAATAATGGACAGCTTGGAGGATGACCAGCTTTAGGAAAGCGATGAGAGCAATTGAATGGATCATGGTCAGCCGCTAGTGGTTGCATTTTTCTGCATAGCAGTTTGATGCTTAAGTGAATAGCTGTCAGCCTGCCTCATTTAAGGCCCGCACTATGTAAGATATTTAGAAAAAGAATAGTGCAGTCCTTACACGAGTAAATACCGTAACTTCATAGCAGTGCCACACGGCACTCTTGTGTTTTGATGAACTACCAGAGGCAGCAGCGTACTTGTGGATACTAGATACATTACGGCCTTCGTTTTTAGCCATTGTTCAGTCACACTGACCAGACCTCGTATAGTGAGACCATAAAGTTTCACATCTTTTGCAGAAAGTTGGTTCTGTGGTACTGCTGTAGAGTCCAGCGCATGAAAGGGGAATCCCACAGCCTTGAGAATCCAAGGAAATGCCAAAGAAATGGCATTAAGTTTTTGCTTAATTTGTTGGCAAACGCAAGGCAGAATGCTTTCATAGCCGATTCTGACATTCTTTCATGGCCCTGGGTGCTAGGTTGGCTTCCCCGAGCTGTCTAGCATGAATGTAAATGGTGTTTCTTATTTCAAAGATTTCTTAGTATTTCCTGGCACTGTTTCAGACGACATCCAGCAGCAGTGCTTGATTTTTCAAGTGACTCACAGCCATCATCTTCAAGAGCAAGTGGCCAGTCGTCACAAGCAGGCACATCGTCGTCCACCATGAGATCAGCCGGTAAACTTTCTATTCTTTTTGCCTAGCATTTCTTTTATAAGCTATGGGTTGCTCTTTCTTAAGGAATAACAATGTGCCACAAAAGCACAGTTCTTCTTTTCAGACATTGTTGCATGATTTGATCCTCAACAGCGTGTTTGCTAGTGGCTTTGGCGTTGCGCTGCTAAGCATGAGGTCACAAGATCAAATCTTGGTTGCGGTGGCTTATTTCAATGGGGGCAAAATGCAAAAACACCCTTGTATTGTGCATAAGGTGGACGCCAAAGAACCCCAGGTGGTCTAAAATATATTGAAAGTCCCCTATTACGGTGTGCCTCATGATCAAATCGTGGTTTTCACATGTAAAGCCCTAGAATTTAATTAAGTTTTGATCCCACCCTTGTCTTTTGATTGATAATCAAGCTTCACCTTGAAGTTCATGGTGGGTTTATGGCATCCAGTGAGAGGCTGATTTGCAGTAACAGATGTACACTTAATTTTAAACCACTGAACACACCAGAAACATTTTCAGCTGTAAAGCTGCAGCTTAAAAATTTTTGCATCAGAAAATATAACTTCTACTTGCTGTGTGCTGCATTTTCTTGCGATGGTTTGCCTCTTCATCTGTGAGAAGCTTCTGTGCTGTCTTGACAAAGACATGCATTTCCTCTCTTGGCCTGCTTGTCTTTGTTGTTGTTTTGTTTTGGTAATACAATGAAACCTTGCCGTAACAAAATTGGTTAGTGGATATGACGAAGTTAATCACAGCTTCCCCTTGAAAATCCTGTGGAAACCGATACATCTAAAAGCTTGTTTTAATGATGCAAAAGTTTCCTATAAATGGATATAACAAACCTTTTTATTTAATTTGTGATGAAGATTTTTCTATCATTTCACTCTGATAAAGCTGAAATGCGGCATTGTGCGATGGTGCTAGTAACTGGTCTGATGTAGCAGTTAAAAACTCTTGCGAGCTGTCCGATAGCTGGCTGCCAATGTGCCAAGGCTGCAATGTACAGCTGCTTCATGAACCTATCAACATTTCATGAACGTGCCCACAGAGTGCTGCAAGCTTCTGAGTTTGTGCAATGTGCATTGCTGAATGCCAGCAAGAAGAAACATTTTTGTTCCTGTTGTTCAGAAACGCCCTCGCATGCAGCGACTAGTATTGTAGAAAATCGGAAGCTTGCAGCTTCGCTCATGAACCGCTGATCACAAACATAGTGGTGTTGCATCACGATGGTGGCGCAGGCTGATTAGTGTTTGCAGCTAAGTTAGAAAAAAAAAATCATCTCACAGACAAAGACAGCGCAGTAGAAAACAAACCTGTCCGGTCCGTTGGCAGTGCACTGTGGGCTTTTGCATTGGCTTACCCAGCGGTAAGCTGAAGCCGATGCAGAGGCACCGCCTCCCTTTCACTGTGTAACATTGACCGTGAGGGTGGACAATTGTTATAATGATGTAAGTTAGGCTCCTCTCCAACTTCGTTATAACAATGTTTTTTTGTAACAGGTTCGGAGAAGCAGTCTGAATATGTGTGTAGAAACTACTCTCATACAAGCGTGCTTCAAAATTTTCATTGCTTGCGGCAATGGGTTAGCAGTGATGGCATTCTGCTGCTCAGACACAATTGTGGGTTTCATTCCTGGTTTGGGCAAGGGCCAGCTGCCTTCTTTCAGTGTTGCCTTACAATGTTTGAGCTCCGCTATTACCCCAGCATTAATTAATTTAGGAGAATGCTCCATGGAGAGCGCCTGACAACTGACAGTGAGACTTTCAATGGGGTAGGGACAGATTTTATAAAATCACATCTTTATGTATTCAAATGGGTAGGTAGCAAAAGGAATGCTGGAGCGACTGTCAGCATCCGCCTGTGTTCCTTCTCCTACTTGCACATTGCTGAACCAGAAGACTATGTCAAGAGTAAGTTTGCTAGCAGGAAAAGTTTTTTGTGGTGACAGATAGGGCATCAGTTGTGTTACAAAGTGTTCTGTGAAATAGTTGTACTCATGCAATTTGTAATGTTTTTTTCTTTTTCTTTTCCTGTTTCTCTCTCTCTCTTGCCCTATCTTTCAGTGCTTCAAGTGAAGTGTTACGCAGAGTCAGATTCTGACACGGATGATGAGGTTGACTCGAAGCAAATTGTGCAAACCACCGGTTTGGCTCGGTCTACCAGGTCAAGCGGGCATGGTGTGTACCCTTCTCGTCTGCTGCCTAATTTTTTTGTGCTCTTTCTTTGTTGCAAACACAGGGCTGTCTTCTATGCGTCATTAACATTTGTGAGTGTGCCACATTGATGCACCACCACCATGGCATACTATATTTACTTATGTAAAGCCCACACTTTCTTTTGTGGGTGCGAGCCTTACACAATGCAGGCTTGTAGCTACTCACTGAAGCCTAGAACTGTTCTTGGACTGCTATGCAAAATAATGTAACCACTGGTGCCCGACTATGAATTCATTTACAGTTGCCAAGCAATTTTTCGGACACTGACAACGGCACCATTGTGTCCAAATAATCAGCCTGTCTGAGAAATAAATAAACTGTGATGGCGAGATCAATTTTGTTGATTTTTCAAGTGCCAGCACAGCAAGATGTTTGTTTTTGGACTTTTCTCGGTGTTGTGCATTATTAAAATAGACTTTAATTGAACTTTCATGATGGCGGGTGCCGCAGGTGTGTTTCGCACATTCCCATTGTGCAGCCTGATGTGCATTACGAGTTGTCGTGAAGTTCAGACTCTGTGCATACAGCCGTAACTTTGCAACATTGTCAGTTTAAACTGTGCTTTATAATATCAGCCTGAATATTTATTGGCTTTATGAACAGACGCAAGCTTGTGCTGTTCTGCCAGTAAATGCACACGCGAACTTGGTAAAGTTTAGGGGTGGGTAGTTGCCTGGTGATCGCATTTGGATCCGTGGTCGGCGATCTAGCCGGTGTAGGTGATCTCACACCCAGTTGCCTATGTGGTCTATTGTGTGAACATCATGAACAGCATGAACTTCCCACAACGATGTGCCGCCTGTCACACCCGTTGGCAAGGCCTAACCAGCGATACCACTTTGCCGGGAGTAAGCAATCAAAGTTCCAGTCTGGTAGGTTTGGTGCCGAGTGCGGGATACGGTGAAGATAATGCGTCATCATCAGTAGGACAACTAGTGCCATTTAGTAGCGGCTTGTGGAAATCAACCAGCACTTGAGTATGCACGTGACGCTTAGTGAAATGTTCTTTTCAAAATTTTCTCACTTTGAAGTGGCGGTGCAGGGCTTACACGAAGGCGAGCCTTACACGAATATACATGGCATATCCCAGCTGGTCTTAGAGGACTGTCTTATTTCCTGCAGGTGACCGAATGGTGAATGGGAAGAAGACATCCCCTGCACTCACAGGGAAACTGCACAGTAGCTCCTCAAGTGAAAACTTGTCCAAGGCCAGCCGTAAGCGAAAGGCCTCTCGCTACATTTCTTCATCGGACGGGGATGACAGCCGTGGAGAGGCTGAAGGGGAAGAAGCCAGCATTGAAGGCAGCCAGGAATCAACCGAAGACGAGGATGAGAACAGCGAAGAACAGCACGAGGATGACGACGACAATGACTACAATTATGACGACTCTCCTCCAGGAAGGCGTCGGTCATCGCGGAGGGCTGCTCGCACCAACGTGATTGGCAGTGATGACAGCAGCAACTCACCTTGCTGCAGCAGAGGGAGCAGTTCATCCAGAAATGTGTTGGAGCATAGGAAAAAACGGGAGAACAGCAGCGGCGAGTCCGAGATGACAACGGGTAGCTCAGAGAAGTCATCTTCCTTCATGACGGACCATGACTACGGACAACCGCGGCGGTCTTCACGCAAGCCCCGCAAGACAACTAGTTTTTCACCAGAGACAACTGTCAGGTCTTCTGCAACCACGAATAGCAAAACTCGTGTGCAAACAAGAAACCGTGGTCAGCAGAAAGTTCGGTACCGAGAAGAGGAAGATTCAGAGTGGACAGGCGACTCTGATGAGGAGGACGGGCTCGACTCGAGGGCGCGCGAGGTGCTTTCTGTCAGCAGCCGGGGCCGGTTACGAAAACTTTCCAAGCATGCAGCGCGTGCCATGGTGGCCCAGTGAAAGCACGGTTCCATATATATTCTGTCAGTGGAGTCGATGTTTATTGACTACTTTGAGAGCTCAGAATACCACCGTCATCTTAGCATTGTTCTGCAGCCAAATGATGTTTTCATGTGTAAATTTCTGCACCCTTCGCGCGCTTTTTTTTTTTTTTTTCGTTCTTATTTATTGAAGTCATTTGTGAAGGCTGTTGGGAGGATATTTTTGCTTGTAGCATGATATTGTGGAGACTGGGGGTCTTATGATAAACATTCCAGTTTTTCAGCAGGCATGCCAGTTTGAGAATTCACCAGACATCACAGTGCTTTTTGTTGAAATGTTATTTTCTGTGAGTGCTCTTTGCCCATTGTAAGCATTTATCATGTTGATGTAGATATTTAGTGATGCAATAGGCTGTACATATAATTGTGTATCTAAGGACACCCTTGTCTTGTGTAGACTGCGGTGGTGAAGGCGCTTCCATATTGGACTGTAATGAGCCACATCAAAGCAGTCGTGAATGATGTACTTATTTTCGCCTGCAGCTTTCTGGAGCTGTTTGAGACAGGTTTAACTGAATCATGTAAGATTGTGATTTAATTGCAGTTAGCCAGTGTTTGCTTATCTGCTCACTGCCAGCACATGAAGAAGTTTGGTGATGAGAGATTACAGGTATCCTGAGGACGCAACAGTGGTTTTGTGGCTTTTATTTGAATGAAACAGGTTACACGATTCTCACTAGAGGTACGTCAGCAGTGCTTCTCTGTTGAGGGATGTGCTTCATGGCTGCCATCGCAATTAACACCGTGCATGCAAGTCCAAGGTAGTAGATGTACAACTTCAGGGGGCTCGTACTGCCAAAGGGCCACAGCCACAAGCCCCTCCGTATAGAGTCTCTCAAGTGATGAGATGCCACTGCCGCTAAAGCGATCAGCGCTACTTTGTAGACCTGTGCCAGTCCCAATAGCTTTCCCAAAAGTGCAATAACTGACAAGCTTGCAAGCACAACTGAGCTGCAGTGTAGAAACGGTCTTGTCTTCAGGCCTGTGGCATTCTGAAAAAGATCAATAATCAACATCAATTCTGATAGGCTCTGGCACTGCAAGCAGCAGGTGCTAGACATTGATTACTTATTGCGTGCAGAATAGAGTGCACTTTAGCGAGGAGATTGACCGAGTTTTTGTCTTCACCACAGTTTGTGAAAAACTTAATGCAGAGGCAAATGCCTCGCTTTCCAAGTTGAGAAATTTTTACAGATGCCAATTACATATTCATTTCCCAGACATTGTAGCAGTACCAAACATGCAATATCGGAGCACCTGTTTTGAAGAATGACAGCACAGACTGCAAGTATCGTGCTGTTTTGTGGGTGAAGTTTGTGCTAAATTGTTAGGGCTGTCACTGAGTATATTTAAAATTTTGTTATTTCAAGGAGCACTGTTACAGCACATTAAAAAAAAAAAAAGTCCTTATGAATGTAACCCCACACCGTGCAGGAATTAAGTGCAGTAAGACTCTCTAATGACAGTCTTGACTCCACTTTCTGAAGCTGGCATGCTGACTTCACATTGTCCTTATTTTTTTCTCTCCTTTCGTTTGGCCATGCCTCTATTCCTTCAGGCAAGCACCACTAAAGTGGCATTTGTGAGAAAAGAGGGAAGTATCACTTGAAGTATCACCTTGAGAAGGTTTCGCTTGACAAAACACTGCAGTTTTCAGCCATGCTGAGACGTGAATACATAGTGGCTTAACATTCAAATATGTGGTGCGGAAAATGTTTGGCATCAGTTGCTCAATCGCACCGCTAATAATAAAGGTAGGAAAAGCCTCATAGAAGTGGCATTCTAAATGTGGTAGCAGTTAAGGCTCCGTTCCTTTATCGATGGGAGAGCTGCTTTTATACGCCAATCCCACAGTACCACGCGCCAGTAGCGTTTGCGTCAGTACTGAGGAGTTTCCGCACTAAACGGTTTTGGTGCCCTGTGCTCCGGCTCTTGTTAAAAAGCTGCCTTTACGTAACCAAGCATGACCATGCAATAACGACATGCGTAGCAGAACGTGCTTACTCTACATAATAGGTGCATCGCTACGGAACCAAAATGCTTCGTTACCTCTATATTCAGAGATCTTGCAGCCAGAAAGTGATCAACATCGATGGCGCAGCCAAAAAAGCCGCAGAGCAGGCTGTCTTGCATGCTTGCCTTTTGCAGCGGCCGACCCGAAACCATAATCCAGCATAGCAATGCGATCAAACCGTGCGTCGCATTGTCAGCTAGCGCGCGAAGCCAAGGAAGCCTACTCAGATCCGTGATGCAATCTCCTGCGGTCGAGACGGCAATTGTCAGTGCAGCTCCCAGCAAGTAGAAAGTCACCATTACGAAGTTTCGCTGAAACGTGTACGCGCAGTGTAAACATGTGGGCTGACTGCCTGTTACGCTGGCCCAAAGCACGAGTGATCTGGCACGCGCCTTTGCATATTTTGTGAGATCAGTCTGGAGGTTCGCGAATTTTGCAAACGCAGAACGAGGAAGTAAATGTAGTGGGCGCAAAACTTGGTTATGTCACTATTGTGGAAACGCGCGCACGAACGAAAGTGCCTGAACTCGAAAGCAGCAGCCAGCAGCGGTGACGCTGGCGACGCATTGACATGTTGACATAGGTATTTACGTGGTAACCTGTACTTCCAAGCATGTACAAAATTTGTATGTGTGCATGAAGTTAGTCATTGCTATAAAATACAAATAACTGCACACCGTGCATTTACGTTTTCTTTCTTTTTTTAAGTGCCAAACAGAGGCATCGGCCAAACGCAGTTTTGGTTTCGTTGTTTCGGAGCATAGTTTTTTTCAGAGTAAACGCTTAACTTCTTCATAGCCTCTCTCGCCCCGGTTATCAATAATGATTTACAAGCCTTTACCTGTATCTGTTTTTTCAAAATAAAATTATAAATTTTGCAATATCACCTCGAATGCATATTTCAGCGCATCTTCTTTCGGCTTGTCCTCTAGCCGTGTGTCAACCGCCGGCGGCAACCATGTGCTTCGTCTTGATATTTTGATGTGTAGCGTGTGCTGGAAATATCCGACACATTCTGGCTTCAATGAAAAGCGACGCAGCAGTAAGTATAACTTGTTGAATCAGTTGAAGTTCGCGCAGCTTGTACGTGGGAATGTAACCAGTACAGCAAACCAAGGTCTAGTGGGTGCCGAGGCAGCGCGTCACCGTTTCGTCATTGAGAGCTAGGCCTAGTGAACGATGCGCCTGAAATAATGTATTTTTGGCACTTGCCGACAAACGGTTGACGATTGTGTGATTTGATGCGCATCTCTTGAAGAAGCCGCCAGGCCTATGTGCGTATCGTCTGGTTTACGAGTCGCGAATGTGTGGCGCAGTGCGCAGCAACCAGTAGTGGATTCATTTGGTGGCATTTCTCGTGCCGCCGCCTGAAGTTTGTGGCTTTGCCTTTTGACAACGCTGTTTGTCGTCCACCGTTATGTGCACCGAACAAGAGCCCGAATTACGTCTCAGGTACGCGCAGTTTCGACTTTACTGTTCCAGAATTTCGCAACGTCATTTCCAAGCTCGTCATAGCGGGCGTTTTCTGTAGTTCCGACAAAGTTTCAGCTCGTAGCCTGATACCTTCTGCTACTTTCCTGCATAAAAGGAGACAGCCGGCTACGCCTTAAACTAAATGGGCTGTGTTTCTGGTGCATCGTTAGCTGTAAACAATAACTCATGTTTCTTATACACTGTTCGAGAGCTGAACAAGTTTGCTGTACGCCTCCTGTGCATTCCTTGTCAGTGTCGCTTTGTCTGACAGCCAGAGAGCCTCAGCGTTTTATCAGTCACGAACCCCACTTCTCACGAAAATGCCCACTGTTATTTTCTTGACCCTTGCCTGTTTCATATTTCATTTTATTATCTTCGTTTCGAGTACGCAGAACCTCCCACTGAGTCTTTGTATATTTGTATCGGTCACTTCGCAGAAAAATCCCGCGTCAGTTTATTACGCGCGTGCTGATAAAAAAAAAATTGACCGTTTCGATTCTTATCGCGTAATCTTTCTCCCCTCGGCTGTCCTGTTTTCGACTTGTACTGAACACGCCGGAGCCTGCTGTCAGTATCTGCCCTCCCAAGATCGCATTCGCAGTACCAGCTTGTCCCAAATCTCAGTGGTATGACATCTGTGATAGCCCCCAGGCGTACGGAGGCTCTTCTGTTCATGCGTGATTAACTGAAAAAAGAAAGCGAACTTTTCTGCATTGCCGGGTAATGGAGGCAGACCAGTGTGTGCTCGGCATTCTTGGCCGCAGAAAGTAACCTGCATTTCTATTTTTCGCTGCTGCTGCTTTACGAGTAGCCAAAAGTTGGCAATGCTCCAGGACAAAAGTCCGCAACAGTTGAATACTTCGATTCATGTGTTAAGTGTGTACACCAGTGGTGATAATGCTAGAGTATTTGAGGGTGTATGGTACGGTAACCTTGAGTCGCTTTGTCGTTTGTTTTGCTGGTATTTTTAAATGTGAAAGATGTTAAAAGAAGCTCAAATGCTGCCACTGGCACAGTGTGGCCCAAACTTTCAAAGCAACGTCTGAAACAGCATGCTGGAGGATTGAAATGTGGGAAGCTTGTATACATTGGATTTTGTCCTTGCTTTGGAGAGGCTTCTTGTGTGATTCTATACTAATATTTACATGAACATTTAGAGTTCCTTTTGTTCAGGTAGTCGCACGGTAATGGGGTGTAAACATTGTCATTCTGTGAAAAATACAGGCGGAAATTTCTTCTATTCTTTAGCACTGTTTTGTTGCCTGTAAGCCTAACTTCCTATGGTGCCATGTTTGTGTGGAATCTTGGAGCATACTTTAAAAATATTGTGGGTGAAATGTGTCTAAGTGATGGCGAAAATTGGTCACAGTGTGCACTAGCAGCCAGTGTTTGCCATTTCCTTTGTTCGCTTGCCGTTTCCCGTTACGTCTAATCATAGCGTGTGCTTTTGGGACAAATTTTTAAAAAGTGACATGGGTATCATTCTTACTTCTTAAACATTTTGAATGATTTCTGAACACATATTTATCATGAGATGTTCTTCATAAGCAGTTTTAGTTTCTTGGTCAGTGACTCGCGCACTCGTATTGATGTAGCCTCTTGATCGATGCAAGTGCATAGGTAGCAGCAAATCCAATTTCAGTTTGCGGTGTATGAGAAACAGTAAAGCCTTGCAGTGCATTTTCTTTAAACTGCAGCGTGTACACTTTCACCTGTACTTGGTTTCGTTGCAGCAAGTTATATATGTCGTGGCAGTTCTGTGGCTACGGCATTGCACTGCTGAGCACAAGGTCGAGGGTTTGATTCGCGATCTTGTTTCGATGGGGGCGAAATGCAAAAATGCTCTTGTGCCGTGCTTTAGGTGTACATTAAAGAGCCACAAGTGGTCAAAATTAATCCGGAGCTCTCCACCATGCCGTCGGATGTAGCCAACTTTGTAGTTTTGGGACAATCAACTCTGCAGTTTCTTTACAGCAAGTTTCAGTTTTGCTAAGAAGCTACGTACTTCAGTAATTCGCTAGTTTAGGTATTTTTAGAAAAATGAGTCCACTCAAACAGAAAGTAATAAAGTACCTGTCCAGTGTTGGACAATTCTAAATTCAGGTTGCCTCTTTAAAACAGACAATTGAAGTTTGATATCTCTGCTTTCTTTGTGCTTTGAAATCATGTAGTGTTGACGGTGCTTATAGATTAGATGGAATGCTACATTTCTATTTAGAGCCAAGTAATTCTTCCTTGTTCCTGCACGGAACAAAAGTTTTGTGGGGGGCATTTCAATGCAAGAATTTTACTGCAGTTGCACTGAGTGGGGTTCCGACTTCCACATTTGCAGGAATCATTTCAACAGTGAAACTGACTAGTCACAAATGTATATCAATGAGAATAATCCGACCTGTCAATTCTAATTTCTGTTTTTATAGCGTTAACGATTCCCTTCTAACTTGGGTGACTTCGTACAAATACCTAGGCGTTCACATCACTAATGACCATTCCTAGAAATTGCATGTTGAACACATCAACAACACCAATAACATGCTTGGCTTTCATTGCTGCAATGTTTACTAAGCACCAGTATCCATGAAACTGCTTCTGTACAATACCCTAGCCCGACCCAAAGTTGAATAGCCTCCTCTCTCTGGGATCCCCAAACTAAATCTCTAATCACATCTCTTGAATCGCTTCAGAATTGTTCTGCACGCTTTGTTCTATCTAATTATTCATTCCAATCTAGTGCTTCGCAAATCAAAAGAACTTTGGACCTTACTGACCTCTCTGCACAATGCTGCCAAGTCTGACTGCATATTTCACAAAATTTATTACTTCAGTGAAAACTTTTCAACAAACTCTTGGTGTGAATGGAGTGTGTGGGTGCTTGTCCAAATGTCGAGAGCTGGGAGTTGGGTCTCCTTTCAGGCGACAGCAGGCGTACAGGGCAGCAGCAGCGGCAGCCGTGCTTGGATGGAGGTAGTGCTTGGCTCGAGCGGCGAGTACTGCCTGGCACAGCACAAATAAGGGGACTGGCGGCCCTCTGCCTATGTGCTGTGTGCCCTATGGGGTAAGCGGTCTGGCTGACTGTGCAGTGCTGCGCCGCTGTGCCATGTCCGCACCAGCCATGAGGCACAAGGCGGCAGCCATGCGGCCGGGACCTTCCGAGATCGACTTCAAGAACATGCGCTTTCTCATCACGGACCGCCCCACTGACGCCACCGTGCCAGCCTTCCTGGAGGTTGGTCTATCGGCCACTTGGTGCATTCTGCTCAGTCAAACGGGCAGCGCTCTGCTTGGATCAAAACTAAAATCTTCTTCAGCATGATTTAACCTAATCGCATGGTATTCAGTCATTCAGACTGCACTCTCTTTACACCATTGCCATCTCACTCAGCTAGGTTCATACTATTTGAAACTATCCAAGTAACTGCTTTGGGGAGAATTTCATGCCGTTTGTTGCATGGGTTGAAGCATGCAACAGTGTGTCGGTTAAAGGCTCGCATGAAACTAAATTCAAGAACACAGTGAGGCATGCACAAGTTAACCATATGTCACATGAGACGGATGATATGCCATAGATTGTGGTCAAACATAGCATCAGATGTGCTGATTGGGCAGAAATGCTGTGGGTGGGTGGAGCGGCTACAAAATAGGCAGGTACCTCTAGATGTCGCTGCCATAACCGTCTCTGCTGAACTGAACTACTCCCAAAGTGGACCGGAACCATCGGCACTCCACTGTTTGCATGTGGTCTATGAGTGGGTAACTGGTGCACACAGCATGACATGGCTGATGGCCAGCTTAGTGCAACCACCATGCAGTGGAGAGGGACATGAAGGCATTGCTGGTTGCTGCTGTGCAGAGGAACGTGCATATTCCAATACAGTAAAGCCTTGTTAATTCAACCCTCGTTAATTTGAGAAGTCGTATAATTTGTACTCTTTGGTTCTGACAAATGCTTGCATTCTTTAATTTGTTAAACTCGTTAATTTGTACATATTTGGCTGTGCAACAGTTAATTCGGACAACCCTCAATATGTGCTTACTGCCCCAAATGTGTGATGAAAAAGAGTAAAAGTGGCGGTAGCATTCAACGAAAACTAACCAGTGGATTCTGTGTCACAATATTCATCAGTGGGCACCATATGAAAGTGACAGGAATGCCAAAACGCTTTGCTTATTTATGCTGTTTACCGCCGCATATGACCTGTATGCCCTTGTGCCTTCAGAACTTCAGGGTCGCTTTCCAGGATCATGTCAATAGTGACCACAGATTCACCTGCAGTGGTTGTGGCGAGCATTATTTCCGTACTGACTCTGTGCAAGGTGCCCATGTTACAAACATGGCAAAAGCTGCCAAGGATAAAGCACAATTCTACTGCAGGCGCACCCTGGTGACAAACCCACCAGCTGTGTTGCAATGAACTGGCGATCTGTTGCTGACCAGCTAACTGCCGGGAAAACCTGGATGTGCACGTAGTAGCAAAAACAATGTCTACTCGGATAAAGACCCGCTCTTGCACTGCGAGCGCTAATCATTCACGAGATGACGAGAACTGCAGCTTTCTTGCAAAATAAAGACTGCAGTTGTCGATTTATTTAGTGAATAAGGCAGGTTCATGTAGTAAACATTTGTTGTTATAACTTGACATTTGGTTAATTCATACATTTTTCTTTCTGGTCCCATAAAACCTGAATTAACAAGGTTTTATTGTACTATGCAAGCCTCTAAAGAGAGGCGCCCTTATTCTAGCCAGCCTGTGGTGTGAAAGGAACCAGGCTGCTCACATTCTTCTGCTAAAGTTCACACAAAAAACTATTCCGGGAAATGACGACATGCAAGGGCAAGCCTTCTGCACAGGAACCATTTCGTTTACTGCCTGCATGGTTATTTACCTGGTGGTAATGGTTGCCTGGTGGCAGTAGAGCTCTGCCGCTGAGCACATCGCACGATCAAATCTCAACAGTTCAAATTTTGAAGTATGTTATAAAAACAGCCCAAGTCTGGACCATTCACTATAGCATCCATGCAATGCCACTTTGGGACTTTAAACCTCATAATCATCACATCAGCCTGTTTTATGTGCACTGCAGGACGAAGGCCTCTCCCTGCAATCTCCAATTACCCCTGTCCTGCACCAGCCGATTCCAACTAGCGCCTGCAAATTTCCTAATTTCACCGCTCCACCTAGTCTTCTGCCATCCTGTACTGCACTTTCCATCTCTTGGTACCCATTCTGTAACCCTTATGGTCCAACTGTTATATAACCTGTGCATTACATGACATGCCCAGCGCCATTTTTTTCTCCTAATGTCTATTAGAATATCGGCTATACCCGATTGCAGCCTGATCCAAACCGCTCTCTTTCTGTCTCTCAAATTTATGCATAGCATTCTTCATTCCATCGCTCTTTATGCGGTCCTTAACTTGTTCTCAAGCTTCTTTGTCAGTCTCCAAGTCTCTGCCCCATATGTCAGCACTGGTAAAATGCACTGATTCTACACCTTCCTTTTCAATGATAATGGTAAGTTTCCAGTCAGGAGCTGACAATGTCTCCCGTATGCGATCCAGTGCATTTTTATTCTTCTATGAATTTCCTTCTCATGATCAGGGTTCCCTGGGATTAATTGACCTAGGTAAACATACTCCTTCATAGACTCTTGTTAGATACGGGACTTTTCCTGAGCCTCCTATGAGTTCACCAGACCACATCGAATCGCGTCACACCTAATTAAGGAGCGCAGAAGCACATCTACCATGTTCCCGAGGCGCGGCACGTCCAATCAAGTTGGCGTCCCCCACCTCGTGCGCCGCAGGGGGAGCTATTGTCCCACTGCTTGACTGTTCCCGAAAGTGTAGCGGGAGCCTGGCACGGTTCCAGGTAACGTAGGTCCAGAGCAAAGCTGCTTTGCAGCACTGAAAGTTCTCTCAAAGACAACCCATGTCCCCCCATCAATGATAACTGTAAGCTATCATTCAGGAGCTCACTATGTCTGCCATATGCGAACAATCCATTTTTATTCTTCTGTGAATTTTCTTCTCATGGTAGAGGTTCCCTGTGATTTAATTGACCTAGGTAAACGTACTCCTTCAGACTCTAGAGGCTGACTGGCGATCTTGAACACTTGTTCCCTTGCCCGGCTATTCATCATTATCTGTGTCTTCTGCGTATTAACCTTCAACCCTACTCTTACACTCTGTCTTAAGGTCCTCAATCATTTGTTGCAACTCGTCTGCATTGTTTCTGAATAGAACAATGTCATCGGCAAACCGAAGGTGCCACTTTATTTTTCTGTTTCGTCTGAACCTCTGCACTATGCAGACTTTGGTTGTGTAAAAACAGTGTAGCAAACAAGATGTATCCCATGCTTAGTAGTGCGGGGTACTATTTCATGTAGTCAAAGTTGCTGTTTTGATGTCTCGCATAGGCTCTCTGTGATTGTCACTTCTGCCAATTCTATGCGATATACAGGCTAAACTTAACCGCTAAAGGTTGTTCTGAGTCAAGTTGGAGGGCGATGAAGCTGCAGGAATCGTAGGACACCTCTCATAGCTGACATTTACATTCTAAGTACATATTCGGTGTGCCCACACTGTAGTGTGTTTTCGTGCACATCATTGTTGTGCCAGATGTGTATAAAGTGACAAATGTGGCATGTTTGAAAAAACAATTTTGACAGCTGCAACATTTTATTGAAACAATTGTTATCCATCCTTGCAACTATATTTTGTCGACAAATTAGTTTTGATGCCACTATGAGCTTCAAGTGATGTTTGCTACAGCAATTTGAAGCTTTTTTGGCAGCGCTCAGCTTTGGTGCCATAACACTGGATAACAGTCTTCATAACTCTCCCAGGAAACACGCAGCACTCGTACCTTTTAGCGTCCCTGCACAAGGACAGTTTCACGTCTTACTAATTAGGCATTGCGCTGCATGCAAATCGCATGAAATTAGCGGCACCGCACTGCAGTGGCTACCACACTTCAAGGAAGTGTTACTGGTTTTCACTGAATGTTACATAGACACAGAAGCCAATACATTGTCCGATCTGCTGCCGTACTTTCTGCCAATAAATTCTGCTTGGTTATTGCCTGCCTTTTATCGTGCAGTCGTGTGAAGGAGGCATATTTTTTTACTTCCTTTTGGAAAAGAAAGAAAAAGAATAAGCATGACTGAAACGCATTTTAGGCAGCATTTCCTGCAGCAACACATTCTTCTGTTGGTGGTAGCACAAGTAAGAAGACACAAATTTGTATTTGCTGGTTTGTACGTGCCACCATTCAGTGTATTATGTTGTGTTCTGTCCAGGTGCATATCAACAAAGTTATCGCTACCAAAGGTTGTATTAGCATTGTTTTCAACTCTCTGATTGCTTAATTCACTCCTCAAAACGGAAACTGGTTGGTTGTCGTCCCAGTCAGCCAATATGAAGGTGGATTAACAGACTGTTTTACTACGTGTTTGACTCGCCATTTGTGTGTGCCCTTCTTTTATACTTGCACCTTTCTGTGTGTTTAATTCTAGGAATTCAAGAAAAGGAATGTCAAGGATGTTGTCAGGGTATGCGAAGCCACTTATCAGAAGGATTTGCTTGAGAAGGAAGGCATTAACGTGTGGGTAAGTCGTATTGGTATTTATTTATTTCCTCGGAGGTCTCTTGTTGAGATATTACATTCACTTTAGTTGTCTGTTTATAAAGTCTTCAAAGCACAGTTCTCTTAACAAAATCTCATGAATTCAAATTAAAGGGACCCTTAACTACCCCTCGTGCTTCGTGAAGAAGCATACCGTATTTGTTCAATTCTAATGAACCCTCGATTCTAACGCGCACCCATTTTCCATGACCAAAAAAAGGGAGGGGAACAAACACCCTCAATTCTAACTTGCACTCGTTTGCCGTGACCTAAAGAAAGTAAATTCCTTTACAGTACCACACACTTCATTATTTCATACAGAAATACAGCTTTCTCTCATTTGGAAAAAGATTTAGTCCCAATGCACTACAGTTGCAATTAACAAAAGTCAGTTTTTCCCAAAAGGCGAAGCATAGATTGCAATAGAAAATTACTAGACAGCTATATGAAAAGTTGGATAGTAGTTTTATCGGCTGTATAAGCTTTTAAACATACGCTTATTAAATGAACAAGCATGGTGTCACGCGCGCATAAGTAAAGATGAACACGTCTCACTCAATGACCACGGAAACTTTTTATCAGAATGCTGGAGTGAGAAAGTGCGGTAACAGGAGCGAGCGAATTGACCTTTGTGTGGCCTCTCGCTTCCACACGTAACTAAGCGACGAGAACGCAGTGCGGTGCGCCTAGACACACAGACTTTCGCCATCGCGTACGGGGCAGCCATATTGAAATGCCAATGGCGATATGGTAACACAGATTTAGGGTCGTACTCGATTCTAAAGCGTGTGCAATTTTTGGACTCATTTTATCAGGAAAGAAGTGCGCATTAGGTTCGAGTAATTAAAATGCGGTAATCCATGGATAGCACCCACTGTTGTGGACATCTCAGCCAAGTTTTGCAGTCATGCTCAATGCGTGGAGCTCGCAAGCAGAGCGCAGTCATCTTTCTCTCAGGCGCATTCTTGTCAACAGAAGCCTGCTCTTCACTCTTTTCTGGACGCTTTATTTGGTAATATAGCAGATTCCTATATGCGGCTGCTATTGGCCAATAGCTGATGTCGATCAAGAAAAATGTTTGGACCAGTGTGCATCTTCCTACTGTTCCTGTGTATATTTATTGACGAACTTCAATAAACAGGTTAAAGTAAGTCAAAATCTGCTTTCGAATTTTGATAATTGCTTACTTCCAGAAGATGCCAACTATCATCTGCTCCTGCTCGGCCGCCCGCGTAGGAATTAAGCTTTGACCTCCCTGCTTAGCAGTGTCATTGCTCTCACTGATTTTGACTAGTTTTGGACGTTCAACAAGCCACATGAAACTTGAGGTCGGACCACACGCACGCTTGCCAGCACATGCTCCCTCCTGGCGACTCCTGTTTAAATGCCTTGGCAGACTTATTGATAGGACTTCAAAATTCACCAGTTGGAAGTGGCTACTATCAGTCAGTCAAGCTGGTAAAGGACAAAGCCAGTCCACACCACGTGGCTCAGTCTGGCAGGAGCATAGGAGCGCGAGCGTGCACTCAAGCCCTGTTGTGCACGAAATAAACGCTGTGCATGCATGCTACAGTCGTGTGTAGCTGCAGTCTGCTCCGTAGCGTATATACCGCGGCCAATGCGGGTTGCTGCAGTGGATCCATTGGCTAACCGCACTGCAGCTCGCAGAGGACAACTGCATTTGGTTTACATTTGGTGCGTTGTAGGTGCCAAAATCGGTACTGGCACCTACGTTAACATCCAAAATCAAATTTGAACTGCACACCATGGTTCAGTAGGCGGAGCGTTTTGGCCACGCCCTGCTCCACTGTAGCCTTTGCAGTGCAATGCATTGAAGTAGGAGTGGAAGCACCACAAAGGCCATGTTTGATTGCCAATAAACCCACTTCCACTGAACACATTTAAGTACTTTTTGCTGCAAATTATTTCTGAAATAGCCTACTTTACCTTCAAATGCATTTGTCCACTTTGATAAGAAGTGGTTCCAGGGCCCCTTTAAGGAAATTGGAGAAATGAACTGTCAAGTGTGCTAAGCTTGAGAAGACTTTCTTGAGACTTGTATAACAGTGTGCGTTGAATATAACCTGGAATGACATGAAATGTAACTAGTAAAGGTAATGTTGAAGTTTGAATTATTTGCACTACAGCCGTTGGCAAAGGTATGCGGTTTATTTATTTGCCCTCAAGCATGCAAACCCATGCAATGCAGAATTTCATGCAGAAACTTATTTAAATGCTCAAATAACCTGTCAGTGTGGAACGGGATAATTGTACAAACTTAATGTTCTAGTATAAGAGCGTGATTTTAGGCCTCTAAAAAGACACATGCAAGGCCGAAGCGCCCACACGCACAGAGCACCATCTTCCCCAAAGAGAAGCTTTATTATATGAGCCTTATGGGTGTGTGCAAGCTCTCTCTCTCTCTCTCTCTCTCTCTCTCTCTCTCTCTCTCTCTCTCTCTCTCTCTCTCTCTCTAGCACATAAGAATGAGGAACACATGTTAGCCAAGTGGCCACAGAAGGCACATTGCTCTGGAGCTACTAGTTATTGAATCCCAGAGTAGAATTTCTAGCTTGTTTGCCAATGTTTACTGCAACACTGTTCAACTTCACAAGTTTGGTCGCTGATGCCACTATGCTAAATGCAGCCATCATAATTCAAGTTTGATCCTCCACGTTTGTTTTAGGGGTCGCATCTCTTGGGTGTCTGTGGGTTTACAATTTGTCAGAACAGCCTCAACCGTGGGATGGTTGCCACATTCCTTGTTCTTCCTGAAGTTTCACGAGTCTCATACACTTGATTATTGAGAAACCTGTTGAGGGACATTGCTGTGTTTGTCTTGCAGGACTGGCAGTTTGATGATGGGTCCCCACCCCCAGCACGTATTGTGGAGGAGTGGTTCCAGTTGCTCAGGAAACGCTTCAAGGAGGACCCGGACTGCTGCATAGCTGTACACTGCGTTGCCGGCCTGGGCAGGTGAGCAGTTGAGACAATACACCGTATTTACTTGCATACAGTCGCCGACCGTTTATTCGGACCTCACGGGGACTGCGAAAATGTCCGAATAAACAGGTGTCCGAAAAAGCAGATTAAGAAAAAAAAATGAAATCCTTTATTTCCACGCACTTATTCGGGCTCGGCAGTATAGGCTTGAAAAAATCGTGAATGGGCCATAGCACGCTGTTCCGTTTACGCGCAATCAGATAAGCCTCAATCTCGGAGAGGGTCGTACGGTCACTATAGGCGGCTGAAAGCACAGTCGCTGCTTGCACACGCTCCGCATGCGACGGCAGCGTAGCACATGGCGCGTCATCTTCTGACTCGGAGTCATCGTCCGGCGGTGCAGCAGAAACCTGACGAATGATCTCGCCGTCGTGGAGTTCTGCGCATGTCAGTACAGCAGTGTCAGTACCTGTGAAACTGTCAAATGAGACGGTGTCCGGAGTCGCAATGCAACCACTGCGCAGGTCTCGGCAGAACATTTTCCGCGTCAGTGGGGAGCACATCGGAAGGCGACAAATCTTAGGCCTCCCGGCACCCGCTTGCCGGCATTCCCCGGCGCAGTCTGCGCGGGCACTGTAGGCGCCATTAGACACTTGACGCGATGTTTCTGTATGCCGCGTTGGATCACTGAAATCTCGACACAGCACAAAAAGCAAATACCACCGTGCCGACACCAGTCGCACAAATGAAAACCGTGGCCTGCTCGCAGCGTCGTGCGCGAAGAAACAAATCAGCTGCTGGATTGTCTTGACATGGCTTACTAAGCTGAAACCGAAACTGCTGTAGAGCCACTTCATCGAACCAGGCAGAAACGATGATGATGAGCGGTGATTTCGTGAGGCAGCAGCGCCACAGTAGTGCCACTTCGTGAGGCAGCACAGAGGCTCCGTTCAAAACAAAAATGGCGTTCAACAAGTCGAACCATGCACCGGTCAGTCGGTGCATGGTGCTCTCGATGGAGTTGGCTCAAGGAGTGTCCGAACTTTCGGAAGTTGTTATACATTATGGTCTATGGGGAGAATGGCGGTGCCGCGAAGCTGACCGAATAATCGGGCATGTCCAAATTTTCGGAGTCCGGAAAATCAGTCGGCGACTGTATACGAACCATCATACTCGCATAATGACCACACCCCTGGAATTTGTCTTCTATATCTCTCTTTCTCTCTCTCTCGTTTTCTTCTCCCGCTTAATGATCACACTCCGAAATCGCCGCCGGGACGGTGGTCTGCTGGGTCCTGCTGATGATAATTGAGCTTGAAGGCCAAGTGCCATCAATTGAGCACTACGTAAATGACTCAAGACTCGCCAAACCGACTGCACACAGCATAGCAACCAAAGTGGCCCTAAAACAAACTGGTGAACAGCTGGACCCCTCACCAGGCCTGGCCATTTTGAGCTGACCAAGCACAGAGCATACATTGCATGATAACGATGGTGTCTGCAAAGTATTACATCGCTACGCATCGCAAAAAGATCTGAAATTTCAAACCGAACGCAGTTTTTCCTTCTCCTCATGGCCGCCGTGCTTCACGCTGGAGGATGACGTACTCGCATCCCTGCGCCTATGTACTTGAGTCCGCAGTGTGACGTCGCTCATGTTAACACATGACTTATTCAAGAAACCATTTGTTATTTGGTTGATCTGTTGCTTAAATTGACAAATTGAAGTTTCGAGAAATAATAACACAAATGGAATGTCTGTGTGTTTTTTGTTTTACTTCGCACTAACGCAAGGGAGATGTCCTTCCGCTTTGTCTGCTTGTTCTCACGGTCGTGCAATCATGTGCGCATGTACCGAAACTATGCCATTTCCTACCGTGTTGCAGCGCGTGATCATGCTCGGCGATCTGCTTGTTCTGCCTCAGTATTCGTGTAGCACTGAATTATACCACTAGTCATGGGTCCTTGTGCACAGCTCGCAAAATCATGCGCTGCGCGAACGAGACAACAGCTCACATGCAACTCTGTCAGCAGAAGTGCGTGACGTATGCATCGCACGATCCTCGAGGATCACGTGACGTAGAGCGTACTCCCGGTATGGGAGTCCGCACTAGCTTGTCATCAGCTTGTCTGAGCCTGTCGCTCCACTGGCTCGGCTGCCACTGTTTCTCGCGTGGCCTATGATCCGCAGCGGTACGGTAATGCATTCAGAACAGCCATTGTTTTTCGTATTGTAAGCAATGTATTTCAGCCAGGTAAATGTTACGAATTCATATCGCACTGAAATTTGTACCAGCCGTAATAGTATCAGGTTTTTACTATATACAGTCGAACTTTTTAATTCAAAGTTGCATAATTCGAACTAACGGATAATAGGAACTGGCCCATTGGTTGGCCCATTGGCCCAACTGGCCAACTGGCCCATTGGGAGATGCGGGTCGAAAATCGAGTTTTTTTTTTTTTTTTTTCGAAAATTATCCATTTTTTGTTTTTACTTGTTTTGTCAAGTTTAGTACCTCTACTTTTATGAAAATAAAAATCAAAGCTGAATTTAAATGGGAAATAGATTAAAAATGCATTTAAAGAGCACAAGGTGGCTATTAAAAAACCGAAAGTACGCTGTCTTCGAGCGTCTCGCCGCCGCCATCGCGCGGTTCCTTGCTGTTGCTGATCGCGTGAGGAGATCTGCCAAGCCTCTTTCTCTGAATCGCCATGGTTGCCTGGGCGTCTACAGCGCTAGAAATAATAAAGAAAAGCATGCTATTGCCGCGTTTTCCGAGCGCTGCGACTGGTTTTTAAATCACGTGGTACGAATCGGGAAACGCCATTGGCCATCATGCGCGTACATGTGGCGAAGCCTACTTGCTGGCTCCATGTGTCGTCGAGGTGCGCTTCAGAGTGACGATCGTTCGGCAACTATATCTTCGTCATGGACGAAGCGGGACCAAGCAAGCGCAGTCATCATGGAGTGAAACACCGTTCGGTGCACAAATATCGAGGTCGCCGGCGGAAATCTAAGGCAAAGGCTCGTCCAGCGACAACTCGATCCACGGCCGCCACGGCGGTTAGGCCTAGCGCAAGCGGTGCTGATCCCGCCCGTGTTACGGATGCCTCCGGCGAGTTTGAAGCGGCCTTAGAATACGTGAGTGCGTCGGAAAAGAAGATTGGACATTTCCAAGCTGAGGAAAGAGCGCATGATGGGGTGTCATCATTCATTACTGATTTGGCAGCGCTCAACATTCTTGTGCCATGCCAGCGCTCAGAACTTCGTGTCCGGGAACCGGCCACGAAGCGCAAAGGACTCGCTTCGTTCCTGGAGCTGCAGTGCGAGAACTGTGCGTGCCCAAAAAGTGTTCTTTCCGCAACTTATACATCGCGGCGAGTTGCGGCGTGCAGGGACACCAGCAAAGGTGCGCGCCGAGACTATGACAGCGGGAGCTCGCGTGAAAGCTTCGCCATCAACGTCAAAGCTGCTGTGGCGGCCCGTTCGATAGGAATTGGGTATGAGCAGCTAGTGCGGTTTTCATCAGTGATTGGACTTCACAAACCGATGCATCACAAATCTTTCGCTGCAATCAGCCGGAAGGTACACGATGCTGCGATGAGTGCAGTCTCCGAAAATCTCCGGAAATCGCGGGAGATTACAAAGAGAGATGCCGGCGGGGATAATATTGCTGTGATGTATGATGGCACATGGCATAAACGCGGCCATAAAAGCCACAACGGCATTGGGACAGTTGTTTCCCTGGACACCGGCCTTTGCCTGGACTTCGAGGTCCTTTCGAACTACTGCCTTGCCTGCAGCCGGCACAGGGTCCTGCCAGATGAGGGAGAAGAAGTCTGGCAGGCATTTCATGGCCCTGTGTGTGAAAAGAATGTAGACTGTTCGTCCCATGCTATGGAGACAGAAGCAGCAGTGCGTATATGGCAGAGGAGCCGATCTTACGACACACCACTGTATTTCAGAAAGTTTCTTAGCGACGGGGACTCGAAAGCCTATGCAGCAGTGGTAGAGGCCAATGTCTACAGTGGTGTCCTTATTGAAAAAGAAGATTGCACTAATCACGTGGCAAAGCGCCTCGGAACCGCTCTCCGGAAGCTAAAAGAACCCCTGCCAAGAGGAGAGAAACTGAAGGAGCCTGCTATCCTAAAGCTGCAGACCTACTATCAGGTTGCTATTACTAGCAACAGGGGCAGCGTGAAAGGAATGTATAGAGCAATTTGGGCCTCATATTTTCATTCATGCTCATCCGATGGTGCTAGCAGCCATAAGTATTGTCCAGAAGGAGCAACATCCTGGTGCAAGCACCGGCGTGCTGAAGCGTTGGGTGAGCCTGCACTAACCCACACACCGCTACTGACCAAGGCCCAGGGAAAGGCAATACTGCCGATCTACAAGCGGCTCACCGATGAGAAGTTGCTGGCCAGGTGCATCCAAGGCAAAACCCAAAATGCCGCGGAGTCATTGAATAGCAAGATATGGCTTCTGTGCCCCAAAACGAGATTTGCCTCACGGTATGTAGTGGAAATGGCTACTGCCTTGGCTGTCCTCTGGTTCAACAGAGGGCACACCAGCTTTGAGCGTGTCCTCGAAGAACTAGGCGTGCTTCCATCTGAAAGTCTGGTGGAGCTTGGCACGTCCAAAGACATAGCAAGGCAGAAAAAAATGTCCTTGAAGCTGACTGCGGAAGCGAGAGCAAATCGCCGCACACTGACAAAAAAAGCACGTGTTGAGGAGTGCACTCGCAAGCGCCGTGAGGGAGAGACATACGCTGCAGGAAGTTTCTAGTGGCAGTCGCTGTTTTATGAACAATTTTCTTCTTTTACATCAAAATTTGATTGGAATTCAAGCCCTCTTTTGTAAATAAACATGCAATTATAACTTCAAACGCGTTTTTCTCAAAATGAAATTTTGGGCAATTTTTTTAGTTTGCCCCTCATGTTTTTGGCACTTCTGATGCTTGGATTTGAATGAAATTTTGCACACATTTTCTCTGAAGCGTGAGGAGTGCCATTATCTCTCTCAAACATAAATATTGGCCGAATATTTACAAAAAAATTAAAATTTCCACATGGTGGTGTCATGAAAATATAGACTTGCCAGGTTCAAATTTTTCACATCATTAGCATATTTTGTATGCACTTTATAATTAGTTTTTGGCACTGTACAGTTTATATGGATCAAAATGAGCCATGAATGATCTGTGATTATGGAAGTTAAGTGTGACAAAAAGGGGGGCTAAAAAAGGTGCAATTCAGCACATTGGCATCGAATAGAACAAAAACTATGCAACTTACAGTGAAACTAATTGCAGGTTTGAAATCAGCATGAAAAACTAAATTAATAGGTGGAGTTTCATAGCTCTAAGTCAAAAATTGAAGAAAAAGTGTCTTCGAGTAGCATCTCCCCTTAAGTTAAAGGCTATTGAGCTTGCGCTTGAGCATGGTAACTGCGCTGCCGGCAGGCACTTCAGTGTCAACAACATCCATTTCTGATACTGCTGAAGTCAGCATGAGAGGCATGCAACAAGACATAGAGCAACGAGACATGCCTAGCTTTCCGTGGACCAAAGACCGGCAAGTTTCCGCAAGTTGAGGAGGTCGTCCTTGAATATGTAAGGGACCTCTGCAAAGAAAGATGCGCCATATCGCTTCAAATAGTACAAATGCAGGCACGCTCGATTGCAAGGAAGCAGGGCATCATGTTGAGACTTCCGTGCGAGCTCTAGATAGCTGACGCACTTCGTGTGACGGAACGGATTGTCATTGAGACAGCAGGCATCATTGTGCCAGCAGCTTCTGTCTGCCTATGAAGATGGAGTAATGGACTTCCACAACTTTGTTACAAGGATCAATGAAGAAAAAAAGGCTTCATCTTGTCCCAAATAGGGAATGTTGATCAGACTCAGCTGAACTTTGACACGTCCCAAGGCACAACTGTCAAGATGAAAGGTGCTCGGACTGTCCTTGGTGCGAAAATACAACAATGCACAGTGATGCTGGCAATGACTGCAGACGGGTGGAAGCTACCATCTTACCCGATACTAAAACGGAAAACTCTTTCGAAGGGAAACTTTCCCTGTGGCGTCTACATTCAAGTTCAGGAAAACGTTTGGTTGATGGCACACCTTATGGTCAATTGTATTGGCCCTTTTCGCGGCGATCCCTTGGGTGCTGCCATGCTTTATCACATGGTGACGCGTCCATTGCTTGCCTCGACTGCCTTCGGTGCCTCCACGTTTTCAATGGGTGTGTATGACGCTGCTGCAGCTTAGCAAACCTCTGTTTCGGGAGATATCGTAGATTATGACTGGGTGGACGACAGAGTTTTGAGCACAGCTTCAAAGAACTTGAAAAAGTGCTTGGAAGCTGACTAAGTTGTGTCCAAACGGTGCGAGCAGCGTATATAGTGCTTGTTTTAAGGGGGGAGGCTACCCTGGAGACCGAACTTTCTTATTTTTTAAGATATCCAGATGAAATTTTCAGGGTACGTTCACACCACCGAACTATGAGGAACTGAGAAGTTTCATGAAGATATGTTTATTAGTTCCAGAGTTATTGAGGTCTAACTAGGTGATTCATGTATATGCCTGAGGAAGAGCCTGGAGAAATGCCAGGACATCGTAGGAAGCTGAAATTCACTGTGACCATTCTTTGATAGATATCCCAGGGGGCTAAAGAGCCCTTTTCTTTAATTTCCCCTCCAAAAAATTTTAAGACAACTTTGAATTTGATGTAGCCAGTAATGACCACATTCATCAAAAATTAATTGCTTATTATAAATTAACTGCACCAGCTTTCAAAGAAAGAAGCCTGTTACCCCCTGGCAAAATCATCCAGGAACAGAATAAAAAAAAACGGTATACAAATCTGAAGAGCGGTTCTTGAGATATCGCCTTCCCCAGCACCACTACTAGCGAAAAAATCCATTCCGAGAAAACAGGCCTTAAAGTTGAACCCATGTGTTTTTTTTATTAGAAAGCTCCTGTGGAGCTTCTAATTAGCTCTTGCGGCTCCAGGCACACTCAGTGTGTCGGATTTTCGACTGGCGACAGCCGAAAGCACAGTTCTGCCGCTGAAAAGCGTCTACGCAGTCGGCACTCGCTGCGGGAGATCGGAAGTTCGATGCTCGTAAAGACGCATATCGCGCTCCCGTGCACCGAACATCTGCACTGTCTTGGGCTTTGCCGGCATCGTGTGCAGCGAACAACTAGCGAAAAAAAAAAAAAAGCTGAGCAAATAATCTAAAAGATTGCGCACGCCGATGAGCAGCGCGCAAGCTCATGTTGAGGCGGACGGAGCAAGGGGCAACAGCGACGCGAGCGCGGCATCGAAGGGAGCAGCCGCCGCCGCCCGCGCAGCAGCCAATGGCAGGCGCGCTTTAGCCCGCGAGATTTGAACGCGCTGCTCCGGCCAATCAGCGCTCCGCATCACATCGCGGGAAAACGCCAATAGGGCCTCAACCGCGCCGACGATGCCATTTTGCAAGGCGGCAAAATAGAGACAAAGAATCCACGGTCAAAACGACACCAAGATGGCGCGGGCAGGCCGCATGGGCCGGGAATGGCGCGCGCGCGACGTTTGGCTTCATTTCGGCATTTGCGCGTGTTTTTTGGGCCGCGGTGACCTCAAAAGTAGCGTTATTTTTGGTACTTTACGGTTGAATTAGGTGCTGATAATTACGGAACAGGTAGTTTATGAGACATACAACCCAAAAATATGGTTTTGCAAAAATCGACTTTTTCGCGATTTTTCGTTTTTCACGGGCCGTGTCCCCCCTTAAAAGCGAGGCTAAATATGTATTCCAAGCTCTCCAAACTTACCGTTCATGAATTGCGATTGGTATGTTTTGCTCTTCGTACTTTACTTCGCAAATATTTTGAAACAGCAGCTTGTCACGTTTCTGACTCGGTGAAGTTCCTTGATGCGGTCACTATCTGATTATTTCGGTCACTATCTGACCTAATCGCTCGTGGGTGTGCTTAGTTCTGATAGATTTGTTCTTGCTGCACGCAAGGCTTGAAACATAGCCGTTTTGTACATTGTAATACCTTGTAGCAAAGACGTATTACTACTAGTAACTCTCTTACTCTTGTGGACAGTCAAGAAAAATTCAGCTTCGACCATTTTATGCTATCGGTGTAGTCCGTCATTTATTGTGCCTATATGGTGTCATATATTCAAGTGTGCACCCATTCACTTATTGACATGTTTGCGATAGGGTGGGCGTAAGATTCCGTGTCAGTTAGGGTAGATGTGTGTATTGTGCGCGAAACGTACTATAACAGGAAACGGCGCTACACCCTTTGTCATTGTTTAACAAGCGGTGCTCACTCTTGTCAACGTTTCAAGGCTGAAGCACTTTCTTTGAAAGTTAGTGTTACAACACTGGCAGCTGAGCAGATTTCTGTACCCTCTAAGGAAGCCGCATATTTGGAAGTGCCAGTAACAGGTACGGACAGCTGCAGCAACAGTAGACAAAATTGGCTTCACAGATTCATTCCATTCCTTAATATGCCAGTCATTATTTTTACATACCAACTACTGCACATGTCTTCAATCCACACGATTCAATCCAACATGATGGAGCACAGTGCGTTAACGAAAACTCGGTTGCATTTCCGACAGCTGATTGCGCAGAAGCAAGGTGGAAGTGGTAATGGTTTCGTGCCATCTAGTTTCTATAGAACAAACGGCTTTGCGAAAAGGGTCAGTAACGATGTTTTGGAGATGAAGACTGGGAGCGTTTCCACTTCCCACACTCCTCGTGGTGGACAGCTTTCATGGCCACCTTGTGGATAGCCTTGGCACAAAGCTGAAGGAGATGTGCACCAACATCCTCGCATCACTGCTACAGCTTCTCGACATGTCCTTGAATAAGCTGTTCAAGGACAAAGTTCAAAGGCTGTATCCAGAGTGGATGGCTGCGGGCCAGCATGATCTGATGCTGGGCGTTACTTTGCTCCTGGAAGCGTGGAGCAGGATCTCCGGCAAGGTGGTGGTGAAGTTTCAAGAAGACTGGGATATCACACTCGCTGAACGTGACTGAAGATTGCTTTGTATGAGACAATATATAATGATGCCCCTAGTGATGATAATGCGGCCTCCAATGCGCAAGCTCGCAACAACGGCAGTGTGGACTCCAACTCAGAGTAAAGTCGGTGGTTGAATAGGAGAGATACATAAAAGGGCTAGGTGCAATTCATGTAGTGCATACAGGTCGTGTGTGTTTTTGACAAAAGTAAGCCTTGTCCAACTTGATTTTTTCGTTATGTTCACGTTAGCCATCATTAGAACTCCAACCTGCAACTTGTTTAAATTCTCAGCACTCTTTTTTTTTTTTTTTTTTTTCTGGAAATATCTTGCATAATGATTGCACCCCCAAGTTAGCGACAGTTTTTAGAGAAAAAAGAAGTGATCATTATGCGAGTAAATATGGTGTTATCTAAAAGGGGCAGCACAGCTGACTTTTGTGTGACTAGTGTTGGGTTCTGGTCCTTCATTGGATTTGTTGTTGGTATGGGCCTTCGTCTGTCAAGAATAACTGTGAACACAGTGTGTGTAACAAGCAGTGTTTACCATTGCAAAGCCCTAACACCTCCTGCACCAAAGAAAATGTTTCTCAAAAATTGGTATAGTAATTATGGTCTTTATGAGCTGCCCAAAACTGAAACTTGACTTTAGTGTGTCTGAAACTATGGGTTTTGTGTGAAGTTTCCTTCACATAAATCAGCATTTTGAGATATGAAACATGGCATATGAAAAATGATACATAAGACGAAGTTGGGTAAGAAATACGTAGGTGTATGCACATAAAACTGCCTAATTTTGTGTATTGATTTACGCATACATGCTGGATCATCACACAAGTGAAATAAGAAAATAGTGTGAAACTTGAACAACGAAGGTCTGCAGCCTGCATAGTGTTATGACATAGTAGATGGATCTCAGGAGACTTGCCACAGACGTCTGGAGTCAAGAGACTAGGCATAAATGATGCAGCTTAGCAAAACTGAACCTTGTTTACGTGATGAGTCAGACATAGGAGGATAAGAAAAAGGGGACCATTCACTCTATACACCTCTATAACCCCCCCCCCCCTAAGTTCTATAGCAGTTCTTTATATGGGCAAGTTGCAATATTCTTGGAATTATTTTCTTCTGTAGCACATTAATATTTTGGCCTATATATGGCTTGCCCACATGTGAAATGCCTGAGGTGGGGTTAAAAAATTTATTTATGGTGTGCCTGTCTGCATGGTACCCTAGGACACTTCTCTAAAATCTTGCTTTACCTCATACTTTGAATTCATTTTGTCTATGTGGACAGCAACTTTCAATATCCAGGCCTCATTCAGTGCAACAGCGTGTGTGCCACGTTTCAGAGGACATGCTATGTAATATTGAACTTCTTTCTTAACTGTTGCTTGTTTTCTTTTTTTTACTTCCAGGGCACCTGTATTGGTTGCATTAGCACTTATTGAATTAGGTATGACTTACGAGGATGCTGTGGAGCTCATAAGGCAGTGAGTACCACTCTCTTAAGTTACGTCCACACTAGCGGGAAGAACATGCTTCAGGAGTGCACACACAGCAGACCACTCTGCCGCACTGACCTAAGTTTTGCGAGGTGCAGTAGTCGCACAGCACCTGACTTTCCAAGTTCCATTGAGACTTCCCGTGAAAGTGGGTACTTGTCTCGATGGCTTTAAAAGTCATCTTGCGGTTCGTGTTACCTACATGGCTCGCTTTTCGTTGTCTGTTTTGTGGCTACACTAAAGGGTCTTGAACCCATTGGTCAGTTGTCACTCATGGTATCCTGCCTTGCTGCTTGGGTTTTTCCTGTTGTGTGGACGTACCATTATAGTTGTCCCCCACAGTGGCCTAGCATTGTCGGTGCTAATGAAAAGCCCTGCTTTTGCAGTGTTGCAAGTTTAGCCTTGTCTAAAAATGTTATGTTTGTGTGCAGTAGAAAGTTTGTAGAAATTACCCTACAGTTATAGGGTATCAAAACTGATTCCATGCTTCATTTGTTTCAGTGCACCTGTATAGCACTGCGTAAGCTAAAAAGCTTCACAACCATATGGTTTCTTTGCTGTAACGTTGCGTGGTTAATACGAATAGAAATGTTGCCAGTGTTACAGAAGAATTGTTCCTGCTGCTTTGCTTCTAGCGCAAATTGGCTTCAGGTATTTCTTTTTCAACAGCTCTATATTTTGGCGTCTGACAGCAACAATTCTTGCTGAAAGAACAAAAACTGATAGAAGGCTGGAAGGGTTATTGTATTTGTCCTGTACAGTGGACTCCTGACTTGGTACTTACGGGATTTTAGTGGATGTATGAACCAATTAGCCCAAGGTAATAGTTGAGTACTCTTGTACCTATGGCAGAGTCAGAAAGAAAGAAATCAGTCTAAATTTAAACTCCATCACACATTGCATGGTTGTCATTGTCAAATGTGTGATGCTGCCCTCGCTCATCTTGTCTTTCTCTTTCAGGAAGCGACGGGGAGCCATCAATGCCAAGCAGCTCTCCTATTTGGAGAAGTACCGTCCCAAGTCGCGGCTGAGGCTGCGCAATGGGCACCGGCAGTGCACCATACAGTGAAGGCTTCCCTCTCTTCCTGATCTACCTTTATTTTATTTTTTCTGTGTTTGCGACCGCCTGACCTCTTAGATCCTGGCAGTTTATTCTAGCGCTTTCCTTCCGACTCTGGGCACTTGGCTTCTTGATGCGGCGGCACCATAGTGTTCAAACCCCCTCTGGAAGTTGGAGGGGCAGCAAGCGACTTTGCCCTGTCGCTGCACATTCAGCCAGTGTTTCTCAGAGCACTCCTTGGTTGACTTCTTGGATGGCATTGCTTCTTTTTTCCTTTCACGTCCACCCCTCCCACCACTGTTCCATCTCCTTCTGATAGCTCAGTTCTTAAACTTGTGGCAGCAAATTTTTGTCCATTTGTGAGTGGCCAAGTGACAGGAACCGGGGAGTGTCTTCTGCGGAAGCGTTAGTTGAGGTGGTCGATGCGGGGGTGCATGTGTTCGGACTGTTTTGCAAAGTAGTGGCGGTCGTTTAGAGTCTTTCGTTTGTGCACCACTCTGCTGATCTTCCCACATCCTCGTTGTGTTATGTAAAAAAAAAACTCCTCTCTCTTCCCCATCTCACCCTGAACATGTCAAAGTTTAGAGCCAGTGTGCCCAGAGCTTTTACCAGAGTTTTTGTCGCTCGTCATCAATTTATCTGCACCTTTGTTCATTTTTTTCTTCCTCATCATTGCATGATTTCTATTGCATTAGAGAGGAATCCTTTCAGAGCTGTGCCTGGAGCTGATCTTGGGATCCCTTTTTTCTTCCTCTTCCTAGTCTTTTTAATTTAGGCGAGTTTCTTTGCAATATGCTTTCTCCTGGCGGCTGCAAAGACATGAGCAATGAGTTTACATATATACACCCCTTTTACTCCACAATGCACGAGCCCAAGTTGAAGGAACAAAGGAGGTGTATTTAGCCAGCCGTCGTTGTTCTCTTATCCTTGTTTTCTCGAAGCAAAACTCTGGCATAGTGGTGTTGCAAGTGGCAGGTGAGCATAACGATTTGGCCTGACTATCAACAAAAACTGTTTTAGCTCCAAGAATCATAGTTTGCTATTCAAATTGGCGTTCTTGAGCACCTTTTGTTCACATTTAATGCTCGTGGAAAATGTCTTTTTTTTTTAATGATGCGCCATTCGTTATTTATTCTGTCGAGAAACATTGCTCGGAAGCTCTACCACGTGACACAGAAAATGCCGTTGATGTTGCTCCTCATCGTTATTTTGCCATTCTCTGTGACTTCGTCGTGTTTAGTTAGCTCAATGCAAGTTTCACGTTTCCTCCTTTTTAATTCGTGCCGACGTGACTACTCAGGTGTGCTGGCTAGTCGTGCGTGTAGGGAGGCCTGCCTGCCATCGGAGATGTGAATGTGTTAATGTAGCAGCAAAACGTCATGTAAAATATGTTGTTTACATATCCATTTGGATTGTGCCCTTGTGAAAAGAAATAACACTAACTCACAGTGTTTCAACAGCGATTATAAAGATCTTTTCTGATAACTGTGTCTCGGTACTCGTTACTTTAGACGTCCCAGTAAGGTACATAGTTGCCACAACCTGCCGTACAGTCTGAGGTGTGTTTGTGGTGGACTGCATTGAGAACATGGAAACAAACCACTATTTCTCTTGTTTCTGTTTTTACAAGTGTATAGCTTGCTATTTAAAAGGCGCAGCACGACTGAGATGATACAACGAAACACAAAACTGCATCACAAGCGTTGACTAAGCGTTATTAGTCGGCGCTTGTGATGTGGTCTTGTTTGTCCCCGTCTCAGTCATGCTGTGCTTTTTGAATAGCTATGGACCAACTTGCCCAAAACAAAGTTCTACTGCAGTATAACCTGCAACTGTGTTTTCTGGGTATTCTTTCAGCCCTTCATCATTAGCTTAGATGTAGCCATGCCATTTGTTATTGCTGCAGTAAGCCACTCAGCAAGCATGATGTATGTGAAAAGATAATGGGAAACCAAATGGTATCGCTACAAAATGTGTCCACTGCAAGCCTGAAGTTTTCTTGCCCAGCAAGTGGCAACAGCAGTTGCTAAAGGGCAAATTGTTGAATGCTAGTGATTGATATTGGCAAATCATGTCACGGGTATGATGTCAACAACTTTAGACTTGTTCAAAATTTCATGTCGCCATTGGGGCAGAGCAGGCATAGCACGTTTGAAAGTTGCGCGTTCATGTCGCCAAGGAGAGAATCTGGTTCCAAGTTAGAGGAACCTTTACTCGCTGGCAAGTAACATAAGGCTGGCACATTTGGCAAGTGGGACTTGCGAGTGGCGGCAGAAAAGTTGCTGCTAAATGCACATAATTCTCAAATTCTGTTGCGGGCCTCTAACTATAGCAAATCCTTCAGCTTGCATACACTGGTGAATTGGCTAGAAACAAGCTCCAACATTTGCATTGGACAGGTAAGGCCTGATGGCTATCTTCATAGTGAATGTTAGCGTGTCGTAACCACATTTAGAAGCTGCATTGTGTGCAAGCAGGCCATGTGTAATATAGTACAGGGTGTCTACCAACCGGGAAAACCGGGAATTCTCGGGGATTTTGAGTAGTCTGGAAAAAGGGAAAACTCAGGGAATTTGGGCCTCTATCAGGGAAAATTAGCGGCACTTTTATTGAAAGGGTCGAAAGTCGCGGTAATACTGGATCGAGTAACAGACAGGAATCGTCTTTGATGCCCTGTCGTCGGCAGGGGGAGTTGTCAGTGTACAGTCAGCGAGCGACTTTCCGGATTCCCGATAATTTGGACGGCTTCGCGGCCCCGCCACGTGCCCCATAGAGTCAACGTATAACAACGTGTGAAATTTCCGACGCAGGAACTCTTCGCCGTCCGAACTTCCGGATGTTTTGCCGTGACCGCAGGTCCGAAGCGGCAATAATCAAAGACCACCACTGCCGTTTTGATTACTTCGCCACCTCGAACCGGCACTCTCGCACGCAGATCCGCTGGCAGCCGTTGCCACCACTGCGGCAACGCTATAGGCCTAGCTGCTTCGACGTTCGCTATGAAGCTTCTTGCCGTTGGGTGCCGAGTTTTTTATTGAAAGAATTAGCTGCTGTCAGCAATGGCACGGACTCCGCCTTTGTGGTCCTCGCGATTGGCTTAGAAACTTGGAAAACACGGTGCGTTGCATAATGCTGGTTTCTGAAAGTCAGCTTCGCGTCTGTACAGAAATGTTACTTGGTGAAGCTTACGCAAAAGTATTGCAGTGAAGCATAAGCGTGGGAAGGGGCCACGGAACACAGTATGTATTCCTTAATTATACACGCAGGCACCCGGTATTTCCTGTCACAGTACGAGCACCGATATGCCTAATATGTGTACCGACAGGCCTTCAGAGCGTTTTCGAACGTGCCCGTGGCGGTTTGAGCCCCGAAGGGCAGTAAATGACACGGATTTATTTTTTTCCAACTGGCCGATTTTTCGGACGTTTTCGCGGCCCCTAGGGAGTTCGAAAAATCGGTCGTGGGCTGTGCAACTGACCAAGATGCTTCAAATGGTCCTTGGGGCGAACGAGTGGCGGAAGGCGGACAAGAAGAGAAATTACCTACGCATTGAGGAATAAACGGGAATGGAAGCTTGCTGCTGCCGTTTTGAAGGAGCTTGAGCTCAAAAAATAGTTTTGGCTGATGCCGAGATGCAGGTGTCCCTCTTCCAAACCAAAATAAACTCTTTGAAGCAGTGAAACACAACACTCGGGTGTCGTGCGGTTGACTTACGAGCTGTTGAGAGAGAATCTCAATTGTGACAGAGTTCGGGCCTCATCCCACTAAGGTTGCTATCAGTTGATAGAAATAGCTCATATTCGAAAATATTTGCTTCTATATGCATCTCCTTTTTATTCGTATTTGATAATGTCCGACCCCATTTGCAATTTTTTTCGAAGACACTTTATTTGCTGTGCATTTTACTAACCCATGCCTTCTATTCTCTTTTTGAATAACATAGTATTCAAATTGTATTAAGTCACGTTTTTATTTTTTTCATGTGCTTACTAGAGAGTGACAGCATCGGGCGATATGGTTTCAGTCCGTCTTGACATAAAACATAGTTATGCATCACTCCGGGAAATTTGCAATGGCACTCGGGGAAAACCTGGAAAACTCAGGGAATTTTGAAATGTCAAATTGGTAGACACCCTGTAGTAGCAGTATTCTTGCCTGCTGTGGTTTTTCGGTGCGGTCGATTGTCGTGCAAGGCCACCCACGGTTCAGACCGGTTCGCGAGATTCTCCGGTAGGGGCTCGCAAATGCGAAAATCGCAGCTCTTGCACTCGGCGTATGTGAAACAAAAATGCGAAGTCTTGAATTGCGGAAATCTTATCTGCAAAAAAGTGTAAAATGATGTGAACTAGGTTTCAGTTTTGGTGGAGGCAGTAGGTGTCTGGTAGGTGTATACAAATGTGGATGCAAATATACGTAGCCTTTGTGTCAATGCAACCTCACTGTAATCAGGGCCGCAATTAGTCCTGTGTGGGCACAGATAAGCAGGCACTGTGTGGGAATAATTTCGGCCTTGATGGTGCGTACATGCGCCGCGAGATGCAAAAAAGAAATACACAGGTGTGTATCGGCTAAAAGACGAAGGCGAAAGCCTTAATTCACGCTAATAAGCCTTAATCTAATTGCTAAGCACTGATAAATTAACTTTGCTGATCATTCATCGTCATCATCAGCCTGTTTTAGGTCCACTGCAGGACGAAGGTCTCTACTTGCGATCTCCAATTACCCCTGTCCTGCACCAACCGATTCCAACTATCGCCTGCAAATTTCCTAATTTCATCGCTCCACCTAGTCTTCTGCCGTCCTCGACCGCGTTTCCCTTCTTTTGGTACCCATTCTGTAACACTAATGGTCCAACAGTTGTGTAACCAGCGCATTATATGACCTGCCCAGCTCCATTTCTTTCTCTTGATGTCAATTAGAATACCGTCTATACCCGTTTGCTCTATGATCCAAACTGCTCTCTATCTCTTAATGTTACACCTAGCAATCATCGTTCCATCGCTCTCTGCGTGGTCCTTAACGGGGCACGTGGCTTTGAATATCAACTTCCTTATTTCTTCATGGATTTTGATGAAAATTGGCACAAATGTTTTGACTGTCTCCCTGATGCTTCCATAAAAGGCCCGGCGAGCCGCGATCGCCAGTGGAGCCCTGTCAGAGGGAACTACCCAGGACTAAACCGCGCAACGGTTTCTGCAATAATAAAGTTAATTCCGTCCTCCTCCTCCTCCGTAAAAGTTTCAGAGCGATATGTTGAGAACATTTCATTCAACTTTATTGAGCAGAATTCTCCCTCTAACTTTCTGGAGAGCGTGGGGAACTTAAAAAATGTGATGGAAGGCTTGTTACGTATTGACTGCATAGCTAAATGCGTGCTGAAGGTCGTGACATTCTTTTTCATTCTTTTTTTCGCAAAAAATTTTGCGGATTGCCGCATTTTATGTTACCTTCGCATCAAGCACACTTTCGGAGTAGACGAATAGCCATATCGTAAACTTTCAAAGGGTCAAGATAATAAAGCAAGAATGTCACGACCTGCACTGTAGCCCAAGGAACGCGACAAAAAAAAAAAAAAAAAAAAAAAGTCAAAATATGTTGAACGGTAACAAAGAAATCGGCTCCAGAAACTGAGCAGAAAGGAAGAAAAGCTGTTTCGAGAAAACTGCTCTCAAAGTTTCGCCTCCTCTTCTCTAAAAGGTACCAAATGTGACGTCTTTGAGTTGTTTTGTGATGTGAGGCTTGGACATGTGGCCACAGAACACGATGTGGCCTCTGCTCTGGTGTGCTCCCCCCCCCCCCCCTTTTCTTTTTATGGGGCATTCTTTGCTGCTGCTGCTCTACAGAGAGCATGGTGCCGAGGTTTCAAACCAAGTGACGTGCAGAACTCTGTGTGGGCATGAATATAGTTCCAGTGTACATTCAGGCAGCCTGATTGATAGCAATCTCCAGCACCATCAGTGAGGCATTTTTCTTTCTTCTTTCTTTTGGTAGAATTGACGATGTTTCTGAATAAAGGCTCCGTGTGTCAGCAGCCTCCCAAGTCATCTTTACTTGACAATGGCTGTAGAAATTAGGATCAGAGCCAGTGATAGATATGCAGCTGCTAGGTGCTTTCCAGAATTGTACTTTTGTATGATGCTGGTGTCTGTGCCAGCCCAAGGGGCCTAGTGAACAGAGCTCATGATGATGCAGGTTCTCTTTATGAATGGGTGGTATGGTAGATATTGTTACAAGCCACCGTGACAACATGATAATAGAGTTAACGCGCGATATGCTTGGTTGAGGGTCCGAGGTGCCGATCGATGTGCGAAATGCCTATGATACAAGGAGCCGACGCGCAATGTGCTTAGTCGCGCAGTTCGAGGTGCCAACGCGCGAAGTACCTAGCCGCGCAGTCTGAGGTGCCGATGCGCGAAATGCCTACTCGCGGGCTCGAGGAGTCGACCCTCGATGCTCTTATTCGCGCAGTCCGAGGTGCCGACGCGCGAAATGCTTAGGTGAGAATCCGAGAAGTCCGCGCGCGATGCGCATGATCGTCGAGTCAGAGACTCCCTATGACCGAAATGCTTAGCCGCGTGTCGGATTTACGTGCGCGATGTGTGGCGAGGGATCGGCCACGCTACTGCGATGTCCGCGTAGCGCCCGCTTTTGACACGTCGAGGCACAGCCTCCTCTATTTTTTCTCCTCTAGAAAATACAGAAGGCCATGGCACCATAGCCATGGTCGAGGTTACACCCAGTGGAGACGTCCGGACTCGCGAGGTGCAAAATGCAAAAGGACGAGCGGACGAGGAGAGCGCCGGACCAATGGTGAACCGCGCTCGAGTCACGTGGCGGGCGCGGCCAATCGCAGACTCCGGCACGACCTTCAATCATTTTCTTTTTGTGTGCTTGTTTCTGTATGGAGGAAATAGCTGAAGCGGCAGATTTGAAGACGGAGAAATGCGCTTTCCAACGAGACCAATATAGCGGCGCTCGGTCGCGCCGTTTCGGAGATATTGTGGCTTCAAAAACGCTGTTCTTTCTTGATTTGCGCGAAATTTTTCGCCACCTTGGCTGTTAAAACGAATTTTTGAGAGCACTTCTAAGTGGTTTATAGTGGTGATATTTGGGTATCGGATAGAAAAAGGGTTACAAAAACTGAAAATGTGATTTTCAAGAAATCGATTCTTGGCAATTTTTCGCGATGCGAAAGCCACGTCCCCCCTTAACTTGTTCTCAAGCTTCTTTGTCAGTCTCAAAGTCTCTGCCCCCATAGGTCAGCACTGGTAAAATGCACTGATTGTACACCTTCCTTTTCAGAAATAATGGTAAGCTTCAAATGAGGAGCTGACAACGTCTGCCGTATGTGATCCAACGCATTTTTTATTCTTCTATGAATTTATTTCTCATGATCAGGGTTCCCTGTGATTAGTTGACCTAAGTAAACGCACTCCTTCAAAGACTCTAGAGGCTGACTGGCTATCCTGAACTCTTGTTCCCTTGCCCATTACCTTTGTCTTCTGCATATTAATCTTCAACCCCACTCTTACACTCTCTCTCTGTTTAAGTCCTCAATCATTTGTTGCAACTCGTCTGCATTGTTGCTGAATAGAACAATGACATCGGCAAATCGATGGTTGCTGAGATATTCGCCGTCGATCCTCACTCCTAAGCTTACCCAGTTTAATAGCTTGAATACTTCTTCCAAGCACGCAGTGAACAACATTGGGGAGATTGTGTCTCCCTGTCTGACCCATTTCTTTATAGGTATCCTCCTGCTTTTCTTGTGTAGAATTAAGGTAGCTGTGGAACTTCTGTAGATATTTCCTAAGTATTTACGTAAGCGTTCTGTACTCCTTGATTATGTAATGCCTCTATGACTGCTGGTATCTCTACTGAATGAAAATCTTTTTCGTAATCTATGGAAGCCACGTAGAGTTGCTTATTGTACTCTGCAGATTTCTCGATAACCTGATTAATGACATGGATGTGGTCCATTGTAGAGTATCCGTTCCTGAAGCGAGCTTGTTCCCTTGGTTGACTAAATTCCATTGTTAATTTTATTCTATTGGAGATTCATTCATTCACAAAACTTTATTAGAATCCTGAAGCCCGGTCTTTTCAGACCGAAGCGGGCCGCGTCCACGTCGGCACCGTCAGGCCGAGCCTTATGGCGACGTCGGGGACCCTCTGGACAGCCCGTAGTTGATCTTGATATGACGAGCTTGATATCATATATTATGCCAGTAAAGCCATTTTCCTTCGCGGTCGGCGAGAGTCGCGGGACAGCCCGCCAGCATGTGTCTGATGTCAATGATACCATCGCACACGTTACATTCTTTCCTAATTTCTCTTTCGGGGTGAATTTTATTTCGAAATACGGAGTGTGGTACGTCCCGGTTTGCAGTAAACGTAGCGTGACTGCCTGAGTCCTGTTAAACTTTACGTACGTGTGGCAGTGGGAATTGCCTAAGCCCCAAGTAGTAGTATTTAGTGATGTCATTGTAAGTTAGTAAATGATCGGAATGGTAGTGGGCGTCGGTTCGGTTCTGACCGGCACTGCAAGCAAGTCCTCATGCCAGGTCGTGCGTCACCGCTTTGAGGTTGAGCCGAGTCTCGTCCACTTGTTCCATATGTGTAGGAAACCATCGGATTTCAGTTATGATAGTTTCGACTTTGTCGATAATTTTAGCCGCAGTCCCAGCGACATAGCCTTTGTCAAAGCTCTTAATTGCTGCTTTGGAAACGCTATAAATGAAAGACCATTTACGGTTCCTGATGGCTAGAGCAATCGCGGCTTGCTCCGCCACCGTGGAATCCTTACTGAAGATAGTGACGGCGTCCCGTACCTCGCCCTGGTTGTCGACCACCACGGCCGTGTAGGCCTCTTTGCCTTTGACCCAGGCAGCGCCTACGAGGGCCGCCTGTTGTCCTGGATGTTCAATTTCTTTTAACAAAGCTTTCGCTCTCGCTTTTCTCCTGCTAACATTGTGTTCCGGGTGCATGTTTCTCGGGAGGGGGGTGGTTCTCATCGCGTCTCTAAGGTCCGCGCTCAACTCTACCTCGGCCTCCTTCGGTTTCCTCAATCTATTGGGGTCTGTCCCTATCGCTTTGAGTATAAGCTTGCCCGCTCGCGTTTTCGTCAGTTTTTCGTGCTTCGCCCTCTGTTGCGCTTCCGCCACCTCTTCTATCGTATTGTGTATGCCTATAGGTTCATGAGCTTGACGTTCGAGGTGCTGATGGGTATACCTAGGGTAGCCTTGACTAACTTTCTGATAATAGTGTTGATCTTGTTCAGCTCGCCCTGCGACCATTTTAATAGACCTGCCACGTAGGTGAAGTGAGAGAGAGCGAAGGCGTGCACTAGCCTTAGAGCGCTGTCCTCACTCAGGCCCCCAGCTGTGTCTGTTGCTGGTTCTCATTAGTAACCTAATGACCTGGTCCGTCTTGTTTGAAATGTCTTGAATGGCATTGAGGTCCCGCTGCTATGTGGAAGCCTAAAACTCTATGTTGAATCCCATCTCGCCTAGTGTGCTTTCCACGGTGTGTATCCTCTCCCGAGTCTGGTCTCCGTTTGGCCTACGTACGTTACAGTTGGCGCTCCATATGGTTATGTCGGCGGCGTATATTGCAAAGTGTATACCTTCTCCAGTATACTCTCCAGTTTCCTCGCGACTCTGATCATTGCTAGATTAAATAACATGGGCGAAAGCACGGCCTCTTGCGGGGTGCACCTATTTCCCAGGTTCATCACCTTCGATTTTAGTTCTCCTATACGTGAGGCTCGCTTGCGTACCGCCCAGAAACGCCTTGAGTACGCTGAATAGCCTTTCGCCCAACCCCAGCTCGGACAGGACCTCGAGGATGTCCTTGTGCTCTATGCGATCAAAAGCTTTTTCGACGTCTAGTCCCCGAATCGCTCTCGCGTGCACCGGGCTAACTTGTGTGAGCTGGTGTTTGATCAGGAGCATGGCGTCCTGAGTCGATAGCCCGGGGCGGAAACCGATTACGTTATACGGGAGTATGTCGTTTTGCTCGACGTATCTAGTGAGTCTGTTTAGAATAACGTGTTCCATGGCTTTACCTATGCACGATGTGTAAGCGAGATTAAACGTAGGTTATCCAGATGGAGCGGTTTACCCGGTTTGGGTATGAGGATGGTGCTGGCCATCTTCCATTCCTCCGGGTATAGTCTACCTTTCTCCACAGCTTGGTGAAATGATCCGTCAAGAAAGTGATCGAGTCATCGTCTAGATTCGTTAAGAGATTGGAGATTACTTTGGTAAATATTTTATATAATACTGGGAGTAAGCTAATTAATGGCTCTATAATTTTGCAATTCTTTAACGTCTCCCTTTCTGTGCATTAGTATAATGTTTGCATTCTTCCAGTTTTCTGGGACCCTTGCGGTCGATGGACACTTCGTTTAAAGAGCCGCCAGTTTTCAAAGCATTATGTCTCCATCTTTGATTGTCGATTGTTATTCCATCTCCTGCCGCTCTTCCTCGTTTCGTGTCTTGCAAGGCCCTTCTGACCTCATCGCTATATATAGGATGAGTTTCTGTATCCTGTTCATTACTGTTTCTAATTGAGGTATCCCGACTCCTCTGGGTACTGTAGAGGTCAGTATAGAATTCTTCCGCTGTTTTTACTATGCCTTCGAGATTGGTGATATTAACCTGCTTATCTTTCAGTGCATACATCTTGGTTTGTCCTATGCAGTTTCTTTCTCATTGACTTCAGGCTGCGTCCATTTTTTACGGCTTCGGTCTTTCTCACGTTATAGTTTCGAGTATCACTTACTTTCGCCTTTTTGATCAGTTTTGACAGTTCCGTGAATTCTATCTTATCTCTTGAGTTGGCCACTCTTATTCTTTGTCGTTTATTTATTAGGTCATTTGTTACTTGGGAGAGCTTAATTGCCAACTGTTTGCCTTGGGGCCTTGCCTCCCACTTCAATGGCTGCCTCTGAAGCCAGCCTAGTTACGGTTTCATTCATTGCCTCTATGTCATCTTCATCTCGATCTGTTCTAAGGCTGCACATATTTTTGCAAGTACCAGCCTGAATTTGTCTGCTTTTACCCTTACTGATTCTAGGTTTACCTTTTTATTCTTGACCAATTTCACTCTTTCTCTCTTCAATCATTAATCATTTAGGCTCGACATGCTTTGGTTCGCTTCTGGAATTCCTTGGGTCACGTGATATTTTCTCTCCCTCACAACGCGACCTTGAAACGGAGATCTGAAAGCTTTAATTACGCGTTGACATTTTCCGTCACTCATCGCTTCTTATTGGTTGGTGGCAGAAGTAACCAGTGCGGTGCACTTTTCGATTACATCAAGCCGTATATGTGTAAAGTTTCAGACGATGCAAAAATTTAGGCAGCCTATGTGATTGCATGAAGAAAACTTTGCTGACAGCAGGCTACTACGGCGCGCATTGTCCTCTACGAGGAAAGCGTCGGTGCATGCATCGATCTTCAGGTCTATAAATAAACGTTTGTCACACAGACTGACCGCATTAACCGCATCACAGGCTAGTTTGCGGCGTGACTAAACGCGAATAACTTCGATAAGTCAATGATATGTATGGATGTCGATCCCGAGGTCAAAAATATTCGTGTAATACAGGTGTCGCACGGTGCATTTCTGATCGCGATCAAGCCCTATCCGGATCGAAATTGTCGGTCATGATGGGTTCCTTTGTGCAAACTGCGCGAGGGAGCTATTCGCAGTCGAGAATTTCGATTCAGATCGAGCATGATCGCGATCGATAGTGGCCGTGGACACTATCCCCCCCCTACCTACCTGTAGATTAAGAGGCGGGCACCCCAGCTCGGTGGAATAATAAAGTTTTCAAACAATCAATCAATCAATCAATCAATCAATCAATCAATCAATCAATCAATCAATCAATCCGACCTAGGGAAAATTCCATTATATTTTATTGATTTCAGCAGAAATCGCCAGCCGTTTGCGCGCAGGCGCAAGTAGGAGCGGGTGAAAATCTGGGATAGTGATGAACGACACGGAGCAGATGGGGGATTTGTATCAGAAACAGCACGGCAACTACACTGGCAAGCGCTTGTCAAGGACGGCCATTGCCACCGGACAATTTCTCTGCACCAACTATTCGTAGCTAATAGTTCAATATTAATATTTGACCAGTAAAGAGCGTCCAGAAAAATGAACTGCGTACACAACGCCGGGTATTACTGCTTTTTTAGCCATTGATCAGCCACACGGAGCACGCACATGTGCATAGAATAAAGAAACAACTTTTATGCAAACAACTAGAATGTTCGAGTGGAACGAACGGTGGTTTCGCTCTGAGGCGCCGCGTGTGGAAAACTGCGAGGGCGCTGCGAGCGAACTGAATTGGGGGGATCAGAAAGTTTGGACGCGCGGTTTTTTTTTTTCTTTTTTCATTGGTTAACCTAGGTAGGATATTAAGCAGCATAGTAGCAAGAGCTTGGTGGCGCAACCCACCGTTCCAAAGGGGACGCTCATAACATCCATCCATCCATTGGGGCGGAGACGCGCTTCGTGGCATATTCAATGTAATTTCGCTGCGGGCGCTTTGAGCGATTGCGCGCGTACGCTCTTCTAATCATCCTTTATTTCAACTGCAAATTTATATCGACACCTTTTCGCTAGGTATACACATTTGAGGTGTAGGATATACAACATGAAGTCTTCAATTTTCCTGTCGCTGTCAAGTGCGTCGTCTGCTAGCGAGCAAGCGCGCGTTCGTTGCGCGGATGCTGGCGGACGCACTTTTTTTCTCGCAGAAAATCTGGGCAGTAAAATTTTTAATGATTTTACTTCCTCTGGTGCGCTCGCGACTCTTGTCGGTCGGTACCAATTGTAGTTTCAGCCAGGTGAACTGCTATTTTTAACGTTGTTAAGTAACACGTAATTTTTGCCGCAGCAGCCGCGTATCTGCAACATGAAGCTACATAAGAATTTTTTATTGACATCGTGTTATTTGACGCTCGCTTCTTGTTGGTGGAATGTTGATCAGGGACAATAATGAATGGAAATAATATTACAGTGAAATACACCTGGTTTATTAACTGCGTGGCGCGAAGAGATGCAGATGACCAATTAATGCACTTAATTTTCTAGGTAAATCTAAGGGTACATAGACATATATCCACGACATATATACAAGAGAAACATGATCAAATATTCTAAATGCACTGACTGAAGAAGGGGAAACTCCGGACCGGAATAAGCGTGTTTCTTTTAAAGGCTGCACCAGCCCCAAGTGAACCAATAGACTTTTAGAGAAAAGGAATCAATGCAATTATTGGACGTTAATAATACAAACAATGTTAGGGAAAAGATATTGCCTATGTGCTCGGACTGAATCGGGGAAACCGGGAAGTCTTTACCAATGTAATCTCCGTGGCTTGTCTGGCGATCTCTTTCAATGTGCCAGCAGGCAAAATGAAGTAGAAACATGTAGTCTAATTGAATGCTATTTGCTATTCAGATCTGATATATTCGATTTCAGAATTCACTTAAAAATTATCGAATAGCCGTTTTCGTTCGAACGTAACGCATAACAGCATTTTTGTAGTCTCGAAGGTGAAAGGCCAATGCAAGTGAGGAATTATTCCGAATGATTGTGCTGCCCGCGTGGAGAGTCGTACGTGGCTGTTGTGCAGAGGCGCACCATTTCCTGACAGAATTAACCCACTGGTGCTAACCGGTTCTGGTGAACAAGTTCCTAGCTGTCATATATATATAATATAAACGCCCCGTTTTGGGGCAGCCTTAAAAATTCAGGCAAGGAATTATATAAGGTGGTACCACACCTATTTAACGAACACAGCAGATCTACAAATATATCTACGTGTATTTGAGGTAAGCCGTTCCTTTAATTACTTCATTATTGTCACCGGATAACTGAAAGCAGCCATTTATAAAACAGAAGCTGCTCTATAGTTGTTCGTGTCCGATCCCGCACAAGCGTGATCATGACAGGTGGGAACGGCATTACATTTAGGTGTGAAGTATAAGATAAGCATAACGTGTTTTTTCTCGGCAATCAGGTTCGAGAATCATTTCTTCAGTTCTCACCACCTGGGGTTCTTTACGTGCATCTAAACAAAAATACATGATTTTTTTTTTTACTTCGTTCCCATCGAATTCCGCGATGTGGTTTGAACCCATAGATGAGCTCGAGTTTGGTAGCGCAACGCCATATCCACCATGCAGCTACTATAATTCTACCGTGTCGCTTTTTTGTTGTTGTTAAACATGGACTGGCTAAAAAGTTTCACACAGCTTACGGAACAAGGATTAGCATACACTATAATGGCTACCTAAAACTTTTCCACGTCCGAGGGGCGACCGCAAACACGTATCAATTACTCCGCAATATGTCACCCGAGGAAGACGGAAACATGAAAATGGAATGTTGCAGTGCATTTTCTTTTCTGTAAGAATAGTTCCCGTAAATTTGAGTACAGGGCACCAGATGGCGCAGACATATTATTTGTTTGAAGCGGCAGGCAGTAAGTTTACATATGTTTTTCCGACTGCGTTTCGCAAGACCTACTAATGGAAAGCAGTATGTGCAAAAATACAAACGAGAGGTACATGCTTGAAGAACAAGAAAATATTTGTTCTCCAAAGGGAACCGTACAAAACCGTAGTAGAATGAAAGCCGACACTGCGGCCTCAATGCAACTTAAAAAAAATGAAATAAAGAAGAAAAATAAAGGCATCTATTCCTAAGGCGTAAATACATGTCATATGTACTTATAAACACCGTGAGCGGTCCGAGCACATATGCTAGCGCGCGAAGTAGTACGAATCACCCTTCCGAGACGTATCGCCAGCAATAGAGTTAGTAGTTGTTCTACTAACTCTATGAACGGCGCGACCTCAATTTTGCTCATTTACTTCGATCGCAGCGCCGCCACAGTATATTCCGTCGACGCGCGTTTCACCGCAAAGCATGCGTCGTCCCAGCAAAAGTTTCCTACAAGTCCCAGCCGCTGGTTTCACTGTTTCCCTCAATCGGATTCTGTGGCTACTAGCCAAGGAGGATATATAAAAATTGCTACTAGCCTAGCCGCTACCAGCGACTGTGCCGCTACAGACGCCAGCGCTCTTTTGTTGGTAAAATTTGAAATAAGGTACTCATGTGTCAAAAAATTTTTTAAATTGTTCAGCAACACAAAATACATAAAATTTTGCTTCAATTAAGTGAAATACGTTCAGTAAAAAAATTGTAAAAAGTTTGAAGTTCATATTTCTTGCACTGCGTCTATTCACATCCGGCTACTTTCTTTTGACATGGCGCAGGCTGTGTTGTGGCGTAAGACTTTCTTTCGTCTGCCTCACAGTTGTCTATGCGCAGCTGTCACGGCGCTACGTGCAATTTCTTATCACACGTGAAGGCTCATTGATTAGGCTGCATTACGTTTGGTGTAGCCGCTTTCCGAGTAACGTTTTCTACAGCCTGTCCTCATGACGGCGTGCGTCGAGCGACGGCACCTGACTGCTGGGAACATGTGGGTAGAAGGGCATTGACTGCCGTGGCCTCCACGGACACTCCACGTCGGACTTTCGCGCTTTTGTACAACCTTGCCGTCGTTTGCGAGCTGACCGAAACCGAATCGTGCGTTGCCACTCCGGCGTGTCTTTTCCCACTTTTCATGCGGATTAGTGCCTGCCGTGAGACGATTTCCACCGCCTCAAGTGCAGGAGACAACCGTTGTGTGCCGTATGTGCTAAAGTGTGCGAGTGCAGCATGGTCAGGAAAAAGAAGAAGCATCAAGAGGATCCGGCAGACGACATCCTCGATTCTTCCAGCGACGAAGTCGGAGATGCAGCCGAAGGTAGTGTTATCTGTTCAGTTGTGTAGAGAGGTCTTCGCTGAGTGCTGTCCGAGTCGGATTGATTAACTGACTTGTCTTGAATAGCACGAGAACGCAGTGGGTTGCGTGCGCTGAGCCACTGCGTAATCTAGTGCAGACATTATTCGGCTGATTTAGGAAGGCTTGGGGAAGAAGTTCACGTATAGCAACCGCAGAGTCACATCACACCACTTGCACACCCCACCCGTGGACCCGCCGTGGTTGCTCAGTGGCTGTGGTGTTGGGCTGCTGAGCACGAGGTCGCGGCAATGAACCCCGGCCAATGCGGCCGTGTTTCGATGGGGGCGAAATGCAAGAACACCCGTGTACTTAGATTTAGGTGCACGTTTTAAAGAACACCAGGTATTCAAACTTTCCAGAGTCCTCCACTACGGCGTGCCTCATAATCATAAAGTGGTTTTGGCACGTAAAACCGCATAATTTATTTTTAACCCCACCCATGTGACATAAGGTGCTGCGCTTCACTAATGTTCGCTCCGTGAGCTAGTTGGAACAGACGCTAAATATGAGTTGGCATACGTTTTAGCAGCTACTTCTCATGAAGCAATGAATTTCGGCTCTAAGGATTCTCTAGTAGAGAACAGAAAATGTACACAAGATTACACTGAAATAATGACTGTGTCCCTCAATACATATCATAGCACAAGGGATGTCGTTGTCATATGTAACTAATATTTATCACGATTTTCCAATAAAATCTTTAATGTCTCAATCAGCTATCATACTAGGTAGCAGATTTTAAAGCTGGGTCATTGCAGGAAGTAGAAATAAAGACTTCTCTAGCTAAAATTCATTTCCCTATTCATATTGTTACATTATGTTACTGAGCAACCAAGAGTGGCGTCCCAAAAATCCTGCTGTGCTGCCCGCTGTAACGCCCTCACCCCATCAATGTGCCCTCAGAACCATTCTTTCGCGGCGGTCTTCCCGGCCCTTTTCCGACGTTGAAATTTGGCAATAAGTGGGTTGTTGTCGCACTTGATTACGTGACCTGGTATGCAATCACACGAGGTTTGTGCACTAGCTGTGCAGCTGAGGTTTATCTGGTACAATCCATAAAAAGCATTCACTGTTAACTACCATTCGCATGCTTATTCTTTATTGACTTTTCACCTAGTGTATTGAGTTTGCTTTTCTTTCTGTCATCTTGTTTGTGTTTTTGTAACTATGAGTGCCAGGTTTTTTTACTATCAATATTTAAATAACACCTAAACAGCATGTACCCTGTGTTTAGCGGATGTGATGTAAGCTCCAGAATGTCGCCTTCGAGATTTTTTAGCATGCCGTAGGCCAGTTACCGGCGCTACGCACTCTCTGAGCCGCCATGGCGGCTGCATTTCGATGGAGGCGAAATTCGAAAACACCCTTGTACTTAGATTTACGTGCACCTTAAAGATCCCCAGGTGGTTGAAATTTCCGGAGTCCTCCACTACGGTGTGCCTCATAATCAGAAAGTGGTTTTGGCACATAAAACCCCATAATTGTTTTTTTACGCAATCTATGAGCTCATACTGAGGAGCAGTGTGTTCCGGGTGATGTGTCACTTCTGGCAAGGGGTAATGGCATCATTTTTTTTTCAGTTTCAGTATCGGAAATGCCTATTCTCACTCTATTTTTGTGACACATCAATTCATATTTAAAATGAAGAATTTTACATGGATGTTGCTCTATACTTACATATAGGAAACTAGGCCATCTACATAGTCAAAAATCAATACTTCTGACAAAAACAAAACTCAAATACAGCTTTTGAAAAAGAAAAATAACTACTGGCTTAACCTAATCTGGTGTATCGCCTATGTGTATCACCTATGTGTTTCGTTAGCTCATGTCCTCTCCTTCAAGTTCAGTAACATGTCCAGGTGAGCTAGTTAGTGCATAATTGGAGCCAGCGCTTCCAATGTCACTGCTATCCCCTCACCCAACCTTTCCTCTTGGGAAGTTTTGCTGTCCAACGTGGACCCAGGGGCCCAGCTCTATAATACGGCGGCCCAGGACATCATGCGGCTAGCAGGTGCTCTGGACTAAGGGCTCCTCTTTCAGAGCACTTCCACCCTCACTTAGCAAAAGCAAGGGTTCTTTCTCTTATTCTCTCTTTCCTCTGATTGGGCTTTGTGAAATCCTGTTCACGGAGGCAAACAAACCGTTACAAAAATGGCTTTGCAGGTGGTTCAGCAGGCTGCTCCCACCAGCGTGGCTCTATCGGTTTGCGTCGGCTGCGGCAGCAAGTGCTGCGAAATGCCGCACGACTGGACGTGTGCGATGACTGTGAGAGCAGTGAGGCACAGCCCGAGACGTGGTTGTGCCTGCAGTGTGGCTATCGAGGATGTGGAGGCACGACCAAGCACGGCGTGCGCCACTCGGAGACGCCGCACTCGGACTCGCATGCCCTCGCCCTCTCTGGGCAGACACTGCAACTCTGGTGAGCACATATTTACGTTGTAACTTCGGTTTGTGAATTTTACTGTCTGTAAGCTATGCCTGGGCTGAGAGCATCATTATTTTGGAGGCTGTGGAGTTAGTTTCAACTGTTAAAGTGCCACTAGAACAGCCGGAGCTTGAAAGACATAGTGGCTGATGTGTGCTAGCCTACTAAGAACATATGGGCGTAAGAAATTTTTGGAAATTGTGCTGTAATAGCAAAGTTAAACATGTTTGATGAACGAGTACGTGGCTGCTGCTGTTTCTCGCCGTCCTTCGCTACCCTTCCTGCTTGCGCTCCATCCCCTTTGCTGCATACATTCACCAACTCTATGCAATGCAGTAAAGTCTGTGGTGTTTTAGGGGCCCTTTAGGGTACCGACTTGTGGGACGCTAAAAAGGAATGCAAAAATACCGTAGCATCATACTGACATTATCGGTGTCATAGCTTGAGAAGGGAAGTTTGGTCTAACGAACATTTTCCTTGCATAAAAACAAATAAAATGGGAGATTTGAAAGAAGTAGTCTACCTGTATGAACTAATTTAGTGCTTATCTTTGTTGTTAATCTTTTAAAATCCACCAAAATCTTGGAACACAGCAATTTTTATGGCTCCAAACTGCTACCACTCTCCCACCACGCAGCTATTGAAGATGGAAATCTACTTTACGACACTGCTCCCAACACCAGATACCATAGCCTCTGATTAAAGTCATTGTTGTTTCATTAAATCAGTAAGTCTCACCCCATGCTCCTCGTCACAAATGTGCTGGGGAGACACCTGTGGGGCATGCAGTTATAAAACAATGAATGCAGTTTTTCCTAGAGCTTGTGTACAACTCATTTCTGCAGACGAACTGAGAACTGGGCAAGTTTGTGCATGTTCACGATTGGAAAAGCACGAAGGGCAACAACACACAGTACTGACTAGCAATAGAATTTTTAACAGGAGAACAAAGTTCATATGTTGTGAAATAAATTATGTGATCATAACCCAAAGAATTTTGGTAGTAAAGAGTAGTTAAATTGCACATGGAAAGCAAGTTAATCGCTTGTTTTAAAGAGGAACCCAAGGCAAACAAAAAGGTAGCGGACAGCCACAACACAGGCACCAAGTGTGCATGTGCAAAACTGGCGTCATTCTTTTGTGACTCCAAGTGATGGAACGTGGTTTAGGTGGTGTGCACCTTGACTTGGAAAGGTGAAAGGTGCCTTTCATTTTGTCAAACGACTGTTCATTCACCTTGCGATTTTATGTGTCGTATTTAGCATGCCTGCTGGTCATTTCACTGTTGCAGGTGCTTCCCTTGCAACAACTGGGTGGAGGCCAATCCACAGGTGACACAGATAGTACAGAATCTGAAGAAAAAGATGGCCTCCAGTAGCAAAAGAGCTAAAGGTTTGTGTTGCTTGAGAGTGTTTCACCTCAGAGAAGTCGTCAAAGCATTTGGTGTTACTTCTGCGTTCACACTGATAATTTTGACGTTACCCTGTCAGGGTTAACGTCAGCTGTCAACCTGTGTTTGTAATTCTTTGACTGCAGTTCCGCTGTTCTAACTTTAATGTCTTTTAATCTAGCTTTAAAAGGTTGAGATAGATCCGTCTTGACAGCAGTGCTTAATATTTTGTTTTAGTACCCGACTCTTATTTACCACCTATGTCATGCTGGAACATAATCCCATGGTGGCATTGTTTCCTGCGTAGTTTAGTCTGACTGATATGTGACTGTTTATTGCATACGTGTGTAAAAATGTTCCAGTGTAGCACAAGATTGTGTTCTTGTTTGTTGCTAGGCCAGTTTTAGGTCAGGCCATCAACAACCATACATGTGCAGTTGAAATTATCCAGAATGCCCTGTTTAGCCAATGCGACATATTCCTGGGCCACTGCCATCGCTGTCTGTTTGCCTGTTTGCAGCCGCCCAGGTGGAAGACAAAAAGCTGGCAGCAGAGACCACTTGCATTGATGCTGGAAGCGGGGACACCAAGGAACAGAAGGTTCCTTGCGGCTCCTGGACAGCAGTGAAGGGCCTCAGCAATCTTGGCAACACCTGCTATTTCAATGCTGTTCTGCAGGCAAGAACTTCTGTTGTCTGTCAACGTGATCCCATTCAATATGCAGAGTGTAGGATCATCATCACCAATTATGTATTACATCACATCATCACTGGTTGCTGGTTGTGGCAGCCAATGTGATGTGGCAATTGAGTCAGTGGGACGCCAGTCGCTGCTGCTCCGTATATTCACCTTTTATATTTCCCAATAAGTTGCAGAGAGACGACAACCTACCATGTCAGTAGTCATTGCATCCTGCACAATGATAGGGTAACATAGTTTTAAGAATGGCTTGCTGGGTTTCAGCAATCTCGTCTGCAGATTCCATAGAAACTGATCTGCTAAAGCTAGAAGATTCCAGTTGTTCAAATTCGTTGTAAGGGTAGCACTTTTCAGTCCACAGGACATCATGTTCTTGGCATGCATGCGATAGCCAAGCAGAAATTGTGCAGAAGAATGACAGAAAATGGGTGGTTCATTAAATGAACTGAAGCTAACAAACAAACCTGCAATTTTTGGTTTTGGTGTTATCAAGGCACGCTGAAAGAAAGGCAGCATGCTGCTGTATGGCAGTCGATTTCACAATTTCTAGTTAATGGATTGAGTTGCAACAGTGTGATGTTTGTGTGAAAGAAGGCTAATCATAGTACAGTCTACGCTCATTGCAATGGACCCGCATACCACAGACTTTTGGATATAATGGACCATTTTTCAACCTTAGTTTGGTGTGCCTATTTTATTAATGCAATGAAGTTTGCTTTTAACGGACCGTGCTACAACGGACTATTGGCTACAGCAGACGAAATTAGCGGCAATTTTTGTCAAAATTGGGTGTTTAAAATTAACTTTTGCCGTGTCAACACGGGCTGGCAACTGACTTCGAGGGTCATGTGACGATCACGGCTCAATATCTTGCGCTCGAGGGAGGGAGGGAAGCGGGGCGGAAGCGCACCGTCTTTCACTCACTAGGTACGAGGGAGAGGCGATGGAAATAGGGGCGAGGGGTTCTACTCCGGGGGTTGCTCTTAACGGCGCAGCCGCCCGGGCTCCTTATCTTGAAAGCGATCAGTGATGTGGACAAAGTGCGGCCAGTGCCGGTAGCTTCGTATGTGCTGTGCTTTCGATGTTTAGCTCGCGTTGAAGTGAGAGACAACACAAAGGTCGGTTCACTTGCTGCTGCTGCCGCGCTTACCTTAATTTGCTATCGCTATCGATGCCTTGCCTTTCAGGCAAAACTGCGACTTTTCTTGTTTATTTTTTTACTTTAGACCTTCTCTGCTCACTCTTTGCTATAAAGTTGTTAGACATCGTGACGAAAGTTTTGGAAGTGAGACGTCTTGGATATCACGGACTTCAGATAAAAAGGATGTTTTCTTTGTCGGACTATCAGGGTCCGTTGTAACGAGAGTCGACTGTACTTGTTAGGACAATGTTTATTTGTTCCAAGATGCAAGCATAAAACCACAAGCACATTCTCTTCGCAAGCAATGTAGGATCGCACTCCTTGCCACAAAGTAGCAGCAGGTATAGAATAAGCTCTTTAATTGCAGGGACCACATTGCACATCCTCATAGAGTGTGTTCTTCATACCATTAAAGCACTGTAATTTCTTCGACCTTGGTCTGACGCATGTATGCGTTACCCGGAGGCTTTCTGCAATGACAGCTTTGGGAAAAGTAAGCTTCTCGTCGCATTTGAAGTACTTAAAAAGAGCTAGAACAACTTCATTTCTTTTGTGAATTACTTTTGTGTGGACGGCTTGCCTATACGAGCACAGGTCTAGCGTTCTTGTAGGCAGTGGTACTTACACCTAATGTGGCTGGTTATACTATGGTTACAGGTTTGGTACGGGAGTGGTTGTCTCATTCTTTTCCACCTGAAGATCTTAACATGGTATATAATTTAACAACATACTGCTTAAGCTTCAATAATGCAAAAGAAAATGTTGTTTTGAGAGCATTGCCTGGAGATCTTTGAAGCCCAAATGACATGGCGTAGCCATTTTATTTATGTGTTATATGTGTTCATGCTTTTCACGAAATGCTGATGGACTTGCAGAACCTTGGCCAGACACCATTGTTACAGCCGCTACTAGCCAAGCGATGTGCTTCCAAACTGCAGTGCACCTTTGATCCTGTTTCAGCAGCGGACGGCTCTGACATACCCGAATTGGTAAGATATGCGGCACACAGTGTTGCTAAGTTCACCGGAAATTCGTGATGCAACTGGCTAATGCGCTGCGGGCCTATTTAAACCCTACCTCACTGCCATTTTGCAGCCTGCCGACATCTCCCCCCCCCCCCCCCCCACACCCTCCCAAAATCTGACTCCCATTGGTAATCAGGAGAGAGTGACCTTGCACTATGGTTTGCGCAATGCCAGTGTTCATTCATTGATTCCCACACATCACTGTTAACCTGTAGCAGTGCTCCCTCTAATTGTGCCTGCACCATGTCCTCCATAATGTTGTGTTGCATTCCGTACACCTATGGTGCAAGTTTACACAGTTACAACTTAGGCTGTGCATGAAAGATATCAAGGTAACTGCAGTACTAAATGAGCATGAAAGACAAGTGAATAAACTGGAGAAATATGCAAAAGACAAAGAATGGAGGGTAAACAGTTGGGTGAATAGCATCTGTCATTTTAACGTGCAAGTGTGTGCCATACGCTTTTCTTCATTTCACGTCAGGATGTGAGTGGGTGTGTGGTTTTCCTTTTGTATCATAAATTCTGTGGTTCTAAGAATGTTTAGACAGTGCTTCAGTGTGGGCCTATACTCTTCTAGACGTGCTGTCTTATGTGTGTGCAATTGTTTTGAAGTGCTCATAGTTGTGGATGCACCAGCAAGGCACTATGCTGTGACTGGGTTCATGTTCAAAGTCAATCTTCATTATAACGAAGTCACACCTGATGTAAAAAATATATTTGTTATTGATATGCATGCTCGTATCTGAAAAAAAAAAAGGAAAGGAAGGACATATTTTTTTAGATTGTTATATGAAATTTGTTATATCCGTGTTCTCTACACTGAGGTTTGACTATACAGTTAAATTTTTATATAACAAAGTAGGTAAAATTGGTAATTTGGTTCGTTATATCGAAATTTCGATGTATTGAAATTCGACTTTTTACGCAAGTACAGCTGCCGATTGATTTTTCTTACAAGGACAGGGGCCGCAGGATTTTCTGAATTATCGGGCAATCGAAGAAAGCAAATTTGAATAAGAAAACAATTCATTTTGATGAATTTGGAAGTCGCGACGAATAATATGGTTTCATTCATGTCAACGATATCTTCACATCAGTGGTACGAATTAAGCGAAGCCAGCCACGCTTTCGCGTACACTCCGCCGCCTCGGCTGATAGCGTGGCCTGCACTGAGACGACGCTATAAGGAAAAGCGCCAGCATCAGGGAGCGAATGCTTTGTTTGCCTCTCGCTCCAACGGGCCGCCGAAACTTGAGATAATGCAACCACGAATACTAAACATGTGAGAAGACAGCTTACATGATGCCACGCCGTCTTGGCACGCCAACTCTTTCCACATGCGGCAGATTACCTATAAAGCACCGTGCATGGCTGCGTATCCGCTCAGCCGCGCTTACAGCCATGCGCAGCCACGGCTGAGGCGCGCGCCAGAAATAGTGACGTGCGCCAACTTACCCCCCGCGAGTGAGCTCTGCTCCCCCTCTTTCCCTTCACTTGTGCACGCGAGGGTGGCACTCATGAAGCCACCATCTTTCTTGTCTCACCCTCGCCCACTTTCAGTTGCACCTAAAGCACAAAGTGTGCGGGCCGCAATAGCATCTTATCGCACTTGGACTTTGTACGGAACTTGATGCGACTCTATGGCGGCAGCCACTTTTGTTGCGCTGCGTGCGATTTGAGAGGTGCGTTTGCAAGCAGCCGCTTGTAATTCAATCATTTGACTATCTGCTTCTGCAGAAGTTTCCATTTATTGTCTCGGCATTCCTTTGCGGCAGCAGCGAAATTAGGTCATACTGAAATCGTATACAAACACACTTCGTTATATTGAGGTTCTAAATAGAATGTGTTCTATGGATAAGAGGTTATGAAAAGTTAAATACTTTGTTATACAGAAAATTTCGTTATATTGAAGTTCATTATATCAAAGTTTATATATATATGTGTGTGTGTGTGTGTGTGTGTGTGTGTGTGTGTGTGTGTGTCTGTGTGTGTGTGTTGAACTGAACACCTGAGTGCAGAGCATGCCCAGACTTTCCTCTCTTGCAAGAGTACAATTCACTAGATTTGCAGAAGGTAACTTGTGGTTCGTAGCTTTGACTCCTTTCAGCACACCTGTGCAGTGCACTAACATTGCTTCTGCAGCCACCTGCTGCTAGGGTGCCAGCATAGTGTGAGCCGCACATTAGAGTGTTCTTTTTAACAGTGGACCACACTGTACATCAATGCGCTTTAGACAATATTTTGAGCAAACAGCAATACATTGATTCTTGCTGTGTACTGTTGTTTGTGCACCTGGTGCCCATTATTGTGCATGTTAAATTATCGCACAATTTCCTTATGTTTATGATCTCTTTACACTGTATGAAACCATTTATAATGTTGCGTACCTATAATTTCTATACTTGGACCCCAACTAGCGTAAGCCTATGGGTGCAATTAACAATTTGTAAGTTCTCTGTAATGTCAGAGACAAAAATAACACTCAATCAATCAATCAATCTGCCAACTACCCTGGTGTCAGTTAGCCACTTGATGTAACTTGACATGTTTCTCTGAGCACTGCCTTTGTTGTGAAAATGTGAAAAAAGTTGTTGTCATTAATGTTGTGGGTAATATAAAAAAATCCTTGACTGAAACAGTGGTTACCCATGTGGTCAACTCCTACTGGTAGGCCTGCGAGCTTGCTACAAAGGAAACTGTTTGCCATGCAGGGTACATTAAATGTGGAGCTTCCTGGACCTGGCCCACTGACCAGTGCTCTGGCGCTGTTCCTTCAGGAGGTTCGGGTTGGAACTCCTCATCCAAGGGCTCTATTCTCCAGAGTCTGCCAAGTGTAAGGAACCCATTTCTAAGCAGTTAAGGCCTAAAGCCTTCCTCTTTTCAGGGAAGGAGACTTTTGTTTACATGAAAAGCACAGATGCCAGCCTGAAGTAGTTTAGTCTAGCCAGACGGTATATACTGGGCTAAGGACAAAGTGGGAGAAAAACATTTGGTGAAAGACGTGGGCGTAAAGCAGGTACCCCACTGTAGCGTCTTTATCACCAAGAGTTTCCATCATGCTCCATCATCAGCGCTACATATCTCTCGTAGCTCGTGTTGCGAGCAATGAATAGAACGCACTTTTATTATTGGCCGAAATCAAGATGACAGCCGCCACTCCTCGCCTTCCTGAATAAACTGTAGGGGCAGTGCCTTGCAAGGCACTGTCACATCGTCCTACAATGCTGACTTGGGAATTACACCTTCCACCGGGCGCCCTGCTGCCATATGGACATTCCGTGGCTGTTCCTGCCAGTGCTGTCAAAATGCCCGTGAAGGATGGTTCGCCCAGCGTGATGCTACCCTGGAGCATAATAGCTTCATGGTGCAACCAGTGAAATATGCCATCCTTTTTGATGACCTCCCAGCTGAAATTCATTGTCTTTTCGCCATCCTGTCCACAAGGTCGCGACCTTACGACGATTTGTGCTTGGCTGTGCTGGGACATTGTGAAGCTCACTACTGCCTGCTCCCGGGGTTCGAGAACATGGCTAAGCTATTACATATCCATCTAGTGTCATGCCTGTCTTTCAGTTTTATGATGAGGCTGCGAGTACAAATAGACATGAATCCTCAAACGCTGCCATTTCGTTTTGAACAGGCCAGTATTTTGGGTCCCCAAGGTGTTTCCAGGACAGACGGAAAATGTGCGTTACTGGGTTTATGCAGCAAACCAGACTCGTTGCTGGCCATTTGTCCAGTTGACGAGGTTCACAGAGTACAGTAGAACCTCATCTATATATTCGCGTTACGTACGTTTTCCCGGTGCCAATGTTCGCAATCAAGAACACAAAAAATGACCCAATAAAGTTACGTTCATCTTTTACCAGTTCATATGTTCCCGGGGAAAACGATTGTCTGGCACAAACATTCAATACATTGCCAAACTGTGATCGTATGATACATATTCCGGCTGTTAGATACCATGTAAACTAGGAAATGCACGAGGTGTGCACGATCGAGAACAGCATATACAGTGCAGTCAGTCCACTTATAACGATAGCAAGAAGAACGAAAAATCCAATCGTTATAACCGATCATCGCTATATCTGGACTACCTTAAAAAAAGAAAGAAAAAAGAAAAGCTGCTGAACGTACGTTCATAGCTCTGACACCAAATTTGTCACTTACGATAAAAAATTGCCATTGTAGAAAGGAGGCTGTGAAAAATGAATTGTTAATTTGTGCCTCTAAGCACCGTGTCAAGCATTAGAAGCGCTGAAATAGAAATCTGCACTTGCTTTCGCGAAAGTTTCAGGTTCACAACTGCGGTGTGCATCGTGTCCAGCGGCTGCGTGAGCACTGGTGGCTATAATTTAGTGTGCATGAAATTGGTGAGCGACTCTATCGACGACAGCGCACTTTGCGTGAACGTTGGAATCGATGTCAAAGGCTGGCCATTGTCAATCTCGTCACTGCTGCTGCTGTCGTCGCCTCCATCACACCATGCCGCCATCTGTGCCGCAACCACGATCGCCCCATCGGAGATTCTTCGCAGAATAAGGCAACACTTCTGCACTCAGAAACTCCTCCATCGAAGCACTGCCTATTTTATCGCGAGTAGCGACGTGCTGCCAGAGTTTGCTAATGTCAGTGGCTGCTCCCGTGTTGGTTTCACACATGGGGGGTTTTGCCCTGATGCACAAAGTTTGCCATTTCCATTGATTTCCATTGATAGCCTTCATGATTGTGGTGGTGCTCGCTGTTTTCAGAATCGTCAATATCGCCAATTGCACAAGCTTGTACTTTGAGCCTTTGCCCCAAGCAACACAGCTTTGCGCTTTGTCGGCGCGCCAACTGCTGCTTCCACAGCGCATTTTTACGCTCACTGAGGGAGATTGTAGAAAGGGAACGCAGGTGCAGTTTGCTTCGCGTTTTTTTTTTTTGTCCTTTTTTTCTCTGGATGCTCAGTGGTGATGCAGATGCGAAGTAGTTGGCACCATCTAGTGGGACGCTGTGCCAACTTGCGATGCTCTCCGTGGCTTTCGCAATTGGCACACTGGCGGGATACGCCGCGCGGTAATGGTGGCAGATACTAACTCGCGCAGGCAAACTTTTTGCCCCGTCTCGGTTAAAAGGAACTTGGCAATGCAAATTTCACGATTATTCTGCATGGAAAACGCCACCCAAAAGGCAGAATTTTGATTTTTATGCGGTGAATAACATACTGTTATACAGTCGAACCTCGATATATCGAACAGCGCGGTGATCGCAAAATAGTTCGATATAGCCGGAATTCGATATATAAAATCACGTAGAAAACGCGTCAAAAACTAGCGCAAATCAATCAATGAACCAATCGTGGCGCAATAGATACTCACATGAAGCTTCAAACAAAGTATTTATTTTGTTCGCTGAAAGTACTGACGCAGCGTAGCCTGCTTCATATTGGCAACCGCGTGCTTGACCACGGCGTCCTCAACATAGTCCAAACGGTCCACAAGGCACAGTCCAGTGCCTTCTATTGCGCCGCAGTAGCGGCGTACAACGGCCAAAGCAGCTACAGCCTCAGTTGCAGTCGGGAGCGGGGCAACATCAGCGCTTGCTGGATCAGCCTCGGCAGCGCCTTCGTTTGGCCGCTCAGCAGTCACTTCTGCCGCGATATCCACGTCTGTTAACTCCGCCACTGTTCCGGTGCTGTCGTCACCGCCAACGAAGTCCGCAATGCACATGATGTGTGGCTCAGCACCGACAAAGCACTCCAACTGGCTCCCCGGCCGTCTCGATCACGCGCGCACGGCGGGGGCAAGCCTCGCCGTGCGCGCGTGATCGAGGCGGCCGTGCTGGCTCCAAGCCGCTTCGTGTGTACGCCGCTACGTTCAAATGGCGCCCTCGGCGCAACCGATGTGGGCAGCTGTCGTACGCAGCAGTCTGGTACGCCGATCGCGCCGCCGCTATCTTCGAGAGTGTTGCGGGAAAGCTCGCCTCCTGTCAACAGAGCGCACTTGGTCTGGGGCGGCGGAGTTCGATATATCCATTTTACATCCGGCCCCGTTCGAAATAAAGAATTAAAAATGCATGTGATTTTCCACGTGATATAGAAATTGTTCGATATACGCAATAATTCGATATATCCGTGTTCGTTATATCGAGGTTTGACTGTATACGTTTTTTTTTCTCGTAGCCCTAATGCATAAGCTGAAACTCGGAAGTCGACTCATCGTTATAAATAATATATCGTTATATGTGGTATCGTTATAAGTGGACTGCACTGTAAATAGCTGCCCGCTGTGGCTGTTTCACCGCAATATTTGTTCGCCCGTCTTATGTGAAAACGCCGGTGCGCACTAACGTTTTCATTTTGGTACCAGGAAATCTTCTCCGGTGTTGTTGCACGCAGCATTCACAGCTATTACCGCAAATCCTGTTTCAATAAGCAATCTTTGCCTATCTGTTTCACAACATGTGGTGCTGTCGGAAGCGTAGTGCACGCTTTTAATAGGTGATAACTGAAATGCGTCGCCATTCCTTGCTGCAGACTGCGATTGTGAACATTTTCCGTCTGCTAAATCCCATGTCAACAAGAAAATGCACGAGGCGTGGGGGATCAAGAACCACATATATAGCTGCCTGTCTCGCATGAAAACGACGACACGCACTGTTTCATATTTTGGTACCAGCAAATCTCCGCCCGGGTCGTCGCATGCCCCATTCACAGCTATCGCCATCAGACGTATTGCAGTAAGCATCTTCACCTATCTGTTTTACAGGGCTTAGTGCGTAGAACCATATGTAGCGAACTGCATGCTTTTAGTAGGTGATAATCCTAATGCGCCATCGTTCCCTGCTGTAGATTGCGCGATGTGGCTATCACGTTTCACTACGGTGGCATCTAGCGTCACCCACCAGCTCAATTTCGTTTCGGTTTCTCGTCACCCTCTTAAAACAACATGCCATAGGAAAACAACAAAATGTGTCTTGGGCCGCCGGAGCACCACCAGCTCGACGCGTGTCAGCATCTCGTGCCACAACGATCCGTGCGAGCATTCGCATTACGTAGATGTCAACAATCGTTGAGCTTGTCAAATTTTTCTGGTTTCTTCGGAACGCACGTTTTCTTGGTTAGCACGTTTTTTTTCTAGGGGTTTTTTCCAAAATGTATGAACGTGGTTCTACTGTATTAGGTAAAGTTACATCAGGGTGGATCCTGTACCATAAGTTTGTCTGTGTGCACTCAGCATTTCAGTTCTTTAATTAAATGTTGAAATAGTGGTAGACTCTGAAGAAATTATTGTTTTGATCATCCTTAGGCATTTGCGCATTTGTTTTGAGTTGTCATGGTTCTTCAGTGTCACTTGCCAGGTTCAGGCAAGAAAACACGCTGCAGAAAAAGTGTGTTGCTACACTGAACATTGTGCACTGGTAGATACTGCATTGTAATCCGTGATAAGTGACTGCATGTGAAGTAGCCTAAGAGCAAAATGCAGTCTAAATCTCTGCCTCTTCGGTGCTGGCTTATAATTGTGGTTCATACTACAGGGCACCACATTTCCGAGGCCACCAGCAACATGACAGCCATGAGCTTCTGCGCCATCTGCTTGAAGGAGTGCGCACCGAAGAAGTCAAGGTGGGTCGTGGTGTCTACCGACTGGTTATCTCTTGTATTTTCAGCCTCCTTTGTCATAAGGCGTCTTCATAACAGATATTCAAAATTAATAGAATTCTGAGGCCTCGCATACCAAAGACACGATCTGATTACGAGGCACACTAAAGTGAGGTACCGAGGAATCTTGACCATCTGGGGTTCTTTAGCATGCACCCGAATTTAAATACACAAGCGTTTTTTAATGCGGCCAGCCCTGACGGGATTGAACCTACGACCTGAGCTCAGCGACATCGTCACTGAGCTACTGCCGTGGGTTCGTAACAGATGTGGAACTGGGATTTAAAAAAGAAAGAAAAAAGAGATAAAAGAATAAAAGCACGGAAAAGTGGACACATTAGATTGAAAATCTTTATTCATATCTCATTTTTGCTTCCTTGGAAAAAAAAAGAAGGTAAGCAGACGACTTGAAGAGATGTGAGTTTGTGTGTGCTGACCTGCTCATCATTGTTTATTCACATGCAAGAGTGGCAGATGACACAAAGACACATTTTCCCCTATGCTGGTAACTTGCACCTAGCCTCATTTTATTATTTCTTTTTACTGGTAGGTAGCAACTGTGAGTCTCACCACCTCTTTCAGATGCTGCGGTCTAGATTGGCATATTGCCCACATCAAAGAAAATCAGCGTTGCCATTGGTCAGAGGCCCATGCTGAAACTTAAACCGCTCGTCCTTGACTTTACACCCGTCTATGTGGCTTCTTCACATCATATACAAGTGACTGAAACATTCGGCGCTCAGATTGGCTTCTCAGTTTAGCTTTCGACTAATGTTTAAAGAATGAAGCAAATGCTCTTGCTCAGTGAAGTATTTAAGGTGGCCTGGTGCTTCTCAGGGTCGATTTATCTTTGGTCTTGGTAGTTTTTGAGCATGAACTAGCATGAATATGTGGATGATAAGTGCACATTCCTTTTGACTTTGCGATATCAAACAGCATTCAAGTGGTCTAGCAGCACCTTTTTATTGCGACGACCATATCATGGCAGCTGCTTCGTGGTTGCTGATCTATTGAACTTTGGCATTGATTGTGGAACAAAAATGCTCTTCTGACGCATCAGCGGTCTCAGACCATGACTGGCAGATAAGGTCGCGTTCTCCAGTTACTATTTCAAGCACCCTCCAATGCTGTGATACACAGATAGCTTGTGGAAAATTTTTATATCGTGATACAGTAGACTCATTAAAAGGCAAATGTAAAAGAAACGTGGGGAAATTCGATTGAATTGTAAAAGAGTATCAGAATACCTCAGTCATTCAGAGAATTTGTCTTGACTTAGTTTATCTTAAAGGGAATGACATATACGGATTGGATTGCAGCAAACTAGATTGAGTTGGGTTTATTTTCTGGATTAAGATACGTGCACCCTTGGTTGTACTGTTGGGTGGGAACTGTTGCTGGAGGCCCGCTGTCCGAGTGGCTTTTCTCTCCTCCTCAACTGTCCTCGAGTTGTGTGCTAGTCAGAGTGCACTGCGTTGGACTACAGATGCTGTTTTTATCTGTCTTCTTGCATTCCTCCATCTGTTGTGGTTTGTACATAACATACCACAGGAAAGTTCGGTGCCGCTGTGAGATAACCACAGCAGCACTGAATGACCTGTCCTTTCCCACCATAACACCTTGTTAGGTGGGAAACTCTTAAGACTTTGTTATTGAGACACCTTGTTTTTGTTCCCCGTCGAGCTGAAGAGGAAGAGAGGATGTTGGCCGCATGATGCTTAAAACAAAGCGGATTATAGTGGAATAATGTCAGTCAGACTGGCAAGTTTAGCGACACCTTGAATGAGTACATTTCACCTTAACAAATGCTAGTTTTAACAGTGCGCTGCTTGATGGAAAAGGAAAGTGTCATTTGGAGTTGGTGGCAGCGTTGATCGGTAAATCAGGCGGTGTGTTATGCATTTGTTATTTTAGCAATATTTGCAAAATAACATTAAAATAATAAATCGTCACGAGTGAAGACAGGACGGCTTTGCATCTAACGCCCGAGTGATGTGTTGTGCATTTGAAAGTGCTCAGAATAACAAAGTATCTGTGCCAATAAAACTGGACTGCTTTCACTGGTACAAGAATGGCAGTTTCTATAAGTTGAGACGGTTATAACATGTGAAATCACATAACTGGTTTCAGAATTTGTGCCGGCATTTGCAGTGATTCTTATTTTTTGACATGAAAAATGTTTTGTCAGGGGGGGGTCAGTTGTTAAAACCTGTTATACTAATATCGCTACCTTTGCAACGGCACTACCTATGCGGCTTACTTTAGAATCATTGTGTAGAGGGAAGAAGCCATTGCTCGATAACAGATGTCACACGCACCGATGGTGCCATTGTCACGCCATGCATGATATAATCGAGTTTAAATTTAGCCTCTCGCTTCATGTTCAGAGAGATATAGCTTGGCAGTACACTCGTCAGTCCTAGCAGGAGTGGTCGCGTTTGAGAGAGCTCACTCAGTCATAGTAGGTATAATGCATCAAACTGAAAACTGTGCTCATTAGGAATTATAAGGCTTACAGGTGTTCCCTTTGTTGCAGAAATCTCACATTACAAACCCCCCCGTGTTCAACACATAGCGTCCAGAAATAGTGTGAAAAAACTCTGGCCACAAGACAGAGGTATCAAATTTCTTTGACCACTGCAGAACGATAGAAAGCGCAAGTGCAGGAGCTTGAGATAAAAGCAGAAGCTCCACCCATCTACAAGTGTGCCAGGCTTGAGCGGTGGAGGGTAGTCTCGGGCACCACCATTAGGGGAATTGTTTCTTTACCCTAGTGGCCAAAACCCTCTGCAAAACAAACAGGCAATTGCAAGATTAAACCGTAGGATCCCTGTAACATATGTTAGTCACATGAGCTTTTTAATGTGTGAATTAATGTAATTTGTGTATTTAGTTACTGTCATTTCTGTGTCCTAGTGCCCGTACACCATCTGCAGCACGCACAAGACGTTTCACTTATGCCACTACAGCTGTGTCCCTCACAAAGCCGACCCAAATTTTTCATTTTCAAAGTGCTGCTATCGAGGCTATACACCTGGATGCAGCAAATTGAGTTTGAAGAATGCACTTGCTGGCAAGTTCATTCTACAGCTAGTGTCACTAAACCTTTCCATGCGACAGCCTGCAAATGACAATAATGGCAAAGTGCACTCTCTCAAACTTTCACCCTGGATTGCTATATTGAGTTCTGCAACACAGCGAGTTGCGCAGTGTTGATGTGATTTGGTCTCATTTTTTTTTAATGAACTGCAGCGGTTATATGTATTAGAGCTGTATTGCATACCACGTAAGCCTGGCTTGAAATTCTACTGGTGAGCAGTTGTTGGTTAGCTTTCAGCACCTTCTTGTTCTGTTTTTACAGCGGCAGAAACAAGCGGTGTTGCAAGCTTTTGGACTGAGCAGCAAGGTGGACCCAAACAAAGTTGAGCCAGACACCAAGGCGAAGATCCAGGGTGAGTTGAACTGTGGTGGAAATTGTTTGGAAACTTTGTCCCCTGTATGCATGATGGGAGAATGATTGTGCCCACATCAAAAACTTCACCTAGCCGACATTGTTGTGCACATTTCATGTGCCCTAATGCAAAGATGTGCTATTGTGTATAGACCGTGGACTATATATGGTGCTATACTGTCAGCACTGAAAGAAGAGATTCATACAACAGCTACAGAATATAGCAGGTTTTTGTTGGTTAAGCTGTACGACAAGATCGCAGCCACATATTTTGTGTGACTAACGATCATGTGTTGCTTATTTTTGATAAGCACATTTCACCTGTTTATAACTACGCTGTTTCTTTTAGAGGGCTGGTCTGCTTAGATGTGTTTTACTCTTGTGTGATCCTGGTGGTGTATCAAAGCCTATGTAGATTTCCCATTATAGTCTCATGTCATAGCAGAGGATTCTGTGGAATGATGCATTTAGGAATAAATTAGCAGGAATCTGACTGGGTTGATTACTGGAGGTAATCCGAGACAGACAAGAAAGAAGAGATCTTTGCCTTGCTGCTGGATTAAGATCCTCGGTAACACCTTGCCAAGATTGCAGTATAGTGAAACGTCATTACTACGGACACCACATTAACAAACTTTTCAGATTAATGACCTTTTCAGAAATCCCCTGCTGACCAGTACTACGAACTCCGGAATACCATACTTTTCAGAATAACGATTGTTATTTAGTTTCCCTGTGATATTCCAAAATCTGGGGATTCTTAGATTTCTGTGTATCCTTCACGGCAGCCGAAACAGTAGGCCAGCAGACGACAAAGCGCAGAGAGCGAACGTCGCGGTGCATGGGTTTGGAAAACCTGAGACGGCACCCGTGAAAAAAAGAATGTGGGTGAGTGGAGGTGACGACGCATCAGGTTTTGCGAGCATGTGCTCCGCCCAGAGAAGTGTCGCCTAGCAACGAAGGCGTGTATCTTCCTTCTTTCTACGTGCGCCTCTTTCTTTCGTGCTTCAGTTTGCGGCCGTACTAGCTACGCGCATGGGGAAATGTAACCTCCGTACTCAAGGGGATGCCACACGGTCGCACTTTGCATTTTCCAGATGGCGTTATTTACATGTGCGTGCTTTGACGTAGTTCAGGCGTCTGCCTCAAGCGAGACAATTGCAGTGTCCAAGGCAAGAAATGTGAAAGCAAAACAAAAAGCAAGAAACATTGCGCTTTGGAGGCGACATGGAGCTACCGTTTTGTCAGTAGTTTTCATGGCATCAGCGTATTATCACTCTTATTATATGGTACTTCGGTGGTGCGTGGCGGTGGAATCTATGGAAAATAGCACAGCGCATGCTGAGAGCCAACGGCTCTCAGCATTTGTGGATAGCAGTTTTTGTGGATAGCTCATATGGTGACAACTTATGAACTGATGGGTTGATGGGCAGAATGGTTAATTTTGGGGCTTTTACTCCAACAAACTTTCAGAATAATGAACTATTTACCACGGTCCCCTGAAGTTTACTATATTGAGATTTTACTGTATTAACTAAACGTGCTTTGAATGTGTATATATGGTAAAATGGCTATGCTCTTTGACGCTAGCTTGATCCCTCCTTCCCTCCCCTCAGTCATGTGGGCCCTTCACAGTGCATTGTAAACCACGGCAGCTACTTTTAGCCATCCTGCAGAAGCAACTGGAGAAAGATCAAAGTGAGAGTGCATGAGTTGTGAAACAGTAGTTTCATTCACAGAGCTTGTGTGCCTTCCCTTGTTGCAGCCTACAAGAAAGCCGTGGCTCGTACGCCACTAGATGACATATTTGGCGGAATCCTGCTCAGCACCATTGTCTGCCAGCAGTGTGGCAAAGTAAGCAGTATCCTTGCCATCTGTCTATGTTCTGATTACTTTCATCCGCTGCATGCAATTCAACTTGGAAACATGTAAAAGCACTTTTTTACTTTGGTTTAAATGCACGTTAACCCCAGATGATTGAATTTAACCAGCCCTCGACTATTGGGCCTAGGTGTTGCTCTGGGTGTTAGTTATGCTTTCAGGTCGGTCTCCCACGGCTTACCAACACTGATGTACTGGTGAATCTGAATCGGTCATAAGGACTATATCAGTTAAACAGTATTTATCAGAGATGTGCTTGTGCTTATTCTCCTGGATGAGGAATGCCGTTTTAATAAGATACGATGCTTTCGGGATGCTTTGCAGGTGTCTCGCAGAGAAGAGACTTTCCAGGACCTGTCCTTGCCCATCCCCGAGGAGAAGACACCCCGGGGAAGTGCAGGGGCACACAGCACACCACGGGGCAAAGGGGCACGGCGGAAGGCACTCGAGGGTGGCAGCAGCGCCACCACAGCAAGGACGCCCAACAGAGAGGCCTTGAGTGGGGGCAGCATTGACCCAACGGAGGCCGATGAGGAAGACAACGGGTCACCTGGCGAGGAGCAGCTGACAGCACAGATGTCGAGCCTCCACTTGCACGAGCCAGCAGCCACCAAGGGCCCCGCTGAGGGATCGTTGGAGGCTTGCCTGAGAAGCTTCACAGCACCAGAATTGCTCGCCGGTAGGTTCTAGAAAACTGAATACAACAAAGGGAAGGGACTGTTAGATGAATGAAAGCTTCGTTTCTGCTTAGTCCACCTACTTGCTTTTAATGAGTAGAGAAGAAAGACAACTGGATCAGCTTGGCATTTGTAAATTGACTAGTTTGAACCAACATTTGACCCTCGCAGTGGCATAGTGGCCATGGCATTGTTCTGCTGAGCACAAAGTTGCAGGTTTGATTCCCAGATGCTGCGGGAATATTCTGATGGGCCCAGAGCTTTGGATGCAGGGTGTCTACCAACCGGGGAAAACCAGGAATTCTCTGGGATTTTGAGTGGTCTGGAAATACTCGGGGAAAACTCCAGGAATTTATGCTTCTGTCAGAGAAAATTAGCTGTAATTTTATTGAAAGGGAATGAAAATCGCGCTAGTGCTGGCTCGAGTAACAGAGAGGAATCGTAACAAATCGTGCTTGATGCCAGGTCGTCGGCTGGAGGAGTTGCCAGCCTACAGTCAACGACCGATTTTTCGGACACCCGAGTTTTAGGGACATGCCCGATAATTCGGACGGCTTCGCGGCACCACCACGTACCCCATAGAGTCAATGTATAAGAATGTGAAATTTCTGGCGCAATAGGCCTTCGCCATCCACTTTTCCAGACTTTTCGCTGTAACCACACGTCCGAAATGGCATTAATCAAAGCCACTACCGCTGGTATTTTGCTTATCTCGCCGCCTCGAACCGGCGAACTCGCATGCAGATCCGCTCGCAGCCATAGCCACCACGGCGGCAACGCTAGGCCAAGCTGCTTCGATGCTCGCTGTCAAGCTTTTTACCGTTCGGTGCCATGTTTTTTCATTGAAAGAATTTGCTGCTGTCAGCAATGACACCGACTCCGCCTCTGTAATCCTCGTGATTGGCTTCGAAACTCGGAGAGCACGGCATGTTGCAAAATGCCGGTTCCCGAAAGTCAGCTTCGCCTCGATACAGAAATGTTAGTGAATCATACGCAAACTATTGCTGTGAAGCTTAACAAGCGTCGAAGGGGGCAATTGTCACGGGACACATTATGTATTCCTTATTTATACGCGCATGCACCCGTCGTCTCCTGTCACAGTATGAGCACCGATATGCCCTACAAGCGTGTTGGCAGGCCTTCAGAACTTTTTGGGACGTGTCTGTGGGGATCTGGGCCCTTAAGGGCAGACATGCATTTATTTTTTCAGACTGCCTAATTTTTCGGACGTTTTCGCCGGGCTCTAGTGAATCCGAAAAATCAGGTGTTTAATCGGACAACTGACCAAGAGGATGCTTCAAATGCTCCGTGGGGGAACACACGGCAGAAGGAGGATGAGAACAGAAAGGACCTAGGCATTTTAGGATGGCCGGATAGGAGGCATGCCGCTGCTTCTTCGAAGGAGCTTGAGCTCAAAAAGCAAAGTGTTGGCTGATGCAGGGACACAGGTGTCCCTATCTAAACCAAAATGAACTCTTTAAAGCAGTGAAACGCAACACTGCGGTGCTGTGCACGGGCTGAGAGTATGTCAGGGCAATTGAGGTTGACTTACCAACTGTTGAGAGAGAATCTCACTTGTGGCAAAGTTCAGGCATCATACCAATGAGCTTCCTATCAGTTGATAGAAATATGTCATATTCGGAAATATTTGCTTGTGTATGCATCTCTTTTTATTCGTATTTGAAAACGTTTGACTCGATTTGCAATGGGCTTTACTATTTTTTTTTCGAAGATATGTTATTTGCTGTGCATTTTAGTAACCACTCCCTGTTGTTTACTTTTTGAATAAAATAAACACTGCTCCTTACTATTCAAACTGAATTAGGTTGTTCTATTTTTAACATGCGCACTAGAGAGTGACAGCATCTGGCGACATGGTGTCAGCCTGTCTTGACATAAAACAAACTTCTGTGTCACTCAGGGAATTTTGCAAAGGCACTCGGGGAAAACCTGGAAAACTCAGGGAAATTGAAAAAGTCAACCTGGTAGACACCTTGGGATGCTTGTCGTAACTAGATTCCAGGTGGTTGAAGTTAGTTTGGAGTCTTCCACTACAGCATCCCTTGTAGCCCCTGCATTGCTTTGATAAGAGAAACCCCATCAATCAGCCAAAAGGACATTTGTATAGAGAAAGTGATCTGCTTTTCGTGCACCCTTAAAGGTAAGAAAATGAGAGCCCGGCTTGTTCCATTCTGCCATCTACGCTGTGGCAGGGAATGGTGTGGAACTGTCCGTTTTACATTGGTGTAACTTAACCGACTAAAGCACACAACTGAACTGACTAAAGCAGACAAACTGAAGTTAGTCACTTAGACATCTGCTTGTCGAATTTGCCGATAATGTTAGGGATAACTACACAAAAACTGTTATTAAGCACATTGGAAGAGCGGAAGATAAGGCCCTTACCTGGATTTCTTTCAGCTGTGGCCCACTGCAAACTATGCCTTTTCTTTTTCTTTAATGCTCTTCAATACATTGAACAGTGGAGCAATATTGGAATTTCGTTCTTGTAATGCAGTTTAATACAACATGACAAAATGGAAGGAAACACGAAATAATGATAATACTAGAGAGCTTTAGCAGAGAGCTTATGGTCTGCTGTGCTCAGACTGGTGTATTCTAGCAATTTACGTGCAGTCATTCAGTGGAAACGATAGTGCATGTGTGCGCAATGCTAATGCCTGCACCAGAACGTACATTTACACAGCCAGTTGAGGGAAAGTCCATCCACTTGGCTTCTTTGTCGTTTTGCTCATCGCTCGCTCAAGAACGCTAAATGAATGGAAGTTCCCTATGATGCTTCAATGCATTAAATGTGAGTGGAGTGTACACTATGCTCAGCTAAAGCTGTCTAATGGCCCAGATCAAAAGCAAAGTCTACTACTAAAGGTGTGAGGGCTTCCAAAAATTTAGATAAATTGGTAAAAACTATTTTCTCACAAACATAGGTGGGCTAGCTGGTAATGCATTATAATTAGGGTTGTTTGTTTTCGGGTTTTATGCTTTTTTAAAATATGGGGGTAAAAATCGGGTGCTATTCTTCAAACTGATAATCGGGAAGAAATCAGGTTTTTTTGTGAAACCATTCCAAAATATGTTCTCTTTCGGGTTAAATCTACAGGTGTGCGAAGTAATACACTCAGTTTATTTTTTCAGCGTGTATCACAGGCTTAACTCTAATGCGTTAAAATGGGTGTTCATTTCAAACTGGTAGTCGGGAAGGACATCAGGGTTTTCTAGGAAATACTCTCCGCAATTGGGCATTTGTTTACAAATGAATCAGTAATGATGACAGTAAAGAGCATTGGTAACTTCTAAGAAATGCCCCGCAGGGGTGTCAGCGTCAGCAGGCATTTTGTGTGTGTTGCGACACCACGTACCAGAGCACACGAGGGTTGGACCCTCCCACGTGTAGCTGTTTCCGGGGAAAGGGGGATTCTGGGGGTTGAGCCGATGCCGGGTGTTTGGACCTTTAATGCCCCTTGGCGGAGGCAACACATCCCTTTGGCCTCGGCTTCATGTGGACGGCATCTCCGGACTGACCCACCCGGGGGAAATTGGTAGTTGCCTTTTCCTGTCTCTCTCTCCCTCCAACCTTCGTCTTTCTCTCACTTTCCATCTTTCCTGTCTTCTCCTGGCTTCCCATACTTCCATTTTTCCAGGCAGCAAGGGTTAACCTTGTGTGAATAGCCAACCTAGGTTATTTCATATTTGGTTATAGTGACAACGTGCAGCTGGCATTTGCAGGACCTGTTTGTGCAGTCCCTGTAGCATCCCGTTGTAGGATGCATCCCCCCTCTCCCCCCTTCCTGATCGCCCTCAGAAAAGAGGGCGTACCGAAGATGCATTCCAGTTCTTTGGACGTCAAAGATTGCACTTCCCACGATTCCACATCATTCACTCGGAAAAATCAGATGAACAAGTGCGAACAATCTTCCCATTTCTAGTTTCCAAGCCCTTAACTGAGGCTCTTGGTCCAGGCTACAAAGCATCACGGATGGCAAGTGGTGATCTCCTCTTGGAGCTTGGAGAAAAAGCCTATGAGGCTTTTTCTTTCAAGGAACCCGTATGGGTTTTCTTTGTAGCAATTGCTACGAATGGGTGGATGTCTGGTTTTCTCTTTAATAATTACTACTCTCCACCTTGCGGGTTTCCGCAGCACTATTACGTCAAACTCTTGCCTTTGCTTCGAGTTGTTGACAAATTCAACTTCGCCCTGCCATCTGCTATCCGCCTTGTTAGCTCAGATGGTAGAGTGGCTGCCCTGGAAAGGCGGTGGTCCTGGGTTCGAGTCCTGAACCAGGACGAATGTTCCTTCAACTACGAGACTTTTTCTTTCGAGGAACCCGTATGGATTTCCTTTGTAGCAATTGCTACCAACAGGTGGATGTCTGATTTTCCCTTTAATAATCCATGTTTTAAGGCTGTTAACGACAGAATGTGTGCTACACATTTCCATAATCGTCCCTCTGTAAGACAGCCTTTCTCGCTGTGTGTGAGGGAGCTTAGCGATGAAATGCATGTCCCACTCCTCGAGCATCGCTTAATGCGCCTAACCAAGCTGTTACCTCCTTGGGAGTGGCAGGTGGTGGAATGTGACGTATCCTTTCTAGAAGTTACAAAGCACACTTCAGAGGTCAAAATCCGAATGTATTTCCTAGAAATCTAGTACAAGCACTCCTGCACAGAGTCCTACACAGACGCTTCCAAGACACATGCCGGGGTGTCCTATGCAGCCGTCGGTCCATCCTTGTCGGAATCCGATGTACTGCATCTGGAAACAAGTATCTTTAAGGCCTAGGCCTACACACTATTCTCGGCTGTGAAGCACATAAGGAAATCAAAACTCCAAAAAGCAGTAATATAGACTCCCAAAGTGTTGTGAAGACCTTGATGTCACTCTGTAAGCATAAAAATCCCATACTTATTGAGCTCTATTCCGACCTGTGTAAAGCGTATCTATCTAAACAGCGTATCATTATATAAACAGCGTATCACCTGGCCATAGGGGAATTGAGCGTAACATTCTGGCGGACCAGATGGCCATGTCAATTGCATCACATGCCGTTAATCACACCACTGCTGTCCTTGTCACAGATCTGAAGCCTTTCTTATGAAAGAAACTGCGAAACCACTGGCAACACATGTGGGATTCAGAAATAAATAATAAACTGCGCGTGATAAAGCCACAGTTAGATTTTTGGCCTTCCGCAACAAAATCACGGTGAACAGATGTTTTATTCTGTCGTCTCAGAATAGGACACACATTTGGGACCCATAATTTCCTACTTGTTGAAAATGAACATCCAACCTGTGGTAGATGTGGTGAGAGGCTGACCGTCCTCCACGTCCTCCTGGAGTGTCGGGAAGCCGAAGCTGAGAGGAAGAAACATTTTCCTCTTGCATACCGTTATTGCATCCCTCTTCACCTGGCTATTGTTTCTTGGGAAAGAACCGCTTTTTAACGCCAAAGCAGTCCTCGATTTCTTGAATGATCTTGTCCTACATGTAATAAGCCCATTAAATTCGCAGTGCATCCTCTTTCCAGAGGATGCACAGAGGTTACCCTCCATAGCAGATGCCTCCAGGCCCTTGTGTTTCAAGGGCTCTAATGAGGCAGTAGTGCTATAGCCAATTTTAGCATCAGACATATTTTGTATATCACATCATTCTCTCGCAGTGCATCTTAATGCTCATAGTTCCCATCATTCGTCATCACCATAATCTTATTACACATAGATTTTACGCACTTTTAGCGTCTATTTTTAAGGCCCCTTTACAGCCACGTCGCATGTACTTCATAGAAATCATAACTCCACTGCAAACTCATTTAACACTGGCATGGCGCTCTTTGGCCATACCTGGCCCTTGTGCCACTAAACGTCACACATTGATACTTTTAAGAAATGGAACATTTTATTTACGAAAAGCTGGTCATCGCTTTTTACATACCCTCGTTTACATACATTATCATCTGCATGCACAACATGTCAGTCTCCATTCGAGACCTGTCCGGCCGTTGAACGTATCTCAGCTGGGAGAAAGTTCTCTGTACATCACAGCTTCCATTAGCTAGGCACCACAGTGTCAATGTAGCATTTGCCAGCCTGGGGTAGCGAGTGGTGGAGTCATTCCAATACTCAATGAGTTCGACAGCTGTGTATGCGGGGCTTGCTTCTAGCAAGTACTGGTCGAACTCGTCGTGAAGTGAATCTACATCGTTGATTACGGACATGAGGAGAGGTCGGCAGTCACCAAATGACTGCCCCAACAGACGCTTCTGAAGTGGATCCAGGACGGCTCCCAACTTCCACAAAGTTAGCTGGTTTTCATCTTTGTCTGAGATGCTCCGTTCAACAGTGAAGTGTCATTTTGTGGCGAGTTTCGTGCAGAACTCTTCACATGTTTTTACTAATGTGGCGCTGTTCTTGGGTAACATAGACAAAACAGCTCTGGCCTGATTGCTTTTACCGATCATCGTTGAAAGCCCGCTGACAGTCTGCTGCAGCTTGACGTTTACCAGGTGATCGAAGCAGGGCATCAGAAGTTTTCTGCTTTCAAGCATTTTCTGGGCGTCTAAAAATAGGCCGAGTGTGTCTCTCATCAGGATTGCCTTCGCATAAACAACTTCTTTTTCAGAAAGTATCACTCGAATAGCTTCCGCTTTGCTGCTATCATTCAAGATTTCAGCAAGTTCCATTAACGAGCTCCACATTTCTATGAAAACCACAAGCGCTTTGTAGAAGCGTTGCCATCTATTCGGGACCACAGAAGGTGGCTTCTTAACATCAGGTCTAAAGAGGCTATTAGAAGTACAAATTTCGGTGTACTTTTGGTAGAGCTTGTTAGCGTGCTTAAGTAACGCTCCAAACTTGATCACTATGGATCGAACTGTTGACATGCATGGTAAAGAAATGGCTCGGTCAAGACTCGCATGAATCAGGTGTGCTGAATCTTTCAAATGCAAGATTTGGATCCCTTCAGTTTGACAGATTTCACATACCATTTTTCGCATGTGCTCTGCTGAGTCTCTGGCTACAGCCACAACGCCTTTCCACGTCTTGCCTACAGTCAGGAAAGCCTTGCAGACTACGCTGGCCACCGTGTAGCTGTTTGAAGCATTCACTCTGTCGACGTCGACCAAAACAGCCTGCTTTTTCACGGTTTTTTGGCTATAGTAGCACAGGAGAGTGTTGATAGTAGGCACTGCAGTGATGTTTGGGGATTCGATGATGACACTCACTTTCACACCTCGCACATCATCGTGAATTTTCACCATGTTCTTTCAGGTATTTCAGCCGAAGTCTTTGTCCTGTTGGCATGGTCATCGCGACCTTGCAGTATTTGCGTACGAAGACCCCCAGAGGTCCATCTGCCTGTGCATGCTGATACTGCTGTATGCTAGGGCACGAACAAAGTCACGGATTACGCCGTCCGCTCGAGTTTCTTTCGCATGTTGTCTACAGGACATATCAAAGAGCGTCTGCTGAGATGTTCCCGCCTTCTTAGCTTCCTAGCTCGACATCTTGAACTTCTTAAGACGAAATGACGCTAGATGCACGCGAATTCAGTCGTAGGGCTTCATTGCTGGATTGGTGACCATCTCGGTGTTACAATATTTGCACACTAATACGCGGCTGCCTTCACTGTCTTTCGTTGTGATCTGGAGATCTTCATGCTCTTTACACCAGTTGTACAGTGTCTTTCGTTTTCTTCCCATCTCCACGCTGAATTTTCTTGTGTGCCACGTACTGGAGCCTTATGCTCACGACGGTGGCTTTGCGCTCACCAGTTGCCCCTGGTAATGGGAGGTGACGATGGTGATTAGGTGTCTCATTGGCTAGAGTTCGCACTCCAAACCAATCCGATGCATCATTCACTTCATCGCCAGTTCCTTCTCTCCAGGTGGCTGGCAAGTTCTTTGTTCGAGCTTGTACTGGTCGCAGCAGTTAGCAGTGCTTTGAATTTGTCGAGAAAACCTGTAAGAAAACCTGAGACCAACCTCCTATCGTTTGCTGGTCACATTCTCTCGTTTGTCTTGCCTCCCCCCGCCGCACTAAAATGTGATCCTTTCATGAAGTCCTTCGAATAGGAACAATGCCACCATTCTCGGAATCTTGCTGTTCCTGTTAAGACAGAATTTTGAGTTCAATGGCTTCTTTCCCTTATTTTGTGGGCAGTCGAAAGAAGATATCGCAAGCTGCGTGAAGCGCAGGGGATGCAGAAATCTACATGGCTCTCAACAAGGCCATCCAACTAGCGCGTCTAACTCAACGTAACGAAGGCTGGCTGAAGAAAAGTGATAATAGGCGTTGGGGCCCTCGCTGGTAAAAAACCCATGCACGAAACTTCTTCGTCGCTCAATCCCTCCCCTACCGACCTGTCACCCATTTCTTTCGCATGAAAGCCATGGAAGCAGGTGCACATACCCGAGACTGATCTGCAGTGAGCAAAGCGCTGTTTTCATTGCTTTTTTTTCTTCCTAAATTTGTTACTCCTTGACTGGCAGCCATGCGCTCGCAGCGTGGTAAGCCTCAAACGTGTTTGCCCCTTTCCTTTGCAAGCCTTTTTTTTTTTAGTGTGTGCATGTACGAACTCACAGTGACCTGTCGAGAAAGTGGGGATAAAAAAGTGCCAGCGCTATAAAGCAATATCTACTCTCCAAGCAGCAGGGTGAGAAAGCACCCGTTTGTTTATATTGCGCGGGGCGCCCGCAGAGAACAGCGGACTGTTAGCGGGTGTTTGTGCAGGTCACTATTGGGAAGGTCCATTCAGGAAGAAATTGGGAACAACCAGATTCTCCTGAAACTTTCATGTTTATTTTAAAACAGCGCCAAAAAAACACGGACAAGGGAGGACACAGGACGAGCGCTCGTCCTGTGTCCTCCCTTGTCCGTGTATTTTTTGGCGCTGTTTTAAATATGAATGATCTGTACCAACTAGCTCGCACCCAAACCCTTCAGACTCCTGAAACATGTTTGGGTTGTAAAAATTGGGTAAAATCAGATTTTACCCAAAAACAAACAACCCTAACTATAATAAAACTTAGACTGCTAAAAACAAACAGGACATAGAAAAAGAAACGCACACCACACACCTCACGAGTGCATGTGGTGTGTGTTTCTTTTTCTACGTCCTGTATGTTGTTAATGCTCTGTTAATGCTGTTAAGTTCTTATTATAACTATTTTTTCGTTTTGTCCCAGAGAAGAAAGCTGAAAAAAAGAACAAAGGGATCCAAATGTACCCAATAAAATTGAGTGATGTCGATTCCGTGAGAGATCAAAACAGGTGGTATGCTTGAAATTTTTTATTTTCTGATAATTTTACACATTATCCACATGTGACTAAACAGTGCTAAACTGCTACTTGTTTTTAAGGAAAGCTATCGGTATATTTCCGGTACAAATAGAAGTAAAAGGGAAGTAGCTCACAGCATTTTCTGTATTTGTGAACAAAGTTACTTCTAAAAAAAAATTTACGAAAACGAAATGTTCATGATTGAAAAAATGCTGCTTAGAACGGAGACTGTGTTCTTGCTAAGTCTCCATGTTTAGTAGCGCATTTTCCATCATGCATTCCGAGAACTGCAGAATAATATTATGAAAAACATGTTGCATCATTTTTTAATGGAACACTGTTACAAATGTTATATTATTGTGCTTTGAGAGTGGTACATAGTACAGAAATGAGCATTTCTGGTGAAAATATAACACAAGGACATGCCTCCATCTCTTCTGAGCCCTGGTCAACAGCAAGAATAAAGTATTTGCAGTCGGTGGAAAATGCTTTTGGAAAGAAAGAAATATTTAAACGAAATGCACTCGTGTAGTTCGACTTCAGTTCACACACGACAGGTAAATCATAATGCGTATTGAATGCCTTTCTACAACTAAGACTGGCATACTGCATATACTCATTTAAGAGCAGCATCTTTCTTTTTTCGCAAACTTGACAAGGCGCTCTCTTACATAGGGGCGGGCAATCTTGTGACAATTTTTCTGGTCATGCATAATACCAGTCAGTCCTCCGTACGAAAAGAGTGAACGCTGTTGTTTTCATAAGGCATTAATTTCTTCACTCAGCTAGCACAACGAACTATCCCGAGCGCAGGTTACAACTTTCCGCCTGCTACAAACCAATACTTACCCCTCGTTACAACTTTATAACAAGATCTACCCAGACATTTACCCCAATCCCACGTGCCATATTTGCAAGACACAGCCAGCCACACTTCCACACATGCTTTGGGACTGTACACACCAATACCCCGACACTAACCCCACGACCCTCTCGTCGAGATGGCACGCTGCCCTGCGTAGCTCCAACCTTGACGACCAACTCTGGGCGACCCAGCAGGCCTGCGAGGCGGCGAAGAGGCAACACCTCGACGTCCCCACGTGGGAGGCCTAGGCCCAGCCACCATCTCTTGCTGGTTTCAATAAAGTTTATTCAGTCAGTCAGCTAGTACCCATCTAGTCCTCACCGCTGTCACTGAAACAGTCATCCTCAATGTGATGTTAAAGATTTTGACAATGATGTCTAAAGGCAGAGCATGCCATGCACTCAGACGCCAACAGCGTGTACACAAGCTGCAGCAATGCTCTGTTCAGTTGTCTGGTTGGCGTCCTGAGATAATATTTTTCAACATTACTTTTTAAATGTTAGGCTGCCGGGTTGGGGGTAAAGTTGTAGGAACTCTACCAAAGGTTGGTCGCATGTAAAAGGATGACACTTGGGTATGATGGTTGGGTAATGTACCATACATACTCGTGTAGTGGCCACACCCATGTAAAAACCGCACCCAGAACTTGGTAAAAAAAAAAATCTCCAAGAAAATACATTAAAAGATTACCCCTGTATAAGCCGCACCCTTTATTGTTGAGAAGGTTGGCTGTGTTATCTGTTGCATGTTGCAATTCTGAATCTTCTTTTTCTTCTTTAATTTGTGGCAAAACAAGGCAGCCTGCAGAGTTTTCGGTGCTTCAGGTAGCAAAAGCACAGCCTCGGAGATTTAGCGGCTGCCTCCAAGTCGCTGCCGTCGCTGGTCTGTGAGGCATCACCGTTTATTCTAGCCGGCAGGTGACGCACAACGGGAATAGCCAAGAATAGCCAGAACCAGTACAAACCAGTACATTGAAAATATTTACGAAAAAAAAAGATGTTGCACCTTTTTCTACATGTAATGGCTGCACCCCCGATTTTCACCCCAAATTCTGGAAAAAAACTTGTGCCAATTACACAACTATGTACGATATTTTAATTTTGTGCTCAAGTTCATGTTGAATTGAGACTAACGTTGACATTATCATGACACTGAGCACATGTGGCTGCATTTACGTGCGACAGCTGCAGCCTCTGCAGGAATTAAGCAAGCCAGCATATCATGATGTCAACACATCCAGCTCCCAGGGGCAGTATTCTACAAGTGTCTGCCTTTTAAACATATCCCTTTCATCTGGTGCTAAAGTTCTAATTTGCTGGGCTGGGTTACGCGTCAGAAGAAGACAGGTGCTCCCAGCCAATCAGTACACGAAATGGACATGTCCACTAGGCGCTCACTTGCAGAATACCCCCAGAGGTCTGAAACCGAAACTGGCTTGTATAAACAAGCATAGTTAATATATTGGGTGCTCTCACCCTTGCCTATATTTTTTCCAGTGTTTACAGAGTTTGAACATTCTATTTATGACAAAAGAGAGAGAGAGAGAAACCTGAAATGAGGTGTGTGTGTGTGTTGTGACATGCAGGGGCCAATGGTCTACACTGTGAGGGCTGCAAGTCTGCACGTGCAGCAGCAAGCCTGCAGCTGCAAGTGTTCAAGACCCCCCGTGTCCTGACACTCCACCTCAAGCGCTTCCAGCAGGGTGCTACATTGCGGAAGGTGCAGAAGCATGTGCCATTCCCCGTGGAGCTTGACCTGACACCATTCTGCTGCAGAGATGCAGAGGTGAGCGTGATGTTACTTCTAGGCCAGAGGAAAGCCAAGCTGCGTATTAAATAGACTGCCTTATTGTTGCGTGAAATTCTCGTAGCTTGGTGGCCCTCCTATCGAAGCAACTGACTTGGCATGCTTTTGAAATGCTTTAGCGTTTCAGTGGAGTGCCATTTGTATCTAGCTCAACGAGACTCCAAATCCCATTTCGGATGCCCATTAACACCCTACTTATGTCAAAGGGTATCAGCACTAACACACAATACTTGTACATTAGTCTACTTTGAAGAAGATGCACATTATATTTAATCCGATGACGTTAGTCTTGAAGAAAAGTTTGTGCACTATGAAGAGAAGACCCTCTTGGAGACTTCAATAGATATTCTTGCACTGTACATTATGTACTTGTTTTAGAGTGCAGCTCTTAGACGACAGTTCCTGCGGTGCACGTTGGGGTTCTCCCTCGGCGTAACCGAGCGAAAGCGAACACTGGAGCGCAGTGTGAAAAGAAAAGCTTAGTGCCGTGCAAGACTTGCAATGATCACTACGAGATGGTGCCAAAGGAGCGTGCGGTCGTCTGTTCACCAATGGCATACGGTGAGTGCGTCACACAATGCCATATATGGAAATGATGTGCTTCGTAATCGGAGGCCTGTCTACAGCGGCTGCTGCGAATCGCACCCACACCTCACCCACCAGTGCCTGTTGTGATCTCCCGATTAGCGAGGCAGTCACTTCACACTCTTCTATGTTTGAAATGTGCCGCACGAGACAGATTGTCCGCGCCAGCCAATATGTTGTGAAATGAAAACACGTATAGATTACGAAAAGGCATTTGATTCAGTCGAGATACTAGCAGTCATAGAGGCATTACAGAATGCTTACGTAAATACCTTGGAAAGTATCTACAGAGATTCCACAGCTACCTTAATTCTCCACAAGTATGAAGATACCTATAAAGAAAGGGGTCAGACAAGGAGACACAATATCTCCAATGTTATTCACTGCATGCTTGGAAGAAGTAGTCAAGCTATTAAACTGGGAAGGCTTAGGAGTAAGGATCAACGGCGAATACCTCAGCAACCTTAGATTTGCAGATGACATCATCCTGTTCAGCAACACTGGGGACGAGTGACAACAAATGATTGAGGACGTGAACAGAGAGAGTGTAAGAGTGGGGTTGAAGATTAATATGCAGAAGACAAAGATATAATGGGCAAGGGAACAAGAGTTCAGGATAGCCAGTCAGCCTCTAGAGTCTTTGAAGGAGTATGTTTACCTAGGTCACCTAATCACAGGGAACCCTGATCATGAGAAAGAAATTCATAGAAGAATAAAAAAAGGGGTTAGATCGCATACGGCAGACGTCAGCTCCTCACTGGAAGCTTACCATTATCATTGAAAAGGAAAGTGTACAAATAGTGCATTTTACCAGTGCTGACATACGGGGCAGAGACTTGGAGACTGACAAAGAAGCTTGAGAACAAGTTAAGGACTGCGCAAAAAGGGATGGATTGAAGATTGCTAGGCATCGTGTTATGGGACAGAAAGAGAGCGGTTTGGATGAGAGAGCAAACAGGAATAGCCGATATTCGAATTGACATTAAGAGAAAGAAATGGAGCTGGGCAAGTCATGTAATGCGTAGGTTAGATAACCGGTGGACCATTAGAGTTACAGAATAGGTGCCAAGAGAGTGGAAGCGCAGTCGAGGACGACAGAAGGCTAGGTGGGGTGATTCAATTAAATTCGCTGGCGCTAGTTGGAATCGGTTGGTGCAGGACAGGGGTAATTGGAGATCGCAGGGAGATGACGTCCTGCAGTGGACATAAAATAGGCTGATGATGATGATGGAGCTGCACTCAAATTTCGCATTATGGAGTGTCGTAATCGCCGGTGAATTTTTTACTAGTCTAATGACCATTCCCTTTATTTGAAATATTTCCTGATTCTAATTTGATCTGTTGTTTTTACTGTTGTGCATGCATTTTAGACATGATTATTCGCAGTAGACTGGTGAAGGTGCAGCTTAATACAAACTGTGAAGCAGGAAATAGGCTCTGGATCACCCTGTTTAGCGTAGATAGTGACTCCCTGCTTTTTCTCATATCAGCATGTACCGAAAGAGAGCATTGCGAAAGCAGCTTCACCATAAAGCTGCAGTTCCTTGGCACTGACTGTATTATGTGATAACCGACAGACAGGGCAACTGTTCCGCAGGGACAATGAGCACAGTAGATCAATATTGCATGCTCACCCCACAGTAGCCGAGTGCATACAGCAATGACAAAACATTATGCTTGATTAAGTTGTCCCATTGGAATGTACTAGCTTCCGAGGAACTTGTTTACTCGGATGGGGTGGGGTAAAAGATCCTCGCCACCATGTGACCATTTCAGGAAGGTTCATTGCTGCAGTCTGTGACAGAACTCTTTGTTACACTAATTCAAGACCTGATAGACTTATATTGTGGGGACACCCTTAATATATTTGTGTGTGGCAGTAGATGTTCAGCACAGAGGTGTCAGGGCATGATCATTCGGTGAACCCTGACGTGGCGGTATGGACATGGCACTGGTTCTCCAGCCTAGCTCGGAGCTTTCCATTTTCATAGTCGCCTTTTGAGATGTTTGAGAATAGATCTCGGGCCCTTTGAAATAACAACCAGTCTACACAGACATTTTCTTTGGCGCCACGGTGTCTGCACAGCTGTGCATGTCCTCTCTCCCATGTCTAGTTCTGTAGCACAGACAAAAACGTCTCACTTATCATTACATAGGTACATTTTGGCATTTTTATATGTATACTCTACATCAATATGAAAGGGAACATAACCTCTGCTCAAACCGCCATAGTGGCTATGGCGTTGAGCTACGAAGCCCGAGGGTGCAGGATTGAATGCTAGCCACGGTGGCTGCATTTTGATGGGGGTGAAATGCAAAAATTCCCATGTACCATGCATTGTGCACACGTTAAAGAACCCCAGCTGGTCAAAATTAATCTGGAGTCCCTCACTGCGGCATGCCTCATAATCAAATCGTGATTTTGCCACATAACACCCTAGAATATAAAAGCATAGTTCAGAACCACTATTAGGTCTGTAGTTCTCGCATTGAAGCTTCTTGTCACAGAACTTATGATTACAGTGCAAGAACAAATTACAGACTTCAAAAGCAAATACAGTGTTCCCTTTCGTAAGTGGCATGCCATGTGCAGTGCATGGTTTTACATGATTTGGCCTGAATAATGTGAGCGACGTACAGTCATCATCAAAAGTTTTGTGGCTACAGGCTTTGCAAAAAAGTTGCATTTCAACAAAGTTTAGATGTGGAGCCAGTAAAAAGTTACTAAACTATGCTAATTGCATCTGCTAGTGCAGGCTGAAAATCAAATACCAAGCTGTGGAAACTCTCAGCTTTCTCCAAGATCCGATGCCTCACAAGTGCTGATAGTAATTGTCCTTGGTGCAGAACAAGTAAAATGAGAAGTTGAAATGTGGGTGCTGTGATCTGTTAGCATTATTGACTGCATGTTGAATACAGTCCACGCAAGAAAACACGGAAAAAATGAGTGCAATTTACGATCAACCTCTCCATGTTTTTTTGCATAGTTTGTGTTTATATACACAGTAAGGCAGCATTGTGTTTCCATCTAACAATGCATATTTTATCAGTTCTGTAAGAGCCTGTGAGCCTAACAGGGGTGCCCATTGCTGGAGGCCTTTTTGTGCCTCCCAATTTGCCAGCCAAAAGAATTGACTTTCAGAGCTGCAAATAAAGTATGCAGTGAGAGCATACCACTCATTTTTTGGTGTTTATTTTGTTGCCGCTGTGTCGAGAATTGTCTGTGTCCTTTTGACTATTTTTCAGGTTACGGCTTCAGAAACCTATACTCTTTACGGAGTTGTGGAACATGCTGGCAGGATGACGGGTGGCCACTACACAGCCTATGTGCGTGGTGCTGGTGGGAAATGGTTCCATGCCAGTGACAGTAGAGTGGTGCCCGCAACACAACAGAAGGTGCTGGCCAGCCAAGCTTACCTGCTCTTCTACTGTCGTGCTGACACACTGCAAGAATAAAGATGCCAAGTCCGTTTTTAAAAAAAAAAATCGTGTTGCTCAGTGTATCTACAAAAAAAGCAGCGGTAGCTGGGGGCACCTAGTGTTCCTTCGTATCAAACTTCCGGTGGGCTGTAGAAGAGCCGGCATCGCTCGTGGAACACCTACACAGACAGCGTTGTACCCTGGTGTTAGCCACAAAGTCACAGCAAATACTATCTGTATATAAAAACTGTGCTTTGAACAGTTGAAAATCTTTCCCATTTTATCACATCCTCTAGGCCCATAATGCAAGAACTAAATGTACACGTCACTATGCCTGCTCATAGGTGGCTATTCGTAGCTAAATTTAACTCGTAACTGTTGCTAATCTGATCCTTGGCACAGAAGGCACTTGTTCTGGACAACTGTGATTTTGGGTGCAATCACGAGTAAATATTCTATAAATCGGCACAAATTAACTGTTCGTAATCTGTTAAAATGCTTTCTTCTGCTAGACTAAACTGAAAGCAATACGACGCACGACTCCTAAGAAAGTTCTTGAAAACCAGCCTGCAATTTATCGCATGTAAATGATCATCTTCCCATGTGTCCTCTGCAGCTACGAACTGCCTGTTGCGACCGTTGCTCATCATATAAAAATTACTAATAAAGTGCGCGAGTTCAAGAGAACGTGGCACTGGCGGTTTAACCGCGCACCAATAAGTCATTAGTGACAACACAGAACGTATTTATCCGTTTGGAAATTACGCGTTGGTGTTTAACGAGCCCACGGGGAATTCGCTCGAATATCAGGCCTGAAAGACTGCAATGTCGTTCTCAGCGGCTCGGATACTCTACCCACCTTTAAACTGCGGTCCTTGACAACTTCTTCGACGTTTAGCTCGTTCCGCAACATACGAATCTGAAAGGCACAAGAGCAGCACGTTCACAAGCAGCCAGTCTTAGCCGCGTAACTTGTTCAGTGAGCAGACACCCACCTTGGACTGCTCTTTCCGAAGTTGCCTCAAAGTGGCCGGCTCGTCACCTTTCGCCGCGCGCAGCTCTTGAAGATGGTCCAACTTGTCTTTAGACTGCTGCAGGCACCCTTTGATGGCCTTGTCCCGTTGAGCGTAAGCGTTTAAAAGCTCTTGGTACAACTTTTTACACAGCCCAGTTGGGTCGCACTCGGCGGCAAAGGATTCTGTTGGCAAAGTTGTGTTTAAAGATGATATTATGTTGTCGTCTATACGGCGAAACTTTCGCAGCACCTCCTGAAAGTATACGGTAATGGTACAGTGAACACAAGGTGGAAAAACTGGCAGCATAGTCTTGAACATTACCTGGAATGCCATAAAATCGTCACATGGGATTACAGTCTCGCCGGGTGATGCGGAGGCCGCCATGTTTCAACTCATCGGCATCGCTTTAGCCGCACACTCGTAAAATACTCTTTTTTTTTATAACTGAAATATTTGTTATCAATTGCTTCGAACACGTAGCTTCTGTACATTCTAAAATTTAGGAAGTAATATTTTTTTATTTTCGTCACGAGTGTCACCGTTACTGTACAAATGGTGAGGGAGATACGGAGATATGTGTACCCACAATGCAACTCGCTCAGATTGTGGGTGCTCGGAGGAATCTTCTGCGTTGTGCTGGAAATTAAAAGGTATGCAGTGTTGCACATTCCAGATGTACTCAGAAAACGATCGCTTTTATTAAATGTAACTTACTGCTATGCCCAATCGGCAAGCCGACAGCTTTGCTAGTCGGGGAAAGTGTGCCTCATGTCGTGCCATAGCTACCCTGGTCAGTGCGGCAGACCACTGGTAGTATCTAGAGGCTAGCTGCGACGGAGACGTCTGAAGGCCTAGCGTCGACACCGGCGTAGTCTTCGCATTATTTGGGAACAAGTATAGCGGTACGAAAGGGCGACCGCACGCGCAGGCTTTAATTGGTGGCTCAGATCACGACACGTGTGCCAGTTTACAATTGCCGAACCCAGCGCCCGTCTCGCAATTGGGCGCTAAGCCTACGTAGAGTTTGGCCGATCTGAGCTTCGACTGGTTTCGTGCAGGTCCGACGATGGCGAGCGGCGGCAATGCGGGGAGCGGCAACAGCCACCGGCTGCGCTACAAGAACGCCGGCTTGGACGCCCAAGAGCTAAGGCGACGGCGCGAAGAAGAGGGTGTGCAGCTGCGCAAGTTGAAGCGCGAAAGTGAACTCTGCAAAAGACGCAACTTGGGCGCCCCGGAATCGGACGGGGATGGCGGCTCGGGACCCGAGCGAGCGGGAGTCACGGCGGAGATGGTGGCCCAGCTGTATGCCGACAGTCCGGAGCTTCAGCTGCAGGCGACTCAGCGGTTCCGCAAACTTCTGTCTCGCGAGCCGAACCCGCCCATCGACGAGGTCATCGAGACGGGCATTGTGCCGAGGTTTGTCGACTTCCTGCAGCGGGACGACCACTGCACCCTGCAGTTCGAAGCAGCCTGGGCCCTGACGAACATCGCCTCTGGCACGTCGCTGCAGACGCGGCGCGTGGTCGAAGCCAACGCAGTGCCCGTGTTCGTGCGCCTCCTGGGCTCGGAGTACGAGGACGTGCAGGAGCAGGCAGTCTGGGCGTTGGGCAACATTGCCGGCGACTCCCCGGAGTGCCGCGACTACGTACTCGAACAGGGTATACTGATGCCACTGCTGCAGCTTATCAGCAAGTCTACGCGCACCTCGATGACGCGCAACGCCGTGTGGGCGCTCTCCAACCTGTGCCGCGGCAAGAACCCGCCGCCGAGGTTTGAGCAGGTGCAGCCGTGCTTGCCGCTTCTGGCGCGCCTCCTCTACGTCAACGACTTCGACGTCCTGGCCGACGCTTGTTGGGCGCTGTCCTACCTCTCCGACGGCCCCAACGACAAGATACAGGCAGTGATCGACGCGGGCGTTTGCAGGCGGCTTGTGGAACTTCTGATGCACGCCAGCCAGGGCGTAGTGTCAGCCGCGCTGCGAGCCGTCGGCAACATCGTCACTGGCGATGACGCCCAGACGCAGGTGGTGCTCAACTGCAACGCGCTGCCCTGTCTGCTGCACCTGCTCTCGTCACCCAAAGAGTCGATACGCAAGGAAGCATGCTGGACGCTCTCCAACATCACGGCCGGTAACCGGCAGCAGATACAGGCCGTCATCGACGCCAACATCTTTCCCGTGCTGGTCGATGTGCTGTCGCGAGCCGAGCTAAAGACCAAAAAGGAGGCAGCGTGGGCCATCACCAACGCCACGTCGGGCGGCTCTCCCGACCAGGTGCGCTTCCTGGTGCAGCAGGAGTGCGTGGCGCCGCTGTGCGACTTGCTCACTGCGGCAGACCCCAAAGTAGTGCAAGTGGCACTGAACGGACTAGACAACATCCTGCGGCTCGGAGCCCAAGACGCGCAGCAGGGACGGCTCAACCCGTACGCCGTGCTGGTCGAGGAGTGCTTTGGCCTGGACAAGATCGAGTTCCTCCAGTCGCACGAGAACGCCGACATCTACCAGAAGGCGTTCGAGATGATCGAGCATTACTTCGGCACTGAAGAGGAAGACTCGCGCATCGCGCCGCCTGCTCAAGGCGGCCAGTTCCAGTTCGGCCCTGCCCCCGCCGCAGAGGGCGCAGACTACCGCTTCTGACGGGGTCCGCCGCCCCGACGCTAGTCCGCCGCGCTGCTGCTGCTTGTACATAAGAGAGAGTTGAAAGAGGAAGAAAACAAACTGTATTTATTTGCCCGGGGCCCCGCCACCCCTGTGTACATAGAGCCTCGGGGAGGAGAATAAAACTATTTCCCTGCCAGTTACGAGCCTTTCTGTTTTTCGTGCCATTCCAGGTTCATCTTGCTAACGCTCTCGCCGCGCTCCTGTCGCCGTCGTCCCGACGAAGCAGCCAGAAATGCACCCATCAGAGTTAAGAACGCCAAAATTAGGTTCAAGTGGATGCGCGCCTTGTTGCGCGTCTTCTCAATGATGGCAGACCTGCAAAATAAGCAGTAGGCACTGGTAAGAAGTCAATGAAGGCAGACCTGCAAAATAAGCAGTCGGCACTGGTAAGAAATTAGTACATCACAGCATCAGAATCAACTAAAAACTAACATAAGAGTAATCGACTAAATAGCAGTCTTCCTACAGAATACCAGTAAAAAAAATAAAACTTACGGAACAAAGTCTGGAACCTGCCCCTTTGGATACTTCTTGTAAAGAGCCAATATCCACTTATCGTACGCACCGGTCTTGCGCTCCGTCAGACCTGCATGTAAAGCAGAGGGCTTTAAAGCCAACTATTTTGAATAGGACAAATTCACTACGCTTACGGCTTGCAGAAGACGAACGATCGTCGCTGAAGAAGCGAACTTTTGACTGCGGTGCGAAAAGTGCTGCCGATGGCCTTGAAACGTAACGGCGGACGCACGGTAAAAAAGCAGCCGCCCTCTGCGAAATAGAAACTGCGAACACCACGGACGCCGCCATGTTGAATTGTGAGCTCTCGCGAAAGCTCGTCTGGTTCGAGGCTAGGTCTCCCTCCCCGCGAAATCCCCGCGGGGTCGGCGAGAGAGGACATTTTGGATTGTCTGGGGCGAGGCTACGCTTCCCCAAGTTGCCATTGAAGTTGGGCGAGGGAGACAATTAGGCCTTTTTCTTTCGCTTCTCCAGCAAGTTTCGGTGCGTCGGCAAGTTGTTAACCACGGCGAGAAGTCCAGGGATTCGTTATGAATCCAGAAGATGGTTACGAACTCGATGAGTGAGTGCACGAAGTGCTTTTCCTCCGTTTGTTGTTTCCCGCTTGCCAAGCTGTGCTGTGTGATGGAGGCGGTGAGTGAGGGCCGCCGACACAATGAACGCTTCCCTCGCAAGAAAGCGCGTCACTGATGTTTTTTCTCTCTCCACGCGTGCCATCGGGCCGCGGCCCGACCGCTGCTGCGGCCCGCCGGCTCGGGTCTGCCATGGGCCGCAGCGGCCCACTTGTTTCCTTCATGTCGCGCCGACGGAAGAGTTTGGATAAATATCGTCAGAGGTGAGCCAACTCTGGGGCACCCTAGCCTAGCCTGGCCCGGCTTACGTTGCGAACTTGGCTTCAGGCGCCACGGCACGAGCCGTATACACCCCTCCCGTTTTTGCTCTGTGGCGAGTGCATTAATGCGCGAGCGGACTATGAGGAAAAACCGTTGAGGATGTCGTACGTATGAACGGCCGGTTATTTTGCGCTGCTGCCACATTGTACGGCCGTAATTGTTGACCCAATTTGAGGGTCTATAGTTATCGCGAGCTGCCAGTGTGCGCTGTCGTCGCGTGCGTTTAGCTCGTGGAGGCTGCGTGCTGCTGTTGTATTTGTGGCATTGTAACTTTATTTCGGAGGAACCCGTATTTCGTAGTCACTTTGACGCTGGTAATGTGCCTGATCGCGGAATCTGACAAGAAGCGGCCCTTTGACAGGGAGGGATCGGGCAATGGAAGCTTCTCCCTCACTTTGTTCCCGTCGGCGGCGCTTGTGATTGGGCCTCTGGTGGTCACGTGACACCGTCGGCGCCAATGGCGGCCGCGCGTCGCACGGTCCGTCCGCTGCCGATGTGTCCCCTTCGTTGTGGCGCGTGCTGCAAGCTTGCTGACCGATCGACGCCCCGATGTATGCAGGTCTTGCTTTGAGGGTGCCGGCGCAGCGTCTGGTAGAAGGCTCGTCCATAGCAGGCCTGTCACTCAACGGCGGCTCCGGGTAAGTCTCACCTAGTGATCGCGGTTGGTGTCCTGGACTTAGCGCGCGACTCGTTGCCGGCAGGGTGCCCGTGACCAGCAGCGTCGGCACGGTGGGGACTGCTGAGGCCGCGGCCGTGGAGCACCAGGCAGCGGACACGTCGACACCCGGTAAGTGTCCCGCCTAGCGGGCTTGGTTCCCTTGTGGCCCGTGGTGGCGTGCCTTGGTGATGGTGGTGGTGCGAGGTTGCCTCGGGTGGGCCGCATGCGCACACACACAAGCAGACGATCGCGAGACACCCGCGTGATGAGAAAGAAAAAGAAAGCTATCCCCCTCCTTCCTTGTTTGTTACGTTTTCTTTTCCCTCCTTGGTTTTTGTCGTGCGGCGGCGGAGCAGCGCGCGTTATGTGTCCGGCGGCAGCGGCCTTCTTCTCCTTGGTTGGTTGGCGGAGGCAGGCACACCACGACCGCACCAGGGCGGGCGCCGGCGCCCCTGGTGAAGGGAGCTTGCCTTGCAGGGCGCATGGCGGAGGCCGGCCCCAGCAGCTGCCACCGCTGCCCACTGTGCCCATTCGCCACCGAGTCGGTGGCCGACTTCTGCAAGCACATGTGCGTGCACACGGACGTCCGCGGCAACTGCTCCATGTGCGACAAGTTGATGGGGGCCAAGGCGGAGGCTGCGGCAACGGGCAAGCTGAGCTGCTGCGTGTGCGGGGAGGCCTTCGCCGACAGTGGAGGCCTGCAGGGCCATCTGCGTGCGCATGTGGCGGCGTGCCAGGCGTGCGGGGCGGCCTTCCCACAGCGGGCCCAGCTGGAGGCCCATCAGCGGGCCTGCCACGGAGGCTGGGTCCTGACCACCGGCGCGGCGACTACGACAGCGGCAGCGGGGGGTCGGGGCGGCCGGGGGGCGGCGCGCGAGGGCCGGGAGCGACCGTTTGGCTGCGCCACGTGTGGCAAGGCGTTTGCCCAGAAGGTCCACCTGGAGAACCACGTGCGCATCCACACGGGCGAGCGACCCTTTTCCTGCACGGTCTGCGGCAAGAGCTTCAGCCGGAAGGAGCACATTGGGCGGCATATGCGCACCCACACAGGGGAGCGGCCTTTTTGCTGTTTTACCTGTAGCAAGAGGTTCAGCCAGAAGGTGCACCTGGAGAGCCACGTGCGCATCCACACGGGCGAGCGACCCTTTGTGTGCAGCACGTGTGGCAAGGCGTTCGGTCGCAAGGAGCACATAGAGCGGCACGTGCGCATCCACACGGGGGAGCGGGCCTTCCTGTGCACGGCCTGCGGCAAGGCCTTCTCCCAGAAGGTGCACCTGGAGAACCATGTGCGCATCCACACGGGAGAGCGCCCTTTCCGGTGTTCTGCTTGCGGGAAAGCATTTCGCCAGAAAGAGTACATCAAGCGGCACATGCGCACCCACACGGGCGAGCGGCCCTTTGCCTGCCCCACGTGCGGGAAGGCCTTCCGCCAGAAGTCGCACGTGGACCGCCATGCACGCACCCACCAGCCGCCCAAGGGGGCCAAGCCGCTCTTCTTCCCGGCCAAGGAGCTCTAGAGGCGCTTATCCGCTGTGTTACCTGCAGGCGTACCCCCAACCCGATGCCCGCTCTGCCCTCCCGACTGTGGAGGGGTGGGGCGGGCTGGGCCCGCTGCCTGCGGCCTGTGCGGCTTGGCCTTTGCCCAGCGGGGTGCCCTGGAGGCGCACCTGCGGGCCTGCCCGGGGCCCCCCGAGGGCCTTCGCCTGCTGCTGGGACCGCCACCCCCCGCCCCGCTGCAGCACCCTCCCTCCACCGCTGCTGCTGGAACCCCTCATCCACCGGCTGAGCGGCCCTTTGGCTGCTCAGCATGCGGCAAGCACTTCGGCCGGAAGGAGCACATTGACCGGCACATGCGGACGCACACGGACGAGCGCACCTTTGCCTGTGCCGTGTGTGGCAAGTCGTTCCGGCAGAAGGTGCACCTGGCGCGTCACGTGCGCATCCACACGGGCGAGCGGCCGTTTGCATGCGCCGTCTGCGGCAAGAGCTTCAGCCGCAAAGAGCACATTGGGCGGCACATGCGCACGCACACGGGCGAGCGGCCCTTTTGCTGCCCGACGTGCGGCAAGGCGTTTGCCCAGAAGGCCCACCTGGAGAACCACGTGCGCATCCACACGGGCGAGCGCCCTTTTGCCTGCGCCGCCTGCGGCAAGGCCTTCCGCCAGAAGGAGCACATCCACCGGCACATGCGCACGCACACAGGTGAGCGCCCTTTCCACTGCGCCGCCTGCGGCAAGTCCTTCCGCCAGAAGTCCCACGTCGAGCGCCACCTGCGCACGCACGCCCGCCCGCCCACGCAGCAGCCCCAGCATCGCCACAAGAAGACCACGACGCCCTTCCTACCACTGTGCGCCCCCCAGCCAACGACGGCGGCAGCAGCAGCAGCCCCGCCACCATTCGTGCCACCCTGTACCTAAGCGCGCAATAAAGCCACCTCCATCACCAACCGGTCAGTGTCCTCTCTTATCTGTCCCAAGCACACAGACACGTGCATGCATGCCGCCACCACGGGGTCAACATTGTTGGGGGGAGGGGGGCTGGGTTTCAGGTCTGATTTCGGGTCCTTTGCAGGCATGGCGGAAGGTGGAGAGGAGAAGCCACGCTGCCCGCTGTGCCCGTTTGCCACGGACAACATGGACGAGATGAACAAGCACGTGGCCCTGCACCAAGTGGCAGCTGCGCAGCAGCAGCAGCAACAACAGCAGCAGCAACAGCAGCAGGCAGCGGCTGCAGCTGCGGCAGCAGCGGTGGCGGCGGCGTGCGGCATGTGCCCAGACGGCAAAGAAACGGCGGTGACCCTGTACGGGTGCGGGGTGTGCGCCAAAGCCTTTGCCCTGAAGGAGGAGCTGGATGAGCACATGCAGAGCCACGCCAGCCGGCTGTTCAGCTGTGCAGTGTGTGGGGCTATATTCGTGGATAAGGAGCACTTGGAAGGGCACATGCGCACGCACGCCCCACCGGAGGTGTTTAGCTATGGCGGGCCGGGTAAGCCCCCCCTTTGCTCGTCGTCCTCTTGCCCGACCGCCGAGGGGCCTCGGGGCAAGAAGCGGCCCTTTGTGTGCCCCACGTGCGGCAAGGCATTCCGCCGCAAAGAGCACGTAGAGAGGCACTTGAAGATGCACACGGGGGAGCGTAACTTCGGCTGCGCCACGTGCGGCAAGTCGTTTAGTCAGAAGGTACACTTAGAGAATCACGTGCGGATACACACCGGCGAGCGGCCCTTCAGCTGCCACGTGTGCGGCAAGGCCTTCCGGCGCAAGGAACACATCGGCCGCCACATGAAGACACACACAGGTGAACGGCCCTTCTGCTGCTCTGTCTGCGCCAAGCCCTTTGGCCAGCGGGCCCACTTGCTCAACCACCTGACCATACATTCTGGAGAGCGCCCCTTTAGCTGCGCCACGTGCCAGCGCACCTTCCGCCTGAGGGAGCACGCGGAGCGCCACGCGCGCACCCACGCCCCGCCCACAGGTGGGTGCTGCCCCCCCTGCCACGCAGACACGCACACAGACCCAAGCGCCCTCTCTACGTCTCTCTCATAAAGTGGAAATACCCCTCCCCACCCTCCCCGACCCCCGCCTGCATGCCGAGCCCCACTAACCGCGGCCCCACAAGTAACACGCTCGCTGCTCCCTCGGCTGGGGCGCCCTGGCTCGCCTGACGCGCGTCCCTCCCCTTTTGCAGAGGGACCCAAGGAGTCCAAGGCCCTGGTGCGGCTCCACAAGGGACCCATTGCCACCACGACAGCCACAGCCACCATGGTGGACCCGTCTGCAGCCACAACGCACCGCTGCCCCCTCTGCCCCTTCGCGACAACCTCAGTGAATGACTTCTGCAAGCATGTGGTCCTGCATGCTGAGGGCCGCTCTAACTGCACCGTCTGTGACAAGAAAGAGGTGGTCGAGCCCCTTGAGGCCCCTAAGCCAGGACCTGGGGTGGTTACTGTGGCGACCGTGGCCCCCCCTTCACCCCAACGCTGTGGCGTGTGTGGTGAGACATTTGGAGATGTCACTGCACTGCAGTGCCACATTCGCAGCTGCCACACGGAGCCTGCTGGTGCCACCCAGCTGCTTTGGAGCTGCTCCTTCTGTGGTCTCGTGTTCAGCCAGAAGGCCCAGCTGGACACACACATGGCTGGCCACATGGCTGTGAGCGATCGTACCCCGTGGACCGCGACAGCACGCACTGTAGAGCCACTAGCCAAGCCCAAGGAACGGCCCTACACGTGCCCGACGTGCGCAAAGACCTTCTGCCAGAAGGCCCACCTGGAGAACCACTTGCGCATCCACACGGGTGAACGCCCCTTCAGCTGCACCGTGTGCGGCAAGGCATTCCGGCGCAAAGAGCACATTGGACGCCACATGCGCATCCACACAGGGGAGCGGCCCTTCTGCTGCCCGCATTGCGGCAAGCGCTTCAGCCAGAAGGTGCACCTGGAGAGCCACGTGCGCATCCACACTGGGGAGCGGCCTTTCAGCTGCTCGGCCTGTGGCAAGACCTTCACTCGCAAGGAGCACATTGAGCGCCACATCAAGACACACACTGGTGAACGCATGTTTGTCTGCTCATCGTGTGGCAAGTCCTTCAACCAGAAGGCCCACCTGGAGAGCCACATGCGGACACACACAGGCGAGCGTCCTTTCAACTGTTCGCCGTGCGGCAAGACCTTCCGCCAGAAGGTGCAGCTGGAGCGCCACAGCCGTACCCACGCTCCACAGCTTCTGCAGATGCCTCCTCAGCAGCAAGCACCTCAGCAGCAGCAGCAGCCAGGCTGCTCCGAAGAGCAGCAACAGCAGCAAAGAGTGCCCCTGTGCATACCGGGCTGTCCGACGTGTGGCAAGGCCTTCTGTTGCCACCTTGAGCCAGGGCTCAACATTCGCAACCTTCTGGGTGAAGCCGCAGCTCAGCAGCAACAACAGCAGCAGCAACAGCAGCAGCAGCAACAACAGCAGCAACAACAGCAGCAGCAGCAGCAGCAGTGTGCCGTGCAGGACCCAGTGGCCAAGGCAGCTGCTGCTGCAGGGCCTCTGTAGCCTCGCCTTGAGATCCTTATTTTGACTGTTACAGACTTGAGTGACTCCGGTGGCGGGTGTTCTGTCCTTGTTCCCCCTTTCTAAAGTGCGCGCGCGTTGTGAGCGCGTGAACCGTGGCTTTGATGATGAAAAAAAAAACCTTTTTGCTGTTATATGCCTTCAGTGTAAGTTAACATTCTCCATTGCCCATTTTTAGCCTGTTTGACCACAATAAAGGAGCTTTGACACACGCCTGCTAGCTCGGACTGCAGTGACCGCGAAGTGTGCAGGATGTGATCACGATTGTTCAGTGAATGGGCTGTATGCGCAATTTTTGCGGGAATGTTTGCAACGTTGGAGGAAATAGAGAATGATGCCAATAACGCACACGTCTCGAGCGGCCACTTGACGCGCAGCCTCCTCGCCCAACGGTGCGCTCGAGTAGCGGCTCTTGCGGGCGGGGAGGAGCGGCCTTGGGCGCGCGGTCTGTGGCGCGTGCCGCTGGGAGGCGCCAGCTGGCCGCGCGCGCGGCTCGTGGTGTGACGTCAGTAGCCGCGTCGCAGCAGCCGCGGCGGCGGCGGCTCCGCCCGGCAGTCGGGGACTCGTGCCCGTACCTCGATAGTGCGCGTTTGATCGGCTGCCTTCGGGTGGCCACTGTGCCTCATGGATTACGGCGCGGATCATCTCGGATTACGGCGGACCTGATCGCTGACACGCGCCATGGACCGGCTGGCTGATGTCGAGCCGGGCTTCGAGCCGCAGACGCGTGCCCGCTCCAACACTTGGCCGCTGCCGCGGCCCGACAATTACGGCGGCGATGAGAAGGCGGGCCCGCAGGAGAGCCCCTTCGGTGAGGCGGGCGCCCCGAAAAAGAATTCGTCGCGGCGCAACGCCTGGGGCAACATGTCCTACGCGGACCTGATTACGCAAGCCATCCAGAGCGCACCCGAGAAACGCCTCACGCTGTCACAGATCTACGAGTGGATGGTGCAGAACGTGCCCTATTTCAAGGACAAGGGCGACAGCAACAGCTCCGCCGGCTGGAAGGTAAGACGTGGCCGGCGTTAGGGCTAGCGGCCCGACGGCCATGACGACTTGTTGCGCCGATCGCAACTTGGCCGCCGGGGTTCTTTCCACGCGCCGCCCCTCTCGCTCGCCAGGCCTCTCCTGCCAAGACCTTCGGGGCGTTTTCGGTGTCACGTGACTTTCGCGCACGTGACGGCTCGCCGGCTTCGACCCAAAGGGGTGACCTTGGCCCACGCGTGTTCGCGAGCCGCCGTTGGCATGGCGACGCGGCCTTCGGGCGCTATGCCAACGCGCGTGCTCAACTGAACGGAGGGGGAGGTGGCCTGGCGTTTGGGAGGGGGGTAGGTATGTTGCATGTGCGCGGTGTGGGGTTCGGACCCACCTCCTCACGATGATCGAGACTGACACCGGCGTGGGTCGTTGTCCCCTCGCAGAATTCGATCCGGCACAACCTGTCCCTGCACAGCCGATTCATGAGAGTCCAGAACGAAGGTGCCGGCAAGAGTTCGTGGTGGATGCTGAACCCGGACGCGAAACCTGGCAAGGCAGCACGACGCCGGGCAACCTCTATGGAGACGCCTCGCTACGAGAAAAAGCGGGGACGGCTCAAGAAGAAGCTGGAAGCCCTGCGCGCGTCTCCGAGTCCGTCCTCATCGGAGGGCCCCTTGGACCCGTTCCCCGAGTCGCCGCCAGCTAGTCGGCTAGATCTGCAGCACTGTAGCCCGCTGGCACCGCTGCCCGGCTCGCCGTCTGCATGGCCACCCCAGCAGCTGATGCCGGTGGACCGGTACGGCGCCGGCCCGCTGGCTGACACGCTCACCCAGTCCATGACCCTGGGCGACCGGCACGACACAGCGCCGCCGATGGGGCCCTCCGCGTCGCAGGTGATGGGTCGTCTGCTAACGTTCAACGACCACCTTCCTCACGACTTGGACCTTGACCTGGACGCCGTGCCAGGTCTGCACTGCGACGTCGACCAGGTGATTCAACACGAGCTCAGCGTGGACGGAAACCTGGACTTCAACTTCGACTCGCATGCCAGGCCCTGGGTCCACTGACACTCTAGTCCCCGTGCCAAGTATCCCCGTGTACATAGCTCCCCTCACTTGTTGTATATACATATATATTTACGCCGCCGCCGTGCCTCGTGAGCGGCCAGTCCGTCCACGCGCGGAACACTTGTTACTACGACGTTAAGCTTGCGTCCCGTTGTGTACATACGCCCTTTAGCTGTTGTACTCGACCAGAGCATTGAAATAAAAGTACTCCTTGTTGCCATTGCCGCGCCCTGAGTGTGCGATCGCGGCGGCCCTGAGCGCGAGGCCGTCGCCGCCGGACTGCGTGGGCGGCGCATGACGCAAACCGCTGACGTCGATCGGAACGGCTGCCGCGCGGTCCATGGCCGCCGCTGCTGTCAACGGGCCGTCGAACCGTCGGCCGAGATCACGGCCTCGCCGTGACAACGCCTCGATAAGGCTCTTCCTGCGCGCATGTCGAGGCTGCCGCCGCGCGCAGAATTCATGATCGCCGCCACGTCGCACGAGGCAACCTGTTGCTACTGAGCGTGCGCGTCATAATCTTGAGGAAAGCTCGCACGCGCATGTGAATGAGCTCGAGAAAGCCTGTAACCTGTTTTAACTGCGCTGTAATTTTGACAGCCCCGTCGCATGGCTACCATTTGTTGCGCAAATTCGCGAGCTTCGTGAATTCCGACTATTTTTTGGACTCCGCGAACATGCCATGCGAACCTGCGCCTTCTCGCTAAACGTATCTGACCTTTCGCGCCGGCTGGGAATAACCATCAACCGCTATTTCCCCTCTTATTTCTGGCTTACCAGAAAAGCGCGGCTCGCTGAAACAGCGAGCCACGAGGAGTCCGCGTGTAGTGCGCAGTGTGCGAGAGCGAGTTTCGCAAGCGATGGCCTTGTGCTTAGGCGCGCGCGCGATTGCTGGGATGGTCTAAGCGCCATCGAGGTGTTTTAATGGCGGCGCGGCTGCGCGCACGTGCAGGCACCGATGATGCAAGAGCTGCTGCGTCCATCTATTTGGCGCGTTACGCCTGCACGTCGCCCGATGATAGGGTACGCGTGTTTCAGTTGGGAGAGGTCTTAACGGTGTGTAAGTTTAGGTTGAACCGATCTGCTGTAACCGTTTATAAAGTACGACTTTCAAAACGTGCCCCACCTGTTCAGCAGCGCGCTCACAAATTTACTTTTCAGGTGAGTAGTACGTGTGACGGCTTTGCAGAAAGCGTATCTGTCTTGATAAGTTACCGCTGTATGGGTTTAAGCCGCCCAAGTGAACGCTAAAGCGGCTAAACGGCCTCCTGCCGCCGTTTGATGTAATATCTGAAGCTGAATTTCGAGCCACTGCGAGCTTATTCTCATCGCAACAAATGACCCGCACAGAGCGAGCTGCATTGCAAGTCGGGACTGCGGGAAATCGTCCGTGCGAACGACGCTTTCTTGGCCTTGACTGCACAAGGCGTGTGGACTGTACCACTAGGCGAAGTGAGGTAAGTCAGCGGCCCGAGTTTCACGACCAACGGACGCAGCAGAAGAGCGCAAGCGATTGCGACACAGCGCCGAGCAAGAAATAACTCTCGCCGGATTGGCCGGCCCGGCTGTGTTGACATTGCAGCAGCAGTAGCTGCGGCTGTACCGCGCATGCCAGGCGCGTTCTATGTATGTGTTCGTGGAATGAGCGAGCGCTCGACGATTCGCGATTTTTTATTGCTTGTAGTAAACTTTTCCGTCTCACTGACGCTTCACACGTAGCGTATATACGTATGCATGTAGTATCATTCTACTTCCTCGTTCATATGTAAGGCGAAGTGGCCTACAGTTACAGTTTGTAGAGCTTAGAATCTCCGCTGATATTTTCGGTGAACATTAAACGTTTAACAGAAAGTGTTCACGCGGCAGTTGTAATGACCTTGACATTGTGAAGTGCCGGCTTGCGTTTGCGGCACTTGGAGACTGCGACGATGCTAATTTATATGTATGTGGAAATGGCACCGTCACGGATTTCCGCGTGTTTGAAATTGCGGAAACCGAACGCACTTAGGCGCCTTGATCATTCTGAAAGTCATCGGGTTGTTATTGCTTTAATTGTTTACGCGTGCTTATCCCGCCTGGCAAGCCGGCTTCTCTGCGCAGCGCCGTTGTCGTGAGGTAAACGCTCGTCTGCTTTAGAGGTTTCTCAATTTCCGTAAAGGCACAACCAAAGCCGAAATAACACGTAAAACGTAATTGAACAGGACGAAAGGTCAAGTGGAAAAAGGAATTATTGATAGGTGGCGCCTGGCCGACATTGAAACGATTTGTCATGTGATTTTCTATTGTTACTTCCAGCGTTTTCTTTTATGTCTGTGTTTGCTTGTGAGCTCTCATAGTGGGTTCCATCTGAGCAGGTGCAGCTGCCAAGGTCGTTGAGCGGTATTCAGCTTTTCTTTTTCCGTGTTATACTTAGCGGGAGGGCTGATGTAACTCGGCATTCTTTGCTATTGAACGAGGTCTGCAAGACTCGAACTTCAGTTCCTTTATTTTGTCGCAGGTCAAACTTAGCTTTATTAGGTGGGGCATTGTTTACCAATCGACCGAGCAAGTGGACTAGGAATTTATAATGTCAAAGCTACATGCACAGCAATCGTAGGAAAATGTCAAGTGCGTGTCTTTCTGCATTTGCATCAATATATTCTCCCGTGCCTTAGAGGGCATTTGTTGGCCAGTTTGTTATTCAAGATAAATAGTTCAGTAGAGCCTGCATACCAAGTGTGCACACTCATAGTTTTCCTTTGCATCTTATGCAACAATTCAGTTTGCTTTTAAAATTCTCTATAGGGTAGAAATAATTCAGATTCTTTTATTTTTATTGTTTCATTTTAATTCAGTATTGGTTTAATTAGTTGAACATGGGCATTGCCCTCGTTTGAATGATAACAAATTGTCCTACTTGTTGTCTTGTTTCGAAACTAGAAATGTGTGTGTGTGTTGAGATGTTGTCTTATTTCCTTCGCAGCCAACTTTTGCAATGGCTGACCTGTAGTTTGTACCAAGCCAGGAGAGATATGACTGCCGCTTATTTTTTATCAACAATAACTTGTTACAATGGGTGACTTACCCTGCAACATTTCTTTGTTTCTGTTTATTTCTGCAGTTTGATGATATAGGCGGAATGCAAAAACAAGAGTGTTCTGAGATTTGGGTTTGTTTAGAGCACTCCACTATAGCCTCTCTCGTTACTGCTGCATTGATTAATTATGAACCAACTCAGCTGATCAATCGATCAATTATTTTCTTATCAGTGCTGGTTGGCTGATCCTGAAAACAACACTGGTGCACCAGCATGCAAACCTGTGTGAAAAAGAATATGCGTGATGTGAAAGTAGTGCTTCGTGTGACGAATAGATAAGTTGCACCTGCCATAGTTAAACCTCATCTTGATGGGATTCCTGAAGCGTAATGATATTCAAGAATTCTTAATCCCGGCCACAGCAGCCGCATTTCGATGGGGGCGAAATGCGAAAACACCTATGTACTTAGATTTAGGTGCACGTTAAAGAACCCCAGGTGGTCAGAATTTCCGGAGTCCTCCACTGTGGCGTGCCTCATAATCAGAAAGTGGTTTTGGCACGTAAAACCCCATAATTTCTTTTTTAAAGAATATTCTTGCTTGCTTACTTCTACTGACAAATAACAAAGTAAACAATTCTCCTACATGCTAATTATCTTTGTGCACATTTATATAAAATAAGTGGTATACTAACATTTCATTATATGTTGTTCCTTTTATGCATTTAGCCGGCCAGTGTTATTGAAGGGCTGCTTGAAGGTGGAGTGTTTGTCTCTTCTACACACCTTCCCGCCATGATTTAAGGTAGACCAAACATAAAACCAGTTAAAATTGATTGTATTGTCACCCTTGGCAAGTTAACTCATCAATGCCAAGCTTTTACAGTAAAGTGCCCACACCTTTGATATTTCCTAGAACATTTATTCGAGTTCAATGCTCATTCCTCTACATTTCTCTCTCTTATGGACACCTCTGAGCTCTCCATAAAATTTATGTAAGTAAATGGTGGTCTTTGATTTAGCAGGGAGAGACTTTCTGGAGGCAGCTTTTTGTTACTGCTTCTTCATGATGTGCAATCATTCATCTTTCAATTTAATGCGGCCAGTACATTCTTATAATGTGGAGTTGTATAGTCTCTGCTTTGTCTTGACAATGGAATACCTAGTAATGGTGTCTGCGCTGCTTGATTCAGCATGCTCGATCAAAGCTATACACAGTTCTTCTGGTTACTATGTGGATATCTAAATGAATACAGGAACAGTGACAAAAAAGAGAAAATATCCGAGAACACCTGAGCACATTTTATGAAAACATTAATGTCCAATTGAATGCCACCGAGCGGTTCGTTAAGTTTTGCTCTGCAAGTAATGTACCATAGCGGTATGTGCTGCCTAAGTCAGCAAACAGCAGCAGCCTGCTGCGTCAACACCCCATGCCACTGACATCCTGCACGACAGAGACTAAGGAAGCAGCAGTGGCCACCAAGGCCGGCAGGCACGCGCAGCAGCTAAGCCCAGTATGGGTGAGAGAGATACTGACCACGCGCTGGCTTCCGAGAGCAAGACGGCGACACCTACACGCGTGCGTCACATGGCTTCCTTGCTGACGACAACCCGTCTTGGCCTAGGGCGTCATGTCGCTGTATCCTCTCCGTCGAAGTGCACTGATGACACTGCATTGCAGCGATGCCCTCTCCCGTCATGCAATACTGTTTCGCCCATGCTGTCGAGGTGCACTCGTGATGTGGCATCACAGCCAATGGGAATTTAGGTGCTGTTTCGCTGGTACAGGCGGCAGATTTTTCGCCCAATAGGCCATTTGATGCTTTTGCATCAAAAAAGGAAAAGCTAGACAAATAAAACATAAACATAGAGCAGATAATAATAGATACATGCACTTGCTGCCTATTGATATTAATAAGACTTGACAGATTATAGATGTACACCACAGTTGCTGCAGAAGAAATAGAGGTGGAAAAGAAGGGGATAAAAAAAGGTACGTAGCTTTTCTTGTTTTATCAAAGGCAGTAAAACAAATATCAAAATGAAAGGAGCAGCAGAAAGAAAGTTATATATCCTAAAGAAACAGGATATGGTAACAAAATTTCATGTGTGAATGGGACGTAAAAGCCATGGGAGCAGAACTAGCATAAGAATGTGTACCTGTAGCAGAAGGCCAAGTAAAATGTGTATATTTGGACTGTGCAGTAAGAAATGCAACACAATGGCCTTTCTTACTTATGTAAGCAACTGGTGTGGAGAGACATCTGTATGACAGGAAAAAGAGGGGTGGTGGGAGGGCTTTGTTTCTTTTTTGCACATTTTCACTGCCAGTTCAGAATTTATGATCATGCATTCAAGTTCAAATTCAGATTGTTTATTTCCCATCTGTTATTTACAGACAGCAAGGCTGCAGAAATAAAAGCTGTACCAGACAGCTTGATGAGGCCACAGCTGCCCCCTCTTCCTTTTATTTTCTTCAGCAGCAGGTGCAAAGTGTGAAGCAAGTAATAATAAAAAATACATGTAATTCTGCATTATATCTTTTTGCCCAATGTGGCATTTATGTTTCATTGTAAAAGCAGTGTTTGTTCAACTCCGCCTCCGGCGTTTTGCATGCTGTGCTTGTAATCATTCTTATGAATCGACCACCCAAATAGACAACTCTTGGTTGAACGTGCAGAATGTCAAACGTGAACATATGAGCAGAGCAGTGGACCACTATCATTGCCATCAAAACCCTGTCGCTATCATCAGGTAGCTAGGCCACGAGTGTGCGTGCTCTTGAATCACCAGTTTAGCCTGTCACTATTTGAAGACTAACAGGTTCCCGAACTTCGATAAATATCTGTCCTGTTACCAGGTGGTCTGTCAATTCCTTTGGTTACACAATAAAAAGTTTACGGTTGAAACCATCTCTAGAGATCCACAGGGATCATAGCAATTTGTCCCCGAGACTCATCTGAAGCACACACACACCACGAAGGAGTGACTTAGCTATCTCACATTTGCCAATACTGACAACTGGTTACAACTTCACATTCTGCTCTACTGCACATACTTCATCATCGCTAAAGCTTTCTCCATACCTTTTGTCTAAATTTTCTTTTTTTTAAATTGTGCAAGGCATAGAGTACCTGCAGTTTCAGCAGAGCAATCCATCATCAACATATGCCTTTTTCTCCTATTCTTGCCAAGACCTTTAAAATAGCAAGAACAAGACAAGATTCGCACCTGAACTTATTGCATGTCGACTGGCTTTCTTTTGCCTCGCCATTAAGTTCTTGACACTTACATGCAATGGTGAGCATATGAACTAGAACAACTACAAAAAAATGTATCCCTTGTGAAAATTGTATTAGTCTAAATAGTTTTAATATTTGATGTATAAGGTACTTATTAGTTTGATAGGAGTTTACATTAGTGTAGTACGATTGTTTAATAGTTTCGCGTCAATAAACTGGGAATTCGCATTGGGTAAATATTAGTCTCTAGGTAATTTAATATTAGCTGCACACCAGTTTCAAAATTATTTGTATTTCTGCGTATACAGACCTGCTGCGGTAGCTTAGTGGCTGTAGCATTCTGCTGTTGAGCGTAGGTCGCCAGTTCAATCCCAGCCGCGGCGGCCTGATTTTTATGGGTGTGTGAAATGCAAAAAATGCTTGTGTGCTTAAATCTAGGTGCACATTGACGAATCCCAGATGGTCAAAATTAATCCGGAGTCCCCCACTATGGCGTGCCTCATAATTGAATCGTGGTTTTGGCGTGTAAAACCCCGGAATTAAAATTTTTTTTTTTCGTACATACAGCGTGATAGGGCTTGTTGATATTTCTGGTCTCGTAAGTTATAGTAGCAGGCCATACATAGTTCTGTTGGAATTCGTATTGGAATTAAAGTTAAATGCCAGTTGCTTCTGATGGCACTCGGTATGTCAATCTGCATTGGGCCCATTTGGAAGTCACTGGATTACTAATGCTGCGAAACAACAACATAGCCAGGTGTACGAGACATACGGTTTAAAAATTGCACTGGCTAATTCTATTTTTTTTATGTGCATACCGTAGTACCAGGCACTTTCTGCCAGGGCCGTGCTCGGCTTGTGGCCTTCCATGGGGTGGCCTCGTGGCTGCGTACACCGTGCGTCCAGGCTCTTGGGAGCTGCTTGTCAATGGCAAGGGGCCGTCTGTGGGCCGCGTCACGTGCCAACCACAGCATCTTCCATCTTCGCGGGATGCAGGCCCTGTGCTATGGTGTGCCAGGCTTCTGGGAAGTCGGCACCATGCGAGGTGAGCACATGAAAGGGACAAATTGTCATCCACTTGAGAGTAGAAATAAGTTTCAGAGAAAACCCTCGTGGATTGCTCAGGTTTCACGGTCGTAGAAAAATTTGTCCTGGTCCGGTGATCAAACCCGTGACCATCTTCTGAGGTGGTCACACTGCCATCCAACCTAACGAGGAGGCTAGCACATCTCAGGTGGCACTGCTGTATGGAGAGGTGGTACTTCTACAGCAGACCATTGGCTTCCATGCATTTTGACGCAACTGGCTATGAATTATATAAAGATTGGAGAGGCTATGGTACGGAATTCTACTGCTAAACAATGAAATATTGGTTTGATTTTCATTTGCGGCACTTACACTCCGGTAGCGAATGAATGCAGTTGTGTGTGTGTGTGCATTGATATTTGAGAAAAATTAGTAGCTTACTCGAGAATTAGTGTTTTCTGTGCTGCTTCCTAAGCTTTTATCTAAGCTTATTCGGTTCCTTTCAGAATTTCATAAAGTGGCACAACTTATTGCACAGGAAAGTGCCCCCAAGCTTTTCACTCTGCATGACTGCTCTTTGCTACTCATTACAGTCATTGATTCTGCTAACTGGTTTCTGATCAATGATCACTCAAACTGATATGATTTCTGCGAACAGTGATAGTTTGCAGAAACTAGAGTGGGATTGTGGTCATGGCGAGGTCATCTTTTATTGCAGGTACAACTGTTCGACACCTGGAAGCTCGCTCATTCTGTCAAAGCCTCTTTCACAGCTTCTGGGTATGAGGCAAAGCGACCTCCTTGATCAGTTGACAGATGTAGAGGAGCCAGGTTCCAGCGTACTACTCGTGGGATTGCCAGATGGCCGTGTCCTAAGCATTCTGCTGCATGCCGTCCAGCCTTATGAACAATGCAGGGCCCGTCTGGTGTGTGACTTGGGCCAGCCAGTGGCTGCCATCTCCTGCTGGCAGCCTGACCATCTCGGGAACAAGGGTGAGCATTTAGCCAAGGCCAATAGCTCAATTTGTCTGCAATAGCCCGCCCATAAGGCCTCATACAGATTTAGTTGAAGGAGACTTGGATCTTTACTTTACATTTACTTTGATCTTCACTTGACCTGCCCCCAGCAGAACATGCTGATTGGCTGAATAAATGAAAACTTACAGTTTTGGTGACTGTATGTACGCTTTTCGTTTTCTTCTTTTTATTTCTATTTGTAGAGCTGTTTTTTTTTTCTGCAAAGAATGTTGCTAAGCTAAGCATGACAAAACCAGTTTTGAAAACCTGCGCAGGCACATGCAGCTTGTGCATTTTATGAGACTGCTGCAAGGAAACCATGTACAGTCATGTGCAATATGACTTGCAACACCCTTGTTCGTGGTCAAGGGAGCTCCAGGGCTGTGCAGTGGCTCTGACATACGAAATAGCGGTTTAATAAATACCATTTAATAAATTCAAGCTGTATTTAGGTCTGGAACGTACCCTGTTTCTGTGCAGCTGTAATGTCTTGGGAATCCCTTCACCCATGGGCACCAGTGTTGCAGGTCATATTGCATGTGACTACCTAATCCAAGTTTCAGCATTCACACTTCATCTTCGTTTGAATGATGACTGATGCTGCCCCTACTCATAAGCAATCTGAAGCATGTCAGTGTCAGTGTGGTCATCAAGTGGTTCCACCAGAATGTACTCGTCTGTAATTTTTTAGAGGTTTATTTTCAAGTGACTATGTGCTCTGTCTGCGTACATGTGCATGCGCCAATGCCCATGACATACATAGTGATGAAAAAAGCACGAATGGCTTGCGACCAGCGAGCACAAAGTTGAAACGTTCACCGTGCGAGCACATTGTCAATTGTCTTTGTTCTCAGAGTGCCCAGTTTGTGTAGTGGTGCTACACATCTCTCGAGCAGAATTTGCTTGGCTATAGTATTGCATCTGTCTGCATTTATTTTTCTGTGGTAATTCATTTAATGATGCACATAATGAGTGCTTCTCTTCTTCCCGGCAGACTGCGAGGTGCTCGTCATTGGCACCAGAGGCAAAGTACTGAGCAGCTGCAGTGGAACTTGGCTGGAGGCCTGGGCACCTAACATTCTTGAAGAAGCACATGACCTCTGCCTGACTGGACCTCTTATCCATTGGCTGCACAAGGGAATCCCCTGGGAGGCACACTTGGTCATCGGGCAGCAGTCCCCACAGGGGTCTCCTTTCCTCCAGGTCAAAGCAGGACCGCTGCTTCTGGGAAAGGCTGTGTCAATTCAGAGCCTTGGATCCTCTGGTGAGGCAAAGTGTGGGAGTGAGTCTGTATTGCATGACTAGTTGAATGGTGCGAAGCAAGGCATGAATGAATGCACGTTTGCTGAACCAATGTGCAAAAGACAATGAACGAAGGAACAGGTGCACTGTATTTAAGCTTTGGTTTGAAAAACTATTTTTTTGACTTCACCAAGTGAAGCACAATGCCGCCCTTTGATTGAAGAGGACACTGTGCTTTAGTTATGCTTCTCGGGGATTTATTTGATGAGTTGCAATTGAGAAGTCTGCCTTCACTCCACTGCATACATCAGGAGCACCCAATTGTACAAGATTTTCACTCGGGAATCACCATGGTGTGTCATTAAAGGCAGTAATTACTCTAGTTGAAGGGCAATTCTGTCAACTTTATTGAGTCGAGGTTGAATGTTGATGGAGAAGAACATTCTATAACACGAAAGGTAGACAGTGCAAAGCAGATTCAGAAGTGAAAGTTTACTAGAGGCACAATAAGGATATGCAAGACAAAAGAAATCGCACTGCACACTCAGAACAAGCATGAGACAGCACATCCAAATATCAAGCACCCTTCCGATGTCCATAAAAAGTCAGTGGAGGAAAAGCAATGTAATTGACATAGATCATGGATTGTGCCCCTTTCTTGTACAGTATTTCATACTGTAGCTTAATACTAAATTAATGCATTTATTTTACAGCTGCAAGCTATTGAACCGACATAAACATTAACAGCAGTTTTCTGAGTGAACTGCTCACTTAACCCATTATTGACGAACGCTGCCTGCTGACAACATACCAGAAATGTTTTTTTTTTTCTTAATGACCTTTTGTATTTAGTATGAAGTTTCTAGCTAACAATCTTTGGCCAGCACTGAATGGCAGGCAGCAAGCATAATTTTTTGGTTTAGAGTAGGAACACAGGACAAGGTTAGAAGTTTGGCAAGCGACTCTGCTTTCTTTGAAAGCACGGTCAGAGGAGACAGACCAATGCAAGATTTCCGGCAGCAGTGGTGTCAGTCTTGGTATGTAAAGCAAATGAAATGTACACCTATGGTTCACATATGACGAGAGCTGTTCGTACAAATTCTAAACGAAACCATAGATGTGCCTTGGGGTGAAGCCAACTTCTTTTCTGCCTGGGGTTTAGATCTTTGCTTGCCTTTGTTTTGATGCTCTTTGTGCATTGTACTGCCTACAGTCTTGACCAAGCTGCATGGTAAAGCAACCACAAGCGAAAGTGAGCTGAGCCAAGATGACGCTGGGCTCCTGATTCTGGACGGATGCGGAGGCGTGCGTTTGGTATCGCCCCTGCCTCCACGACACCTTTCACTTCAGGGTCTGCATCCGCACCCAGTCATCCAAGCCAAAAATGAGCTGCTGTTTGTCCAGGCGGCTTTGCAGCAGCTGCGACAGCTGCAGCATCGCGGTGAGTGCACAAGGAGGAAGAGTCGAAAGCTGTGGATGGTGCGAAGAGAGAGAACGCAGGGATCTTAACCAGAAATGTATCTGAAGGTTATGTTGTAAGTGTCTGCTTAGTGGACTGTCCATTTTGGCCACCAATGACTGGCTGTACTGGGGTATGTTCAAGGAGGAGGCTTTGGGCACCTGCCTCCTCCTCGATCATACCGCAGTCCACCCAGTCAGCACTTTACCAGCTGCTGAAATGTACAGTCTAATAGGTAGACTAGGTCAACGGGTGGATAGAAAGATGAGAGAGAGAGAAAGGAGATGAATGCGTGCACCTGCGTGGACAGCACTACACAGTCAGAAAAATAAAAGCTACGTATGGGACTTCTTGGTTGTTGTTCAATGAGATAGTATTGTGTAATTATTGATAGACTGCTTGGAACTTGGAACTCTAATCTACTGCCTTCTTCATACCTAACATGCTACTGCTGCTGTAAATGGCGTCAGTAATAATAGTAGTTACTAGCAGTCAAAATGGCAACTGTGGTCAGAACTGTGGAGTTTTATGTATATCTTTATGTGTTTTCATTTCTTGACAAACTGGCTTAACCATTCACGTTAAGGACAGGCAAGTACTGATAAGGGGTTCAGGATATGTAAGTACAACTGTAGAGTAGGGACAAGGTCAAGGATATGTACTTACACACACACACACAAAAAAATGCCACACCCTTCTTTCCTCTAAAAAAAATACCTTTGTCAAACCAGAGCAAGATACTCTAAAACTATGCCTGCCCATCTGGCTAATAGCTGTTGCTGAAAGAAGAACATCCTGGGGGAACAGACCCAGATTGCAGCCTAAATTCAAAAATAATAAACTGAACTTAAATACCTAGTAAAATAAATAAATGCAGTTAACAAAAATAAATAAGTTCGGGCAGCTAATGTTTTGAATTATAATTAATATAAATTAAGTTTGATGCCTATCAGTCAATGTCACATGGTCATTCCACTTTTTTTTCCTCAGGAGTATGGTTACTTTACTGATTGCTGGCACATGGCTGCATTGTATATCTAAATTATCTCGGGCTTGGGGTAATGCTTGCTGTTTGACAAACTTTACTATAAGCAGAATCACTTGAACATCTCAGATCACATAATGATTAGTTTGGTATGAAATGAAAGATTTATTACAGTGTCAGCAAAATGTGAAGTAATAAATACTGATGCTACATTAAGCCGCATTGATTAACGTTAGTGATCAACTTTAATACATCCAGGTATGAGGGCGCGTAAAAACTATAAACTTTAGCTGTTGATAACAGGTGAACTTGCATAATGCTGGCTTGTGCATGTGCATGTAGCTAATTCCTTAGACCTTGAATGTGTACTGTGAATTCGCTCAGAAAGCATGCACTACTGGCATGTAACAGAACTGTCTGCATCACTTGTCACTCCTGATTATGGTGAATGATCTGCTTAGTTGCCTCTTCACTAAGGTAACTTTTTTTTTTAGTTTGTTTGCAAACATGAGTAATCGTAGCAATCCACTCAGGACCCAGGAGAACATTTATAACCCAGCAAAGTTCGTGACTTTAGTTTCTGTTTTATGTTTCAGCAATACCAGTCACTGCTGAACGTGACATCCAAGATGGTCGCTTGGTCGCCACTTTTTCGGATTCTGCAGCCTCCAACTGGATTCACGTTGCCAGCTTTGATGTCGGCGATCGCACCATTTGCCGGTCTGCCGCTGCTTCTCCAGCTACAGGTGGTCCTTCACTGTGCTTCATTGTGTTGCAGAAGAGTTGCAGAACAGTTTGCTGTATGCAGGTTGTTGCAGATTGTTTCTTTTCATTCAAAACACCAATAGACTAGTATTCTAGCTGCTTTGGCTAGCATTCCTAGAAAAAGCAGGCAGTATATTAAGCTGCTTAAAGGTGGAGTTTTTTTGCTGCTGCAGAGAAAGTGTTAAAGAAATTACAGCTGGCTTTTAAGAAGTTGTTGTTTGTGATCCAGTGTACGAAATAAACTAAAGTGGCGCTCTTATGAAAAAATAAGAAAAAGTAAATTCAGCTGTCTGAAGAAAGCCAGGATGAGGCTAATCTTCCGGTCAACTTTACTGCAGAAGTTGTGCTCTCAGTTGACTGCATTCTTTCACTTTTCAGGAGGAGGGCCCCTGCATATACGTTTCAAGTGCAATACTGCTGCAGTGGCCATCATGGCATTGGTGCTGCCATCTAGGAAAACCACGGGAAAGCCTGTGCTAACTCTGCTCAAGATGATAGTGCTTCCATCGCAGAACTGCCTCAAGGAGGGGCCAGCTCAAAAGACAGCTGTGCTCACTGTGGCAAGCCACTTGGTTTCCAGTGGCTCTGGTTAGCATGGATACCTTCAACATTCAGTCCATCTCTCTCAGTATTGTTTACCTCAAAGCAGCTCTTGAACCACATTGTGTTGTGTAAATTGCTTTTATGATTTGTGTGGAGGTACTATTTCATTTTGAGTAGATGATCTTCTAATTAACATTAATGTGACACTAAAGATAACAGTTAGGCTAAACTGTATCAGTAAATTACACTTCTGGAGCAACAAAATGGCCACTCGTACTGTGAAAGGAGGCTTGGATAAACATAAAGAAACGCAATAAAAAAAAAGTTGAGGATACCTAAGCACTTCTTCTAAGTCGTGAATGTGAAAGCATTAATGTCCAATTGAATGCCACTGAGCAGTTCTTCGGGTTATGAACTCCCCACGGGTAAGCGAGCGCATTGAGATGCTTGGCCAACGCCTTTTAGATAGCACAAGGTTGGTGCACATGGATCCGTGACGTCATGCTACCTTGCCCGCTGTCATAGAATCTAATGGGGACGCTTCCTAGTAAGCTGCGGTGATGTTGACTTAACCAGTTTTGTCATGCTGGGCTTGGCAATGGAAATTTTGGTCCAAGTAGCATGACATCATAAAGCAGAGTGTGCGGGCCTGCTATCTTGGAGGCTTTGGCTTGGCGTGTTTTGATTTGGCCTTACTGGGGTGCAGTTAGAGTGCAGGCGAGAGCTTGCACGGATAACACAGGCTTCTGAGAGCGAGGGTGACGGGGTGTTGTGGCGACGCCCTTTCCCCTCACGCAACATCTGGCGTGCTAGCATGGCGTCAGGTGTTCTCTTTTGCCTGCTTTGCTTCAAGGTGCGCTCGTGTCGTGCCGCTGCGGCCAATGGGAATTTAGGTGCTGTCTTTTGCTTGTCCAGATGTCAGACACCGACTTTTTCGCTCGGTGAACTTTCGCATAAAAAAGAAAAAAAAAACTAATGTAATATCGGTGGTGACAGCACCTTGAGGGTCCTGCACTAGCTTGCAGTGACATCGTATACTTCAACAGATTAATAATAACAATAATAATTAATAACAGTTGTTAATAGCTAACACTTAATTGTTTGTCATAGGAAAGAACTACATGACATTCTAATTGATGAGAGAGTCAGCCTAGCAATTTTCTAAACATTCTTGCGTCAAAATTTCAAACACAAACCGCAGCTGTCAGTGGTTAGGGAGTTAAGCAAGGGAGTTACTGCTTTCTGGGATTATGAGCAGTAAGGTTGAAAAATAGGGCACCATGCTCACAAAAGAGAAAAACTATCATATGGAAAAGAAAAAGAATGTATTGAAAATATTGTTATATATGATAATTGTCATGCTTGAGAGTTAACATGAGTCATCTGTTCATTCTCATTGAAGTTCAGCAGATCCTAATTTATATTACTACATATGTCCTAAGTAGTAGAGAAATGGCCAGTGTCGATGCACAATAGGAGCTATTGCGAGTGTTAGAAATGTGATATGTGGTGCAGAGTTTTTAATTTTTCAGTCACAGTGCAGTCTGGAAGCCTAGAGCAAAGCCACATGTCTAGTTAAAAATGTATGTTCAATGGTGCTTTTTTAATTGTTATTATTAGTATTTATCTTTTCATTTTGGGATGAAGTGGTTAACTTTGATATACGAAAAACCCTATTTTTGGAATTCGTAGGAGGAGCGACCCGGTTTACCGAGTGCCTCGGACTCCAGGCATGGCCTGCTCACCTGCAACCTGTAGGTCAGGGTGTCTTGTCATTAGAGTTGGAGCTGCCCGGGAGCCATTGGTGGCCAGCATTGAGAGCAGAGATAATGCTACGCATGCTTGTAAGACTTCAGAATCACCTCTTTCCTTCTCTCTTTATTTTTCTTTGCTTGTGCGTGAATGTGTGTCAAGATGACCATAGCGGGAGAGGGTGCTTACATCGAAGTGAATTTCTGTGAATTTCGAAGATAATTTTCTGTGCAAAAAGACGGACTACCAAGAAGCACGCATGGATAGCTCTGACTCGCGAGTCTTTATTCACTTGCCGTGCCTTTCGCGTCTTATTTGCTTTTGCACATGCGCATTTCCATTTGGTGTTTGCATTTTGTGCAATAAATATTCAATTGCGAGTCAGCTCTGTCCTTGTGTGCTTTTCTGTTGTCTTTTTGCACTAAACATTTTTTGAAAAGGACTAGAATTTTACTTGAACAGTGCCGCTGGAGACCAGCGAAAACACTGAATAAGCACCTGTGACATTTGAAGCATACAAGGCAGCAGCCCCATATTCAGTCAACGCTGTGCTCTGCATAAGAAACATCAAGTGGTTCAAAATCATTTTGGATGAGAAAAAATAATGATGGTTACCCAGATGAAATTAGTATTGGCACACATTTTTTATTGAAAGTTGCTCACCCGTACCGATACTGCCATTTCACAAGAGCCTTGTGCTACCACCAGTCCTGCTCCTTCTGTTGCCGTTAGTATTCTTCATTAACAAGTTGTCCTGTTCTCTTGAGCCTGTCTGCGATGCTGTGAAGATATAGTTATGTCAGTCCATAAATAAATAAGTGGACAAATAAAAGTTTCAGCATTTCATTTTACTAGCACGCTAACAGCCCACATTTAAAAGATACAGATTGGTTACGTTAGCCTACAATTCTTGGAGGTTGTCCTAACTCTGAGGAGAAGGCAAAGCATAGATTTCAGAAAATATGGTAGTATCTATAATGGCCTTCTGAAATGAACACTTGAAGTCCTTTAGACAGGCTACAGAGGACATTGCACAAACTTAACTCAACTTTGGACTTTTAGGACATAAAAATTACCTTAAAAGTCTTTTCAGCATTATGTACTTGTGAAATATTGTACCTTCCATTAAAAGTGGCTGAGAAACAGTGGGACTCGCTGCTTTGCAATACCTAGTGCCAAACCACAAATGCAATGAAATGCAACAAAAAATGATGGCATTCTTGGATAGGAACTTCATGCATTCATGTGCTGGAACTTGGTCTTACAATGCTAATAAAACCATATCCATATTTAACAAACCAAGATGCAGTGGTGAATTTAATGGCACTACTCAATGGCAGAAGTTTGTGCTTCTAGTTCTTTGATAAAGCTTGACGTTCCTAAATACTATGTCACTCCACAATATGAATAAGTTTAGGCACATGCATTCATAACATGACTGGATTCACTGCACTGTTCTACCCTTTCTGCCGACTTTGCCTGCTTACGTTGCATGTAATGGATATGTTTAAATGGATACATGCGAAAGCTGCAGCAGCGATTCTGAGTCAGATGTTTCACAGTGTTGTTTGACCAAAACATTCTTTATATATACAGTGAAGAAATTCTTATCTGGAAAAATAAGTGTTGTATTTGCATTTACTTTTTCATCCTATGTAAGGCCTTTTCGCCTTTAAGGTAATAAATAAATTAGCTAAACCTTGATTTTATGCTAGAGAACTGTAAGAAAAGAATACAAGGTTTACTGGAAGCAAGATGACACAAAGCCAAGATCTAAAAGCAGCCCTATTTCAAAACTGTAGTGTGATAAATTCTGCAACAAGGCTGTGATCACATTGTTTATTGAAACAGACACAATTTCTCAGATTGCTAAGTGGGACTGTGTATTTATTTTGTGTCCAGGACATGGTGAAAGATCACGATGACACCAGAGCCATGCCCGACGTGAAAGTCGGGGAGAGAGTTGAGGCGGCTTGTCGAGAAGTTGAGCGTCTGCTTTCCACGGGGAACACCTTGGAAGCATACAATGCTTGGAGGACACGCCTGGGGATGGCTTTTCCTGTTGCTTAGATGCGTGGTCTTGGTGGTCTTGCAACAGGTGCGTCTATGGTCCCCTTGATAAAGAAAAACATGCTGTACACAGCTTCTAATAGGAGACACATGAAATACTGTCGGCAAAGTTCTACAGAGGGCGATACCCATGAATTATGTACGGGAGGGGTTCAGCGAGAACAGGGGTGACCACATTGAAATATTTCCTCACCTTCGCACGTGGATCAAGCACGTTGTTGGCATAAAGAACTATAAACATATATATTTTGACATATACATGCAATGACATATATTAAGTTGTTTCAAACAGTATATCTCCACAGCAATAATTTCGGGGGTATCAGATCCCAACTGCAATGAAATTTCACTTTGGCTAAATTTGTTATAAATGAGTAGTATAATACCACTGAACCAATCTTGGCAAAGCCAGAGAGATGGTAATTTATATATATATTTTTTTAGCAACATTTAAACTGCACCGAAGCAAACGATGCGTGTACCTGGTGGTGTCGCTATGACTTAACTCCCAGCACATCGCATCCGTGATTTTTCAGTGTGCCGCGGGCTCGAGCTGGCTCACGTTGCCACGCCTGGAGAAGTACACAGACCAATCAGAGTATGCGGCATTCAAAGTGTCTAGTGGTGAGAGGGCTTGTTGTGACACCCCACAGTGGCTGCGGTATCTACGCTACACAGCAGTGCAGATTGCAGAAGGCCATGATAAGAAATCGCTTGTTAGGTCAAGCGTCACTTTTAGAGAGTAGTAATGGCTGCTTATTATTAAATTTTTTTTTCAGTTTTAGTATCAATAACGGCTATTTTTGCAAGCTTTTCATGATGCTACCGCATGCATTTCGTAAGTCGAATTTTTCATGAAGGCTCTTTCATATCTGCATAATCTTAAAGGGGCCCTAAACCACCTTTTACCGAAGTGGAGAAATAAATTTGTAGTTAAAATAGGCCATTTCAGAAATACCTTGCCGCAGAAATACTTGAATGTGTTCGGCAGAAGCGGAGTTATTGGCAATCAAACATGCCCTTCACAGTGCTTCCGCTCTTTTTTCAATGCCTTGTACTGCGAAGGCTATGGCAGAACGGGGTATGCCCACAACACTATGCCTACTGAACGTCATCGTGGTTCGCAGTTCAAATTTGATTTTGGATGTTGATGTACACACCACTACTTCCTGTTTTGGTGCCTACGACGTGCCAAACGCAGTTGTCCTCAGCGAGCCACAGTGCCTTCAGCCAGTGGACTCATTGCGGCAGCCCGCGGCAGACGCGGTATCTACATTACGTAGCAGACCGCAGGTACATGCAACTGTAGTGCGTATGTGCAGAATTTGCTTCGTGCACGACAGGGCTCGAGTGCGTGCCAGCTGAGCTTGAGCAGACAATAGTTGGCTTCTTCTGGAAGCACGTAATTATTATTGAAATTTTAAAGCAGAATTTCATTTATTTCGGCCTGTTTATCAAACTTTGTCAATAAATATACACAGTAACAGCAGGAACAAGCGCGCCAATCTAAACATCCTTCTTTGTTGATGTCAGCTATTGGCTAATAGCAGCCGCTTATGCAGATCTGCTAAATTACGAAATAAAGCATCAAGAGTGAGGAGCAGGCTTTTGTTGAATAGAGAGCATTTGAGAGAAAGGTGACCTTGCACTTTGTTTGCGAGCTCCATGTGCTGCGCACAACTGCAAAACTTGGCTGAAACGTTCATAGCAGCGTATGCTTACACAGAATGTTTCTTCACCAAGTCCGAGAGACAATTCAGGACTCGTTTGAACTAAGATTTTTACGCAGTCAAAAAATTTGTTGCAGTTAGCATTTAACCCTCTCCTTGGTAACGGCCCTGGCCGTACATACATCTATATTTCCCTGAGCATGACCAACCTCACACGGCAGCATTTTCCAAAGCCAAGGCTCGGATGCCATAAATAAGGAAAGGAGGGCGACATAGATGGCAGTACCAGCCCACACAATACTTTTTTTGTTCTACTTTTCGTGCACTTTCTGCAAGTGTCTTGTTCCAAACAAGATGTGCAATAGTACACATTTGTGCGATCTGTGACATTCCGTATTTTGTTTTAAAGATCGTCGAGCAGTTGCCTACTACGTGTCCATTCTAAAATTTTGTTTCTTGTTCCCTAGAGAAAATGTAGCTTCGATTTTTGAAGTAGATGAACATATGAACTCGAAACATGGCTGTGATGCACAAAAACAAGATGTGAAAGGTTTAGAGCCAAGTGCTAGTAATACTATTTTATGAGCCTTCAGAGTTATTGATAAAAAGACAAAAGTGTATGTGCGCATATTTGTACTTGTACAGCTGAACAATTTACAATTTCATTTGCCATATTACAGGATGGTTCACTAAATTAATATTTTCTGCTGAAACTGAAAGCTTGGGTAATCTTTTAAGCAGCCAAAAACACAGTGCAGCTGTTTATGGTCTACATCACTTGTGTCACGTAATTTTGTTTAGATCGACTGTTGTAAGATCTCTAACTTGCATAGGTCACTGTTTTATAACAAGACACATGAACATGTATATCTCAGGACTTGATTGAGGTAGTTTTTCTGGCATCAGTGTGCTAACAGTCATGTCACACATAGGCAGTGCAGCATACATAGTTAACAAGGCAGAAGAGACATTCCGTGAACAAACCCACTTTTATGCACAATGAAATCGGCATGTAAAGCAAATGGACATCAGTGGTCAGTTGCATTGGAACAGTTCAGTTAAGTCAGCACCACTCAACAATGCAAGAACCAGTCTTTCTCTCTCTTGTGTTTCAGCCAGGCAGCTGCAGACACTCCCTCAGTGTCTTGCGTACCGGAACGTGCTCACACAGGGCAGCGGGATCCGTCAGCACTGCAATTGGCACCTGCAAAGAAGTGTGATAAGGTCACTAGGAACACATGCCATGTGTGCATGCCAGCGTAGAATACAACATCTGCTGGTGCAATGGTAATTGGCACTACTAATGTGTGCTTCAGTAAAAACACGTCAGCAAACATGCTTGTGGAACAACTGACAATTTGAACTTAGTTTGTGTTTTTTGAAGAATTTCAGATGTTGTGCCTTGATAAATGACCCTAGGTTTGCAAGGTGTGCGAGAGTGAAGGAGTTCGTTTGGGTCCCCATTATGTACAGCTGTATAAAATTTCTCTAAATAAACAGTTTTTTACTTTATCTGACAAGTGTTTCGTAAATTTCTGCATGAGGCGTACCAGATGATCAGGACTGCAACAGGAAACTATAAAAGGTGGGGAAAGTGGGGGACAATGCATGCTATGCACATATCTTCATTCAAACAGCTTCTCCCTGCTTGAATTGTGTCCTTGTACAAAAGAGCTAAGTAGTTATGTCAACCGACAAGAATGTCCTGCCAGTCATGGGATGACGTTTCACATGCCAATCACTGAGCTGTGCTGCGTGCTAAGTTCACTGCCGACTTTGTGGCACCATTAAAGTGATGAACCAAGATGAAGGAACAAAAATGGGACACCAACCGACGTGCCCAGGCTGTTCACAAATTTCTGCACCAGCTCCTTGTGGTGCTGGTGATTCTGGCAATGTCCAGACACTGCCAGTTGACTGTTTACCAATTTACTTGCTTAGCCGAGAGGATGGTGGCTTGATGAGCGCTGTCTTCCCGTATGAGGAAGGAGAAAGTGGGGAGCAGAGTGAGCTTGCAGTAATGCGATCAAGTGCGCGAGGGGGGAGGGAGAGAAAGTAGGGGCAGGTTGGCGCACGTCTCCATTTCTAGCACGGCTGCGGCAGCACGGGGCCATCAGCGAAGCTGAGCTCATACGCAGCCCGTGCACCCTGTTTATATGTAATCTGCCACAAGTGCAAAGAGTGGGCGTGCCGAGATGGCGTGGCATCAGGTTCGCTGTCTTTCTGTGCGTTTAATACTGGAGATTGTGCAATCTCGAGTTTCGGAGACCTATTGAAGCGAGAGGCAAATGGAGTATTCGCCCCCACTGTCGGCACTTTCCACGATAGTGTCATTCCACTGCAGGCGATGCTATCTGCCTCGGGGCAGAGTGGACACAAAAGCGTGGCTGGCTTTGCTTCGGCTGATGTGAAGATATCGTCAAAATGGCATATAACCGATAATTTGGAAAATTTTGTGGCTCCTTCTGTGTAAGAAAAATCCATCGGCGACTGTACTTGTATAATAAAATGTCGACCTAACAAAACAAATTGCCCAATCTTACCGACTTCATTATATCGAGATTTATCTGTATATATCTTTGTGCGTGTGCACTTAGAAAAACTAATGTATCTGTTACTAATCACAAGCCACTTTCCCATTATGTAGTTTTTTTTCTTCGACAAACCTCCGCAAACAATCAGTCAAACCTGATCTGTCTTGCGTTTATGCTACTGCAGCATTTAGAACAATTCAAGTTGGAAGGAAAGAAATCTCCAACTCACGTCGAGCTGAGATGCCTCGCATTCCCGACTGGTGTACTCCCGCAGCACATAATTCCAGCCTGCCTGCAAAGATATGGCATCATTGTTAGCAGTGCACAATGCTTACACAGTACGCTGCTGAACAGTGCTTTGAACCTTCACTCTGTAAGCGTACAAAAAGGATAAGGATGTAAAAAAAAATTCTGGTAGAACCCATCTAAAGATGAATCTCAATGTTAATGCGATTAGCAATGTAGCGAAACACCGTACTGCCAATGCCAAAACAAGGCTTCTCTCTCATGCTTCATACTGGACATATGCTAACTAGCAGCACTGCTATTAGTCGCGCCTGGCGCATTTGTGAATATATATTCATAAAGCATCTAAAATATATAATATGCGGGCTCGATTCCACCCAGCACCAAATAAATTTTGAAGGACCTTTTTTGTCATTAAAGAGCGGCACAAACCCAGTGAACAAAGTTGGTCTGACGGTTGGCTCTGAACCCAGTTCTCTCGGTGCAGCAGCCCAATGCACTACCCATTACGCCATGGACTACCCAGAACCCAAGTTCATGGGGAAACAGACACAGGTAGGTAGGTAGACCGCAGAAAGTGCATGAAGTATCCTAGGAATGCTAATCACATTAGAAAGAGAAGACAAGTGCAAACTTATAACTGTTTATCTGCATTACCTCGTCCAGAGGAGCACCAGCACACTAATGGTATTTTTTTGAAGACCAGGTTACGAATAGTTTTTTACAGGTCTATATCAAATAATGCATGGGTCGTGGCCTACTCTTTTTAAGTTTGTTGTTTGTTTTGCTTGTTATGCTTGTATTTTTAATGTTCTATAGCTACGAAATATTCCACAGTTTATCAAATTAAAAGTTGCAAGTTCATGTTTGTCACGTCACTTTCTTGTTATCTCCTACTCCTTTTTCATACGGTTCCATAGCGTGGGTTCAGAGAAAGATGTACAAACAAGGGAGGTTATGTTCAGCAAGTGTACAGCATTTGCTGGACTGCTCATTCGTACCTCATGGTAGAAACGGGTGTCGTTGATGCGGATGAGCACATTGTCGACTCGCAGGAAGTAGCGCAGCAACACAAAGAAGCTGTTTTTCATGATGCGCTGTACAAAGCAAGAAGCACAGTTATCAGGTTTAGCACTCGGCTAACTGCAGATGCCACGACTGTGCCCCGATAGTAAAGCTGTGCTTTAAAAAACAGTGATGACAGTGGGTATTGTCATTCGTGATGTTCAAGCCTTACCATCTTTAGCGAAATGCACTGCCACTACTCTCACTGTTTAACCGTAGTTTTCACCAAAACACGCAAGCTTTCTTTCTTTTTTTCCACAGCTGATGAATGACTGGCATAAATGAGCAGATGATAAATCGCACTAAGTCTAAAATTTCTCCATCTGTGTTTTGTGCTTCTATATATTTTATTTACTCTCTGTAGCATGCAGTGTCTGCACTTAAGATTACACAAACAGACAAACTTGATATTTGGAGAAAAATAACATGATTCTGATGAGCTACACGTCTTTTTTGAAAGTGTACAAAGGTCCAACTGTTCCTTTAAGGGCGGACATTTTCAGGAAATATTAAGTATTGTGTGCTGATTACAAATATGCAATTAGCTTTTTTTTAAAGTCATGCAAAAAAAAAAAGGTTACAATTATTTTGTATAAGTTCGGGATGCAACTTGCAAAAAATGTAATGCATCAAGAGAGCTATAATTAAGAATACATGTTCCTAAATGTTGAATGAGTGCAAGTTTGCATTTTAATGTTTTTATCTGTATTTTAGCTGGAGTTATAAATTCTTAAGTTAAAACTCCCAAAATCTTAGACTTGCAAAAATCACAATGTGAGGAAAATGTAGAAAAATTAAAACGAGTGCAAAAGTACACTTCATGCCAGAAAACCAGGTAGCTTTCTTCTGTAGGAGTATTGGTGATGCATTTTTGGCAGGAAAGCAAGCTGGAAAGGTGCTCTTTCAAATAAGACTGAGGTGGCCTGGCTATAATAGATGGCTTTGGAATGGCGTATGGTACAAAATGGGTCATTTTAGCACTTTCATGGGCAGAAGTGAGCATTTAATAAGACACATACAGTGTTTTATTCCTCAACAACATGTCATTTCAAGCTAGTTCTCCGCAAGCAGGTACACACTGATATGGGGATTTGAAAAATAACAGAAATGAAAAATCTATTTTTTAGTGAATTTTTTGTCTATAAGACCCATGTGCACCCCCCCCCCCCCTAAAGAGAAAGAAAACAAGAAACAAAACATGAGGCATTGCTTTACACCTAATCTGGACAAGAAAAGCATAGTGACAATGCAAGAACACAATGGCATGAGTCATGCATACAGACTTGTGGTAACTTGTAACTGAGGTGTCTTGAAGTAACCAGAGGTAACAAAAGCACTTGCAATGCACGAAATGCACAGAGCATAGAAAAAATAAATATGGATATTCAAGATTTGGTCTTTATGTAATACAGCTTGAAAAGTCAATTGTTCGATAGTGTGCAAATCTGTGGAGTGACGATACACCTCTTAGAGAGATTTCATAACATTTATGAAGTTGCACTGCACGCAAGCTGACAACTACTTGGCTGCGTGTCCCTACACCAACGGACAATATGCGAAATTCCACAACTAGGCTTTCCCACACATCAACCTATCCAAGTTGGCTACATTCCCACTAGCTGAGGCAGGCGTTTTGAAAGTTTGGATGGTGTGGGGAATCTAGAGTGACAGGAATGATGTCGCCAGCCTGCCTGTTGGCACCTACATTGGAGTTCTAGCCTGACCTTGTTTAAAACTGACCCTGTTTAGGTCGCAGGTATCACATATTGTCTATTCACTACACAATTTTTGCTGTGCTTGCGGTGCTCAAAGGCATAAACTTACCATTTTTACAGAACACTGCGCTACTCCGTGGTCGGCAAGTTCATCCTCATAGAGACAGACATCCTGGTAGAAAAGGATCTGGTCTCGTTTCTTGAGCTTTTCCAGGTCAATGTGCTCCTCAGTCTCTTTAACCTAAAAGAAAGAAAAAAAAATTGTGATGTGCATTTACTTGCACTAAACGCGATTAAACACCAGCGATTCCATGCTAAAGCTGCATCTACGTAAGTATTGTTTGAATCCTGCACCGCTGGTACGAGCGAAAATGTTGTTGTTCAGCACACAAATGCCAAAAGCTGCGTATAATATTCAAAATTTTTCTTGACGACTACTGTGCTCATATAAGCTTTCTTTTTTTCAAAAGCCTTTACGTCTTGTCGAGCTGCAGGTGCAACAGTTGTGAGGCAAATGTCCCACCCCTTAGGCAACAGCATAATTTCAACAGCGTTTGCACGTGTACAAGCACAAATTTTTGGAAGAAAAGAAGGATAGTAGTTACCTGAATACTTTGTAGCTCGGAAGTGCACCCTACTAAGGTAGGGTTGACAATTCATCATCATTTAAAAGCTGCTCAATTTGGTTCTAAGGAAACTCGGCTTATTCAAGGCTTATGTACTATAACTTCTTAACCTGTGTGTATCTCTCTCTCTCTCTCTCTCTCTCTCTCTCTCTATATATATATATATATATATATATATATATATATATATATATATATATATATATATATATATATATATATTAGAGGTTTACAAGCTATTACTGTATCAACCTGTGTAATAGGTTCACTTATGCGCATTAACCATACTAAAAAGGTAAAAAATAATTTCATATTGTACCCATGCAAAACCTGCACTTGCACCATCTTCCTGTGCAGCAAGCAACAAACTCGCATCGGACATGCCAATGCCAAGCAGCAAACATAGTCCTTTGTTGCTGTTTCATGCCTTCTGGTCATGCACCTCAGCTTTTTCAGTGCATGGGTAGAAGTTAAGCTAAGTTATCTCTTGTAGCTAGCATTCATGCAAAGTCTCATTTTGCAAGACAAACACATTAACTCTCTTGAAAAATCTTGAACTCACATTTTTCTCAATTTTTTTTTACACAGCCAAGTATCGACAACTGGAATTTTTGCAAGATACATTAAATAAAAGTAATCATGTTGCACGAGTCCATACGATAAATCAATGTGCCGACTTACACAAAGTGTGGATGATACCTGTTGATTACAAGTTATAGAGAGAGAGGAAAAAAAAAACAAAGCTGTTACTGTGCACATCTTGAGTGACAAGTTGTGCTTCTTGACCTACCACAATAGTTTTGTCCTTGCCAAAAAGCGTGCCCTTGTAGTCAGTGGTGAAAGTCCAATCAAAATGTGCTTCGTTCTCTTTGGAATAGTTGGCAAGTGGCCTACGATAGCAAAGCCAAAGGGAAGTCCAAAAGTGAGAAACAGGCAACAGTGACACACAGAAATGTATGGCAAATAAAACTGGAAACATAATGCTAGAGCCGTCAAGCTGCACAGCATGTGTAGCTGGGAATTAAGTATCACAATATCCCGAGCCATGCCTAATGCCTGGAGGGTGCAATTCATAGAACGAAATGGAGTAGGCTAATTTAACTAGCCTAATCAGCTGGATTCATACGACAGGCTGGATCATTTAATGAATTCACAGACAAGTGCAGGGTTGCTGTGCAGCAACAAATCACACCACAAGCAGTTCATCGACGTATTGCTTATGCGAGGTGTGATTCACTGGCATTATAGTATGGCATGCCCAACCGCAGACAAAACCGGCAATCCATCCCTTCAAGTGAATTCAGCTATAAACGTGCACTTGTGGGTTCAGACGTTCTTGTAGCATTACTTACTCGCAGGTTTTTCAGCAAACATAGTTTTCTAAATGCACAAAGGCACTAAATTCATGTGCACATGCATAATCATTGAAATTGATTACATTTATAACGTAACATTTTGTCAAAAATGAGTGATTTACAAACTTACAAGGCCACTTGAAGTTAGAAGGACAAAGTATAGATTCCCATGCTGGCTGAACTGCCGTACTTTCAGCTCCCGTAAACACTAGCACTAGAGTTGCCTCTAGTAAAGGGCTACACACACAGATGTGACATACAAGCAAGAAACAGATAACACACATAAGTCATAATACAAACAGGTGGATTGGCACAGGGTAAATGTGAACGTAGTCCCACCTTGCCTCCTGCCATGCTTGGGCTGCAGCCACTCTGGGGATGTAGTTGTCACTGCTGAGACAGCGCAGTGCGTCGATGCAGGTGAACTCTATCCCAAACCCACCAGTGTGCTCTAGACGGAGAATGTTATTAGCGAAGGTCATGTCTGGATAAGTTGGCAGCTTCAATTCTTCAATAAATCTGCAGCAAACAAAAGATTATATTACTGTAAGGGTGTCATTGATCCACGTTTTGCTAAGTGACAAATAAAATTAGAACAGGCAGCACAGTAAAATACGCAGGAGTATTGGTTCGTGTCGTTGTCAAGCAGCTCTAGTTCGGTCCACCCTGCTTGAACAGGTGAGATCATTCGGTTGCAGTTGAAAACGTGAAACATTACTGCGGTTTGCTCATGTGTGTATTTACTCTGGGCTAAATCTCTGCAGCATCTAAAAGCACTGATGTAGCTCTTGGCTCACCGATGCCAAATTTGGAGGGAATGTGGACTAAGAAGTATGCAACAATAGGCCGTCGAAGCTTTGCGAGATTCTCTTGACATATATTCTAGCATTTTCTTGTCTTATCGTATGCATACACGATCGGAGATTGCAAAACTGTTTCAAGGTGCACTCTGCATTGTGCTTTCCTTTACCTGCAGAAAAAGCAGATTTGCCGGTTTTCACCGGTCCCATCGGACGGGGCACTTTTGCACACGCTTGGCGTCGGGCACTGTGATTGAAGGATGTGGCTGGAGCGGCCCGTCACTTTCCATGGGCCGAAGGCGAAGTGCTCTTCAGTGCCGCCGCACATTTCTTTTTTCGCTGCCGTTCTGAATGAACACCCTGTTACAACAACACGGCGTCACCTGACTAGTTGCATCCTTGCGCTTTCCTTTTGATTGCGCGCTGCAGTTACCGCGGGCCGTCAATAGCACCAGGCGACCGGCAACACCTCTTTTTCTGGGCTTGTCAAAGCTTCACGGCTAAAACTATCATAGAATGAGGTGACTCTTTGATATTGTAATATAGTTAACTGCAAAGCACACGTTTTTGCATTCTTTTAGAAATGTCCACGCGTGTTTAGGGTGACAAAACTCAAAAAGAGAGCCTCCGAACAGCCGACGCTGATTTTCGGTCTCAAAATCGTACTTCCAGCTTCTAGATTCCGCTGGCTTTGGTTGGCTGCTGACTTCTTTCACGAATTGAGCTGCTCATGCAGTCAAGTGCTTCCAAATATTATTATATTCAGTGTTATATTTAGAGTCGAATTATATTATAAGACTCAGGTGTTCAAAGAACAAAGCAGAAGACAAACAACATCGAAACGTGAACCATATAGAAATGTGAACCTCTGTGCGTGAACTGCATGAACGAAACCGCTGAGGTTCGGTCGTACACAACATGGCGGCTCCTACAGCAGCTGCGTCCAGTGAACCCAAGCCTGTAGAGGACTCCTTATTGCAATCGTTTTTCACAGAAGTAAGTTCTAACTTTGTTGAGAACACGCGCAGAGACAGAAACATTACGCTCAGTTGCCCGCTAGCGCGCTGACCTTGCGTTAATGGCCACTTTCCTTTGAACACCGCGCACCCGCTGTGGGCTCGCGTTCCGTTTGCAAACCTTTCATTACGGCTGTCACATTTGCTGTGTAGGTGAAAGAAATTGAAAAGCGTGATTCTGTGCTGACTCCCAAGCAACAAATCGACCGCCTGCTGAGACCTGGGTCTACCTATTTCAACCTAAACCCCTTTGAGGTAAGCAGTGTTTCTTTGCTGTTCTTTGGGATTGAACTCATCATGTATCGCTGCAGCCGTCTCATTCATAGAAACTTTAGCTTGGATTTCGCCTGTACATTGCTGAGAAAGTGACAAGGCCACGTAGAGGAACAGAATAGAAGGAAAAAGAAAAGGAAAGATCAATAATTCTGACAACTTTAGGAGCGCGCTTTTTGAATGAGCAGCAGAACGCTTCGCTACGAGTTATGACTGTTGGCTTTCCTTGGAAACACAATACTCTTATTGGTTACATCGGCATGTGTGGAAACGAAGCAAGACGCCCTGTACCTTATTTATCGAAGCGCGTGATATGTTTATTAACTTGCACGCAAACAAGGGACGTATTCTGGAACGATCACTTTGAGCCATGAGGCGCGCGCTGGTTGGCTAGTTGCGCACTACGTCACACGAAGGCGATAGTATCGCCGAAAGTCATCGCCCAAGAATACGTCCCTTGTTTGAGCGCAAGTTAAAAAAAAAACTCTTGAAAGCAGTGAAACACAAAACAGAGGCGTTGTGCGTGGGCTAAGAGTATGCGAGAACAGTAGAAGCTGACTTTCCAACTGAGAAAATCGCACTTGTGACTAAAGTTCGGGCCTAATACCAATGATCTTGCTATCACTTGATATAAATAGCTCATTTTCGAAAATATTTGTTCCTGCATGCATCTCTTTTCATTCGTACTTGGAAAGGTTCGACTCTATTTACAATGGGCTTTCTCATTTTACTTTTTCGAAGATACTTTATTTGCTCTGCATTTTACTATCCCCTACCGTCAGTTTTCTATTTTGAATAAAATAAACGCTACTCGTTACTATTCAAACTGACCTAATTTTTTTTTTTTAATGCTTGCTTGAGAGTGACAGCATCGGACGACACGGTGTCAGCCTGTCTTGACATAAAATAAAGTTGTGTGTCGCTCAGGGAAGACCTGGAAAACTCAGAAAATTTGGAATTGTCAACTTGGTAGACACCCTGAAAAGGGTTTTATAAGACTGTTTGCTAGATAATGTATTGCAAGGGCGCAACCAGAGAAAGACAAGCAGGACATGTCGCATTCACTCTGTGTGTCTCTTTGTGGTTGTGCCTGTGTGCTACATTATTTCACCAAGTAGGCACCACCTAGCCCAGCAACATCTCTTTCTGCAGATATTAGCATTTGGTGCATATAGGCTTCGTATATATCCACAAATATATCCAACAAGATACTGACTGACCCAGCAGTTTAGAGCAGCAGTCGCACCAAACCCGAGAGGTAGGCAAAGTTTCACCTTAAAACTGAAGTGGGTGCCCGGTGTAGAAGAACGTCTTTGTATCCAACATGTTCTTAATGTGTGGCTTTTGGTGGTGAGGCCAGCAGTCTTTCATTTTATCACAACTTATAAACTGTTAATAATGCAGGGATGAAGACGACCAGTTTTGCACCTGAATGAATGCAGCCACACAAGTTTTTTGGAGCATTCAGCAGCATTTTAAAGTTGTAAAGGTTGACGTGCCAGCTTGTTTTTGTTGGACAGCATAAACACATGATGTAAGAAGAGTAAGGGATTTGTAATCTATGAAATCATGGTGGCCTGCTAGAAGAGATTAATTTCCTTTGATACTTTCTTGTCCTGTGACACCTCTGAGAAAAGCAGTTCTCAGTAGCTGCAGTATACATCAAAGTGACTCGTGGTATAAAATTCCTAGAAAGTGGGGGAGGAATAATATAAATCTAAATTCCCTTCTTTCTCTTTATGCAGGTTCTTCAGATCAGCCCTGAGGCCCCCATAGAAGATGTCAAGAAGCAGTACAGAAGGGTAATATGCAATCCACTGTGATCCGTGGCCAGTCACTCATCAAGTGTTTATTGCTTTGCAGCTGTCCATCTTGGTTCATCCGGACAAAAATCCTGATGATCGTGAAAGGGCACAGAAGGCTTTTGATGGTATATTGCTTATTTTTACCGTTGCTCCTTTTAGTGCCATTTATTAAAGCTGATCAAAAAGCCATCTTCGGCCTCAGTAATATAATGAATTTGGCTGTGTACTCAGATCAAATGGCATATGACATTGGCCGCTGCTTTGACAATAGCAGCATCTGATGAGTTTTCAACAGTGACTGGCTGTTTGCCTTCCTCTCAGTAATGCCCCTCATACATAAGAGCGTAGTAAGTTTAAATATTGGGAACTAGGACACCATATTGAGGGTGGCGTGGTTTCAGAAGTTCACATTCGGTCACTCCCAGGAAGTGCAGGCCTTGTGGCAGGAAGCAGATCCATTACTTAAAAGACTCCCAATAATCTCATGCCAACAAAACCCGACTTTTTAATCTATTAATAGAGCTTCTCTGTATTGACCATCATTGGCTTTTTAGGGTTCTCACTCACGATGGCCTCTGCCTGCTGTAGAAACTCAACTGCCTCATTGACATCGGTTCACTGTCAGCGCTTGTTTCTCTTTGTCACAGATGGCAATTGCACATCAGCTCTTGTCTCACCTCGAAAACAAAGGATTTTACCTCATTTTAGAAGCTGGCAATGGACCAAGTCGCTGTGGCTGGCATATAAGGCAACTAGTACTGTACACGGCTTCTGGCTACTCTGAAGAAATGTGCTAGATAGGTAACAGAGCAGTTCCTGAAGAACAAGTGCCGAGGCGTGCAGATTGAATGTGTTAATGCCTATGGCGATTAAATCTGTGTCCTCAAATACTACCTTGTGCATCCTGTAAATTGACGCCTCGAAATGTGTTTGTAATTTCTGCCTAGTACAGCTGCCTGCATGACAATCTCCAGACACACAGTTTTGAGCTTTAGTCTCCGTTTGTATTACATTGCCGAAATCAACTTCTAGAAGACTGGAAGTACTCCAGGTCTCCTTCCATTAGTAAGTTGCAGTGTCAGTTAATTGAAGAATGCTAATAGCAGGTTAAACTTGATTGTACTGTGTAATGCGGCAGATTGTTCAAACAGTGTCAATACAATGTAAGTTAAATAAAAAGTGCTTCTGGGGCAAGCAGCCGAAAAACTGTAGAAATGTAAAGTGACAATAATGGGCCCTGTCATACATTCACTTTCGATAACTGCTGAAGCCATAAACTGTCAAACCCAATGATGACTAAAAAGTGCCACATGATGTCATTCAACGACCATTGAGGCTTTTTCCATTGGCTCAATGGTGGTCCAGGAAAGGCCACTGAGAATCTGATTAATATTGGTCAAAAGCATCTGTAGTACTTACGCACTCGGCGGAGAAGTGAATGAGGTAAAAAGCTAACAAAATAAAAGGCAACTTCCAAATGGGCAAGTATGTACAAAATTTTTTTCAAGATTAAAAAAAAAAATAAAGCACAAGCACACACTGGGGGGTGAGGGGGGGTGGGGGAGAGATAGAGGACATATATCTGTAGTTCGTTTAATTGAGAGATCAGAAATTAGTACTTGTTGCAAAATTATAACAAATTCAGAGAAAGTGAGTTCTGACTAAAACATGCCCACCCGAAAGCTGCAAAGTGTAATTTACAAAATTTCTTGCTCACGTTGCAAAGAGCTCGCAAAACAAGTTTTTGTAGCCTGTGTTGCCTCCTTATTTTGTCATGTGTTCATGCTGCTTACGTGCTACTGTTTATTCTTTCTGCGGCATTGTAGTCATCAACAAAGCGTACAAAAGCCTCGAGGATGAGCAGCAGCGGCAGCGAGCATTGGAAGTGATTGAAGAGGCCAAGGGTCGCACAGACATGATGGTGGGTACAGGGATGCTGTGCTTGTGACACGGGGTGGAAGTACATGCCTCTCTCAACCACGTGCAGGTTGAAGAAAAGCGTAAGAAGCTGCGCAAGGCAGGCAAGGGCGACAAAGTGGAGGAGGATGATCCGGAAAAGGTGTGTGGAGCCAGCACTGAAGCAAAGTTGCTAAAAAATATATTTTATCTCGCCTTGCAAAATAGTCAAAATGCCATGTTATGCTGTATCCCAGCTTATGTAGGAGAAAAGTCTGCTTATGTTTGGATAAGATTCATTCTGAAGTATCGAGAGTTTTTTTCTTTTTCTTTTCTGTCATCTTTGTGGCCACCTTTCAGTACAATTCTGTAGGAGTGCGCAAGACATTAGAAATTTCTAATATGAACAGAATAGTCTTTGCTATTAGATTTGTATTCGATTTGAGAATTCACTATTCAGTTTTTAAATACGGTACTCGTTTCTTTGAATGGATGTGAGGAGTATATCTGCAGTTGTTGCACAGGGGAGCCAGTTACCGATTGATAGTACAGGGCACATAACTTCTGCTCAATAGTTGCCACTCCTTCAGTAAGAATGCCTCGCTTTTATACAGCCTATGCACAAATTTCTTCTGATTTTTTATTTGGCCAATCTCACCATGTTTGCATCCCTTTAAAACAATGTGTGGTGCTGCAGTATCATGCTTCTCTCTTTTGGTGAAGACAACATTGTATATACATGCATCTAGTAACATGCTGTTCCCGTGCTTCATTGCTGTAATTGCCATGGTGCCCCAGATGATTGAAACTGGTTGTTTATTGTTTACAAGCTCCGATTGTTTGGGTGTCTAAGTGCGAACAGCATTATCTATATCTGTCAATGTATATAAGCTCGATTTCTTTTTTTTACCAAACGCACTTTGGGCAAGCTTCATATTTTGTGTTGCTTTAAAAATGACAAGGTATTCACTTCAATATTCGATGGTCCTTTTTTTCTAATACTATTTGTATTTGGGTTAAGAAATTTCACTATTCAAACACCCCTAAATTTGAACCAGAACAAACTACAATTTTGGGACATGAAAGCACTTGAGGCCTGCCACCTTTCTGTTTCATTAATCAAAATACAAAAATAAAATAAAAACTGATACTTTTGAAAAGAAGTTTTATAATGAAGAAATAAACATGGCTACTTTGCTAGCTTTTGTTCTGGGTAGTTTTAGGTCTCCCAACATCGCAAACTGCTGCAAGCTAATTGCTAACATAATGTAGCTAACATCCTAGCATGAAGACATTTCTTAATCATCATTATTTTTTCCTGTACTCGGTGGTAGACTTGCAGGTGCTAAACGCAAGGGTTCTTGCCTATCTGCTTTACCTAGCACATCACCACGTACAACAGATTCACTCTTGTGCAAATAAATTATAATTACAAGTAAACAAGCACATTATATTTTGTCACATTGTGGGATTATACCACACACTAATACTTTAGTGTGTTTGCTTACACAATGTTCCTGCCTTTCTATCGTACTGCAGTACAACCATGCAGTCTACGTGCTGACCACAAAACTGTTTGCAGACATGGAACGCAAGCGCAGACAGCAAGAAGACAGGGATCAGGAGGAGAGGCAAGTTGCTTAATCTCATATTTCTTCACAATGACAGTTCATCTTGGCATATAGGACTAGCATCAGATATAGTGAAGCATTTGAAAAAACTCGAGTGCAGTGCATGAATTGCACTGGATATAGTGGTCACGTTTGCAGAGCCTTGAGTAGATTTCGGACAGCTGCAAATGAGATGCTTAGGACTTACGTTAGGTGCGAGAACTCCGTTATTACAGCTTCACTGTGTTAGATATTACAGTTTGCTTGGATGTGCCAACTTTTTAGTTGCTCACTGAGGGTGCGTCAGTTCAACTGTCGCAGGTTGATGCTCTGAGCGCAAAGCAGTGTTTTTGAACTGGCATGATCAAAGAACTAGTTGAAACTGTAAGGAGGCCATGGTGTAGTTCACAATATGTGCACGCTGCTACTGAGCAAGATGCATTTATCTGTGAACATCATGTTTTTTTGCCTTGGCCTGTTGGGTTTTCTTGCCTAAATACTGTCTCCACCTTTTTAGGAAGAGAAAGCGAGAAGCAGAAATTCGGGAACAAGAAAAAGCACAGGAAGAGAAGGAGTGGCAGAAAAACTATGAGGTATGATTTTGCAACAGTTCAATACGTCTTTGTTACTTGTGAGCAGCCCTTTGTCACCAGCATGTCGTGATGACGTACTGATGATGGTTCGGGTGTTAGGAGTTTGCCATCCTGTGGAAAACTTGACTTGTGCTGTGTTGAATTTTTAGATGCAGTACCCATAACAAAAATTCAAGCACCAAATTGGGGGTTTAGCTTGGATGCAACTTTGCCTCGAGTTGCACTTTCATGGCACTGCAAAGCACACTTCCATAAAACCACTTTACCAAGGAGTGATTGAACATACAAAAGGATGTATACTCAGTAGCCCGGAGTAACTGCCTGCGCTAAGCAGCTCCACTACAATGTACGCTTTCACATGACCTAGAAAACCCAGTCACACAACTGAACGAAGGTTTGCATGCAGGGACGTGCATGTGTTGCTTAATATCATAAAGAAAATATTTGATGCTTACCACTGCTCTCTTCTTGCTCAAATTAGCAGAAAGATCGCCTTTGATGGTTTAGATTGTTCAAGGTAACACTTGGCACAGTTACTTGACTGGTATTTATAAAAAAAAATGCAAAGTTACCTTCGTTTATATGGAAGCTCTAGCTACTGCCAAGGCTGTGCTAGCATGGACTTGTGTTGCCCTTTTCTTCGCAAATTCAGTGCAGTTGTGGAGTTGTTGTAGAGCACCTGCTTCAGAGCTAAGGGGTTGTTTGTTTGAACTGATGTAAATTTGTGAACTTTTTCTCATTTTGTTTATGTTTTCAAGGTTTCGAGCAAGATGTTACAAGTAACTCCGATGTTATAGGGATAACCAGATACCTAGCTCACAACTCCTTGGCACAGTAAAAATAATTGCCTTCAGCACACTACCTTGTAGATATATAATTGCACAGGGCTGATTACATAGTTAACTATTGCTGTTTATATGTAGTTATTTTTTCAGGTTATGCATTCGAGATATACCTATTTTTCTCTCTTTTTCTAAGGGAGCGCAATTTGAGGTGCAAGTTGTTATGTAAGTAAACTCAAGTGAACCAGAGGTGCCACTAAAGAAGTCGCAATTTCACCTAAAAGGCGAAGCGTTGATTGCGACGGCAAATTATTAGACAGCCATAATAAGTAAGGATAGCAGTTTAATCGGCCATATCAACTTGTAAACATTTTCTTACTAACTAAATTAACAAGCATGGTGTCAGAGGACACTCGCTGTCAAAATGCTTGCTTGAGGAACTGCGGCAGCAGCAGTGAGTGAAGTGACCTTTGTGCTGTCTCTTGCTTCAACGTGAACTGAGTGGCATACTGCACACATAAAGCTATGAGCCGGCAGCCCACCCAGCCTCTGCCTCCAAAGCAGATCACTTACAAGATAAAACTCATGCGATTGCACCATACCCAGTTGCTGCTGAAGTACAACGCTCCACTACATCCCCTTCCCCTGGTTACTTGCGCATGACGGAAGACGGTGCACTTCCTCTGCGCTTTTCTCCCTTTCATGTGCGAGATTGAGCCGAGATTGTTGGCTCACCCTTGCACGCTTTCACTCGAACATACAGCATACATCCCGTGGCCACGATGTTGTCGCCCTTGGGCTCTATAAGGAACATCACAGCGACACCGATGGCAAGAATGCCAAGGTGCCCATGCACAATGCCTTAGTGTTGTGTTTCCACTGCTTTACAGAGTTTATTTTGGTTTGTATTAGGGACAGCTGCATCAACCAACACTTCCTTTTGAGCTCGAGCTCCTTCAAAGAAGTGGCGGCACGCATACTTCCCCGCTTACTGTCGGTCCTTTCTGTTCTCGTCCTCCTTTCACCGCGCGTTCACCCCATGGATCATTTGAAGCATCCTCTTGGTGAATTGTGGTCATCAACCAATTTTTGGGACTCCCTAGTGGCCACAATAACGCCGGAAAAAATTAATGCATGTCTTTTACTGCCTTTAAAGGTTAAATTTGCCGCTGGAACATATGAAATAGCTCTGAAGGCCTGCCAGTACACATATTAGGGATATCGGTGCTTGGTACTCGGACAGGAGATGGCGGGTGCACGCGTGTATAATGTAGGAATACATACTGTTTTCCGTGACAATTGCCCTCTTCCCACTCTTAAGCTTCACCACACTTCACTTTCACTTCACTTTTGCCTATGCTTCACCACAAACATTGCTCTTTAGAGGCGAAGCTTTTCGGGAACCGGCATTATGCAACGCACCATTATTTCCAAGCATCGAAGCTAATCGCGAGGACCACAAAGTCAAGAGTAGGTGCCATTGTTGACAGCGGCAAATTCTCTCAATGAAAAATGTGGCACGCAACAACATAAGCTTAATAGCGAGCGTCGAAGCAGCTAGGCCTAGCGTTGCTGCAGTGGTGTCTACGGCTGCCGGCGGATCTGCATGTGCGAGAGTGCCAGTTCGAGGCGGCGAGGTAATCAAAATGTTAGCAGTGGTGGCTTCGATTAATGCCGTTTCGGACGTGTGGTAACGGCAAAAAGTTCCAAAAACCGCGGCGAAGGGTTCTCGCGTCCAAAATTTCAGACGTTCTTATACATTGACTCTATGGGGTACGTGGTGGTGTCGCGAAGCCTTCCAAATTATCGGGCATCTGGAAAGTCGGTCGTTACACTGGCAACTCCTCCAGCTGATGACATGGTGTTAAAGACAATTCATTACTGTTCCTGTCTGTTACTCGAGCCAGCATTACCCAGACTTTCATTCCCTTTAAATAAGATGCAGCTAATTTTTCCTGATAGAAGCATTAATTCCTCGAGGTTTCCCTGAGTATTTCTAGACTACAAAAAACCCTTAGAATTCCCGGGTTTCCCAGTTGGTAGACACCCTGGTTGCTGTCAGCAGTTTTTCTACTGTGAAAAGTTCGCAAAAGTGCAGACATGTCAACTGAAACATTGCACTCAAGCTTCATTCACGATCGAGGCCAGCAACTGCAATGCAGTCGAGATTAGGAGACTGTGTAATTTATTCTTTTGCATGTTTCAAGTGGGCAGCCTTCTTTTTTTGCAGCCCTCAAACTTGCATTTCTCGGCAAACTGCCACTGGCGCTTATGACCTACCAGCACAAACCCTCTTTTCCAACACAGCCAGGAGACTCGTGCATTGGTTGGCCAAAGTACCCTGCTCGTCAGCCAGTGAGGCCATCGTGGTTTTTCCGACAGCAACCGTATTGAATGTGAAACACTTGAACAATGCTTTTTTAATATTTTTTATTGGCATCATTACTCTGGATCACATGCTTTGGCAGTGTCCTGTGACTTTCACAGACTGTGACAAGGAGAGAGACTGGTGGCAGCGAGTCCTACACAGTGGAGGTCTTTTCGATCAAGTACAGGCCGTCCAGAAGGCCCATGATACGGCGGTAAGGTTAAACCTTACTGTCCCGACGTGGGAGCCGCCTGCGTCAACCTAAGGGTTGATCTTCAGGACATTAAATAAAGTTCATCATACCATACCATTGGTGTGCATGAGTGTCTGTTCTAACCATTTCCTTTCGTTTTGTTGCGCTTTCCCTTAAATTCAGTGACGAGTAGCTCTTTAGAATGCAGCAGTTTAGGCCCAGCTACTCAGCTTTTTCCTACAATTTCTCAGCATTACAGTGTTCTTGTCCGCCTGTCTAGCTACCTAAAACACGCTGGTTTGGGCCTACTACTTGGCAGTTTCTTCACAATCCCATATTATTACAGCTGTCATGTTGTTTGTCCTTGCCTTTTGCTAACACTATTAAGTTGCCGAAAAGTTCGAACACACTTGTATCCAATGGCACCAGGTCCCGCTTACCAGTTCTCTCTCCCTGATGTCCTCCTCCACGCTTTTCTTCACATGGTTTACTAGATGATCTGCTGACACTGTTGCTACAATAGGAAATTTATTTTCCCACTCGCATGCAACATAAGTTTGTTTGCATTGCAGGAGAGCCGCGAGAACCGTGTGTCAAGCTGGAAGAACTTTCAAACAGGCAAGAGGAGCAAGTCCTACAAACCACCAAAGCACAGGGCCGAGACTCGCTGATGGTCCTGCGTCACACATTTTTTTCATCAAGAAGAGAGAGAGTCCGGGGAGGGACAGGGGTACGTGTCTGAGCCATGTATTAAAACGCAAAAAAACAGTGTATTGTCTGCATTATTGTGTCAGTCGTACATCATGGAGTACAGCTCTTGCCGGAGCCGTATGTAGTCCTCCTTTTCGGTGCTCGTCATGCGGGCCACCATTTCCTCTGTGACGTCCTGCAAAGGCACTGGCTTCCCTTCCACCATAACCTGGGTCTCCTCCTCTTCCTCATCGTCTTCTTCCTCTTCAGACTGCGCAACGTCTCGCACCGGCTCGGGCATACCTGCAGCGGAAAGCCAAGGTCGCAGAATGGTCACATTTAGCACCCGGAGTAATGGAATGCCTAAAAAAGAATGACAATTCTAGAAACCGCACAAATAAAATAGCTCATGAAATCGAGGGTTTGGTGGGAAATTGTTACTGACCATAAGAAAAGTTTCTGACATCTTGGGTTTCGTTAGAGCCTGAAATGACCTGCTTAATGGCTATGGCGTTGCACTGCTGAGCTCGAGGTTGAGAGTTCGATCCTGACTGCGTCACTTACACTTCTTTGTGGGTGAAATGCAAAAATGCTAGTGTACTTAAATTCAAAAGGGTGGCTTGTTGGGTGACTTGGTACATGGTACTTGGTAAGGGTATGCCAGCAAACAGGAAGGATAACTAGAAAAAATTGAGGCATGACACAGAGGAAGGAACAGGAAGGGTACTGGAATAACTGACTTTATTTGAAAAACTGCGTCCATGAAGACCAAATGGAGCATGTGCGACAGCACTGCAAGTCGCTTGACGACAAACTATGAGGGCGAATCGGAAAGTTTTTGCCCCTGTTTTTTATTAGCCGAAATAAGGTACATACAGGTAATTACAAATATCCATACTATTCTACGTACCTTGCACTATTCTTCTACGTAGTCCGCACATCGGTTCAGACCATTTGTCCCATCGCAGCACTAAATTTAATATGCCCCTATGGTAGAATTGGTTCGGCTGATGGTGGAACCACCGTCGGGTTGGCTTCATCGTTGCATGTGAACCACTGTCCTGCCAGGAACTTCTTCAGCAAACCCAAAATGTGGATATCACTAGGGGCAAGGTCTGGACTGGACTGGTCTGGACGCCAAGGATGGGCGGTCCAGACTCTCCCAGTTGTCGTCGGTCAGTGACGCAAGGGGCCTCACCAAACGCTGATTATCACGCAAGTCATCGCATCCCTTTTGCGAAGTCGCAACAACTCCATCCATAGAGTTTCTAAATAAATACCCTAGAGGGAAATGTGGTGCTAGTGTCTAGTGCGAGTGTCTCTCATGTGCGTTGCCTCAATCCATAGAGTTTCTTACAAAAATTACTAGAGGGTACTCTGGCGCTAGTGTCTACGGGAGCTGCAATGCAAGCGGTTGTCCCAGCATGGGAATTATGGGAAGTACATGGATTTGCCTAAACTTCGTCCTTTTGGCTTCAAACGACTTTGTGGCTTTGTAAACTCGTCATTTTCGACAGTGTATTGCGTAATAAATAATTAAATAAACATCATTAAAATTGCCAGACGGCAGGATTCGAACACAGGGACCCTAGCACAGAAGCCTGATACTGAAACCACTAAGCTACGGACGCATGTATCGACAAGCAAATGAAACGCTCTTATGAATTTATCGGGGGCATGCCAGTGCCTCGAGACGCTTTACGCGTTTCGATTTGGCCACCTGGACAAGTTCAATCGTCGCAGTTAATAGCAATTGTACGCGTTCCCGGCGTCTTCTGCACTTCGAAGAATATAGATTACGCTGAAATATACGACAATAAGATTTATATAGAGTAATATACAAAGCCACAAGAACGTCTGAATCCACAAGCACGAAGATCAGACAAATGTATTCCCATCATTTCCATGGTAGGAGAACGACTGCAGCGCCAGAGTTCCCTCTAGTAATTTTTGTAGGAAACTCTATGCCTCAACCTACATGGGAATGATGGGAAGTACAGGCTTCGGATTGACTTCGATCTTTAAACTAGTGGCGTTTGCGTGCGGCGCAGTAAACTAAGTTATACTCAAATATTATGCATAAAATTTAATTTTATTTCTGCAATATGTTATATAATGTACAACACGCTACATAAACTTTATATGACTTTGAGATGGAAGCATGGTTTACTATGGTTTATCACCAGGACACACCAGGGTATGCATTCTTGTGCGATTCTGTTCCCGATTTAACGCCAGAGAATAATTATTTATTTATTTTTGCAACAGCAATAACAACCGTGCATGTACTTATATAAAAATACTCGTCAAGTATTTATGGAAATAAAAATGTTGTATTGTGAGAAAGTGTTGCGCCCTTGAGCGGAATGCTGCAAGTGTCGTCTGCTACGACGCCTGCTTGCTGCAAACGCGAGACTTTTCTCACAGACGACAGGCACTTGCGAACTCTCTCGCTCTTTCAAAAGGCTGCGTTGGCTGTCACGATTGCTGAACGTCTTCAAGTACTTTTAAGCACATCTGTTGCAGTGCTAGCTAGGACGCTAGTGGCCTCCTATGAGTATGCTTCATCATATTTTATATTGACGTGCCACTTCCGAAGCGTTACGGCGTGGCTTTGCACGTACCCATTTTGCAACACTAGACTACAGCCAGGAAGCAGCAACCTTTCCTACCACAAATAAGTTTGTGTTCTCAAAGTCCTAAAACATGCATTTCAGAGAGCACATAAATGAGCAATGCATAATGAAGCCCTCAATGAAATTTGATTGTCAAGCCACTAGAAGTACAACTGTATATGTCTTGTATCAGTAGTGCCTTCCTTTTCCTATTCTGAAGTTTCATAAAACATGTAACGCTAGAGCGCCAACCTAACACGCTTAACAAACCAAGGTCTAAACGCTCAAAACATATTCTTTCAACGTTTACGATGCCGTCACTTTCTCGTCAGGGCTTCGACACCACACCGCAGCACAAACGTCGTCCCAGTCGCTGGCCCAGTACGCTATCGCCACTTCGAGCAACATAACAAAGGCAGAGAGCTTTGCGTTGCACTGTCCCACTGCAAGTTATAGCAATTGCGCTTGGAGCGAAACCAAAACTGCCAAGAAAATACTTGTAGACTAGTTCGCCAGTCAACAGAATGCCAATCCGAAGCCTGTACTTCCCATCATTCCCAAGATGGTTGAACGATTGCAGCGCCAGATTTCCCTCTAGGTATGCTAATATGAAACTATGCCTCTACCTCACACTTCTCAAAGCGAGACACCTTTCCCCATATGTGGGTTGCATTTTCCTGTGGATTTTGATGTGCGTTCGTCCCTTGCTCCAGAGAAAATTAAACATACTTCGTTGCTCGTATGCTGTGGACGTGTGAAGCACAATCGCCATCAACTACCAACAGTTCGCCGTGCCACGGAGCTACCAGCAGATAAGGCCGAACTGGTCCAAGAAAGGTCCACTGCTGAGGACGGATATGTTGACTTCGTATTTACAGCCGTAATTTGGCTAAAAAAAATAGGGGCAAGGACATGCTGATCCGCGCTCATATCTAACTACATGCAACAATCTTTATTGAGAAACCTGAGCTCTTTGCTTGTCAAGAACACTGATGGCACGATCACACACTTGTCTGGACCAAGCTTGTAGATGTGTAAAGCTTCTATAATCTCTCTCCTTTTATGTCTTAGCTTCCCCAATTACTGAAATATTGCTAATAAGAGGGGCTGCAACCACATTATTTACAATGCACCGGTAGGTTGCCACTCATGCCTGCGGGAAGTTAATTGGCATGCTCAGGCATGCTATTATTGACACACCTACCTGACTACCCAATGTACTCCTTGCCATAAGTAATGGGAATATTATAAACAGCACACGTGTTGCAACTACTAAACTTGTTAACATGTGCGGTATCACAGCATGGTACGAAAAGGGTTGAGTATGATGCTGCACATGTTAAGTTTAATCACTGTGAGACTTGTATTGCTTATAGTATTCCCATTACTTGTGGCAAGGAGTACATTGGGCAGTCAGGTAGGCGTTTCAATGATAGAATGTCTGAGCATGCCAATTTACTTCCCACGCGCAAGGGCGGCAATCTACCGGTAGTACATAGTAAACAGTGTAGATGAAGCTCCCCTCTTAACTGTGTTAACTGTGTTTGTTAGCTGCAATCAAGTGTGAAGAAAACCCCAAAAGAGCAGGTGCACAACACAAGCAAACAATATCGTAATGCTGAAAAATGTGGAGAGCAGAGTGTTTCACCTTGGGCGTCTTCCGAGTCACTTGAGTCCTTTGGTGGCTGCACAACAGGCTGCTTCTCGTGTGCCAATAGTGTTTCCATGATGGCACTGTGGGGCCGTGATCCCGTTTCAGAGATGACAGGAGCCACTTCTTCAGGTACATTAACCGGCTGCAAAATGAAGTGAAGGTAGTTGTAGTAATGCAGAACCTCCAGCTAAATAGAAACAAACTGTTACCAGAGCCATTTTAAGCAGCCATAATATGCTAATGCTGATCAGTTTGTGCCGTTCTGTGTCATGACAGTATTTACGAGTTTGACTCGGTCGCTCAGGAATGCAGAGCAAGTGTGAACAGTGGCACTGGAGAATAGATCGATTTTACGATGAGTTTCAGAGATGCCATTGTTGCCTCAGAGGTAGTGGTAGTGAACGGGCAAATGTGGTTCAAAGCACAGTTCATTTTGGCACAGCTCATGGCACAAGGAGGTGAAGAAAAAAAAATTCCGTGCTTGGAGCAAGGTAGGCATTGCATGCATAGGTGACACTACTGTAGCAGTGGATTGCTGTACAAAATTTGTGTGATGCGAAGTGCTTAAGAGGAAGCTTTATCTCAGGGGTTCCTATCTAAATACATGGTAAAGAAGAAATTGTTTTTGTCGGCAACCAGAACACCAATTTTATGAGCTTTGTTGCATTTAAAAGCAAAAGTTAAAATCTAGTGACTGTTGGCTGAACATTTTTGAATTAGGTCGTCAGTCTTTTAATAAAAATTGTCAAAAATCGCAAATTTTCAGGAAACAAAACTAAAGTTAATAACTGCATTGACAATGAAAAACAATATCATCATTCTGTAAATTGCACCTAATAGCACATCTAAAGTGGACAAAATCGATGTATTGTACATGGCTCTCAAATAAACAACTAATATGTGAGTAGAACTTTTCTAAAATTTTTGTAGAACTCTTGTAAACAATAACAAATTCATGTAAGATATCAATTGACATATCAGATTTGTCCACTTTGGATGCTCTAATAGATGTGACTTATAGACCTGTGATATCCATTCCTGTGCAGAGAGATGGATTTGCAAACTTTGTTCTTTCTTCAAGCTTACCAATATATGAAAATTCTTTTTAATATATTCAGGCCACAAATCAAAATTCCGCTTCCAACAGTCACTAGAGTTTATCGTTCTCTCTTAAAAGGAACATATTTCATTAAAATCAGCCCAGTGATTATCTCAGAAAAACGTTTCAGCATTTTACATGTATTTGAATAGGTGGCATCGGAGTTGGGCCCAAGCTGAAGCTTCCTCTTAATGTGACCAGATTCCCCAGATGCCAAAGGAGGACAAGGAGGGGACGGGGGGGGGGGGGGGGGGGGGAAAGATGCAACATTTATTTCAAGTTTTGTAATGGGAAGGGGAACTTTTTTCCGAGCTCGCCAGTAAATTTACATTTGCATTTCGGAATTCTTCCATGTGCTTCCAACAACACACGAGTGGCAAGCAAGATGGTGTGAAGACGGCGTGGTCAATGTGCTTTCGCTCGTTATCGACACATTGAGAAGATTATAGGATGGGTAGGTGGGCTAGTTGGTATTGCATTATTACAAAATTAAGAGTGCAAAAAGACACAGGGTGAAGCAAAGGAACAGGAGCACATGTGGTGTGTGGTCCTTTTCTTCATCCAGTGTCTTTTTGCGCTTGAGATTTCTAAGAAGTTCATGTAGCTGGATTGAGAAAACTTGAGGATCGTATGCGGTTGTGCATTCCATGAGGGGTGCAATATTATAACTGTTCGAAAGGCGAATCGCTCATTTGTCCTTACACGAGTGATTATAATCACACTTTTGTGAGCAAGAGCACCATTTTACCGATTGCACGATGTTTAGCATTTCAAAAGCATTATAAGATTGGACAGTAAGTGCTGCTATATGACATGTGGCAGTGTTTCACTTTCCCCCTTCCCTCTCGAGTCTTTTTCAACGTGGTGCCACCTACCAGGGAAAGTAAGCCGATTCGCCAACCCAGGGCAGGCATTTCAAGACAACTCAGGGTCATGAGAGGCCAAAGCAGGACAAAACACTGTTCCACACATCATGTGTGGAACAGTAGAATCATGGTGATAAAAGTGGGTCATGTCCTGCCTAAATTGGGATGCTTGGTCACCTTAGTAATGCTCGACTCACACTTTACCAATGTACGAGGCACTAAATCAAGCAGTACAGAAAATTTTAAAAGGCGTTGCAAAATACTGTCCCTTGTAAAGATGCAAGTGCATGCTGCGTGTCTTGCACATTTATGTGCAAGTAACATCAAGTAGCACTTCACACTTGCTGTATGGCGGTGCCATCCGGAAACTCCTTGTTGATGCAAATTTGAAAGGCACTCATGCACACAAGGAAAAAGCTGAAAATCCAGACGTTCAAAGTGGTACATCACTAAAGAGAGAGAGAGAGAGAGAGATCTAGAATTATGTCACTGGTTTACACAACCTGTAGCTTTTCATGCACTGCTTGGAGCTTGTGAGCGATTACACATGACGTACCATGGGCGTCGCATTGTACTATGGGTCAAGCGACAGCTTGGTGCTGATCGAATTGACACCAAAAACGGTGAAAGACGGGGGTGCTTTCCTTGCAAAAACCACCTAGCAAACTTGTGTACATCTTCCACCTCACATCACTTACAGATGATTCAACTCAACCTTGTTCTGGCCATCTCCTATTGTGCCGGTTAGCTCGATTCAGTGACTGCCACACCAAAGTGATAGTTTAAGGTTTGATTTAAAAGATCAGGAGGTACTTTTCTCTCATAAACACAACTCCTGCTGCTGTATGATGGAGCTCCTATAGCACTCCTGGTACTCCATAAGCACAGTCTGCAAGGTCAAGCATTCTCGCACTCCAAAGCTTTGCAGTGCTAGGGATGCAATAAGTGCTTCAGGATCTCTGGACAGACGGTACAGCACCTGTAAACCTTGCACGTGTGCATATATATGTCCCTGACATGTTTGCTTTGTAATTGTGTCCTGAAAAACACACCAGCTGTCCGGTGGAAAAGTACTTCTGCATTATATTTCTTCTACAGTGGGATTTCATCTGGGGACCTCTACTAACCAAAGAAGCTAGTTGCGGTGTCTCCTTGTGCCTTCTTCGCTTTTTTGAAGCGCAAGGCATGCGAAGCACTTGCAAATGCACGCCATTCTCGCAAAAGCTGCGAGTAGACGTGGCATTGTCACGAGCCCGTGCGATAAAGCATGGACTGCGCAAGAAGCTCACCGTGGTCGGCGTGTCGAGAACTGTACTGTGGACCATCCACGCTGGCGCCTCGCGCTGGGGTGCCGAAGGAGCCGAAGGGGTCGCTTCGCCCAGGTTGACGGTGATGCCGGCGCCCTGTCCCGAGCCTTGGTGGCGCGTGGCGTCGCCGCTCCAGGGACCATCCCTGGACCGGCCATGCGCGCCTGACTGCATTTGGAGCGTCGGACTGGCGCGCCCCCCGGCACGGCGGCTCTGCTGCAACACCGCGCTGAGGTCTGTCGGCTCGGGCTCGAGCAAATGCGGCGCGAGTCGCACGTCGTCCAACTCGCGAAGAAGCGTGTACAGGGGCTGTATCTGATCGTTGAACCGCGCCAGCAGGAGACGCGAGTCCTGCCGCGGCAGAGCTGCCTGGTCCTCTTCAACCGGCGCGCAACAGTAGCTGCAACGGAACTGGCCGCTGGCGAAGTCGAGCAAGCGGTCCGCTTCTAGGTCCGTGAAGCTCTTGGAACAGCCCGTGCAACGGAACGACGCGCGACTCGTCGAGTCGCGTTCCTCGGTCTCGATCTTACGACGCATGTGATCGAGCTTGTATTTGACCACGTTCACGAAAACCTTGTAGTTTATGTAGTAGTAGTTTTGGCGGGTCGCCTTGCCGTCGCTACCTGTTTCCATCCGCAGTCGGACCTTGACGAAGCGATCACTTTTGAGCTGAGCGACAACAGCTCGGAGCTGCTTCTTCTCCAGCTTGAGGAGATCCGCCAGATCGTCCTCCTTGACGCAGGGGTTTCGAATGAGCATGTCGACGACGATTACATGCTCCACGCTGTAGAAACCCCGAATTGTTAGCCGGACGAGCTTCTTGAGCGAACTCGGCACCTCTGTCACAACCTCACCACCTCCTTCCATTGCGATCCGAGACACGCGCTGCTTTGGGTGTCTACGTACTTTGGCGACTGTATATTCGTACAATCCCGCGGCACGAAAAGTCAGTGGAGCGCTAGCTGTCAATTTAAAACACAATATGACGCGCACGCACACCTGTAGGACGAAACGTCCATTCTCCACACTTCCGCTGCTTCCGCGCCGAAGGAGAAGTTAATTCAACATGAAGTTTCATACCGCAGTATTGTAGGGCAGCTATGCCAGCGGTTGTCATTGATCGCACATGAGACGTGCACGGAGTCTCCTGCGCCCACTCTTGTTCAACCGTCGGCCGTTCGCGTCGCTTTTATGACCTGTTCGTCTGCTACTCTACGGTTGGCTGGGGCGGCGTTTTAATTAGAACGACGGCTGCTTTGTTGTGATGAACTGCTTGAATAGTTGCGATTTTTACATACACAGTGACACTGATGTCACAAGGCTTTGATTGGTTCCAAAAGTTGACTGGCTGAAAGTGAAAAATGTCGGTGCGTGCAGCGCGCTTGCGTTAAATAGCCGCTCCTATTGCTTTTTTTTTTTTTTTTTCACGCAGTAGCAAACCGCGCAGATATTTCACATTAGGTCACATTGCTTGCAGTGTTCGTAAAGTTCATAAAAGTTTCACTTTTGCGCTTTGTTAGACGACAAAACGATTACCACTTATTTTAACTGTTACAAGTTCCCCGTGAATGTGTCGTGAGCTCAAAAAGAGAATTACGCATACAGCTTCACTGCATACGTATATTTCGCACCACCGTAATGCTGCCACTGTACTAAGCAGAAAAGCTAGCGTTGCAGTTTAAAATGTAGTTCCGTGACACAAGGCCTGCAGTGTAGCCCTTCAAACAGACTCGATCAATTTCTTGCATACATCGGGCGCAGGAATTGTGACTACTTTTACCAGATCCTCTGCCTTTCATTACGGCACAGCAGTCATGTCTGACATTAAGCTATCTGTAATCAACTCAAAAAGCTACTTTATCTTATGAATCCTTTAAAACAATTTTTTCGGTATCTAATGGAGACTAGGAAAGGGAAAGTTATGCCTTCTAGCATTGCAGCTGCCACCTACACTCGTTGTTTACCTTTCTTGCACCTCTCCTCCACCTCTAATTTCACTATTCAAACGCTAAAAGTTCGTAAATTTTGTTTCCTTTCTATATTTGTGAATTTATTCGTTCGCCCCCAATACAAGCGCATTGTACCCGCCGAAATGGCAGCATGAGAGAGAGTGTGATTGTGAAGAGGAAGCCCTAGGGCATAGAGTTTCATATTCCCTAGGGAGCACGACAAATATTGCAGTAGCAGACGACAGCAAACAGGTTATAACTAGCGCCACTCGGCCATCTTGGCCCGTATGTTCTTCCCTAGCGGCAAAGCAGTTGAACTAGACCAGGCGTGCTGGACGAGGGACATCTGTGCAGGAGTTCACAAGGTCGTGATCACATTTAAAGAAAGGTTAGGTTAAATCTTATTGTGACTAATAGGCCGCAAGTAATAAAATATATAATTAATATATCTGTAGTTATTTTTACATCCGCCCATAGCCACCCTACGGCTATGTGTACTCGGCTCTCTCAGTAATCAACAGGGCACACGTCTGCTTAGTTTATGCAGCGATGGTTTGGAGGTTTGGATGCTGTACTGATTGATTTCGCATCATTCCTCGAATACATGGTGCGCGTTTGCCTCTTTATATCTATAGCGAGATCCCCTGAAGCACCCTAGCACCCTGCTCTACAATATGAGAAAAAGCGACAGTACCTTGGCGTCAATTGACAAAGTCAAAATACTCGTCGTTGGAGACTCGGGTAATGCAGACGTCTATTTCTATTTCGACCAAATGCGATTGACAAAATGCAATTCCTTCCAGGCGTGGGGAAGTCTTCGGCAGTCCATTTGCTGTGCCACAACCGTCCTTTGGCGAATGCCTCCTGGACTATCGGCTGTAACGTTGAGGTGAAAGTAAGTTAACATTAAAATCGATCATCAGCTCACATGTGGATAGCTTATTCCTGTACGGCGAATGTCTGTATCTGTTTATTTCCTATTTCTTTTCCCTTTAGCTGCACGAGTACCGCGAGGGCACCGCATCTCAAAAGACGTATTTCGTCGAACTATGGGACATCGGCGGCTCCAGTAGTCACAGCAGCGCCAGAGCGGTCTTTTACAACTCGTTTCACGGTGAGGCCACCGCCCGAGTTGGCACGCTGGAGTGATCGCGTTTGGTTGGTTTACAGGAAAGAAATATGAAAAAGAGAAATTTAAGGAAGTGCTGCTCTAGCCGGCCTACACTAGATCACGCTCTGCTTGTCCATTTCTACCACTAACGGGTTAATTCGCATGCACAGTACAAAGGAATAGTATTTGAAGTGCTAATTGGATCATCACAGGGTAATTGAGTAGAGTAATAAGTGCTACACCGGCACAGCACCAGCCATTCAGGAAAATAAGCTGTTACCTGCCAGATATATATATATGTATACAGTGCTAACAATGTTCTACGCTAATCAACTTCAAGATTTTTCAAAAATAAGGCAGAACGCGCCTCACAATCAAGGTCTGCATTAATGCGATTAGCATCAAAGCAATGTAGTAACACAAACCATATTGCCAAGCAGACACACAAAGTGGCAGTCTCGCTGCCAACTACGATACTAAAGGACATCACGATGCAGTATATCCTGTTGTAATCACTGTGCCCTAGATGAAACTTCATATTTTTTCTAGCATCCTCACTGCAATTTCGTTGCAATGGCTCTCCATCAAGCGGCTGCTCTCCACGCGGTGGTGTCTTGTAGATGGAGCGCTATTGCTTGATTATAGTAAAGGCTACTGGTGTCACCTCGGCACATCCACTCTGGGAGATGGGCAAATAATAGGCACATACCAATATCACATGCACAGCGACAGAGTTATCTGTTTCGGGCACATACCCAGTGACTCAAGTTGTATGATATGCAACACAGCAGCCAGGAGCATGTTGTCTATTAGGCCACCTACCTAGAAGCCCATGTTGTCTACTTGGCAAGACAGTAGGCAGCACAGTGGTACAAACTAGTAGGCAGCTTGGGTCACTAGGTGAAGGAGGTTAAATACAAACAGACTGCAAAGTGGGTAAAGTTCCCGAAGAACACCATTCACAGTAAAGGCATCTCTCTAAGAATGGGGATAATTTATGTGGGCCTAACAACCTAACAACCCAACACAAAAGGATAAATACAATTTTAATGTTTTATTTATTTATTAGATACTGCCAGCTACATTTTGACAGCCATGGTAGGAATGTATACATCAGATGAAAACAGGAGAAAATATACAACAGATAGATTCGTGCCGACAGCATAAAACAAAAAAGAAAGCAAGTCATTAAGATATTTCAAAATGCCCATATTTAAAATGGTACTGGTAAGTGCAGGAAGAAAGAAAAGTGCCAATAGGAAATCTACAATAACTATCACTTCTGTATGATATGCATACATGCATGAAAGGGCCATTTCGCTCATGTCATAAGTATAAAAACACGAGGAGAACAGCACATGTGACAAAATAGAGCCTCGGAATGTTGATGGGGGAGAAGGATCACAAGAAGTAAGCTGCTGAATTCAAGCTTTTGCACAGACATGAGTTGTACATCACAGATGAAATTGTATGGTAGATGTGAATGTATCGACTGATGAAACCTCAGTGCCTTCACATGAATGTGCATTGCATTAAGCTATGGTTCTCTGTCATCTTGCTGCTACCTATGAGTATAAAATATCAGAAGTGCTGCTACTTGAAATTATCTGTAATGTGCTAGGGTAACCCCAAGGAATACTTAAGTGTATGTAAATTGAATTTAATTGAATATAATTGTAATGCATGCACTATATTCGAGTGTAGAGCATTGTTTCAGTGTATGAAAACAAACTCTTTGATCAAAACTAAAACCATGATTCTATACAGCAATTTTGGTGTTTAAAACTTAGCGGGCAGTGTGCCACAAAATTGCAAAGTGATACACAGAATGAGCACATTTACTAGGTGTTAAATTATTTTGGACATTTGATACACTTGTGCATTGTGCCTATTTTTAGGTCTTATCCTTGTTCACGACTTAACCAACAAGAAGTCTCATGAAAATCTAAGAAAGTGGCTTTCTGAAGTTCTGTGCAAGGACTGTCCATCCAAGAAGGCAAATGGGTATGCTCTGAACTTTTCGTGACTTCTCTTGAATTTCTATGGCATGAAAAACAAACAAAAGAACAAGCAATATATCTAATTTATCCAGCATTAGCTGTTGGAATTGGTATCTGCAGTGATTGACACAAACTAATCATGAGCAGAAAAATCATTGAAATGATTTGTGATTTTCTAGATTAGTGCTGGTCATAATCACGCAGTGAATTGAAGTTTATTCTATTGTAGGCAACCATTAAAATTTGCTGATCGTTCTCGCCAGTATTTACAAGTTTCCGTAATCTCTTCACTTTGCAGAGTGCTCGAGTTTGATCAAGAGATGTTTGCCGATAGCCAAGTCCCTATCCTGGTTGTGGCAACCAAGGTTGACCTTGTCCCCCATACAGCAGGACGTGCTCTGGCTACTGTAGCCGATGAATGCGGCACTGACCAGGTGCCTCTGGTGCGTTCTGGCATATTTATTTTTATCATACTGCGGTTTTTAAGTACTTCGTTAGAGTGCAAAGAATTTCTACAGAAGTGCTTGCTTAAGATTAAGTTAGAGTCCCATTTATCAATCAGTCAAGTCTACTGATTGCCTTTACTGACTTTGGTGTCGGTTGGCTATGGAGCACCCTGTCCACAAACTTGTCACTTTGTAGCCACAGCTTTTAGTTGGTGCTTTTGTGTCGGCGTGCCATTCATTTGAAAAGTTGAATTACACTATGCAAGGGGGCAGGATCTGTGTCAAAATATGCATGAGGATCACTGCCTTTCCCATAACACATTCATTTCTTGGAAAAGCAAGAAAGAAACCTGCACATACCTGCAGATAATTGCATACGGTAAAGCTAAAATATTTTTTAATTAAGAATCTTTGCACCATTAATTTGCACTATTAGCATGTCTGAGCTTGGGAGGCAGGTGTGCCTTGTATAGTGTTCGTATAAGTAACTTCCTTGCCGTTTCCCTGCTTTCTATGCTATTTTAGGACAATCACAATCCGAAGACACTTTCCCCTGGGTCCAGTAATGCCCTCAAGGTAACCAAGTTCCTGGACAAGGTTGTGGAGCGACGCTTCCGTAGCGGAGTACCCTCTCCTCCAATGTCTGCCACACTTCCAGTGGTTGATCGTCGGCGAGCCAAACTTTCACATTTGGACTGAATGGACTGACAAAAGACTACATGCTTAAAGGACGCCACCTGTGCTGGACACAGCTGCTGTGTACATCTGTGAATATAAAAGCAACAATTCTGTTCCTGTGGCACTGTGACCATGACTCACATTATGACAGACTATGACTCGCATCAATAAATACTCTTACGTAGCATCTGAACCATACGTCTCGGGAAGCAGTTTAATATTTATCTGACAGAGTTCCTAAAAATGTGCCTTTGTTCACAAGAACTTTGTGGTCGCACCATTCTGGTGGAAAACAATAGGGTTACATAATTTTCATGTCATAATGGTGCTGCGCAGACAGACAGTTGCAGAGTGTCGTAAATCAGGTGTCACTGCTTTCTAATACAAATCGGCAAGCTGGCATATGAAGCTATGTCCAACACGCAGCATAGCCATTTGCACCTACCTGTATGCCCTAAAATGAGTTAATCATTATTTTGCGCGAGTTCGCGCATGTGCTCGTTGTTGTGTTCATTCTCCTCGTGAGACCAGAATGTGCCTCAAACAATGAATGTTGCACAAGTGCTCTTCACACATGGTGAAAAAGGCTGATAGCCCGTTAATTCGTTAAATTGAATACTTCGCTTACCCGAGTGACCATCAATTTGGTTTGCTTCTAGGACTATCTTTGTTTGTTTGTCAAGTTTAAGAAAAAAATGCTAACGTTGAAACGCTACATTTACTTTACATTTACAATTTTTCAAAAACTACAAGCAGGTGTGTCCTTACGCACAAGAGCCGGCAGCGCTTCGGCGACACGCCGATTCGGGGATCTTTGCTAGCACCGTGAACTTTCCTTCAAACATTTTTTTTAGGAAACTCAATGGCATGCACAATAGCATGTACGCGAACATACGCTGGCTAACCACTGCTTTTCAATAAAGAGCCCCCTCCCTCTATATGGCCAGCGCCACCTTGATTGTTCTTGATGGTTGCTCTGGCCACACTGTATCTAATATGGCGGCGCACGTCATGCAGGAGCTGGAAAGCTCCGCACAGATTCTCTTGGTATGTAAATTTTGATGCTTTCCCTCTGCCTCCCGCTAACTAGGTTATGAATTTTACGTATGTTAGACGACTTTTAGCTTGCACGCCTTCTTGCATTTTGCCAGTGAATGTCGCTTTTAGGTCATTGATTCAGGCCCCGATCCAAGCACTTGCCCCCCTTGTATAAACAAAATTGAATGAGACAGCCTTTGATTAATACGTTCTCGCGCGTTTCGCTGTAATATGAACTGCTTCTTAGTGCGAGACAATTGGTTTGGCTTATTCTAGCATCACTCGAGCTATGTTGTCACTTCAGTGCGGTCGGCCTAGTTTTAATGGCACGGGTTAAGATTGACGGCACGGCCAGCGCGTCAATTTTTCCTCTGGGCTTTTGTGACCGCCTGCGGCTACTTCGTGATCCAACGTGTTGCTTACGCGATCGCTGTGCGAAAATATTGCGCTGAGACAGAGCGCTGCCTGTGTTCACAGAGAGGGCCCCACGCGGACGGGCGCTACCTATTTATGGACAAATAACGTGCTTTGACGTCGCAAAGACCAACAACCGTATGATGTACGCTTGACTATAGCCTCTTATATACACTAAGGGACATGTCACTATTAAGCGAGGGTTTTGATGGTACCCCGTCACGCTGCGGAGAGCATGTGTGAAGATGTAAGCACGTCTGTGGGGATGACGTTTCTAATCTTCCATATTTCTAATTTTCCTGCCACATTACTCGGTGGTATGTAAACAAAAGTTGATCTGACCCACAGGGAAATGTAAACGACTAGGAAAAAAAAAAAAAAAAGCACGGAGCCCAACACACTATGTTGCACTTCTTGAAGTGGTAATTGTTTAGCCTGCTGTTGTGCTTTACATTTGATAAGCCCACACACTGACTTGTTCAGCTCTTTAGAACAATTTAAAAACATGGCATGATAAAGACGACAAAAACACAGTGCACAGGACATGTGCTAAATTTCCAACTGAGAATGCTTCAGAACAGTAAATTGTTGGACTAGTTGGTTCGGCATATCTTGCAGAGGTGAGTGCATCAGGGGTATTGAAAGAACGGGGCAGGACAGGAAAGACGCTCACTTGCAACAGAGTTGATCTTGAAAACAACAACAAAACACCCACCACAAGCCCTCTTGCACATGCACTGACATTGGAATTTTTCACTCTAAACTGCAGATAACTGCCACCATAACCATAACTCCGCTGGCGTGAGTTGCAGCACTGTTGGCACGTGTAAGAATGCCTATAAGTATATATATAGGTGGAAAAAGAGGGGTGAACTTCCAACTGAGGTTTATTGAAAAAAAAAAAGCCACATATAAATCCAAAGATGTCAGCGCATTTGTTCATCTGCTTCGTGTACACAAAAAGTACGGAATGCTTTTAAACAAGCCTTAGTTGGAATTTGGTGCCTGTTGTATGCACTGCGTCTTTGTCCTTGGATTGGGAATAATTTGGGATAAGAGTTAATGGAGAATACCTTAGTAACTTGCGATTCGCTGATCATATTGCCTTGCTTAGTAACTCAGGGGACCAACTACAATGCATGCTCACTGACCTGGAGAGGCAGAGCAGAAGGATGGGTCTAAAAATTAATCTGCAGAAAACTACAGTAATGTTTAACAGTCTCGGAAGAGAACAGCAGTTTACGATAGGTAGCGAGGCACTGGAAGTGGTAAGGAAATACATCTACTTAGGACAGGTAGTGACTGCGGATCCGGGTCATGAGACTGAAATAATCAGAAGAATAAGAATGGGCTGGAGTGCCTTTGGCAGGCATTCTCAGATCATGAACAGCACGTTGCTATTATCCCTCAAGAGAAAAGTGTATAACAGCTGTGTCTTACCAGTACTCACATACGGGGCAGAAACCTGGAGGCTTACGAAAGGGGTTCTACTTAAATTGAGGACGACACAATGAGCTATGGAAAGAAGAATGATAGGTGTAATGTTAAGGGATAAGAGCAGATTGGGTGAGGGAACAAACACGAGTTAATGACATCTTAGTTGAAATCAAGAAAAAGAAATGGGCATGGGCAGGACATGCAATGAGGAGGGAACATAACCGATGGTCATTAAAGGTTACGGACTGGATTCCAAGGGAAGGGAAGAGTAGCAGGGGGCAGCAGAAAGTTAGGTGGGCGAATGAGATTAAGGAGCCAGCAGGGACAACATGGCCACAATTGGTACGTGACCGGGGTAGTTGGAGAAGTATGGGAGAGGCCTTTGCCCTGCAGTGGGCGTAACCAGACTGATGATGATGATGTCTTTGTTGCACTGTTTTCTTTTTGTTGTTCATTATGAAAACGCTCAAGAAAATATTTTTCTGAGCTATCTCGATTTTACTTTCAATGATACAAGAAAAAGAAACATGGTCATATCTGTCCCCATTTGCTACCCTTCTATCATGTTTTGACGATTAACTCCAGATTTATATTTGCTGAATTTGTTTTAGGTAGAGTGCTAGCAGGCAATGTAACGTTGTTTACATTGTTGTAGTGGATTTTTGTTTTCATGCCTCATAATCACATCACAGTTTTGACTCTTAGAACTCCAGAATTTATGTCTTTATGTTGTAAATTATTTATACGTGGTGTTGAGCTATGTTCCTTGGGTGTTAGCGTTTCTCATGCCATTGAAGAGAATAAAATTCTGTTTATTCTAGAGGTGAGCAAACATAGAATTTTTCTTATAATATGTATCAAATGTTGAATAGTCAAACGTTAATGCATATATCTACAGCAAGGCCATTTGTTTTGGTGTAGTAGATACATTGCCTGTACTGACTTGTGCAAAAAGGACACTTAACTATCAGGGCAAAGGATCACTGCTTGATTATTAAAAAAATTTGCAAATGGTCTCTCAACAACATTAAATTGTATCCTCATACACTTGTGAGAAACTCCTGCTATAGCACGACTTCTAATTAGATTCGAAGTGATGGTTGTTATCTTGCACCATTATAATGTCATATTAAGTGTCCTATTAGTATGCTCTCACATTGTGCATGAAGTATGCACAGCTCTTTGGGCAAACTGTTTGAATAAAGAAACATCTTTAACTCTGTGTCTGATGATGCTCTCCTGGTTGTACTATTCTGGCAGTTTGCTGATCTGGCAGTTTGCTGATCAACTTTGTTGGGATGTGTTGCTTAAGTTTATAAGTCAACATGGATGTGCTTGTAATTTGCTTGATGCATTCTGCATTCATGAAAATGCTAAGATGTTGCATGATTAGCACAACTGAAGGGCACATGAAACAAGCCTGTGTCCTTCCTTTGTAATGTTAGTAGCATCTCTTTCCATCCATGATTAACTTGTGGAGCAACCTTGAACGCTTTCTCCTAGCCCTTGGAAGATAACTGTTATGAATAATGGTAATCATACATCGACTCTATTTTCTTTTTACTGTCCTTACACCTCCTACCTAGTGCTCCTTGTAGTTGTAAAATGTAACAAGTTAATGAATGATGTTTTCACTAATGTGCAGCTTGCCCTCTTGTATGTTTTCACTTTAGGCTCCACCTGATCGAGTGACAGCTGAGCAACGACATGCGGCCGAGAGGACATTTCTTGACTTTCAGAACACTCGAGCTCCATTTGAGCTTTGCAAATGCATTTTGGGTGAGTCCTGCCCACTTTGTGCATAGGGCACTGAAAAAGTTTCTATTAATTCTCACTTACTGGGTCTTTGTTTGCTGCATACAGCAGAATTAATCAAGCCACATTTGCTTGCTGTTGCTCTTGCAAGTGCTGCTGTTGAAAATGGGCCAATCTTGTCATAGCGGAAAAAGACAAAAGGCTATTTTTGATGGGTTAGCTGGCTTAGGACACTTTAGTAACTTATCGCTGGAAAAAAATCACAAGATAATGTCCTTGTTATCTTTTTTTGTCTTTGCACTATTTGCACGTAAAGTTGTCTTAGTACCCTGTCGACTAGCCCAGCAAACATACCTTATTGGTAATATTGCTCTGTTCAGTTCTTTCAGATCCCTTGATAACTCTAGTTATTTCTAATAACCAACTGTTGGGTGCTGGCGGAAACTTGGGTGTGTGTTAGTGAAACAGTTTGGATAGTTACAAATTGTAAAAATGTTGGGGCAACATTGCAGTTTGTTTATTATTGGCAATGCTAAAGCATTCTGGTCTTCTGAGCATGATGAAGCAGCATACATTAAGAGTTTACAATAAAACCTACCACTTGTTACTTTCAGTGGACATCCGTAAGTACTTTGTCATGTTCGTAGTGGGATACTACTAACAATAACCTTTGCTATTCTTTAAATGCATTTTTCTCAAGGCAGATTGGTTATTAAAGTCCTTTATATTTATTGGGCATTTTGAAGATGACGACCATAAAGACACCACTAGCATGATTTGGGGTTAAATATTGTACTCTGTTGCTTTTCTATTTATCATGTAGTGTATATAAGATAAAGGTGCACAGCTTTCAGTGAGATGTTTTGCAGGACTATTTGCTGAATCTTGCTTTAGGTACTCTGTAACGTAACTAGTGATTAGTGTACACATTTCATTTTATTAGGTTGACACTCTTCGACTTGGGTAACATTGAGTTCTAGCCTGACGTATGCATATTACAGTTTACTGAATAGCAAAGATGTAGGGGGGGAGGGGGGTAGTGCATTTATGCCACTCAATAAGCTGATTAATGTCAGTGGTAGTTTTCGCGTTACTGCATGCTGCAGGTACGATGGCTATTTTTCTCTTATACCTAACGCTGCACTCTGCTTGTCATCAAATCAATTCATTAGGCTGATGTACAATATCCATAACTCTTTCAATTTCAAGTTATGAGTACTTATATTTTGGTAAACAGTCTTTGACCCACAGTTGTTGTGAATGTGCCTGAAACTGTCCCATGCTTATATTAACACATTGAAATGCTACTTTTCCTCATGTTATTGACTTTTGGAAATCTTTACCAGGCTATAAAGGCTCCCTTCTGTTACATGAATTTTTCACCATACTTGATGGCCATCTAGCTTCATACCTTTTTCTCAATTATTTGCATAATTTCTGATTTTGTTGATAGAAACATCTTTACAGTTTTTGGAAGTGTACGTTTGCAGCCTTGTGCTTTGCACTCACTCCTGCATTAGCCATTTCTGTGCTACAGTATGTTAAAATAAAAAAAGAATATTCTGTTGGTTTGTTTTTGGGGGGTTACTGGCTGATGTTTTCTGTCCATTTCTCTGCTCCAACAGAGACCAGTGCCGTGGGTTATGTGCAATTCCAAGCAGCATCCTTGCTCAAGCAAGGCCTCATCCGCGAATGGAAGTTCATGGAGGTGGGCCAGTGGTCGGCGCTGTCCCAACACCTGCTGCAGCTGCTCGCATGCAGGCCGAAGTGCGTGATTTCTTAACTATGTTGAATTTCATGGTCTTAACAGCATGGCAATGAAAAAGGCTAGTTGGCAGCCTTTACTTTGTTACTTCTGCCAAGTTCAGCCAACGTCACACTTAACTCGAACACTGAAGACAGGATATACAGCGTATCCCAGCTCATAAATGGAAAAAAAAAAGAAAATTAAAAACACTGTGCAAGGTACAATTGTAAGATGTATGCAGAGGTCTGACGACTGGGCACCATAGGTCTTATATTTGTACCTTGCACACTGCTTTTCTTTTTTTTCCAAATCTTTCTTCCATTGCACAGCTTGGCTAAAGTTAACTGGGACATCCTGTATAGAGGGTTAACTTTAACAAACATGGGCTGTAAGGGGCAGTCACCAAATGCTTTGGATGAAAGATGTGTTAAATAGTGCATTCAAGTTGCTCCAATCAGAAATCTCCAGCATCACCCACACAGTAAGCAAAAAGGCACTTAAGGCATGTTAGGGTTAAGTATGACGGTTACTGTACTCGAAAGAGGAAAGAAAAATGCGGATGTGCAAATAGAGTTTCTGTCCAGTACTTGAGCATGTTCCAGGCCATCTAAACAAGCAATATCTTATTTAGTACAGTTGACTTCATTTAATTAAACCTCAGAAGAAGAGCAACATAGGTTTCAATTATGTGATTGAAGAGATACTGTCGTCTGTGTTCAAGGGCCATCCTGTGAGGTGAAGTTTAGTGGCTTGTACTTAGCTAGACTACTGTCGTCTTCCATGTTGATGTTGTAGCATGATGTGAAACTATCCACCCTAGAACAATTTGCATGTTCAGCAGTGGCTGTAAGCTGATTACTGGCAATCCACACCATAGTTGATGACAGCCTAAAAATGCAGTGGCAGATACACTGCTGTCCAGTGCAGAGATAATTTGCATTGAAGTGTCGGCCAATTACGTTTGCTCACCTTTGCGATGTTGCAGTGGAGGCAAACTTTTTCATTATCAGCTTCCCTTGGGAACTGTGTCTTCGAGTAAGGTGGCACAGAGGGCAGCTGCAGTGACATCTAGTTGGGCGGAGCCTATACTGAATTCTAAAGTTGTCACCGAGTGTAGTTGGAACATTAATCTACATTGCAATGAGTTCTCAATAATGGATGTTATGCCACTGTCTCAAGGGGACATGTCGCACCTTTTTTTTTTTTTTTTTGCAAAGATTAGCTTTCATATTGAAATACCAGTACTTGACCTTCAATTCCTGTAATTCAAGTCTCTCATTTTCTAAAGCCATTTGGCCTGTTCTATGTTAGGTTATTGACATTTGTCTTTTTTTTTCTTCCTCTAAAGTATTTTCTGCCGTGTTTCTGTGCAGCATGGAGAACTATGTGCGTGAGGAACTGGCATTGGTACTGGCCCTCGGCTCCAAGCGAGCCAGTGTGGATGATGGTGCTATGGCCCTGAATGACATTCTACAGCAATCAACACAAATGGTGGCTTCTGGAGACCAACATCTGGTCAGCGCCCTTTTTCCTCTTGAATTTCCTGACTGCTTTTATGACAGTGGCACTTTACTGTAGAATCTCAGTGATACAATCTCACCTGATACGAACTTTTCAAAAGTCCCGGACCAAGCCTGTAAGCTTACAACTTAATGAATTTCGAATGTTTTGAACTGCTTTTCGTGCCGGGGTGGGTGATTCGAACAATTGAGCTGCCATGCAATCCCTGGTGAAACGGCAAGGAGGCCCCAGTGTGCCAAATACCTTTTAGCCTTTTGCGGCCACGCTGATGCGCCAGCGTTCGGGTTCCTGTTGCCAGGAAGACCAACAGAACTGTGCCATGACTCCCTCCCTGCACCGCCAATCAAAGAAAAAGAAAGAAAAGAAAAGCATTTTGCCTTGTGCTGTACCATGCAGCTAGTCGGCCGTTTTCAAGCACCTTGTAATGTTATCAAGAGCCTGCAATCACACGCGACCCAGTCCTGCCACATTAGCAGGATCGGCAGCATTGGCTTCCATGGGTGTCCTAATCTCTGTATTCCACACTTTTCATTGTCTTCGGTGCCCAATGACAGTTCAAAACAGTTCTGCCTTTGTGCCCGTCAGATCGCACAATACGAAGTAGCTTCGCCTCCGTAATGAATAGTAAATCGACTCTCGTATCTTGCTCAAATCATCCCCTTTAGCATCATCAGGCAGCAGCTAGGACGCTACAACAAAAGAAACTTGAGATATTCGGCAGATCTCGAAATGTTGGCTTCAGAACACGCGAAGTGCGCTGCTCGCTGCTGCCAAAATGCACACGAGACAAATGTGCCCGGGATTCAAATTCGTACCAGCCGATAGGAGTACGCCGTGTGGCTACAATAACTAATTGTCTTGCTAGTTTTCTCTTTCCGTGCTTTCGTTTGTTGCTGTTATTTCTGCATGGAGAAATGCAGTGCTGCAGATATTTGAATTTTGGATTTCTCTTGCTTATGGCGATACCAGGATGGCAGCACTACATCAAAGGAAACTCGCATTGGCGCGGTCACAGGTGCGAAGCACCTCCCGAAGCTTGATTTTCTTCCCGATTTCAAAGTCAACATGCCAAAAAAGTGCAGTCCTCTCAAATTCCGCTGCTTGTTTCCCAATATTTTGCTATGAGGTAAAGAAACGTCTCAGGATTGCGGAAAAATAAATAGAGGAAATTTTGAGCAAATCGACCATTTATTGCTGCACTCTCATTCATTTCCCAATGCTTTTACATTTTTGGGTAATATAAATTTCGTGCGACAGATACAAATTTTTTCGTCATCCCAAGAAATTCATATCATAAAGATTCTACTTTATATGGACACTTCAGCCTCACTTGTGACGTCAGCGTCATGTCCCAACTTGTGGCAGCAAAAGAAAAAGAACAAAAACAACAATGGCATTTGCGTCGGTTAGTGAGTGCTGTTAGTTGCTATGCTGTTCGGTGTTTCATTAAATGGAAATTCCAGAGTTGTCTGCTTTGTTGCTGGCAGTTTGTGTGCTTAGAGTGCGATCTGTAATGTGAAGGCCTGAGCTCTGACATTGTCTCTGCTTGCAGAGATGCAGGTTTTTCTGAGGAAAACGGAATGCAGATATTCATCCATATTTTCAAATGATGCCTTAGATCTCCTGTACAATATATTGCATATGGCCTTCAGTCCTTCTAAAAAGTAACTACAAGGCAATTACATAACATTTCCTCCGCAAATATAATACCTAACGCATGTGAAACTGTATGAAAGTTGTTTAACCCTATTCTTTCAGCCAGTATTTAAGAAAATTGACAGTAATTTGACATAGCCATTCTGTCGTCACAGATGACGAAACGCAATTGTGCAGAGCTTTATAAATAACACAAAATTATTTGAAAATTCAGGATGCAGAATCAACGCTTTAACCCACTACATGACATTGCATCTTCATTTCTGTGTTTATAAAAAGAAAAGCAATTTTTGCTCTATTAAACATGAGGAGATGGCTACTTTATCCATGTAATGGAGGCCCTGTTTCTGGCAACTAACAGTGAGATGTAAACAGTGGTTTTCTTTTTTTTTGCATTTGTAACATGCTATTTGGTAATACAAACCAACTTGAAAAGCGATTTTGTCCCATAGCTGTTTTCAGATCTCAGGGGGCCATCCTTCATAAAAAATTGTGTAGGCAGTCTAGAGAAAGTCTGTAGACTGGGAAGGGAAAAAAAGATATAGACAGCTCGGTGACGTTTTCCTGTAGACTTGGAATATACAAAAAGAAAAAGAAACTTTACTGACTTTTATCTCTAGACACTTGAGAGATTTTGTGTAGACCAAATTCAAAATCTAAGCTGTCTATAACAGTACTATAGAAAGTCTATAGACTGTTTATATCTATTTTTAAAGAGATGTAGCAACTTAACATTGATGTAGCGTTTTCTAGACATTGTCACCATGTGATTTATGAACTGTGCTCGTTTGTGTTTGCAATGCCGAAACCTTGTGTACTTGCTGATGTGGGCAGTACCCTAGAGCATCCCCCCAAAATTGCTAGAGTGATATCTGGTGCCAGTGGTCTATAAGAGATTCAAGTATGGTGACTCAGCCCTCCCCCAACCGTAAATTCTGGGGTTTTGCATGCCAATACCACGATCTGATAATGAGGTATGTCATAGTGGGGAACTCCAGATTATTTTGACCACCTGGGGTTCTCTGACGTGCACCCAATGCACGATACTAGGGTGATTTCGCATTTCACCCCGATCAAAATGCGGCTGATGTGGCCCCAATTTCATCCCCTACAAGGTGACTCAACCATCGTGGAAATCGTGGCTAGTATATATATTTGCCTAAACTTCCATTCTTCTGGCTTCAAACAGCTCTGTTACTTTCACATTCAACACATTCAACAAAATACTGCATAATAATTGCAACAATTTGCCGTTACAGTTGAACCCACTTATAACCATATTCAAGTGTGTGGGGGTGCTCTCTGCGTGTGGCTAGCGCTGAAGGCGAGCTCCTGATCTAGCCACACACAGTCATTATGTGGTACTCCCCAACCCATAGCTCGTGTAACCGCAGCTACGTCGGTTTCGAACGAATAAGGCAACCAGCGGCGTCAACTCTAACAACGTTTATTGCAACAAGCAATAAATGACCAGCAGAAGGAAGATCTCTCTGCAATAAGTAATAAATAAGCATTGCCTCATTGCTTAGGATAGTCAGGCAAATAAGGTCACTCACTGGTCGCAGCAGGTAATCCAGTCCGGCAGGTTAGAGGTCGGGCGCCAGAGAGAGAGGGTGTTTCCCCCAGAGGTGCTGTTTTATATCTTTTTATTTTTGGGAGAGGAAAGTCCTCCTCGCCCGTTGGGGGCAGGAAGGGTGCGCGCGTCGTGAGAGCGAGGGAGAACCTGGAGAGTGCGTAATGCGACTCTTCCGTGTCTACGCTGGCTCTCGGTGCGTCCACGATGTGCGACCGTGATGACGTGGGGGAAGATGGGCGCGTGTGCTCCCCACAAGTGCCATGAAAATTCCATTGTTATAGCCGGGTTGCATGAAAAAATCAAAATAGTGGTCAGCAGAGCTGTTGTGAGAAAATTATAATGGTGGGGAGGCCAGTGCTCCTCCCCACCACCTTCCTCCATCTGCTGCTGATTGTGTTCCCTCGTTTTACTGCTTCCTGGGCGCTCTGATCGCGTGTAACAAGTCGCATCTGTCGGCGTTAAAGAATGGCACTGCTACAACAACTGCAAAAAGGGGTCACTGATGGCAAGCAATATGCGAGCTCCCTCGAGACATCACTTTTGTGGCCCCTTTTAAAAAATGGGAGAAGGTTGCTGTGGCAACCTGTCAGCTTGAGAAATCTAGAAGAAATGCTGAGGCGAGATCGCCACAAGCATCTTGCCACATACTTCTCACTGGCTTGCATGAAAAAACCCTATGCCCATCAGCCTTGCATGCTTTACGCGAAGCTTGCTGACGTCCTCCTTCAAGGCATGCAGGTGCGCCACATAGCGCAATGGAAGGTTCCTCATGAAAACGAAGCACCAGAGGAACTGTGAATCATCTGCCAGGCCTCCTGGGAGGACAACGTTGAGGCAGCCTGCCCTACCACGCCACTGCTGCCATCATCGCTGTCGCAATCCGACGCAAGCACACTCGCGACGATCGCCTCATCAGTTAGAAGCACTCAGTTTCCAAATCTATAGCCGTGCACTTTCTTTTCACCGGCAACGTTGTGCAGTGCCAATGATCTGCAGGTGGATCAGCAATCTTCCATTTCGGCAGCGAGTAAAACGAGGCTGTGAAACCATGTGGCTAGGAACGATTTAAACACAACAAACAAAGATGAACGCAAGTGTAATTACGCTGTTTGCGGAACTGCACTGAATGAGGCAGCAGCAGGCAATCTGGGAGCAGCGCAATTGACGTGGTCCATTCGCATTTCGGAGAGTGGTGCAGCGCAGAGCTATGAACGCAGCCCATTTGTGTTCGGAGGGGTGGAAGATGGGAGAGAGGCGTGCGAAGAAGGCTGGAAAATGAGCGCACGGCGGCTGTTGGGGCAGTGGGTTATCGTGCAGTGGCTCGAATTCCTCGTTTTCTTTTTTCTTTTCAAGGATTTCACATTTCACTACCTTTCAGCACGGACACCCAACAGCTAGACTTCATCGTTATAACCAATAATGTGGCGTCGGGGCATTGTAGTAAGCAGGTTATTTCACTATCGAAAACATACAAAAGTTGACGGTGCAGCAGCTTCTCATTGTTATAACCGCTATATTGTTAAAACTGGTATCGTTATAAGTGGGTTCGACTATAGTATGCATGTGTGCATTAACTTATTGCCTTCGTGTATTTAAAAACCTAGGATTCTTCGACATTTCAAAAGATGAAGCCTAACAAATACTGCTAAAGGAAAGTCTGAATCCATATGCACAAAATTGATACAAATAGAAATATTACCATCATTTTCATGGTAGGTGAACGATCACAATGCCCGAGTTTTCTGTAGTAAACTTCAGTAGGAAACTCTGTGGTCAATACAAATAAAAATAGAGCATTATTTCTGTGTACTGTTAACACAGAAGCATACTAACATTTTTGTATTCATTTTCTCTTTCAGCAATCTATTGGCTGCTCCATATTAAGTGCTCTTTTGGTTGAATTCTCGAGTTCGACACGGGCTACAGATGTTGGCCTCACGTGGGAGGTTCATCTCAGAGCCAAGAAGTCATTTGAAGTGAGTATTAAGCTTGTTGTGTCTGGTTGTGTATACAGTCTATGCCTTTTACAACAAATTTGCATACAACATACTTTTGGACATAACAGACTATTCTATTGCTTAGTTTGGTCTGCCTATGTTATGCTTGCAAGAAGTTGCGCAAGCCAGCATCCGGAAAACAGCGGACAGCGAGGTGTCCTACATGCCAGTAATTGCACACACTCCATTCTTGTTTATTTACTTTTGAAATGTTTCATGGTTTTTGCAGTCACCTCTTCGTTCCAATAATCAAACACCAGACTGGTATATGCAGCAAGGTTCCACCATTTCACAACATACTGCGGCCCCTGTTTTGCATAGAGCTGACTTCAGATATAGTGGATCTTTCTTGTTGGATTATGACAGTACATTGTAATGACCGTTGACTGTATACTCGCCATTCCATGTCTCAACTGTTTTGTTCAGAGGGACTTTTGCCTGGAAGTCGAGCATGATCTGCGTTACTGTTGGCTAGCCTTTTATGTAAAGGGGCCTAGAATAGCTTTCTTGGTTGGCAAAGCATAATGTGTCAGCCATTTGTTTCATAATTATCCTGAAATTAAAGAGTTGAAATAATCTTGTGGGTATATTAGAGTGAATGAAAGCTCAAAGCTGATGGTTGAGAAATATGCATAAGGTGGGGTCTAATTTTAGCTTTTATAAACATCTGTGTGCATCAGGTTCTTTGCTCTTGCTGTCGCCATTTTCGATTTCACTGCTGTGCCCATGCTTGTCAGTGATTTCACAGAGCCAATGCAAAGCGTCCAGTTCTGACTCTCAGTACTATATTAAGCCGAGATGACTAAGGTTGTGCACGGCACCCAATAAACCATTAGCGTGTGTGGTTTTATGTTTTGCCATTGTACATGCATTTCAACTGTGCTGCTCTCTTGCCAGACAAATCTCCATTTAACACGACTTTTTTCTTGGCGTCATACCAATCTATTGCTGCGTTTGTTGCTGCTTTAATAGAAGGAAGGTAACATGTTTTATACCTCCGGACATAGGCCAACCACCTGCGGAAGGTGTTCCAGTTCTGCCAACAGGGCCTTCGAGAGGCAGCCAATCGCCTGGGAACTGGTCCAGTGCGACCTGAGGACCGTAACCTGCTACGCCGCCTGCTCCTGCTTTCAGAACAGCTGCTGTCCTGGAACTTTCAGTTCTCGATGCTGTGTATCCACTGATGGATTGGCTCTGACCATGCATTGCTTGTGACATCTTGGAAGGACAGCTATGTCTGCTTGCGGCTATCTTTTAATGGCTTCAATCGCAGCGCCTGCACAAGGGGGAGGAAGGTTACTTTGCATGTTCCAACTAGTGGCAACAAAGAAAAAAGTGCAAACATTGCACCGATTGTGTCACCCTCTGCTAAAGGAAAACAGTGGTACAGTCAAACCCACTTGTAACGATACTGGTTTTAACAAAATAGTGGCTATAAAAATGAAAAGCTGCTGCACCATCAACTTTTGTATGTCTTCTATGGGGAAATAACCCGTTTACTACAATGTCTCCACGCTGCATTATCGGTTATAATGAAGAAGTCTGGCTGCTGGGTGTCCGAGCTGAAAAGGAATGGAATGTGAAATGCTTGAAAAGGAAAATGCAAATGAAATGTGAGCCCCTGCACGATCGCCTGCCACCCCAACTGGTGCCGTGCGCTTCTCTCCATGAGAGATGCACGCCAGCCTCGCGCACATCCCTCCCGTCGCCCTTCCGCCCCTCCGAACACGAATGGGCTGCGCCCATAGCTCTGCGCCGCGCCCTCCTCCGAAATACGAATGGACCGTGCCAACGGCACTGACAACACTGCCGGCAATGCTCCCAGATTGCTTGCTTAGCCCTCACAGTTGCTTCTTTATTCTCTGGCCTTCATTCTGTGTAATTCTGTTAATGGATTAAGGTGCTTGTGCTTGTCTTTGTTGCATTGAAGTCGTTCCTGGCCACATTGTTTCTCAGCCTTGTTTAACTTGCCACTGAAACGGAAGATGGCTGGTTCACCCACTGATCATTGGCAATGTATGATGTTGCCGGTGAAAAGAAAGCGCACGGCTATAGATTTGGAAACTAAGTGCTTCTAACCGATGAGGCGATCGTCGCGAATGTGCTTGCATCGGATAGTGACAGTGACAGCCACGATGGCAGTGCTGACACAGTAGGGCAGGCTGCCTCAACATTGTTCCTTTGGGAGGTCCTGTAGATGATACAGTCCCTTATGAGCTTTATTTATGAGCTTTTTTATGTGGGACCTTCCGCTTTACTACGTAGAGCACCTGGATGTCTTGGAGAAAGATTTCGGCAAGCTTCGCGTAAAGCAAGCAAGGCTAACAGACATGCAGTTTTCTCGTGCAAGCCAGTGGGAAGGACGTGGCGATCTCACTCCAGCATTTTTTCTGAATTGCTCAAGCTGAGATGCGGCCATGGCAACCTTGCCACATTTTTTAAAAGGCCCCTTTGGAGCCACCGAGGCGATGCCTCCGTGGAGCTAGTATGTCACTTGCCGCCCGTGACCCTTCTTTGCAGTTGTTATAGCAGTGTCATTGTTGACAGCCGACAAGCCGACAGCCGCGGACTGTTAACAACACGCGATCGGAGTGCTCGGGAAGCAGAGTTAAACAGTTAAACGAGTTAACACAATCAGAAGCCGTATGGAGGAAGGTGGTGGGGAGAACTGACCTCCCCGCCATTATAGTTTTCTCGGAACAGCTACGCCATCCTCCATTTTGATTTTTTTTTCATTCATCCCGGTTATAACAATCATTGGTTACAACACTAGAATTTTCGTGGCACTTGAATATTGTTATAAGTGGGTTCGACTGTATAATTTGCTTGAATAGGGAAAGTAATTCCAAACAATGCTACCACAATGCTACCACATGGAAAGTTGAGTGCCTTGCTCTCAATCCATGCTGCTTACAAGTGTTCTTTCTTGTAAGTTACTACAAAATTTGAGCTATTTTAATAAAACAGCAGTTATTCTATGACAGCACAATATCCATGATTCACACTTTCCTGTCTGCGCCTAATTTCATCAATAGCCTGCTATTGATGGTTGCAAGCTCGTATGCGCTCTCGAACAGCTAGCACCATTTTTAGTCAGTTTCGGTGTTCTTTTTCCGCCACATGCATATTTTTAGGGTGCCTCTGTATGAAGCAACCATAAAGCTTTTATATAACCTTTCTTTTTCTTCTGCAATATCTTTGTGTAGATATTACTTTTCAAATTATTTTTAATAAGCATGGTGCTTTGTATTAGTACTGTCAAAAAGATAATTTTTTCTTCAATTTGATACTATAACCTTTGGTATCAAGCATGCTCAGTGATAAGAAAGAAAGCTTTTACTATACTAACCAAAAGCTGTTGCTTTTCTTGCGGAGAGGAAAGTGTTAATTACTTTTTGTATTTTTCAATGACTGGCCAGGGGCAGATCAACTATTCATGCTACGGGCCGAATTTTATTTCCACGAAGTTTGCGCCATATTTCCAGAAGAACATGTAAATGTGAAAGGTGTAACAAGAGTTGATCAGCATTCATGACTGAAGTGGTTCGGTGATTATATTTCGTCAGAACCTCTGCATAAGGCTGTAAAGTACAGTAGGAGTGGCTACAGGACTCATTAAAGATGAGTATTGCATATTCCTTGTGTGTGAAAAGCAATGCTAATGTATTTTGTTGCTAGGGCAAGTGTCACAGTGGAGCCCTTCTTTTGCACCTTTATAAGCTCACTAACGTCATCCTGGTTTAAAAGGAACAAATATCCCAGTTGTCCCGAGAGTGGAGGTGGCCTTATTATACCACTACAACGTAGAATAATCAGTTTTTCTTGCTCCATTTTTCTGTGAAGCCAAAAGAAAGAGACGAACTAGTGTCAGCAGTATCCACTGCTGCTTGTTTTCCTTCGAGATAATCTATGCCTCTTCAAAATTCTCTTACGTCATTTCATTTTTCAAGAATTCTCGCAAGATGTTAGCAGTATACGTATGGCGCAACGAGCGCGACAAACAAAAGGCTGAACTAGAAGTGGCCTAAATACAGCACAAAAGACCCACCCAGTTTAGAACCTCCCAAGTTGCTTTTTTAGAAACCTTCCAGTGTGTTGAGGGAAACAGAAAGGGACTGACGTGGAGGATATATTGCACCAGTTGATTGATTATGCTCATGAGAAAGCCATCTTTTTCTTTCCCTTGACTCAATGACATTCAGTACCTCGCAAGCTTGTGGGTCTTTTTGAGGCACAGCAGACTCCAACACTGCGGCCTGGCCTTGAATGGAAAGGGGCGTTTGATGAAACTCCACAGCTGCTACTACAGGTGGGTTGTGTCTGTGCATGGAAGAATTTACTTGCTATATTTGAATTAAAATAGCCTGGCTGTGTTCAGTACATGAGGGTGTGCTGGTAAATATTTTAGCTGTCATTCTTGTCTCAAATTAGAAAAACAACACTCCTCTGGTATACACTTTGGCATCTTTGTTGTGCATTGTGTTTTTTTTTTTTTTTTTTGTCCAGCGCTTGGAGGAAAGGGTGCCAGACCATCAGCCAGGCAAACTTCTTTAGCTTTTCATAAAGATTGCACATCTGTCTGGTATGCACCACAGCGCAATATTGTGTGTAAATAGTACAGAATGGGCTGTGCTGTCAGGGCTGACAAAGTGCAAGCTTAGAAAGGCGAATGCAGCCTTTACACAGGAATACATAATACAGTAGAACCTCATTCATATGTTCTGAAAAAAAAAAAAAAAAAAAAAAAAATCGCGCGAGAAACATACTGTTAGGGAAAACGTATGATCTGAACTAAAAAAATTCAACAGACACAACTTTTGTTGACATCTACGTAATGCGAAGCGTCTCGGCTTGAGACGCCGACGTGCATAGAGCTGGTGGTGCTCCAGCGGCCAGAGACACGTTTTGTTGTTTTTCTATCACGTGTTGTTTTAAAAGGGTGACGGGAAATCGAATGAAATTGAGCTGGTGGGCAACGCTGGATGCCACCGTAGTGAAACATGATGCCCACATCACGCCGCCCGCAGCAGGGAACAGGGGCACATTTGGATTATCGCCTACTAAAAGCGTGCAGTGGCCAATGGCACGCTACCAATGGCACTGCGCACCATGTGCAGTAAAACAGATAGGTGAAGATGCTTATTGCAATAGGTTTGGTGGCGATGGCTGTAAATGCGGCGTGCGACGACCCGGGCAGAGATTTGCTGGTACCGGAATAAGAAACTGCATGCTGTCATTTTCATGTGAGACAGGCAGCTATATACTGTGGCCGGAAAACGTATATGATCGCAGTCTGCTGCAGGGAACGGCTACATGTTTTGGTTATCGCCTACTAAAACCGTGCGCTACGCTTCCGACTGCACCACGTGCTGTGAAACAGATAGGTGAAGATGCTTGTCGCAATAAGATTGGCGGTGATAGCTGTGAATGTCATGATTTGCTAGTACCGAATTGAGAAACTGAGTCTGCGCCAGCGTTTTCATGTGAGACGGGTGGGTGAGGTAAAACTGCCGCGGCATTAGATATGTACTGTTCACGATCGTGGGCTCCTCATGCATTTTATTGCTTACGAGGAATCTATTGTCCGGAGGATGTATCATGCGATCGCAGTTTGGTGACATGCCGAACCTTGGTACTGAAAAGTTGTGTTTTCCGGGAACGTATGAACTGGCAAAAGTTAGCGTAACTCTATTAAGTCATGTTTATGTGTTCTCGATTGCGGATGTTGGCTCTAGGAAAACGTACACAATGGGAACGTATCAACGAGGTTCTACTGTATGTTGGCACATGTGATGAATTCTGTATTATTACACTGAATCGAGAATGCAAAAAATGCTCTGCAATATGCTGCGCAACAGTAAGCAATAGCAAGGTTTTATTTAATTACCCTTTTATTTTTATCAGAACAATAGCAGTTGATCTGCGAGTAGACTTCAGCTGGTGCGGTTCTCTTTTATAGGTGAAGTCAGGGCAAGCGCCGGCTTCACCTCTCTTGAGGGTTTTGTTTTGTAGAGAAGCGTGGAGGTGGGGGTGCACTGTGGTTTTGGGGATGGACCTTGTGCTGAATTCTTAGGTTGTCACCGAGTGTGTTTAGTTGAGACCTGCTTGAAGTTGTTTACCAGTACAACCCTGACCGCTTATGCATACTTTCGTTAAGCAAATATCACTGTTCCACTTGTGAAATATAGTTTTGGTAAGTGTTAGCTGCTGCTGCAGTGATAGGTCCTGTAAGTGTGTGTTTCAGTCACTCCTTCAGTCAAGTCAGATACATTGCACCTGGGGAGCTGGCACATGTTCTCATGCAATCAATCAAATACAATCAGTGGCAGCTCTGCAGTGCCTTGAAGCAGGGTGGTTAGCTGGGAATTGTGACCCTTCAATGAATCAATAAATCAACTGCAGCTGTATGGTGCCTTGAGCCAGGATGGGGAGCTGGCACACGTGGCCCTGCAGTGCCTTCTGCAGTTGGCCACTCTGAGCCACAGTGGGGAGCGAGAGCACCGGAACACCCACCTCAAGCGCTTCCTCCAAGGCGGACTGCTCGACCTGATGGCCGTGAGGCCCCCTCGCGCTGGCATCACTCAGCTGCTGGCACGCCTTGCACTCTTCCACCCACCTGCCCTGCTGCCCTCGCAGGTGCACCTCCCATACCTTGAGCGCCTCTGTGACCTGGCCAGCTGTGTGCTCCAGACACCGGTCAGTCTCCTCCCACTCCTTGGGTAGTTAATTTGACCTGAGAGAATTTGTTGTTGCAGCGCTCAGTGTAGGCCACAATGTAAGAAAAATGTGTTAGGTGCCCACAGTCGCTGGCCCCCAATGGGAAAGGGCAAGGACCGATCGTGTTTGTAGATGACCTTGAACGAGCAGTGGTTTGCGAGACAATAATACAGATGGCTCTATAGTATGGGAGGAGCCCAAAAGGCTTGAGCAGGCTTGAATTGTGCTCATCTCATTGCGGTCAGTGGCCAAATGCTCTGTTCTGATGACACGAATGTACTTGATGCCTTGCCTTGATTCCTTGCCTTTATAAAATGTTGTACCTTTGGTTGCAACAGCTTGTTCTTATTGATATCCTTTGATTTACCCAGTGTATGTGTGCTATGTCAAGAGCGAGTTAGCTACGCTTCATACTGGGCAAGAAGCGTTTTGTGCCGCAGTAGTTGTGTCGAACTTCTGTAGAGCAGGCATCCATTTTCAAGGCTGCACGTGAACCTGACCATCTGGAAAAGTGGGGCTTCACAAATCCAAATGCAGATAGGCTTCTGCTACCTACTGACCTTGTGTGCGCAATGCATTTCCCACCTGGATTTACTTATGCAGCGTATCAAGGAAAGTTCTGCATTGTGCGATGAATAGGTGTCTGCTTCTGTGACATTCCGTATCCAAGGGCGAGTTTTCACTATCACCGTCACTGTGATGTTCCATATAAAATGCAAGTGCCATAAGAATGGGTGGCTTGCTCACTATAGGCTGTAGGTGCATTGCCAAGCATGTGAGGGTGAGCTGAGAAGTATAAAATTTCAGTGTAGTGAAATTTCATTATAATGAACTAAGGTGTTGATTTTACCGACTTATTTATATTGAGGTTTAACTGTATTGTCTTCAATTTGAATGAAAATTTATGTTTCCACAGTTCTAGTACTACATATAATCTGTTGAGACATCTACGTTTATCTTGTTATTGCCGTGCCTCCAGCAATTCCTCCAGTGACACTTGGGAAACTGCACACTGGCATTTCAACAGTGTTTAGAGAGACACTAAAGGGAAAAGTAAGTTAAGCTGTATTTATATATTGTGCCTCTACAATTATATACTGGGAATGCTACCCTTAACACTAAATAAAACTTTGTAAGCCAGAAAACATACAAAAGCAAAGACTGGTGACGACATCATATTGAAGTTCCCGCACCAGTTCATGAATGATGTCATGAATTTTGACGCTGTCAAAATCCACGAGCTGTGTTTATCCCAGCCGCGGCAGCCGTAATTTGGATGGGGGCGAAATGCAATAACACCCTTGTACTGTTCATTGGGTGCATGTTAAAGAACCCGAGGTAGTCAAAGTTGACCCAGAGTCTTCCACTACGGCGGGCCTCATAATCGTGGTTTTGGCGCGTAAAACCCTAGAATTTTTTAAAAATAGTTTTTTCAGTCTCAACTGATTTATGTTTTTTTAGTGTTTCCTTAATGGTTCTAAAATTCATTAGCAGCTTAGAAGCAATAGTTCTGGCATATCCTGAAATGTCTGAACAAACATTGATTTGGCGTTCCTGTAAATGCAAACATGTGCAGGTTGGAGAAGATGCCGAGCAGCAGCAGGAAGCACTCGACCACATTCTAGATGCATGGGTTCCTTTGTTTCAAGAGCCGGCAGTGTTTCCTGCTGAACCCTTGAAGGTGGCAACCATGCGAGTCTTCGAGCTGTACCTGCGTAGTAGACTGGCGGCTCCCGATGGGACTCGGCCCCCGGTTCGTGATGTTTCTTAAACACATTCAAGTGGTAATTTTTAATGTGAACCATTGTTTGCCTCCTGCCAGGCACTTTGCAGTAGGTGTAGTAGATAGGCTCCTGCCTCACCTCTTTTTGACGTCTTATTACGTGCCAGATTACACAGCAGCTCGATGCTCTACTCATTAGGCCACAGATGCATGCATACTTATCTAATTTCAATGCCAAGCAGCACATTGAGGTGATTCGTGCGTACATCACATATGCGAGAGCACGTGTGTGAGTGCCACGGACACAGGAATTGAATGCATGAATAATTGTCAACCTTATCACTGATCTAATGCGTGTCATGTCGTATACAGTCACCGACCAATAATTGGGACTGAATGGATACTGCCACAATGTATGAATTATTGGGCATCCAAAATACCGGATTCGCCCAAAAATTAGTGAACCTTTTTTCCACAAGTGGCCAAAAAACGCGTGTTGTATGCTTGGATCGTCACTTTTACTCCCAATTTTCCGTGACTAGTGCAAGACACATCGGCGCCTACGAGCGACGGCATTCTTCGCACAGTGCCAGCACACTATTTTTCGTTTGACTAGCAAAACACACATCAGTGTCTACACATGACTGGCACAGTGGCACGCACGCTATCTTATCACAGTGCAGAAACATTGCCGCCCATTGACACGTCCACACACGATATTGCAAAAATGAAAGAATCATGAAATCTCGACAGCAGCGTAGCCATAAGTTTATATCGAGGGGGGGGGGGGCAATTGGGGAAACGAGGGAGAAATGGGGGGTCCTCTGCCAACAACTACCATTCCTCCCACTCCTTCACCTCTTTCTCTCTCTCTCTCTATGCTTGTGCGTGCACATGTGTGTTTGTGTGTGTGTGGAGGTTGTACACCACGCTAAGACTAACTCCTAGCACTCCCTGGACAAGAATGCTTGAACGATGAGGATGCACTCTTTTGCATTGCCGAAACAACACTTTGCTTAACTTCTGACAAAATCTTTTCACTGCTAAGGTGTGCAGCCACTTCGCATCAAATTATGCTATCATCCTTATGCTATCTTTAAAATTATGGTATTAAAAAGAGAACTAAAATTTCGTTTACGAATCAATGCATTTATATATTGTATGTCAATTACCTTGCTGGTACATGACTTGGAAAAACAAACAGCGCTAAAAACGGGCTAAACAAAAACAAGATAGCACAATATCGTGTGTATTCTTGTTTACAGGCCAGACTTGTAGCCCAGGTAACAGTGGAGATAACTGTTGTTTTCCACTCAGATCTTCTAGTGAGTGGTATGGCCATGACTACGTACAGAAGAGGGTGGACACTGTTGATCAAGTCGCCTGTCACTCAATCACGTTTTCGGCGTTGTGGGCATGCCATATTATTCTAGATTTAAAAATACAGCAGCAAAGCTTTAGGCTAGAACTTCTATGTTATATTATGATGCAAGCTTCACTCACTTTCTGGGACCTGCTGTCTGACTTGTTCGAGGAGATGCTTAGGAGTAACTTGCCATCATGGTATTGTAGTCATCACGTGGCGCTTATTGTTATTTGATCACACTCGGGAATTGATGAGGCAGACAGTCCAAAGCAGGGTCGCTTCCTGTTTAGAAGCCTTTGTGAAAATTGCAGCATCCATAGTTCGCAGTAAAATAAGGACCAGTAGCTCTGAAAGATATGAAAGTGTCATGTCTCCTGACACCCATCTATTCTGAAAATTGCAGAGACGTTTAGTAGCAAGCAGCATATGTTACGACAAGATAGGTGAGCCTCAGCTAGGTAACTGGCCATGGTCGTCTGGTGTTGAGTGATCGGACAGTGACAAGACGCTGTCCCTATGTCCACAATTACCTGCATTCCACCAACTTCGTTCTTGACTCCTTTTATGCATGTCTCCCCTTCCTCCTCGTATCCATCATGTCATTCCCCTTCTTTAAATTCTTTTCCATTAGTCACTGCCACACTCTTCAACATTCATTGGGTTGTTGAATAGCAAGGTGGCTCCTAACATTCCCATATTAAAGCGAAGCTTTCTTTGCCTCTTCCTTCGACTTTCCCAGTGCTGCTGCTGTTGCAGTTGTCTCACACACCGCGTCGAGGGGTGGTTCAGAGCGTTTGTATACATGACAGAAGCACCGCAGAGAGGAAAGGCGACGCGAGAAACAATGCCCTCTGGAGCTCCTTGGGCTTCGCCACATTAGTGCCTTGACAGCTTTAATTATCCGTGACCCCTCACAAAAGCATTGCAGAAACTGCAGTACTTTTACATTTCTACAAATGTGCAAGTCCAGAAGGAAGGTAGTTATAAATGGGAGAGGGGTAGAGAATGGCGAAAAGGTGACGTGAGAAGGTAAACAAACACTACTATGATAGACACGACAGCAGCTGTGGGCAAACTGGATAAACTTAAGTTCAAAGTACGGTACGGTACGTTTCTGCTATTTCTGGAAAATGTGCAAATATGTCAAGTGGACAACTTACGCAGCGCGTGCAGAAGCAGAGCTGCATTAACTAAAGCGTACTGTAGGGTCTAGAACACTACGGAAGCGGTTGCACACCAAATCAACACTGTTGTGCCCGCCGCGGTTGCTTTGCGGCTATGGCATTGCTTGAAGTCATGGGCTTGATCCAAACCGCGACAGCTGCATTTCGACGAGGGCAAAACAAAAAACGTTTGTGCACTTACATTTAGGGACACGTTAAAGAACACCATGGTGTCAAAATTAATCCGGAGTCCGCCACTATGGCATGCCTCATTATCTGATTGTGGTTTTGGCAAGTACAGCCCCATAATTCAGTTAAGTTTACTACTTCTGCGATGATGTGATGTGACATGTGAGGGAATGAAGAAGTGTGGTGCACAGCAAAGTCTAGGGCACACACCTATCTTTGTGTGTTCTCTTCTGTGTACTACGGAAACCAACAGCAGTGATGCACGCAAAGTAACATTTAACATCAGCTCACCACTCTCATGTTGGACTAAGCATTGAAGAGATTTAGCATTCGCCATCAACATTACCACTAATCATCGTTAAAGCAAAGAGCACAGGAAGATTCGCTTACACCAATTCCCACAGTGCGTGAGATCCGCATATTTTTTGTTTTTTGTTTCTGGCCTCCAAATGGACTTTGTGGCAATTCACCTACCTGCTCTCCCACCTGTTTGTTGTGGTGGTTTCTTAGCTTCCCTAGCCCAGCACCCCCATCCATTATATATTTTGCTGTGCGTAAATCAGCATTCTGTAGGTCTTTCTTGTCCCATGTTTTGCCCTATTTTGCCCTATTTTCATTCTTCACTGTGTACAAACTAGCCTAACAGCAAGCTCTTCTCAAGCTTATTAATGTAATCAAAGTCAGAGACAAGGGAAAGAAAAAGAATTTAAAAAGGGGGAGGGGTGTTGCTTATTATGCGTTACCTCGACAAGCAAGTCGCAATTTTTGCGGAATGCTTTTTTTCTGCACAATGGGGTTGACAATTTGGTCAAGTACCATAAATGAAAAGCTCTTCGACGTCACAAAGGCAGGGCGAGGAGTAACAATGCCTCCAAGTTTTACGCACGTGCTCGTCCCATATTTATCTGGCTATGGAATTTTTAGCGCTCATCTCCCCTTAGCAGTTATGGTAAACACAATCTGGAATGAGGTAGAGGCGCGCCATGAGTGGGGCCGCAATGTTCTGTGCATGCGAGAGGGGATCGCCCCCATAACGACCCCCTCCCCCCTTCGGACTGCCACTAGCCCTTGCCTTGCTTCCACATTCAAGCTTTCCCTCCCATCCATGTTGCTCTTACAGAGCCCACCTTCTGAAACTTTCTCTTCCGCGGAAAATGGGGCAAGGGGGGTTTTGTCAGGGCCCCCCCCCCCCTAAAAGAAAGAGGGGAGGATTTGGCCCCCCAACCTACCCCAACAGGCTGCGCCAATGAATCTCAATATAACTAACTTCAGGGGACTGCAGCAAATTGTTTATTATTCTTAGAGGTAGTTGTAGTGAAAGCCCCAAAATTAACCATTTGGTGCATCAACCCATCAGTCCATCAGTAGTGACCATATGAGCTATCCATGAAAATGGCGCGCTGTTGGCGCTCAGCCCATGCTGTTGCTGTTTTCCATAAATTCTGCTACTATGCACCTCCCAAGCACTGTATAGTAAGTGGGGCGTGCGCAAAAGAGACACTGTCGCTGAGAAAACCACAGAAAGCAGAAGCTCAATGTCGACTCCAAGGCGCTATGCATCATTCTGTTTGTTTTTCACATTCCTTGCCATGAACATCACAATGTCTCGCTCGAGGTGGGCACTTGAACTACTCTAAAGTGCAAAGTGCAAGTGCATGTAAATGACACCGTCCAGAAAGTGGACCGTGCGACATTCCCGTGAGCACGGAGGTTACATTTCTCAGCGTTCGAAGCTAGTATGGCTGCAGAAGGAAGTATGAAATAAGAGACGTGTGCAGAAAGAAAGGCAAAAGAAGGAACACACGTGCTTCCATTGCCAGGCGACACTTGGTCTTGGCAGAGCATGCACTCACAAAACCTGTTGCGTCGTCGCCTCTGTGATAGCAAAAAAAGCCCCCTCCCGGCGTTTTTCTCAGTAGGCTAGCGCCTTTTTGTGTGCTAGCCTACTGTTCCGGCTGCCGTGAAGCATAGACTGAGATCTAAGAATAGCCACATTTTGGAATAATTATTTGTAGTATTGAGGCATTGTTAACACGACACAGGAACTGAATAACGATAGTCATTTTGAAAAGTTTGGTTTTCTGAAAAGTTTGTTGATGCAGTGTTCATAGTAACTAGGTCTCACTGTATCTTTGAAAGTGACCATCCAAATATATGGCCCAAGTTTGTTGACATTTTGCCTGCTCATATATGCTGGCCCTTGGCCTATTTTGTGGCCACAATTTTCTAGCAATGCCTTTTATGCTTGCTGTTCCTTTTCATACTTATTGTGCTTCGTCAGTAGTCAGAGCAGTGCTCCGAATGCATTATCGATGGGATTAACTGGCCATGAACAGAGGATAAGACGGCATAGAAACAAGTGAAAGGCATCACTAAAAAATCGCATTTTGAACATTGTCATGCTGTCTCTACAGAGAGATGAAAGTACAGTGAATGCATGCTCCAAATTCTGATCACTGACTACAAGGTTGACTAGGCTTAGATAGTTTTGGTTTCAAGGACGTGCTGGCGACATGGCTGGTGACATGGCTGGTGATGCGTCGGTGATGCATCAAAATGAAAAGCTATTTCTGCTTGCCTTGATGGCCAAAATAGCGCACAGTCTTGCAGTCAGAGTCTAAGCTACTGCACGAGCTGCTGCAAGTTGTCACACATTTCAGTTGTCCTTATACGTTAAGTCTACGGGGCTAGGGATTGTGCTGAGGGGCTGCCGAAATTATCATGCATGTCCGAATTATTGGTGTCCCAGTCATCACTCATCCTGCTACAGTCATTGACTGTAGCAGGAAGTTGTTTATAAATGCATGTGCATGCCAGTTTTACCTTTTATACTACTTTTGGGATTGGCTGAGGTTGTAACGAAACAGGTGGTACAGGTTGTAATGTTTCTTTATTGAAGTACAACAAATAGTTGGTCATGCCATCATTGTCATACCATCCCTGCCGCCTTACTGCTGTCATAAAGCATCCAATTTCTCACCTTACTTGAATATGTTGGCTCATCTGGTGACGCTTTGCAGAATCCCGAATGATACTGAATAACCAAGTAGAGTCACATTCAATATGAGCTGCAACCCGGTGCCCATGGTTGAAGGTGCCCCGAGGCTGCGAGGCTGAGACTAGCATATGAAAAATTGTAGAACTGGACACCATTCCAATTACTTCCTATTACGTACTGGTGTTTATTAAACCAATTTGTTGCCGTCGCCATGCAGTCTTGGAGCCCCTTTGACCATGAACTACTTGTTGCAGCTCATATTAAATGTGATTATACCTCCAAAATGCATTTCAGTAGTGCTTTAATGCTGTTTGTGTGCAGTAGCTTTATTTGGGCAAAGCACTCTGTATTGAATTTTCACTACATGTGACTGCTGATGACACAGACTCCCCAGGCTTGGGACATGGGAACAGTGTGGTTCAAAATTTCAGTCATGACATCATGGCTCTCTTCATGGTGGTTTCATGTGAGGTCCCTGCATTCAGCCATCAATAGCCATTCTTTCTTGTATCAGTATGTTAGAGAGAATTGATTGCCTGATATGCAGTGCTAACTTTTCATTGGCCACTAGGCACAAATTAAAGATGGCTGCATGAGAACCTACACATCTTACCTGCAGCACTCTTTGTAGAATTTGTTCCTGAACCTGCTTAGTGCCAGTAGATATATTTGTCTGCTTTCTGCATATATAGCCCTAAAGGTGTAAAAGTGGTGACTAAGATTTCAGCAATTCTGCATAATGATCACAAAGGACTAGTTGCAGCTAAAATCTCTAGTACTAAGTGCTAGTTGTTAAGGTAAGGCTCCATTGCTGAAGCTTGCGCAACTACCTCTCAAGTTCCATATTAAAGGTGTAAAGTGAGCTGCAATTCTAGGATCAGACGAATTGCAGATTGCAGAAATCTAAATACCTAATTGTAGATTTCGAATCGAATATCGATTCGAATAAAGAAGAATAAAAAAAAAGCCAAATATCAAATCAAATATCAGAACATTTATCATAAAGTTAGATGCTTACAAATTTTGTGCAAGAAAACATGGTGCTGCACATGCTTGGGAGTCTATTAGCATTCCATAACAAGAATGTTGCAAGCTATCAGTAACTTTAGTACCTGTAGTAATTAAGATGTACAGTATGGTCTGCTTTTAATAAAGAGAACACCAAATTATTATGACCAAACTGGTTAAAGCTCAGTTTTATATGAAGGTCTAGAAGATATTTGTTTTTCATCAATAGAATGTCTGTTGAATAAAATCAAGTGCTTTTTGGTCTCCAAAGCTGAAGAAGTAGTAATCTTATGTTCTACTGAATATCTTATATTGAGTTTTTCAGTTTAATAGTGGACCTCTGTTTTATGGCAATCTTTTAATGTATAGAACACATTCCTTTCCAGTTTTCCTCCATTGTACACAAGGGTTTTCCTAGCCTTATGGGCAGGTTGGTTTCGTGGGTAATTGTCCACTCGTGAATGTCGATCTGCACGACAGATGAAGGTGCAGATCCGCTCATCACGTGACTCGATCACCACTTTGCACCTAGCCATTGCTGGCACTGTGCAGGCAGACCTGCTGACAGTAAAGAGCAGGGGCATTTTCATTGTTAGATTCAGCATCATTTGCCACCTGTCAAAGGTTGTAAAATTGGGAGGACTATGCCAAATACATGCTTACAGGACAGGACCAATACATTGGTCCTGCCAATCGACGAGGCTTGTACTGACTGAGACCACCCACGCGTAGTGAAAAGTCTGCATGCATTAACTACTGACCACTCCGTTTCACTGAATAGATGAAAAATCAAATATTACGTATTTGATTTGCAAATCAAATTATTCGAACATTCATTATTCAATTTGATTTGTTGATATTTGAGTGTTCACACAGTCTTAGTTATTGGGTTAAGAAACTACACTCAATGTTGAGCAGTGTCTGCATCATTCTCTTACCCTTATACATATCGCAAGCATATATATATACATTGCTGTGTCTCACTCTTGTGCAGCTGAGTTCGCTTTTATAAGTTCTGGATGAGCTTTACCAAAATAGTGTATCTATTCAAGGCATTAATCTAGGCACTGCATCTTTGTTTATCGCAGCCAAGTGTTATATCGCAAGTATATATACATTGCCATGTCTCAGTCTTGTGCAGCTGAGTTTTCTTTTGTAATGTTCTGGATGAGCTTTACCAGAATAGTGTATGTATTCAAGGCATTAATGTAGTCACTGCCCTTTTGTTTATCACAGCTGAAACAACAGTAGAAAACTTTTCAGCTGTAGTGCAGTTTTCATGTACATTTACTCAATGTGCAGATCAACGATGACGAGGAAGTGGCTGAGGAAGATGAGGATGATCGGGTTCGTTTTCGTGACCAGCTCTCTGTGGTGGGAATGTTAGGTCGCCACGTTCTGCCTCATAGCTTGCCCCTGCTCTGCCGGTAAGCATTGAGGACTTGAATAGAAAAGACCTTTCTGATTCTCTTCATCTAGTTTGCTCACATTTGTTTAGCTGGAGTTTCCTTCAAAACTTACTAGGAGCTCTGGGGCTGTGATCATGGATTTGTGTAATCTTCATGCTTGTGGCTTCAGATGCTTTTTGGTGGTGTTATTAATGACGCTTTATCTTATTAAATTTCCAATTAGTCATATGGTACATTTTGCTGGTCTCTACAGCACTCCTACTCGGATTGCAATGATGTAGAGCCCACTGTTCATCAGAGCCAGAGATAGCGTGATCAAGCCAAAGATGCAGCTGCTCGCCAGACCAATTGGAGGCCGGGATAGGAAACACATCAGCATGTCTTCTGTTGTAAACAGAGAAGGTGTGCAGGTACTGAGGCATGCTGCTGCATCTGATGTCATGCCAACAACAGAACATGCAGGAGCATGTTACTGGAATTCTGCCAGATCTTGGTCATCCTCCCAGGTTGAAAGTGAGAGCTCCTCTGAGCACGCTGAGCTGGAGTGTGGCACTCTGGAAAAACCAGCCGAATGTGTTCAGAGCTCTCGAATTTGACCAGTCGAATGTACCAATAGTTTTCGGAACACAGCAATGCTATGAATCTCTGTGCACATGCGTAATCATTTCAGACTGTTGCACTTATAATGAAATATTTTGTTGAAGTTGATCAATTTGCAGAGTTGCAAAGCTCTTTGCAGCCAGAAGGATAAAGTCTAGTCAAATCTGTGTACAGTCAACGTCCAGTTTTTGTACTCTCTAGGGGCTGTGAAAATGTCAGAAAAATTGGGCAGTCTGAAAAAATAAATGCATGCCTTCTACTGCTCCCAGGGCTCAAATTGGGACAGGCAGGCATGTCTGATATAGCTCTGAAATTCTGCCACCTTTTCTACTGTTATGCTTCACTGCAATACGTTGCGTATGCTTGACTGCGTAATACTGCTGCAATGTGGCGAAGCTGACTTTTGGGAACTTGCATTATGCAATGCTTGACCCTTGTTATGCTTTCCCAGTTTCAAAGCCATTGGCGAGGATGACAAAGGCAAAGCCGTCTCCATAGCTGACAGAAGGAATTCTTTAAATGAAAAACATTGCATCGAGCAGCAGATAGCTTGGTAGTGAACGTCGGAGGCCTAGCCTTGCTGGCGTGGGTACGGCTGCCAGCTGAATGGTGTGCAAAAGCAGTTGTTCGATGCTGCAAGATAATCAAAATGCTGGCAATGATGGCTTTGATTATTGGCATTTAGAACTTGCGGTCACACCAAAGGGTTCAGAAAATTGTATGGAAAAGAGTTTCAGTGTCCAAAATTTCGGACGTCATTATACATTTGCTCTATGGCGCTATGGCAGTGCCACAATGGCGTCCAAACTGAAAAATTGGGCATCCGAAAAATAGTTAATTGACTGTACTTTGCATTGCTTCCATGCTAACTGAAACACCATACTTGCAGCTCCCGTAAACACTAGTGCCAGATTTCCCTCTAGTGCTTTTTGTTGGAAACTGCTTTTAGCAGCATGCACTGTTTCTCACTGCTTCGGTTACTACAGTTACCCTGTGACATGCTTCTGGGGTAAGGATTTTAGAACAGTATATATACAGTGGCACTTCATTGAAACATCTCTGTTTTTTACGTTTTTCTGGCTCTTACACATTGAAATGCCAGTACCATTTCATGAGTAGTACGTTCCCATTTGTTAAATTAGCCTTCCCAGTTGTTATGCTCAGATACTGCAGCTTTGTAGCACTGATTTTTGTCTGCTGGCAGCACCTGCGTTTACTAGTGCATGTTGCCACTGTTAGGAGAGAGTGGTGGCTTAAAGGGACGACCGAGAGCTCCATGTGAGGTGAGGCATGGCACAGTTCTCAGAGACTGCACGCACGGTTGACTGTAGTTGCCAAAGAAAGGGCCAGGTAGCACAAGTGCGGTGGCGAGAGTAAGTCCCTTGAATAAAACTAAATGTAGCAACATTCCTCCTCGCCTGGCCTCTCCTTCTCATGGGTTCCTCATCACTTGCCCTCACAGTTTGGTCATTCGGTCTGGGGCGCGCCAGCTTCACTCATAGAGTTACACGGGGTGAGGCATTAAAAATTCTTGTTGGGTGTTCGCACATGGACTTTTACCATGTTTAAGGCTTGTTTATTGTTTGCTGTTCTAGGAACGATGATGGAACACTATGAAACTGGCAGAAGCAGATGATTTTTGTGCTTTTTTGGCACAGTAATTATGCACTTGTTTTGTCGCTTCGGATTGGCTGCCTGCTTCCAGTTAGAAGCCTAGTTTCATGGACAAATTTCTCTTAATGTTGTGCTAGCACAAGATTCGGAGCTTTTTGTCTTGCCAATAATGTATATGTAATGTGCATGATGTTCATATACCTGCCAGAGCTTTATTTGAGCATTATGTTGTCCACGACTAGTGTACCTTCAGGCAGAAACACTGTCATGGCTTGCACAGATCAAGTTGCTTCATGAGTTATTTCTATTACATTGAGCAGGTTCTTTATTTGGCTTTGTAAAGACACTTGCCCGCTGTGAAGGGGCTGCAATGAAGTCAAGGTTTTGCCAGTACATGCGAAAGGTGATGTTTTTGCGTGTGTGCAGCACAATGTAGCCACTGATTCAACTCAGGTGTGTTTGCACTGCTCAAAGTGCGTAGGTGTATACAATCAACGTCCGATTTTTCGGACTCCCTAGAGGTTGCGAAAATGTCCGAAAAAATTGGGCAGTCCAAAAAGACGAATGCATGCCTTTTACTGCCTCCAAGGGCTCAAATCGCCACTGGCACGTCCGAAATATCTCTGAAGGCCTGCCAGTACACTTATTAGGTGTGTTGGTGCTCGTACTGGGACAGGAGATGGTGGGTGCACGCATGCATAATTTAGGAATATAGTATGTTTTAGTACTAATATAGTATGAATATAGTACAGATATATACGTTTTGGAAAAAAAAAACGCAAGAAAGACGTACTAGCTGGGAAAACGTATTATCCAAAGTAACTAAAAAAATTTGACAGACTGGGCTATTGTTGACATCTACATAATGTGAAGTGTCACGCGGATCGTTGTGGCATGAGACGCCGACACGCGTCGAGCTGGTGGTGTTCCGCTGTCCGAGACACGTTTTGTTGTTTTCCTATTGCATGGTGTTTAAGAGGGCGGCAGGAAACCGAAGCGAAATCGAGTTGGTGGGCGACACAAAATGCCACCGAAGCAAAACGTGATGCTCACATCACATTGCCTGTAGCAAGGAACGGCGGGGCGTTTGGATTATCGCTTCCTAAAAGGGTGCAGTACGCTACCAATGGTACTACGCACCATGCGCTGTAAAACAGATAGGTGAAGATGCTTTTTGCAATAGGTCTGGCAGTGATAGCTGTGAATGCGGCATGTGACGACCCAGGCAGAGATTTGCTGGTTCAAGCTAATAACTAACCCAGCTTTCCACATTAACTACATTGGACCAATTTGTGTGCAGTGTCATCTGTATGCTTTTTTCTCTGTTGGCTCCACCAGCAGACGCTCAGAAAGTGCACTGTGTGTTCTTCCGACAGGGTTGTGGAGGATCGCACTCAGCGCCTGCAGGAGTTACTGCAGGGTCAACCTCAAGCTGACAGTCCCATGACTGCTGCCCACAAGGAACTGCTGGAGGACCTCCACTGGATAGTACTCATTACTGGTAAGGTGCAACTTGGTTTCAACGATCTTCCTGTCTGTCTTTTCTGTGTGCGCATATGTGTGTTTAAGAATGCATGTTTGCTTGCTGTTAAGGGGACCATGACATAGTTGTCCAATTATTCTCAGTTTATCGTCATAGCTGAGAGTAGAGGGGCCAGTATGGTTACACACCCAATAAAACTGAGCTCTCGGCACACATTTTACCCGAAATTTCGATTTAAGTTCACTGCCTCTAAGCCCCTCCAACCGACAGTGATTACCACTCTTGGCATGGCTTGTGGTATGGCAAGGAGTGCGGGGCCAACGCTGTGTTGTCTGCCCTGAAACATTGTGAGACCATGTGCGTGCTGTGCCAACAGAGTGCATGTACACCACTCTGCGTGACATGTGACGTATATCCTCGAGGATATACGTCACACGTCGTACACGTCACGTGATCCTTGAGGTCTGGTATGGGAGAACGCAGGGAAGGAATTTCGCTTGCTTAGGCTAGATGAGGCAAGTAGAGAGAGCATCTTGCTTGGCAGTGGAGCCTGCCCACTGAATTCATGGGCTTGTGGCACTGAAATATTTCTATCTCGGCTATTAATGAGCCGATCTGAAGAAATTTTGTGGCAGAACGCTCCGTAGAGGACATGCAACACCTTCCAGTGTATAACCAAAATTTGCTACTGTAGCAAGTATGTGACGCCCCCTCGGGCATAATCTTGGTTTGCCCGCCCAGCTCGTTGGCCTGCTAAAGCTCGGCAGGCAAGATTGGTCACCGCACCACAATAAACACCGACGACCACTGCTGCTCGCCGGTCAGTCAACGTTCAGCACCACCACGCTGCGGAGCGTCTGTCTATCGGAGGGGGCTTCGAGCCCTCCCTTGTTCACGAGCCCGGGTGGATTGCGACACTGGCGACTAGGATGGGATCCTCGTGACACTAGCGAAGAAGCTGGCGACGAGTATCTACGGAGCGGCGAAATACCGCCCCCTGTTGCTGTCGCCATGCCGCTGTACGGAAGGCTCGAGCCGTTCGAGGGAGATGGGTCCGCCTGGCAAAGTTACGAGGAGCAAGTCCACGTGTTATTCCGGGCAAATGACACACCCGAGGCCAAACAGCGGGACATTTTCCTGGCCAGCTGCAGGACCCGCGTCTTCAGCCTCTTGCTCGACCTTCTCAAGCCAGCCACGCCGCACGTTAAGACGCTGGGTGAGCTGCTTGCCATACTGCGCTCGCATTTTAACCCAGCACCGTCCACGCTAATGGAGCGTTTCCGCTTCAACAACCGGAGCCGCCGGGAAGGAGAGACCCTCGGGCAATTCGTTGCTGCGCTACGAGGGTTAGCGAGTGCCTGCGCCTTCGAGGACCAACTGGACTCGCTGCTTCGGGACCGTTTCGTCTGCGGAATCAAAAACCCCGCCATGCAGACGCGACTCCTGGAGCTTCCCGACCTGTCGCTGGACGACGCCGTGAAGGCAGCGCTGGCAATGGAAGCTGCCGCCAAGGACGCCGGCGAGATTTCCCGTGCGACTGGCTCACCGTCGGCCGAAGCGGCGGTCAACAAGTTCGCAACAAAGGGCAGTACCTGCGGTCGCGGTGGTGGTGCCCACTCCCCTTCACAGTGCCAGTTCTCTCAAGCACAATGCTTTACGTGCGGGAAAACTGGGCACCTGGCACGTGTATGCCGAAGGGGGAGGACGAACAGCAAGCAGCAGCCTGATTCAAGCCCAGGTACAACGCAAGCCCACGGCCAGGGTAGCCGTCGCAAGGATACACGGCGGAGGCATGCGGCGGCAAGCTCAAACTCTTCCTCGGCCAGGCTCCACGTCGTGGCCGAGGACCCGCCGATTTTCGACATGTGGCACACAGGCTTTGTACCGTCGTCTGTGCCGCCATACATGCTGACCGTCGAAATCTGCGGGCACCCTATTTCCATGGAGCTGGACACAGGGGCCAGCGTGTCTGTGATGGCCGGGAAGCTCTTCAAGCGTACCTTCCCCGGCGTGTCCGTCGAGGCTTCGGGCATGATGCTGCGCAGCTCCTCCGGGCAACTCTCCCAGGTCCAGGGTCAGGCACAGGTCAGCGTTCGTTTTGGCGACAGGGAGGCAACCCTTCCCCTTTATTTAACGAAGGGGTCGTCGCCGACGCTGCTGGGCCGAAACTGGATTCGTGCACTGGGCATTTGTCTGCCAGAGTACCCGGAAGCCAGCCTGCATGTGGTGCAGAGCTGCCAAATCTGCCAGGAACATCAGCGAGCCTCGCGTAATGTGGAAAGCACCCCCTGGCCGTTCCCACAGAGACCCTGGTCCCGCCTACATGTGGATTTTGGGGGCTCTGGCGGTGGTGGCGGAGCAGCCTCCCTGCGCTTGGAGGACCTGCAGAGCCAGCTCGAGGAACAGCGGGAGCTGGCATCAGCACGGCTGCTGGAGCTGGAGCAGCTTCAGCTTGACCACAAGGAGGCCCTGAATACAGTGGAGCAGCTGCGGATAGAGCTACGGTCGCTGCCCGAGAGCCTGGTGGTGAGCACGGCCGAGTACAAGTGCCTGCAGAGCCAGTTCTCCGTGCTGTACAATGAGAGCATGCAACTCAAGACTCAGCTGGACGAGTGTCGCTCCTTGCTGTCGACAGCCAAAAACTCGCACCTTCGCCACATTGAGCAGATGGAAAGCGAGGAGCTGGTTGCCCAGAAAAAGCTTCGCTCGGAGGTCATCCGCCTCGAGGACAACATCGCACAGATTCGTCGAGAGTACGAGAATCTACGCATTGAGTTTGAGGCGTCGTCGGTGTCCAGCGAGCAGGCTCAGCCAATCAACCGGGAGATGCGGCACATTATAACGAGCCTGCAGAGCCACAACAGGCAGCTCAAGAGCGAGGTCTCCCGCAGCAAGCGCAAGCTGTGCGAGGCTCAATCAGAGACGCAGAAGCTGAAGCAGAAGCTGGTTGCTGACCAAGGGTGCCGTCCCGGGCCTTTGCCAGAGCCGGGAGCTCCAGTTTTCGCCAGGAACTTCCGTCCTGGCCCACCCTGGTCTGCTGGACAGGTGGTGTCTCCTGCCAGCACCTCATCGCTGCTCGTGCGCATGCCAGACGGGGCCATGTGGCACAGACACGCCGACCATGTCAGGCCTCGCCTCGGGACCTGGCCAGCACCCTCGACTGCCACTGAGGTCCAGCCCGCAGGAGGAATAGTGGCAGCACCAGTCGCTCCCAGCAGAGCACCACCTACCTCGGAGGCGGCAACCGTAGCCAGTGGTGCAGCACCCGTGGAACCGGTGTCAAGCCCGGCACCACTCACGAGGCCGTCCACTACAGACCCTCCGGATAGAGCGAGGCTGGCTCAGGCAGCACCCAGCGTTGCCACACCCGACCCATCGACACCGATGCCCAGGCGGAGTACTCGACGACGGAGGCCACCAGACCGTTACTCGCCTGGATAGCAGGCACCGTCGACCCAGCTAGGGTGGAGGCAGAGCCTCATAGTGTGAACATGGACGTCTGTTTTTCATTTAACAAACAAACTGGGGGTAAGGGGGTGTAGCAAGTATGTGACGCCCTCTCGGGCATAATCTTGGTTCGCCCGCCAAGCTCGGTGGCCTGCTAAAGCTCGGCAGGCAACATTGGTCACCGCACCACAATAAACGCTGACGAGCACGGCTGCTCGCCGGTCAGTCATTGTTCAGCACCACCACGCTGCGGAGCGTCCGTCTATCGGAGGGTGCCTCGAGCCCTCCCTTGTTCATGAGCCCGGGTGGATCGCGACAGCTACGGGGCCTGGTGATGGGCCCTTTAAGATGAATGGGAAGCAGTTCATAGGACAGTTACTTGCACGCGGTCGTCCTGCACCAAAAAGGAGCAAGCAAGTTCCTTTGTGACAAAGTTATTCATACTGTCGAGTGGCGCTAGCGTAGAGGCGCTCACGCCATCTTGTAGCTGCATAACTACAACACCGGCTCTCGCTGTTATGTGTGTGTCATGCGGGGAAGCCAAACAGGGAACGGGAGAGTTAAGCGTCCCCACAACCTCGGCTTGTCAAAATTTATCCTGGCCCTCCACTGTGCTGTCTCTCATATGCCGTCTTTCTTTGGGGCATAAAATTCGGTGCAAGTTCTCGCTCCTTAGGCTGGTACAGTTGGATGCCCTTATAATGAAGTGCTTGGGGCCTCTGAAATCATTTGTAATCTAGGCCACCTTGTTGTAAAGGTTGTGTACTGCACAGCTCACAGTAGAACCGGGACAGAATTATTCCTTCTTTATAAAGGCCATTTCGTTGTAGAGGCACTCGACTGTATATGTTAAAATGGTTGCAACACTGCACATGTGACTTTGCACAATGCCTAATGGATATTCAGTTGTAACTGTTAATACTGATGTGTTATTCTGCAGGCCACCTCTTGACCACAGTGTGTGAAGGTGAGACCCCTCTAATCCCCAAAGAAGTGACACAGTTCAGCCTGAACTCTGGTGCTGACACGGCAGCCACGCTTTCCCTGCTGTCACGACTGGGCCAAGCTGATGCTGTGTCTTCTGTTCAGGGCAATGTGGACCCAGTGGTTAGGTATGGATCTTTGGCAACTGTCATCCCTCTTGTGATGGTGTGGGTTTTTGGGCATGTCAGGCGGTCGGGTGTAGGAGTGCTGCGACCTCGTTGGACAAAAGGGGTCTTGCAGCATTCTTTGTCCTCTGCAAGTTACTGTACTTGGCAGATACTTCCCTGAACAGCACCTTACTTTTGTAAATTTACTAACACACTATAGCTCCACAAATATTGAGTAACTGTGATAAGCTTAACAAAATTATGGTTTCATACTTTGTTCTCCTGAGTCATGAAGGGCTGGACATTTCATACTGTAATTCTTTTCCTTTAGTGATATATTAATATTATCGTTTGTAATCATATCTATTTTTACGTAATGTTTTGTATGTTCGCAGTTCATGTGCTGTTTTTCGCCATATATGAGCCTGCATGCCAAGAATTGTAATGCGGTGATTGATGTACTAATAAATAAACACTTTGAATTCACCTGACACAATGGTCCAGTGGCTTTGCCATTCTCTTAAACAGCAAAATTTTGCTAGTTTCATTCGCAATTGTAGCGACCACATTCCAGCATGAGCAGATTGCAAAATGCTTGCGTACTCATGTTTAGGTTTGTGTCGAATCGCCCCAGGTGGTAAGAGTGATCCTTTTCTTTCTTGACTGCCAGTTTTTTCTGCCCACTGTGTGCCAGAGGTTTTTCCAAGGTGAATAAAATTCTATTTCTATCCAAGTAACATGCTGGAAGATTTTAAACTAAAATGTTATTTACTGGCGACATGTTGCGTAACATATTACAGATTTTCTTGATTGTGATATATTCAAACATATAATTATGCTAATTAATGAATAGTGAAAAAAATTTTCGCGGGCAATTTTTTATCGCAGTTCTCCAAACCAAGTTTAAAAGGTTCTTAAGTTTTGGCATCATAAAAAGCTGCATGGACTTTTTGTCACCAGGTTGAAAGTTGAGAGACATGCCATCCGAGCAGCACCGACTCATGAGCTTTCTCACTCCACCTGTCGCATACAAGTAAAATCTGCCATGGAATTTCAGTTTAACCAACCTCTGTATAGACATTTTAAGCCGTGTAAAGGCTTAAAATTTGCAAAGGTAAGGTACTGTTCAAGGAAGCATCTGCCAAGTAGAGTAACTTGCAGAGGACAAAGAAATACCGAAGAGTGCTGTGTGCTTGGCTTTTTCTGCTTCTAACACAAAAGGCTTTGAATTTTTGTGAAAGGCTATCTGTGAGGTGTAGCTTTTCATGTACAAGACATTCAGCAACTTTACTGCAAGACCCCTTTTGTCCAACGAGGTCACAGCACTTCTACACCCGTCCACCTGACATGCCCGAAAACCCACACCACGTTGTCATAAATTATCTGGGGAAAGACAGGGAATGAGTGGAAATTGTTGCACGGCTTATCATGGGCAAGGCAAGGTGTGTGCACAGATGGTGGAATAAGATTACTTGGGGCATGGCACTTAGAGGGAACTGGAGCCCTGCACCTTATGAACTTGCATAGTTTAGGTGTTGGTTTGAGACGTCAGTCAGTCCATTCATTAAATCAATCAATCAATCAATCAATCAATCAATCTGCTTGTCAATGCAGACTGATCGTTGCAGTTCTGCAGCTGTGCCACGTGGAGAGGGCTGCACTGCAGGCGGGCCTCGGTTCCCAGCTCAGCCCTGAAGTGGCCATAACATTGGTGTGGTTTCTGCATCGTTGGGGGCTGACTTACCTGCTGCCAAATGAGACATACTACACACAGGTAGGCAGAGAGGTAGTGGTGTGCCGGTGTGGTGGGCAGGTACTCTCAGACCCAACTTAAGTCGCCCCTCCCCTTTTCTCTTTGGTCGCTGCACCCTTCCCTTCCTAGGAAAGCGGCATCATGCGGATTATCTTTAAGGGCTCATTGGGAGGCCTTGTGCAGCAAGTGGGGAGAGAGCCAGCAGCCCCTGCTCGTCAGGTACTACACACAAGCCAACTTAAATGATCAACCTAAGGCTGCTGCCACCTGCACTGTGTCTGTCCGGCGTCTGCGACAGCCAGTGTTGGTAACTTAATGAGAAAGTCGCTAAACTTGGCTAGCTTTTAATCACCTTAACGGCAGCTTTGCCTTTTTGGGGTGTAAACGGCTCTTAGCTATAGTACTTTATCTTTAGTGATGTAAATGTCGTGTTTGTCTGAGAATCAAATTAAGGCTAAAGAATAGCCAGTAAATGGCCTTGGTAAAATTCCTCAAGCAGCTTCAGCTGAGTTCACCGCCTCACCCCTATTTTATCATGCACCTCCATTTGTCACTACTTCTGAAGACATATAATGAAGAGCTTATTAGTACGCCACCTAGATGCATCAAAGCTGCTTTTCTAGGCAAAGCATAGTCTTGAGATGTGGCATTGTTGTAGAAGATTGAGCATTGTTGTTCCTTTCCACATTCTGACCATTGACTCGGCACTGCAAGGCGTAATTTAAAGCTATTGTTTAAAAATTAATAAGAAAGACTTCAAGGAACAGTTAAAACGTGAAAAATATTAATTTCTGATCATCACCTTGTGACCTTCCATTAAAAATGGAGTGTTTAATCCAGGACATGGCGACTTTTTCCAAAACAAAAGTTACTGACACTGGTGACAACAGCTACTCACTTTCTTGTTGCATCCAATTGTTAACCTCCTCATTCTTTGTTCTGAAATCTCTCTGCACGAGCGCTGAAGCTACAGGGTTAAATTTCCTGCATTACAAAGCACACTTGATGAGTTCATCTTCTTAGGGTACTTCACATACATTGCGGGGGCTATGTATCTACTATGTTAGTATCTATGTATGTGTGTTTGTATCTAACTATTTTTTTGCCTACCTGGGTCACTGGTTAGTCTGTGGGCTGCTGTGCTGAGGGAACAGGGTTTGAAACCAACCACCGGACCAACTTGGGTCACTGACTATGTGGCAGTGTGTACAAGCTTGCGGCATTCAACAAACATTTATCACGCCGGCATGGGTCACTGCAGATGCGGGACTAGGTAGTTACCACTGTTCAAAAAAACTTTTTGACTCCAACTTTGAGCACTAGGTATGTGGCCACGCGGTCTATGCTGGTCCTCAACGAACCCCTTTGATGCCAATTTGGGTTTCTGGGTATGTGCCAGTAGGTGTGTGCGGCTCTTCAATGAACGTCTTTGATGCCAACTTGGGTAACTACATACAGGGTCTGTTCTGAAAGTAGCAGGACTCATTTAAAAAAAAAAAGTTATTCATGATAATAGTACAAACGATTAGAATTTTTCAAAGTAGCACCCTTCCGCATCTATACACTGCTGCCAATGAGTTTTTCAGTTTTCGTACGCCTCCAGGAACGCCTGGACTGGAATGCTGTTGAGCTCCCTCGTCATTGCCTGTTGAACCGCCTCTACCAATCCGTGATGCTTTCCCATGAGAGTCGATTTTATTCTCGGGAATAGAAAAAAGTCTGGCAGGGCCAAGTCGGAGCTGTGGGGGGCTGAGGCAACGTTGCCACCTTGTGCTGGGTAAGATACGTGGAACGCTGTGTGGCTCGGCGCATTGTCATGGTGTAGCCGCCAATTGTTGGTGATGGCTGGGCGGACATGAACAATGCGTTTTCGCAGTCTTTTGAGGACTTCCACGTAAAAAACTGCATTGACTGTTTTTCCGGGTGGTACGAACTCTTTGTGGATGACTCCATGTCGACCAAAAAAGCAAATGAGCATGGACTTTTGCTTAGATTTGCTCATTCATGCTTTCTTGGGGCGTGGGGAAGAAGGGGTGTGCCATTCTGAGCTCTGCCGCTTGCTCTCCGGGTCGTAGTCAAACACCGATGTCTCGTCACCAATCACTACATTGTCCAAAAAGTCGGGGTCCTCATTCACATGATGAAGATCCTGGCTGATTGCTTTCCAGTTGGCCTTTTGCTCCTCTGACAACACTCGTGGCATGAAATTCACGCACACTTTCCTCATGTCTAAGTTTTCTGTCACAATCTCAAAAACCTGGGTTTGAGGAATACTCAAGTCATCAGCAATTATTCTGATACTCATCCTATGATCACTGTTCAGTAAATTTTTCACTCGCGACACATTTTCTTTGGTCTTGCTGGTCGAAGGTCGTCCGGAGTGGTTGTCGTCTTCCACCCTTTCCCTACCTTTTTGGAACAGCTTGTTCCACTTAAAAACACCTGATCTACCCATGGCAGCATCACTGTAGGCCTCCTTAATCATGTCGTGAGTCTCTTTGCCCGTTTTACCAAGCTTTACACAAAATTTGATCGCGTATCGCTGATCCAGTAAACGCTCCATGATTCTCCGTGACGAGGCGTTTCGACAGGGGTTCACAGTACAAGCGACCTGCTCTCTTGAGTGGTTGAGAGCCGACTGCGAATTTTTCCCAGCGTTGCCAATATTCCCCTTCACTGATCCTATGCGCCAAGACCGCCTCTCGTCTGCCCATTCGCCCAGGAAAAAACCAGTCCTACTAATGTCAGAACAGACCCTGTATGTGTCACTGTTAATGTGCTGCTCTACAATGATGGAAAGGATCCCTTAAATCTCTCCAATGCTGAGCACAACTGAAACCGTGTTGCAAGGGTTCCTCAAGGACAGCAACCTGGCACATTAGCAGGCTGCGCGACAAATACTGTGGGTATGTACTGCATTTAAATGAACATCATTTTACGCCAACACTTCAGCCAGCTGTTCGATGAATGCACTGAGCATGTGGCGCTCTTTAATGAACCTCTCGCCAACTTAGGTCACTGAGTATATGCATTCTAAAAGGGGTACAGTGCAACATGGAAAGGACCAGTTCTCAGAACAGAGACTGTACCAGTTCTCTGTTCCTTCTTCTGGCCGGCTCGGCGTGTTTCTTCTTTTCCATGTTGGGCTGTACCAGTTTTAGAATGCAATACCAACTTGCCCAATTCTCAGCCCTATTGAGTATATGCCACTGAGTGTGCGGCAAGCAAGCGGCCAGTTGTCAGCGTTCACAGACATCAGCATGCCATTCTTCTCATCTCGGAGGCCACGCACGGACTTCTCGGTGGTGCCACTAGATGGTTCAGCGAGTCCAAAAAGAAGCACAAAAGAGAAGCCCGGTTTCCACATGATACGTTTCTCTGCGTTCGCACATACCGGTGCACCATGCATTTCGTAGGCCATGCGGAGGCTGTGCAGCGCCAGTGCTAGATGGCACGGAGTGTTCTTAGGGAAGCGCAAAAGAAGAATCCTGCTGCAGCACACGCCTCATACTTGTTTCAACGATGGCGATACATTGTGTCGCTATATTAATTCAAAGTTAATGCGTTACCGTCGGCAGTCATTGTGAGATGGGTACTGCTGAATTTTTTTTAGCTGCCCGTCACTAACTACCTTCAAATTTTTCTCGTATAGCGGTGCATTGGTTGCTGCAGTGATGATGTAGATGAAATGTTGTTCAAAACAGATGGGCAGAACCATCTTACGAAATAAATTTATATTTTCTAGCAACGAAAGTGTCTTGTAATATCTGGTATCACGTGAAATTGCCACCAGATACTGTAACTACACTGAAATTATGTTACTTTGACAGTTCACATTGATAGTCTAGCAAGGCCTGTGTGGCTTTCAGTTAGAACTGCGGGCTCATCTCGTTGGTTCAGCCAAATAATTTGGCAGTCTTCAGTGGGTTCTTACATCCGTTGCCTCTACAGATATTCCCTCCCTCCCTCTTGGTTTTGTCCCGGGTGTGTGTCAATTACATCCCATCACTCGGCTTATCCTGATCTTCCTCGAAACCAATTCCCTGCTGCATGCATTTATTGAAGCAGTAGAAGCTGTTTTGGTGGTTTCATTGGAGCAACAGGCATCAATGCACTTACTGTAGTTCATCCCCCCGCTGCGATGACAGGTTCCTCGAATATGAGTTATTCAACTGAGGCAGAGCCTAAGTCCAGGAAAGACAAAGCCATTTTTTCCCCAAAACAAATTTAATATTGATTACGAGAAAAAAGAAAACAAGAGAACAACATGGAGCACACAAAGAGGTACAGAATCGCAAAACTACAGTTGGCTGCGTTAGTCCATGCAATGAGTTCAATTCACTCACGGTCCAAAACAAGAAGAAAAGAAAAGCTGAGACATTGCAAGTCTTATTTACTCGAGTAGCAATGCATTGACAGTGGTAGCGGTGGGGCAGGCAGTGACAAACGAGAGATGTGGATGCACAGTAGAGCCAACCCTGGACGTCCGAGTCCAAGGCCAAGGCTGTTGGAGTCCAAGGACATCCAAGTGCGACCACTACTACTGAGTGGCGCCTGTACTGGTTCCTTGGCTCACGTTTCTGCCCGGGTGTTTCTCACCAGCGTCACCCCAGGCCTCTGGTCACCTCCAGGCAACCTCCGCTCTCCGCACAGTGGCTCAGGATCAGGACGAGCATCAGGATCAGCACCAACAGCAACAGCTACAGCCGGAACAGCCGAGCCCACGCTCGGCAAATCTCTTCAGGAACAGCCGAGGTTGTCTTGGTTTTGTGAAGGCTCTGGGGTTTAGGTCTGGACTCCGACGACATCAACCTCGCCACCAGTGATCTTCAAGCCCCGTTCCCGAGTGATCTTTTTTCCCCGCATTCCAGTCTGTCCTCCTTCTCTCTCCTGGTTCCTAGTACCGCTGGTTTCGTTCCGCCCCCTGATTGGGTGATGTTCTTTCTCCCTCGTCCAACAGCTCGTGCCACCACCCGCCAACATGTTCTTCTTTGTCGACCACTCGAGGGTATTTGGAGCTGCTGCTGTTCCGCAGTGTTTTGTCACTGCATTTTTCAACAGTCTTCAGCAGTCGCCACATTTTCAACCACGACGCTTTCCTCTCACTCATTACACTCACCAACCAAAAAGAGCAGAATTATTCATTTGTACGTTCTACTTATTTACTTTCAATAAGAACACATAACCGGGCACATAATCCAAGAACATAATCCGAGCACATTTGCTGACCCTCGAAAGACAAAATATCTTCATTCATAGCATTAACATCACATTGTTTCACTGAAATCACGTGAATTTCTTCCATAAAAGGCACCTATCCCATCCCTGAACACCATAAGTGCACCGCCATTCTTTTGGCGCTTCACACCTCAAATCATGCGAAAATCCCTGCAGCGTGAAAATCTAAGCATGCAAGAAAGAAAAAGGCTGCTGCCTTCTTCTGGAGTCATTGTGAAGTGCACTTGTTATTTCAAAATGTTTCCGAAAGCCAGCTCCACCAACCCTGTTGACTGGTGAACACAAGCAGCACGTGTGCACCAGGCACTTCCCGACATCTGAGCGGAACAAATATTTTCGCGCATTGGGAGAGCCTTGACACATGACTGTAAAGGGTTACTGTATTTACTTGTATAATGAACGCGCTCATGTAATGAACGAAGCCCCACTTTTCCAATCAAAAAGTGTTTTTTTTTTTCTTTTTCTCACATAATGATCGCACCCTGAACTTGCTGCCATGACACACAGTATGATTCGGCGTCTGATATGGTGTCCGGCGGGTGTGATTGTGTCCGACGCCATGTCGGACGCCGAATTGTACCGTGTCTCCTACATTTATTGCGAGAGCAAGTATATGGACACTCCAGGCGCTTTTTTGCCGTTGTCGTCGCTGTGCTCCGCATGCTGTAGGTTGAGTGAAAGCGTGCGAGACGAAAAAATCCCGGGTGAGGGCGGCATTTTACTCTGGCAGCAACTCCGCATTGCACGGCTGCGGCACGCCCTATCTTGAAAGCGATCTGCATCAGGGGGCCGAGTCGATGGTGGCTCATACCTACATGCGTGCTGCGTTCTTGCCGCTCAGTTTGCTTTGAAGCGAATACTTCGTGTAGCTGTCTAGACATTTGCTATCGCAATCGATGGTTCTCATTTCGGGCGAAACAGACTATTTTAGAGGTGGCCTCGGGGAAAAAAAATCACTCAAAATTTTACTCCGTATAATGAACGCACCCCACCCCCAACTTTGCGCATATCTTTTGGGAAAAAAAGTGCGTCCCTTATGCGAGTAAATATGGTAATAAGTGCTGACAGGACCGATTTTTGTCATGTTTTTTTTTTTTTTTTTTGCTGAATGAAACTCTCAACTTTCTTAGCACTGGAAGAAATACTGGTAGGTGACAGAGCACCCTAAATAATTCACTATAAATTATGTGTTTCTACAAGCCAGTTTCAGTTCTGCTACCCAAGACGTGGATACATCATGATGCCACGACGCACTGTCTTGCTCTGTTCTTGCGATCACTGAGGCTGCTGCTGCATGCAAGTGCAGCCAGAAGAAATGTGTGCAGCCCTTTTATTATTAATATTTTTTTTTTTATGAGCAACATCGTCACACCTAGCCTTATTGCTACACCACCTCAGCAAATTTTTCTCTCTGTCAGTGGTATCAGGCCCACATTCCCACATAATTTTAGTATCAAATAGTGTATCTCAGAAATGTTTTTCTATGTTCATACTTGCTGAAGGTTATCCTTTTACTTGCAAGAAGCTTGTGGTAGAATTTTCACAACTTCAAAAACATGTCAGTACTCCATTGAGATTACGATTTCTTGAAACAGCTTTAGTTTGAGTAGACAGGTGCTGTGTACCCTGTGCAACCCATTGCTTTTGCTTGTATTGTGTGCCATACACAGTAGGTGTCCGCTAACTTGACTCTGGATAATTCAACTTGTTGCTTAATTTTATCCTGTTGGAAGGTCTTGTATGGTGTCAGTACACTCTTATGGCATGGGCCTCTTCTGTTTCAATTCAAGACGTATCTACTAAAAAATAGTGAAGGCTTTCTGCATAACCTTTGTAACAATCACAGAATATGAATTGTGGTTGCACGTATGAGAAAGAAACCACAACATGCTGAAAGCCACAGCACGAAGAACATTGCTTACGCTTGTGCTTTACATCTGCTGTGATGATTAGACTAGAAGCAACATAAGCAGCTGAGTGAAGGGATTTAGTGTAGAAGGGTGTATTTGTAATTTCATAAGTTGGTTCTCACTTAAACTTAGAAGACTCCAGGCACAACAAAATGACCACAAACCATCATTTTCCATCCTTAACTGTATTATTTTTGTCAGCCATTTTTTCGAGTCATGATTATGTTCAAATTGTTTTGCAGTTTGTTCGAATCGTTTTGCAGTTTTTTGTTTTCTGAAGCATTTTCACAGTGTCTAGTGATGAGCCATCTACCGACAGCTTTCGATATGGCTTGTGTTGGGAGACCAGTAGCACCACTGGCTTGCTCATAGTTTACAGCAGCAGGCATGGGGCAGATTCCCTTTTACTAATGTATACTAATGTTGTCTTATGTTCCTGTCTGTGCTTGTTTCTACATGTTGTGGAGAATGACTTTGCTGCTGTGTCCATATACTGTATTTTAGCACATATAGCCAGACTCGAAATTTAAGAAGTGTTAATACAAAGTTTAAACTGTTCGGCAAATTTGGATTTAAGTGCGGCTTCATGGCAGTGAGATCAGCATTGCTGTGAAGCGGCAGTATGCCGTGATGGGAAGCATCAGTGTAATAGGTAATGAGTCTAATGACCAAAGATAGAAAACAAAGTTGTTTCTGGACCTATGTTTTGTGTTGATAGGAGCACCAATTTGCCTTTACGAAAAATTATTGTATGGATTTGTTGCACAGTTACATGTGCAAATATTTCTTTTCTCTCCTGTTTTCTGAGAGTAGCAATTCGGCGCTGGTTATGTGCTAGCACTGTGTGTATGGCCAAAAATATGGTTAATCATTTTCTTATGATAGAATTGTGCTCTGTTTGTGCTTTAATATGTTACATTAACAGTGTGTCTGTACATACTACAGTTTGTTCATACTAGTGTGTCTTTTTCTTATAGTTGCGTCTAGCAAACACAGAAAGCATAGCAATAGTAAATTTATCTGTAGAGAATGTGTTTGTACTGAGGATGTTTAAATACTGAGGTCTTCAGTTAAAAGATGGAAATGGTATTTTGCATAGAAAAATGGTAAGACAAATGTTTATTTTTATTAATACAAGAATACTGTTTGGAAGTTCGTTCAGCCGGGCAGCTTGGGATAGGAGGTCACTTCATGTCCTGGTAGGCTTGCATCTGCATTGAAGTCGCTGGTGGACAATATAAATAGATGCTTTTTTATGGTAGGCAGACTCCTGTAAGCATAGTAGTCCCATACGACTTAATTTGCTAATTGACAGTAGACATAATTGACTGCTGAGGAACTCTATTAATAAAGTGTGCACCCCTAATAAGCTTAACAGTTCTGAAGCCAATGTAGAGTTTCTCATAGCTTCAGTGCAGTCCTGTTATGCTGACAGTCTGATAATGTTAAAAAGAAAAAAAAAGAAGTCATTTCACTGTTTGTTTTAAAGCGTAGTTTACTGCATTTTAGGCCACTCAAGCTTCATGCTTTTAGTTTAATTCACATGCAAGTTCCTGACCAGAATGCTGCCAATGTAACCAAAAGTTGAAGCTGGCAGTTCAGGTAAAAAACAGGGGAACATGCTTTGGTGTGCATGTGAGTGTTCTCAGTGACGAGAGAGGCGTGACTTGGTCAAGAGCTCTCCTTGCATCCAGACACAGACGCGGTGTGTGGGGCTCTGTCCTTAGGCTTCATTTTTGTTGTCTTCCACAACGTGTAGTCGCCATTGCTGGTTCTTTGTTTTTATTTTTGATCATCTTTGAAAGAGTTTCGAAGGGTGACAGTTCCACAACTTGTCATGCACAGATGAGCCCAACGTTAGTTGCGGCATTCGGACGTGATTCGGAGGCTGGCCCCTGTGTGCTGGACTGGGTGCTGGGCAAGCTGTGCTCCAACCTGGAGTTGTGGCACAGTGAGACTGCACTGACGCTGTCCACCTGCCAGGCGATGGTCTCGCTCCTCAACAACGTTGAGAGGTAGGCTCGACATGCTTGTGGAGGCAAGTTTGGTCTTTGGTGTTGCTTATGTGCTGGTGGAACAAGAACTGCACGTCTCTGCGATGCACCTAAACGTGGATGCTTCACGCTCCCTGCAATCATCTGTTACACACTTGTATGCGGCCAAAACTTACTGGGTGTATACAAATAGCAATTTTCGAGACCAAATCAAAAACGATACGAATAGATCCAGGAGTTAATTTAAGTGAATATTTTACGAATAAATTTCAAATAAAAAAAAAAAGCTATTTTTACCATCATATAAAATGACGTTCATTAATAAATGGAAAATGAGACATCCACCCAATCGTGGCATACCACTCTTGCCTTTGCTTCAGAGTTGTTGATGAGTTCAACTTTGCCCTACCATCTGCTAGCCGCCTGGTTAGCTTAAATGGTAGAGGAGCTGCCCCAGAAAAGTGGTGGCCCCGGGCTCGAGTCCCGGACCAGGACGAATTTTTGTTCAACTGCGAAGCTTTTCTTTCGAGGAACCCGTATGGGTTTCCTTTGTGGCGGTTGCTACGGTTGGGTGGATGTCTTATTTTCCCTTTATTAATTCCCTCCACCTTGTGGGTTTCCGCATAACCATTATGTCAAAATGACATTCATATATCGTAGTATTCACAATGTTAGTAATTTTCTGTCATAGCATAGGACACTATCAAGCATTGTTTATTGAAGGCCTAAATGGAGCATTCGGAACAAATAAGCAGTTGGTTCACTTATTCAGGATTCTTTATATCAGAATCCTGGAGAAAATGATCTCTGTTTAGAAAGAAAAGCCTGGCTTCCCAACTGAGCTATGCATAGTGCACTCTGCTACAGAACTTTGAGTGTTTTGTCTGCTATATCCACCGGGATGCTCCAATTTTATGTTTGATTGAGCACGCTAGAGAACTTAAACTATCAGAAGAATATTCGTATTTACAAACACCAACTATTCGATTAGAAGATTGGATTGAAAAAGACATTGTTCAATTAGTGATTCAAAGTTTTCTAATATTCGCACACCCCTACACCTTACCTGTCAGGTCTGAGGTCTCTGTACGAATGCAAAAGTGGGCGCCACATTGATATCATACAGGGTGAAACGACAAGGCACGCAAACATTGAACTTAAAAGAAAACAGAAGCAGCACTGAACCTCAGCAGTCGTATCAATATTTTTCTCCATTTCTGGGCCTCATTGTTTCCCGCTGTTCCATTATAGTATGCTGGTTTGTGAGTACTGTGCTTATTTTGTGCAATACCATGTACTGTGAGTATTATGCATATATACTGAGATTGTCGCAACGTTAACCCCCCCCCCCCCCATTTCACTTCATGTGCTAAAATGCACCTCATGTGGCAGTGCCATATCAGCTGTTTTTTTGTCTTCATTTTCTTTGTGGTGGAGCACACTTTGTCACGGTGTTGAGGTACAGTTTGAAAGCTTGCAACAATATTTATGCACGTACATTGAAATCCACTTAAGATATCTTTCATAAAACCTGGAATTCAATGTTATGACTGTATCGCATTGTACCCTGGCCAATTTTTAACACCTTGAAGAATTGGGTTGTGGTAGAGAAAGTCACAATACCTACAGGCATTTGTTGTTATAGGTGATATGATAGTCACTGATCAATTTTTTTTGGACACGGATAGGTCTTCAAAATAGACTTCATCAGTGTTTGCACATTTTGGATCAGTGTTTAGATGAAGCAGCATTGTTCAGGCCATGGCCTAATGGCCTAACCAAGGCTACTCCATTTGGGTGTCTGCAACTGAAGTTACAATTAAATGAATAGTCAGTGCAGATCTACCCTTAACAACTGTACAGCAGTATATACTCTGTATATGAAGTGTTGAGGGAAACTCATATTTTTCCTTAACACTTCATTAAATCAGCTGGGATGTTGAGTTTATGTCTCTATGTCGAGATTTTCAACACAGTCCTCATGAATATGTGTTGGGGACTTTAAAATGTTTCACCAAATAAAAGAGTGTGCAAAGCTTGGTTGCGTTAAATTGAGGTTCTGACTGCATGCAGATGCCACTGCAGAAAGAAATCTGTGTATTCAGGAGTGAGTGAGCGAGTAACAACTTTATTAATTGAACGGGTGAGGACTAAGGGAGGCTAAGTTACATACGCTACCAGGCTGTGCTTCTTGATGACATCTTTAGCTCGTGCCAGGACCCATGTCTGGATGTCTCGGTCGGTGCTGGAGAGAAGGGCATGATGTAGACGAGGCATCACAAGCCTTTCTTTCTCTTCAAATTCAGGGGCCACCGAGCCGCAGCATGTCCAAGCCTGCTGTCACTATTACAGCGTCAGTCACAGGGTCAGCTGGGACCCCTAGCACCGGGCTCCCATCGGGCACTGCTCAAGGCCCTGGTCATTGCCTGCACAGCCAACAGATTGCCCGAGGCTCCGAGGCTTTGGGAGGCTCTCCTGGGGCCCCTCAAAACGCGCTTTGATGAGTTCTTCGAGTCTTGTGTTCAGACACGCTGCCGCTTCACTGAGCCCCAGAAGTGAGTGTCTGATTTTACTGCATCAGCTACAGAATAACTCTAAAGATCTGATGTGACAGTTCTTACTTGTCATTTTTTTTGTGTGTGTATGTGTTAAATGAACATCCAAGCACTCTAAACCCATGAAAAAAAAAAAAATGTTGCTGAGCACCAGATCGCCATGATTTACCTTGATACATTTTTCTATGAGCCAGTTTTGGTTTTATTATCCACAAGGTGGTTGTGTCATGAAGTCATGATACAGTGGCTCGTTCCATTTCTGCGATCACTGTAGCAGCCACATATGAGCGTAGCCGCAAAAAAAAAAATAAAAAGAAGAGCCACTTTGCCACATCCTCTTTTATTCCGCACTCCCTGCATGGGATGCCTTTGTCGCATCGCCCTACACATCTCTCTCCCGTCTCCTTTCCACCCCTCTGACCTCTGCACAGCGGACCCGTGTATCGAACGGGTGAAAGGAAGATGGGAGAGAGGTGCGTGAAGCTGGCGATGCATAGGGCGCTGTGACAGAGGCGTGCCATGTAGTGTGCGTGGCACAAAGGCAGGTGTGGCGAAGGTAGGCAGTTGCAGTGGCTCACATTTATTTTCCTGGATTTCATATTCTTTTATTTTCAGCGAAGACTCCCAGTAGCCAGATTCAATTGTTATAGCCAATAATGTCTCATGCAGACATTGCAATAAGTGGTTCATTTTACCATAGAAATGCACAAAAGTTCACACTGCAGGAGCTGCTCATTGTTGCGTCCGAGTAGTGTTAAAACCGGTAATGATGCAAGTGTGTTCGACTGTACTTCTTTCTCTCCAACTAAAACTTTTGAATGTGTGTCCTATCAGCTTTTTTCATGCAAACCGTTTGTAACAATGGGTTTTTCTTGGCTCTTGAATAGTGTTGTAAATAGGTTCAACCGTCCTTGCCGAGTGTCATCCTCATACTTGCCAAGTGTCAGGACCAGTTTGCGCAACCACGAAGCCATTTGAAGACAGAAGGACAAAGTTTAGGCAGATACATGTACCATATTACTCTATTCTAATGCAACCTCAATTGTAACACGCTGCTAAATTTTCGTGGCCAGAAATGGGAAATGTGATGCCCTCGATTGTAACACGCTATAACGTTTGATAAAGTTTTATTGCACACTTGTTCATCCGTGTTCTTTTCATTGCCTTTTGTGTGAAATACAAGCGCAGTAAACTGAACGTAATGTGCTCCTTGATTTTATGGTAAGAGAGAGAAATAGTGATTTATTCACTCTTAGAAAAAGAAAGTATAACACCAAGGTCACTGGAGATGTGATTTGTACACTAGCTATAAATGGCGTCCAATAATTACAGACTTCTGGCACCTGCAGTATATGTTAAAGCACGGCTATATGAGATTGGAGGATGGGATATGGACACTACCTATTGCAGTTTTAGTTTCATACTCGATTCTAAGGCACATGTCATATATTTTAGCTAGTGCACATTAGAATTTAGTAAATTCAGTATTGTACCCGTCATTCCATTCCCGTGCTGGCTGAAATGACTTTTTTTTTTTTACACATACTGCAGGCCATTGTTTTGGCCCAAACAGGAGGGGCTGTAAATTAAATGACAAGCGCTTGCAGCTCTGGTCGAAATGTCACCATATTTCCTTGTCATAAGAAGCCAACAAACACCGGCACCAAGTACAAATTAGGGGAAATTACTTGTGCTTAATAAATAAAATGAAAGTGGATGAAAAAACAATTTGCCGCAGGTGGGGAACGATCCCACAACCTTTGCATTGTTGGCTTCTTATGATATGACTAATAAAAACGGGGACCCTCGGTTAACCCCCTTTCCTCTCATATTTCATGCTGGTAACTTGTGTAGGCAATTGTGGTGTTCGGCCACTGTTTGCCGTATTTAACAAATAGCGATGGTAAATTTGTTTCTTTTTTTTTCTACGGAACTGTTGGTCGTGGCTTCAAACACTCCATTTTAGCTCAAAGTTGCAAAGTCATGATCATGATGACTTGCTCGAAATTTTGTCTTTCTTTATGTTTTTAGTGTTCTTAGACATAGCTATTATTTTTTAAACTATGCCTTTAATTTACCTCCTCCTCCCGGTTTTATGAAGTATCCAAACTAATAATTGTGCTTTGCTTAGAAGAGTAGCTTTGATGCATCCAGATGGTGAAAAATGAAGTGCATATGAAGCAACAAATGAAGATGCATATATAAAATGGGGGCATTTGGCAAAGTCCCTCCAGTAATTTTAACTGGACAATTTACCGGCTATTTGTGCCACTGAAAAGGTCTTTGAAAAATCGAATGTGTCGTTAGCGTGACTAAAAACTCGCTAAATTTAGTGACTTTCTCGCTATGTTACCTATGCTGTGTTTGTGGACATGCGCCTGGAGCTGTGTTTTTTCACTTCTAGGAGCAAAGCACTCGACCTCCTGGAGAGCCTGTGCGGTGTCGCTGAAGGCACCACACCCAGCAACCTGACCACCATTCGGCCCATGCTGCTGCCCCTGCTGGTTCGGCTGTCCTCCATCGTCGCCATGCTGCGCTCTGAGGCTACACTGATAGCTGCCACCACGCAACTCTTTCGAGCTGCAGCTCGCCGAATGCTGTGCTTTGTGGGGCCGAACGATGCCACCCAGCTCTGCCACTGCTGCTTGGAACTTGTGCGCCTCTTTGCCAGCCACAGCGCAGGTGCTGCCTTGTTCTCTCACCATAGTGTTCTTTTCAAGGGCTGAACAGCACTTGTGGCTACCGAGAAACTGCCCAAATTGAGAACAGTTCGAGAAGGCTTGGAAACAGCTTGAAAAGACTGGACAAGAGCAGACAACACGAGCACTCGTGCTGTCTATCCTTGCCCAGTCTTTTTGCTCTGTTTCAAGGTACTCTCGTAATGTATCAGTAAGCTCAGTTTTCAACCCTTCATGTACAGGAATTTATCAGTGTACAGTGAAACCTTGTTAAACTGTAGTTGGCCGGAGCTCGGAAAAAGAACACACCAAGAAATAGCATGAGATCGCCTACTTACCTGTCAGAAACGGAACTCAGAGAGAGTGCGATGAAAGGGAAAAAACATGCTGTATTTATTCACTTCACGCAACACAAGTGTTATTTTCGTTCGATGCCGCGGTGGCCTAGCAGCGACGACAGTGGCCTCAAACTTACTGAAGCTGCGAGCCGGCCCCTTCGTCTCAGCAAACACTCACATGGCAGATTCCTCATTGGTGTTGCACATTCTCCGTGCCTGGGCGCGGTGGCACTGCAGAAGTCGCGGGGCGCCTTTTTCATTGCGGGGCACTGTTCTCGTTGCGACGATTGCATTCATGAGGCTGACGTAACGTGCAGGTTCTGCCACTTTAGGGCCTGAATTGTCCATGCTGTTGCTTTCCGTGTTGCCCTCATCACTGTCGTTAGGCAACACTTTGGCAACAATAAAGGTAATGATGGCGAAAAGCCGAACCTCATAGCCAACATCTCTTCACGGTCGCAACAGCGCTGCTGAGCTACTTCTTTGCATTCCAAATGCCACACACCGTGGTCAACGGTAGATCCCTGTCTTGTGCCGGCGCCTGCTTCTTCGTGCCACACTCAATAGTGCGAACGATGTCCAATTTTTCTTCTATGCTGAGCACCTGGTGTTTTTGCTTCGGCATGGTGCAAATCCTAGCTTGCATGACGCCACAACACTCTGGCACGGCGCCGAAATGATGTTGATGTTGATGTGGCTTCACATGCAATGACACAGGGCGCTTGAAGATCGTTGTTCCGATCTCTGAGGCTCGTTCTTCTACGGGGCCACCCGATGGGGACGATGCACTGCTGTGATTGCGCGACAAAAAGTGGAAACACTACATGTTAGCCGATACATATGCAGTAAGTTGGTACGGTTTATGTGGATACAAAACATGTTATGTTCAATGGTCGCTGAGTCAGGGATTTGACTTTACTGCTTTTAAAGTGAAACTACTGTTTAAGCGGGTACGGTTTACAAGGTTTTACTGTAACAACTTTTTGTTTTCTTTTTTCTCCTAAAGCTTACATGCATTTGTCTTCATAGATTTTAGAACAGTCAAACCTTCATATAACGAACACGAATATAACGCAGTACAGTCGAATCCACAATATATTAGTTATAACAATTAGGAACTGCTGCACCGTCAACTTCTGTATGTTTTCTATGGTGAAACAACCTACGTACTACAAAGCCCTCATGCTACATCATTGGTTATAACGATGAAATCTGGCCATCCATGCCAAAGGGTAATGGAATGTGATATTCTCGTAAAGAAAAAGAGAAATTTGAGTCGCTGCATGCCGCCACTCGCTCATCCTTCTCCGCATCGCCAGCCTCGCATGCCTCTCCCATTGCCTTCCCACTTATCCAAACATGAATGGGCGGCGTAGTGCCCTTAGCACTATGCCGCCCAACCCTCCGAAACAGAAATGGACCGCGCCAACTTCGCATTCTATGGCTAGGCGTTGCTCGTGGCTGCTCAGAGATTGCTCGCTGGCCCTCATGCTGTGCAATTTTGTCAACGGATTAAGCTGCTCGTGCTTGTCTTCTTTAAAGCGAAGCATTCTTTGCCTCTTCCTTCGACTTTCCCACTGCTACTGCTGCTGCTGTCGCACTGCTACTGCTGCTGTTGTGCTGTTGGGGGGTGGTTCAGAGCGTGTATATAGATGAGAGGTACAAGTAAGAGAGGAAAGGCAAAGGGAGAAACTTCTTTTGACCTCACCGCGTCGAATGTGCACAATGCCCTCTGGAGCTCCCTGGCCGTCTCCACATTAGCTGCTTGACAACTGTAATTATCCGTGACTCCCCTCAGAAGCATTGCAGAAACTGCAGCGCTTCCCTTTCTACTAAGGTGCGAGTCCAAAGGGGGTGTAGATAGAAAAGTAGAGAGGAGGGAGGAGAGAAGGCAGTTTCTATACAAGGCAAGGGGGGGGGGGGGGGGTGACGTGAGAAGGCCAGAAAACCCTACTAATACATGAAAGCAGTTGGTACAGGCACGGTACAGTATGTTGCTGCTATTTCTGAAAAATAAAATCCATGCAAACATGTCAAACGGGCAACTTACGCAGGGTGTGCAGAAGCAGAGCCACATTAATTAAAGCGCACCGCAGGGTCCAGGAGACACTACGGAAGCGGTCGACGCCAAATCAACACTTCTGTGCCTGCCGCATTAGCTTTGCAGCTATGGCATTGCTAGAGGTCGTGGATTTGATCCCAATCACGGCAGCCGCACTTCGACGGGGGCGAAATAGCAAATGCACGTGCACTTAGATTTTGGGACATGTTAAAGAACATCACGGTGTCAAAATTAATCCGGAGTCCGCCACTACGGCTTGACTCATAATCTGATTGTGGTTTTGGCATGTACAGCCCTATAATAAAATTCAAGTTTAATACTTCTGCCACAGTGTGATGTGCCATGTGAGGAAATGGCAACGCTCAACCCTCTCAGAGGTTATGAAATATGGTGCACAACAACGCCTCAAGCAAACACCTCTCCCTGTGTGTTCTCTGTACTATGCAGACAAACAGCAGTGGTGCATGTAAGGTAACGTTTAACATCAACTTACCACTATCGTGTTAGACTAAATGTTGAAGAAGTTATGCTTTAGCCGTCAACATCACCGCTAATTATTGTCAATCAAAGCATCCAGCACGGAAATCTTTGCTTACATCAATTCCCACAATGCGTGGCATCTGCATAATTTTTGGTTGTGTTGAAGTTGTTCCTAGCTATGTGATTTCTCAGCCTCATTTTTAACTTACCGCTGAAACGAAAGATAGTTGATCCGCCCGCTGATTATCGGCAATTCACGATGTTGCTGGCGAAAAGAAAGTGCACTGCTATAGATCTGGAAATGAAGTACAGTAAAAGCTAATTAATTCACAACTTGATAATCCAAAATTTTGGATAATTCGAAGTAGCCGCCGTGGTCTGCCCAACAATGTATCGAAAGCAATATGTAACGCACCCCGCCAATTCTCACTGAAATCCTTGCAGCGACCGATAAGTCGAACTCCGTGCCGTTGTGGATGGGGAGAGTGCTAGTGCGCGGGAGCATGTTGGCAACGCTGGCCTCGCCGTGCGAGCTGCACAGGTTTGCTCTTTCCACCTGCAGCCCTTTGTTGAGGCCTGACTGGAGAAAGATGCGTTTGCACAAGGCGAGGCATGGCCAATGCCTCTGTTGCAGGTCGGTTGTCTCCCTCTCTCAAGACCTTCAAAATAAAAACGCGGACGCGGCGCTTCATGTTTTTTTTCTTTTTCTATTTCTTTCATTTTACATTTTGGAGGCTATGATCTTTCTCTACAAGGTGGTCTGCTGAGAAGCGGCACCAGGTAATGTCTAAAAAATGACGGCCGTAATGTTTATCGGTGCTCGTAGTACCAAAAAAGCATGGCCTTTGAGATTCATGGCTATTATCAAAGGAAAGCGTCGCTTTGATGCGTGTTTCGACGGTGCAGCTACGAAAGTACAACGGAGACCAGTGTTGCAGCAGGTTGTGGTTTGTTTCGTGAGTGCATTTTAGAGGGCAACTCTTGTTCCTGCAGTGCGCGTTAGAGGCCCAAAAATGCGTTTATAGTCCTACGTTTTCGGTGCGGTTGCTTGCGGCCAGTCGCGCTATGCTGCTAGCGCTGCGCCAGCCAAAATGCCGTTACCTCTAGACATGCATGCCGTACTTGTGAGTGCTGTTCTCTCGAAGCATGCACAGAACAATTCCCAACCCACACATCACTTTTAATGGCTGTCTGCGACCGTCGACGAAGCGGGGTGGGCGCCTTTTTTTCTCCGTGCCATGCATTGTGGGTCGGTGCAAAGAACACACGGATGTAGCAAGAGCCATCTCACCGTCGGGCACACCGGACCGCGTTGGCCGCATCCCGTTATGTTAGCTGCACCAGTGCACCTATGAGGCGATCATCGCAAACATACTTACATCGGACAGTGTCAGCGTCAATGGCAGCGATGATGTGGTAGGGCAGGCTGCCTCACCGTTGTCCTCAAAAGAGGCCCTGCTCATGATTCAGTCCTCCTTCAGCTTCATTTTTGCGATGGACCTTCCTCTGGACTACGTAGAGCACCTGTATGCCTTAGAGAAAGATGTTGGCAAGCTCCGAGTAAAGCAAACAAAGCTGACGGACATGGGGTTTTCTTGTGCAAGCCAGTGAGAAGTATTATTGGGGAGATGCTTGTGGCGATATCGTTCCAGTGTTTCTTCTGGATTTCTCAAGCTGAGAGGCTGCCGCGGCAACGTTCTCACATTTCTTAAAAGGCCCCTTTTGAAGTCAGAAAAGTGACGCCTCGGCAGAGCTTGCACGTCACAGGTCACCAGTGATGCTGCTTTGCAGTTAAAGCAGTGCCATTCTTGAATGCCAACAGCCGCAGTTTGTTGCACGCGATCAGACCGTGCGGGAAGCAGTGCTAAACAGTTGAACGAGTCAACACAATCGGCAGCCAGATGGAGAAAGGTAGTGGGGAGGGGCACTGGGTCTACCCACCATTATAGTTTTCGCACTACATTTCTGATATTTCCCATTTTGACATTTTTCATGCAACCTGGTCGTAACAATTATTCGTTATAGCAATGGCATTTTCGTGGCACTTGAATATTGTTATAAGTGGGTTCGACTGTAAATCTAACATTAGCACTTTTTTTCCCACCAATATCAGTGTGTATGTTTATAAAAAAATAAGATATAATGAAGGTAACTTACCACACAGACTTGTTGTGGCACTTTGCGAGGTGTTCTGTTGGCTTTCCGAGTGTCGCAGCTGCTGTGAATAGATCTGCATCAAGTTGGCATCAAACTGGAGTTTTGGTCACCGATGCCTGATGAAGTAGTGCCAGTTAGGCCAAATGGCCATGACGAAAATTCGCCACTGCTCTGTTTGCTAAGGGGCTGCAAGTCGCCACGAAATTCTTGGCGCTAATATGTTCATACTGGTGGCTCATCACTGATCGGTCCTGAGATAGTGCATGTGGATTAAATTGATGGCTGTTGAAGCGGCATGAAGTTCATTGCCACGTATCCAAAGCGATCTGTGTGTCTATCGGCGGCTAATTGGCCTGATCTTTGCATATGCTTTTGTAGCTGTGCCCTCTGTCCATGTCGCATTATCATTTTGATCGGTCCTGCTGACCCGAATGAACCTTGTACTGACAGAACTAGCCCCCAGCCGATGCTGCACCATTTTGCGAATTACAGCTTTGTGCGGGTTGACGTCGGGGAGCGCTCACAGTGACAAAGTCCACTACTGCGTCAGCCGGGGCGGCCTGTCCATGGCAAGCTTGGCGCTCCTTCTGCGCCGACAACAAAGTGAAACGGCGTTTGAGGTACTTCGTGGCAAATACGACATGTGGCACTGTGCGGGTCTCTACACCAAATATATTAAATATTTGAAAAATTGAACAATAGATATTCGATTTGCAAATTGAATGATTCGAACATTCATTGTTTGATTCAATTCAGTAATATTCGAGTGTTCACACACCCCTGGATAAAAAACACTTGATTCTATTCGACAGACATTCTATCGACTGGAAAATTTTTCCAGACTTTTGTATATAGAGCGAGTTATCAGTGCTAACATACTAATTTGGTGTTTCCTTTCATAAGAGTAGAGGATTACAGATCTTGGTTCCTAGGTACCTAACTTAGTTACTGACAGCTACCAACATTCTTCTTGCATAATGTGAGTAGCCTCCTGAGCATATGTAGCGCTGTGTTTGTGTACAACATTTGTAAGTGTGAAGGCTTTGTGTTAATTTTCTCAGTTTTGGTATTCGCACACTCCTAGTGGTTTAGTATGTTTTTATGCTGATCCTGTGCATTGTTATCATGCATTACTGCATCCACTGCCTAGCTTTGCTCGCTAATTAGGCTATGTTTCCTCGCAGGTCTCTTCACAACAGAGGCGACCGCTGAGGATAGCCACGTTCGTGAATTGGGGGAGCTGCTGGAGCTATTGACAGAGCTCCTCTCAAAGGACTTCTTGTACATGGGTGGTCCGTCCACGGCTACAGCGCAGGCCAGAGGAGCTGCCAACAGCAATGCCACCGACGAAGCCGCACGATTTGATGTGCCAGCCCCTGGCATAGCTGTGGAAGGCTTGCGGCTTCTCATGCCTTTGCTCAATGCTCAGCTGCTGCAGGTGAGTCTCTCTCACACAAATTGATGCGCGACATTTGCAGGACTGTAGCCATCCTCGTGCATGCAGAATTGGGAATTACTAAGTACTGACACACATTTTTGACGTCATAGGAACTCTACCGTACATTTCTTGCATGTAAATGGATGGCATCAGCAGATATGAAGGCTGCTAAACACTTGAAAGACACTTTACTTTGATACAGTCGACTTTCATTAATTCGACCCCGACGATACCGATGAAAATGATAGAGTTATCCAGCAGGTCGAATTAAACAAGATGCAGAAAAAACGTCAGAACACACAGCTGATTTATTTGGCAGTATTTGCCAGAATCCAACACCTCCCTGAATCAAATGCGCGCCCACTTTCTATGTGTGTAAAGTAGAAAACTAACATAGAAATTACATTAAAGCTCCCGAACAAAGTCGAAATATAACAAACACATAGTATCTGTAGCAAGAAAAATATGTGTTGCACGACTGCGGCTGGTCTCCTAAAGTCGGCTTCGCTGCAATATATTGTGTTATGCGGTAAAGCTACCTTAAAAAGGTGCTCATTATTCGACGCTTATTCCTTTCTGTGAATTCTACCAGCATCTCTCCTCTAGTGTTCCTAGAATCGACGCCGTAGTTGCCGATTGCTTGTTCACCAGCCTGCTTTTTCCCCACTTTTGCATTGAAGTCGCCCGTTACTACAGTATACTGAGTATGCACTTTTCTCATCGCTAATTCAACATCTTCATGAAATTGATCTACTTCATCAACATCGTGACTGGATGTTGGAGCGTAGGCTTGTACTACTTTTAATCTATACCTCTTAGTAAGTTTGATTATGACTACAGCTACCCTCTCATTAATGCTTTAGAATTTGTCAATGTTGCCCGCTATGTCCTTATGGATTAGGAATCCTACCCCATATTGCTTCTTATCTGGGAGACCTCTATAGCAGAGGACATGGCCGTTATTCAGCAATGTGTAAGCCTCACCCGTTCTTCTAATCTCACTAAGGCTGATAATATCCCAAACAATGTCTGATAGTTACTTGAAGAGTCCTGCTAAGCTAGCCTCACTTGAGAGGGTTCGGGTGTTAAACATTGCAAGGGTCACTTTCCATCGGCGGCCTGTCCGGACCCAGAGATTCTTAGCACTTTCTGCTGCGTTACAAGTCTGACGTTACAAGCCTTGGTCAGGTGTTCCATAGCCGCTGGGGACTGAGGGCCAATGGTTAATTGAAGATATTATTAGCGAGGTTGTGGCCGAATACTGCACCAGGGAGGCCAATTCCTGTTCTGGTGAGGGAGTGTCCTTGATCAGCTTAGTGGGCCTTCGTAATTTGGTTGTACCTGGATTAGTATAGCCCCACTCGCTCTCGGCATCTTTCGCCGGTGTCAGGCGTCACTCCATGCTTGCAGACGTAGTGCACTGAAGGAGGTGAATTTCAAGCTCACCATCGTCAAAAAAAAAAAGAAGAATCCTATAGAAGGATTCGAACTTCCGACTATGGCAACCGAGCATGCGACACAGCTCAGTCAGGTTATCCCATAGGTGGTGAGGCTATCTTATCGCCGAAAAATACAGCCCAGAGGGCCCTATGTGCCTAAAAACGTCTTTGATTTATCCATGATAGATGTGTTTTCCTGGTCACGATGGGTAACTCAATATAGCATGATTTATAAGTGGTTCCCGCCTTGTAGTTCTGGAATTCTCGCATGCGCAGACAGCCATAATCTCAGCTAGGCAAACTATACAGGCGTTCCGAAGGCCTTTCACAGTTATGAATACATGCTCTACTCTACAAGAGTACAAATGGAAACTCACAAAAACAACTATAAGTGCAAATGTAGAAGAAATAAATGGACGCAAACTACGACCTTTTATTTATTTATTTTTTTGCTTGATGGAAATCTGTATGCGAACTTTGCAACTGTTGTCATTACGTCATTTTTTTTTTATTGTTTGTGTGATACTGCAAACCTTCTCATCACTTTTTCTCTTCCTGTAATGCTACAATTTCGAGGGGGGGGGGGGGGGGGCTCTCACTAGAATGTCAGTGCAAGGCAAGTCAGTAGAGTCAGTTTAAGTCAATTTAGTACACCTGAAATGCCTAAAAACATGCTTGAATTATGTGCAGTGTACAGGTTTTGATGATCGCGGCAGGTGGCACGGCGTAGTATTTCTCAATGGTTCTAACATTGTGGTTTCGGAGTCTCCCATATGCAAGCGGCCATGAACGCGGCTAGATACACTATGTATTTTTGGCGAAATTTAACAGCACTTAAATGTAGTGTGGAAAAAAAAAAGACAATAAGGAAATGAAAAAACATTCACCGCTTACCGCGTATGGAGGGAGGTACACCAAAAAGTTCGTGGTCTCAGCTGCCTGTCTCATATATCATATTGAACCAGTCGCATATTTAGCGACTGGTTCAAGGAGTTCGACAACGACATTAAGAAACAAGGCCGCAGAACATGTATATTCATAGACAACTGTTCTACTCACCACATTGAAGGCCTTGAGCTGTCTAACATTGAAGTCCAGTATTTACCTGTGAGCTGTACATCGCTCGTTCAGCCACTTGACAGAAGAATTAACAGTGTCAAGTGTTCCCACTGGCATAGACAGGCTCCAAAGGCTGCTTCTTAACATTTGTCTTTAGCGGGAAACAAAGGTGGACATTTTCCAAGCAGCTGAGATCAGAAAAGAGGTTCAGGTTGCGGAAAGTAAGTGGAGAGGGAGAGCCTTCAGGCCCTCCCAATCTCGCCGCAGCTTTGGTTTCATTGCACGCGAATGGAGCAACCCCGGACGAACGCGCAACTTTGTGAACATTTTTGGTATGTGGACAACTGCCGTCGCTATAGAAGAGACGTTGGATGAGGTACTGGTGCAAAGTGTCTAACATCACAGTGATGACAACGGATCTTTGGAGGTCGATTCATCATGTGCTTTGCCTTCGGCGAAGGATGTGCTCGGTGTTATTGACATTTTGCGCCGGGCCACAGACTCACTAGACAGTGATGGAGCAGCACTGTGTTCCTTAATGTGTTACGAGTGTTCAGTGTTGCCGTTCCTCACGAACAAGCAACAGAGCAAAATAATACAGCTTTTTGACACTAAATAAATGATTCTGGGTGATGTCTACTTCCATTTTCCCCTTTGTATAATTTGTGTTTCTTTTTTAGATTTTCATGCTGAAACTCTATGCAACAAAAACCTCTTTGTAACGAAAATTATCAAGCAGTTGTCAATTTCATTATATCCAAGTTTAACTGTATTTTCTAGGGCTTAGAAGGTTTTAACCTTCATTAACGCAAGAAAAATGACAAATCGTGGGCAGTGTTATGGTGGTCGGTGGCATGCAGCATTGGTTTCTGTCGTTCCATTCCCTCAACTTATTTAGGCAGTGTTGAAGGTGGGGGAACATTTCTACATTGAAGGTTCTGGCACCTGTTGACAAAACAAGGTGGCCAATTTGTCCTTGATCACACACAGATGTCGTTTAGCACTTGGCAATGACTTTCCAATTTCTGGTAACATGGTGACCGGCACATTGTCCAACTGCAGGGCACAAAATAACCTTTTCCTTCTCCCCTCTACGCAGGCATTTTGCACCAAAAAATGCGGAGAGAGATATTAAAGATGAATTTACTATCTAAACTGACTCAGTGTTCTTTTTTTTTTTTTTTTTTTTTTTTTTTGCATGGCTCATTTCACCCTTGCAGTTTCCAACACTGTGTATGCAGTACTTCAAGCTGGTGGCTCTGCTCAGTGAGCTACATCCTGACCGAGTGTGCCAGATGCCTGAGGAGTTACTTCAGGCACTACTAGGATCAATTAGAGTTGGACTGACAAGGTTGGTGGCCTTAATTTTCTTGAATTAACATAAATATGAATGCATATTGCCAGGAACCTTCAAAAGTGCTCTTGGGGTTTTAATAAACTGCAGAGCTGGCTTTTGGGAAGCGCGTCCGTCGGGGTTGGCTCGCGAGCAGGGAAGGCACGCGGTCTTCTTTGTTCTTTTGGGCTCAACCCACTCTTGCCCTCGACCCACTACCTACATGTGGCATTATCCCCTCTTACGAACAAAAGCATCGTCTCGATGCTGTAAAATAGGCGTAAGCAATAAAAACAAAACAAACAAAAAAGATACAACTCAGACAAAGCGAAATTACAAAAGAAAAGAAAAAGAAACGTTCCGCTGGCACAGTCAATGAACAAAGAGGCAAGCTCACGAAGGTAAATGAAAAGCAGAAACAAAGAAGGGTGGATGAGAGAGAGAGAGAGAAAAAAAAAAGAATACGAATGCGCCATGTACGGGTTCATGGCGCACAACATGAACCATGTCCGAGTTTGGCTGTCTTTGTGTCCGAGCCCGTGTCCGTGATGGTGTCCGGGACCACTACACTGAACGTCACTGACGCAGCATAGTACTTTATACGGACCAAAATACTGGCTCAGCAGCTTTTCACAGAGGCCACGATGGCGAACAGAGAATGTCCATGCTGACTTGGTCAAAAGGCCTGCGAGGTGCTTCAATTGGCTGAAGGAAGCCAGCCGGCTTAACGGATGGCATCTTTCTGCGCTGGCATTCACGACAGCCTTTATGTACTGTTTTATGTTTGCAGAAAGTCTGGGCCAATAGTACAGCTCCCTTACTCTAGCGAGTGTTTGTGAGAAGTTAAAATTTCCAGATGTGGGTTCGTCATGGCAAGTGAAGAGGACGTCGTCTCTCACGTCTCTTGGAACCACCAGGAGGAAAGCACGGTCGTTTAAATGGACATTCTCCTTACAGAGCACGTTGTCTCATAGACAGAATGACCTCAACGAACGGGACAGATAGCGTGGTATGGCCGTGCCACAGCCCTTTAAGTAATCGATGATCAGTCGAATCTCAGCATCGTCACGCTGCCGTCTGATCAAGTCTGACGAACTAATGGCACCCAGGAAGCCGTCATTGTCCTCTGTTTCCTGACCGACAGGATCAATCTGTGCACGAGACAGTGTATCAGCGTCTTCGTGCTTACGCCCAGATTTATAAATGGTAGTGACGTCAAATTCCTGTAGCCTTAAGCTCCACTGTGCCAGTTGTCCTGAAGGGTCGCGCATACTTGCCAACCAACAGAGGGTGTGGTGGTCCGTCACTAATTTGAAGGGATGACCATAGAGGTAGAAGTGAAACTTGATAATCGCCCACATGACTGCGAGGCATTCTTTCTCCATAGTCGAATAATTCACCTCGGCATGGGACAGTGAGCGGCTGGCACAGGCTATAACTCTTTCCATTCCATCTTGACGTTGGACCAGCACTGTGCCAAGGCAAATGCAACTGGCGTCGGTATGAACCTCTGTATTGGCATCATCGTCAAAATGTGCAAGAACAGGTGCTGACTGTAGGCGCTGTCGTAATTCAGCAAAAGCTGCCTGTTGCTCATTATACCAGACAAATGGCGTGTCGTCCCTTGTAAGGCGATAGTAGGTGCACAAACCCAGGAAGCGCCAGACGGCCTTCTTATTGGCAGGAGCTGGAAATGCGGCCACAGCAGCAAGCTTGTCTGGATCGGGTCGGACTTCTTTGGTGCTTACTACATGCCCTTGGAACTTGGGCTCTTCATAACCAAAGTGGCACTATTCTGGCGTAAGTGTGAGGTCTGCCGATGGGATGGCTTCTAGCATACTCCGCAGAGGGTGAAGATGCTGTTTGAACATTTTGAAAATACAACCACATCATCAAGATACACAAGACAAGTCTGCCACTTCAGTCTAGTAAGGACAGTGTCCATCATTCGCTGGAAAGTAGCCGTGGCTGAACACAAGCCAAAAGGAAGAACTCAAAATTCATAGAGACCATCTGAAGTCAGGCAGTTTTCTCGTGGTCTTGTTCGTCTACTTCGATTTGGCAGTAGCCACTTTTTAAATCGAGAGAAGAAAAATAGTGGGCACGTCGTAGCCTATCAACGAGTCGTCGATGTGCGGCAGCAGGTACACGTCCTTTTTATTCACGTTGTTAAGCTTCCGGTAGTCAACACAGAAGCGGAGTGTTGTCTTTCTTTTTGACAAGAACGACCAGAGACGACCATGGGCTGTTGGAAGGTTCGTTGACGCCATCGTCAACCATGTCCTGGACCTGCGTACGTATGGCTTCGCGTTCTTTTGCCGACACGCGGCAAGGCTGCTGATGTGTCGGGTGCGTGTCTTTGAACGTGATAATCCTGTGTCCAGTGATAGGAGTCTGGCGTACCTTTGAACTCACAAAGCAGCTTCGGAATTCATGCAAGAGCTTGCGCAGTGCTGTCTGGCTATCGGTGGACTGTTCAGAATTGATGTCATGGCCCAGAGACGTGTCTGCTGTCTCCACTACTTCCGACATGAAATGTGAACATATCGTATGATCAATCGTATGAAATGCGATCGTATCAGTGAGGTTCTGTACAGTGAACTCTCTTTAAACGGAACCTCAAGGGACCAGGGAAATTGGTTCCTTTTATTGGGAGTTACATTTATTGAGAGACAAAGCTGAATACAATTGCATGAATACACAGCCAAGCAACCTTGAGGATGGTGTTCCGTTTAAGGGGTAGTTCCATTTAAGCAATTTTCATTTATCGGGATTTCACTGTATATGAGATTAGATTCACTACGCCATTCGTATTCGATTTGGTCTCAAAATTACTATTTGCACACCCCTTCATAGTGGTCATATCCTGCATTCCTGATGTATCCTTGGAGAAGCAGCTGTCCCTTTGCCGACTGGTGCCCCTTTTCAATGTGCAGCTACTCTCCTGATGTGTCGGGTCTCTGCCTGGATGTGGTATCAGTGCTAGCGCTGGAGATTCACCGACAGGGGCTCCAGACTGGCCCTGCTGGGCGCGCTATCGAACCCTTCCTGCAGCTGCTCCTAGAGATGGTGCTACTACAGCCAGTTGATGCCGAGCTCACACTTTTAGCTGGCAGCGCGCTGTTCGCTCTCCTCTGCTGCTTCCAGGTAAGCACAGATTGCATCTGTCCACCACAGGGTTGACCGGATATTTTTGGGAGACTTTTTATCTGCAGTAGACTTCACTTTGGTCGTCTTAAGTTATCAAACTAATGTTAAAAATAGCACTGTATTGTTTGCAACAGCTGTGCCCGATTTTTACATAGTGTTGTCAGGTGTGGGAATCAGTGTTATGCAAAACATTTTGCCGGCAGCTGGCTATACAGCCTCGTTATGATATGCATCAATATAATGCAAGCATTTGTGTGCGCAATGGCAAGACGATGGTGTGACATTGATGACGCTGGCATGAGGAGTTTTCCTAACCCCATTTGAGGTAAAAATTAAAGCTAGAGTGCAGCAAAAATAGGAAGTAGAGGCAAATAAAAGGTCATATGAGGTAGTGTAGTAACAATGCATTTTGCAAGATTGTCAGGGCTTGCAGAATGCTAAACCCTGTAAAAAGCCCTGTAGTGGTCGGCGAGAGGAAGGTAATTAGTGGAATTCGTGACACGTCTATTTAAGCAACTCTTCGTTCACTGGCGACTGACTGGTAAACAGCTGTTAGCCAAAACCAGTGAACAATCTTCCCAAGATCCGCAAATGAAAAATTTCCTCATTGTCATGAAGGATGGATTCTTGGTCACTACGGCTATGCAAGCAAACTTATCATGACAAATGCCATATGTTGGCTAGCTCTAGAACTTGTCATGCAATGTACCAAGTATGGACACAGTTACAGCGTTGTATCGTTGCCTTCCTCTTCAGGAGCTCTCGAAATATTGGCATTTAGTGCAAGTGTATTGTACAGAAAAATCGAGTAAATCAGCTCGTATCTCACAGCCATTTTTCAATGCATTAAAATCCCATTAAGGCATTGTTAGCACTAATAACAATACAAATGCCACTCAGAAATGCACACTTTAGCGCAGAGTGTCATTGTTGTCAAATATATTAGACAGTGCCATGCAGTAAGCTAGAGAAAAAACAGCACTCGCAATGTTTTGGCGCACAAGTCAGCATAACAGAAAGTCTCGGCAAAGATTGGCAACACAAGTTGCACTTAGGTCTTGGGAGACTATATTAGCATGTAGTTGTAGTGCCCACTGGCTTCCTTCAGACAACCCCAGTGGTTGACTGGTCGACGATTGTATTAAACGCCTGCGCTTGGGACATGGCAACAGTTGCACTGACTGTCACTGTGGCTTTGGTTTTTCGCAGGAAAGCTTCGCGCAGCTAGCCCAAGCACTCGTGGCAAGCCAGCAGGATCCTGCAGTTGGGCAGCGGCTCGCCCAGTCCTTGGAGGCTCTTACTCGAACTCAACCCCTGACTCCAGAACGGCCCAACCGACTCCGCTTCAGGGACTCCTTCGAGGCTTTTGTCACAGAAGTTCGGGGATTCTTGTGCGTCAAATGACGCCTCTCAATAGCTTTTCACTGCCCTCTCCTCAATCATCCCTGTCCACTCAACGCTGTTGTCTTCATCCTTGCGATGGAAAAAGTCGCATTCGCATCTGGAACGAGTAAAGTGGCTTTATTTCTCTACAATTTTAATCTTCTGTCTCCGAGCTGACATTATTTTTCTGTACAGGCCACACCATCACTCTCCTTGGGTCACTTTATTGCTCCTAAGTTTGGAAGACAGTTCTAAGTGGCTTGGTCACTTCTGTGGGCTTGTTAGGTACCTGAAAGAAGGTTTGAAGCTCTCAATCCCGCTAGAAAATAGCATATAAGAATGACATGCAATGCCACTTTGTCTTGCTGCGTACTTGCTATGTTTAAAATTCATTCTGTGCACAACACATTTTATTGTTCTTATGGCAATTTAGAGGGCTGTGCAGTTAGTGTCAGGACTTGAGAAAATATGTCACTTTACAGTTGGTTGATGCAATACAAATATAAAACACAATGTACAGCAAAATCAAAACATTTCTGGTCCAATCCCACATTTTTAATTGTGCACTCCATGTGACTCTTGTAAGATGCAAGATACTGTAATTGGTTTCAAGAAAGCACTTTATAATGCAAAATTTTATATTTGTCATGACTCTAAAAGGAGTTTGCCATTTTTCTCTCATGACTGCTTGTTTTGAAAAAGGAGGTTGCCTGAAGTCAATGTAATATAGTACTATAGCAGTTGTTAGAGCCAAGGTTTTGTTTGCATTGGCCAACAATGCCCATCTCTTTGAGCAACACAGAAACTCTTATAAAGAGATAAGACGTGAGGAAAATTTAACAATGCAAGAAGATACTATTCTCTTATGAGCAGGCTCAGGGAAAATAAGGGACTATTTAAATACTACACTGAAGGTGGTTGACACTTGTGAATTAATAAATGACAAATCACACTAGAAGAAAGTGCTGACAATAACTTCAAATCTAGGGCTTGCTGATGTCTAGATGTCCCATTATTTACACCCGTGTGAAAAAGTTTACGTGGATGGCCTGGCTTGGATGGTGCTGGTACTTTTTTTCGCCTACTGTGTAATGTGATTGTTTTGGAACACTGTACAAGTCTTGCCTAGTCTGCCGTTTCAGCAACAGTGTTGCAAGAACTTGAATATTGGAAACACTATGAAGGAACAAAAGTACTTACTCATGTTTGATAAGCCGGCATCCTTGAACAATTTGAGCACCCTCGTTCGTAAAATGGCAAGCAAAAAGGAGCATGTTTCTGGGTTGCACCTTGAGTGCAAATCTCATGAACAGCAAGGAGTATATGCACAATGCTGAAAGAGAAGCGAAGGGGGACGCAGAATTCAGCTCCGAAATTTTGGTAAAAATTTATCGGTTCTTGTCTCATTCCACACAGGAGATGCTAATCATTTGCATTTGTTGCTGGAGGCCTATGGTTCAAACTAATATTAATTTTAATATAGTGCGGGTATTGGCAGTTGTAAAGTTTTTGAGTGGCGTGCTGCTGATGAAGTGTGCTTCTAGATTTTTGCTTACAACCAATACACGTTAGTAAACTTGCATTGAAACAGTATGTTCATGGCAGTATTTAGTTTATCATTTCAAAAATGCCATTTAGTTAAAACAATGTATTGCGCACTGTTTAATGTGCACAGGATATCTACAGGAATAAACAAAAATTTGTTTTTGTGATGAACAGCACTAGATCCTATATGCCTTGCAGTAATTCGTCCTGCAGTGGACTTAAGATAGGTTGATGATGATAACACAGTAGTGTTAAAAAAAATATAAAGTGAAAGATATAAGTAAATTTCTTCACATGTTATTGTGTAGTTTATAACATTTAGCAAGGACAGGTGATACGGGGCTCAACTCTATTCTGTCGTCGACTGAAGCCGCATACTATTATACATGTGAAGCTTCCGCTTACATTACCTTTTTTTTTAAAGGGATGTGTGACTATTCAACATTTCAACTGCGAACCGAATAGCAAGGGCTAAATTCAATTTGTATTCAAGAATTACTATTTGAAGTTATTGAACATTCATTCCATTCGAATACTAGAAGGAGCATCATCAGTTGGTGCAGTCTAAAGAGAAAGACCAAGTGGAGACTCTTCCAAATTATTCTGCTGCAGGGGAACTGCAGTTCTTGCACATAGCCTGTTCCTGGGCTAATGCATGGAGGAGGTACATTCTACACAATGGTCTTAAGTCATTAATAAACATGTCTCACCTCAGAGAACTTAAGCATTTGCTGAATCGATTTAGGCAAAGCAAGTTACTTGGCCCATTGCGCCATGTTTGTATACATTTAAAATGATGTGCGGTGCCGTAGTATTACATTTAGCTTCTTCAATAAGCACTATGCTATACAACGGCCACTCAAAAAGTTCCCAGAATGATGGTTCCAGCATGCTAATGTTACGACCTATGGCAATGTATGCCTAATTACCTTCCAAGTAGGACCCTTGTGCGCACAGACACTTGCTCCATCGCTCCTGCCATTGTTGGAAGCAGCGGTAAAAAGCTTCTTTTGGAATCTGTCAGAGCTTAGCCGTCGCATTTGCTTTGATGTCCTCCACGGTTGCAAAAGGTGCCCTTTTGAGGCCAATATTTAGAGCAGGGAACAGCCAAAAGTCATATGGAGCGAGATTCGGAGAGTACGGTGGTTGAAAACTGAAGAATTCAATGGGACACTTTTTGCAACCGTGGAGGACATCAAAGCAAATGTGACGGCTAAACTCCCAGCAGTTTCCAAAAGAAGCCTCCTACCGTTGATTCCAACAATGGCAGGAGCAATGGAGCGAGTGTCTGTGCGCACAAGGGTCCTACTTCGAAAATGATTCGGTAAGTAATGCCATGGGTCGTAACATTTGCATGCTGGATCACCATTCCGGGAACTTTTTTACTGCTCCTCATATTACAGACATGCATCTGGCGACATTCTGTTCCTTCGTTTCTTATGGTCATTGTTATGGTGCACCAGGTACAGTCACTTGAAAGTCCCAAGTAGTCCTCTTACTTCAGAGCTTCTTATTGGACCTGACGTCCAATTGTTAATGCCATCAGATGTCTCAGATAATGTAAATAAGTTTTTCTTGCCACGCGGTCTCCGAGGAGCCCTTATATTTCACTCTGTTTAAAAGATCGAAAATATTCGGCACTCGATTCGATTAAAAAAAATTCGCTTTTCGAACACGCCCACCTTTTCTTTTTCCGATTTTTATATGCAGCAATCTTGCAAGGGGCAGTAAAGTAAAAACTTGGCCATGTTTTAACTCACCGGTAGTCATCTTGCCGCTAATTATGCTTGGGTCCTTTTTGATGTCCGCTATAGCGGCCAGTGGAATTCCCCAGTTAGCAACTACGTGAGGAAGAAAGAGACGAAAAACGAAGACGCCGTAAATTAGCGGGGCCGATACGCGCTCACGCATTGAATGAATGGTGTGAAGCCACTACTTACTTGGTCCCCAGAAGTGCTGCACGCGAACAAGGATGAAGAGAAACAGTAGTTACTCACTCAATGAACTGATCTCTTACGAGCGAAAGAACAGGTAAATAGTTTGAAAACTCACAGTACTACAAGGTCAGAGGAGATCGCACAGATCGGGAAGCGCGCGCCGCAGCAGACATGAGAACAAATGAGAAGAAACGAAACGTCTCAGTGCTCGATAATGTACGCTGTTAACGGAGTAACAGAATATACAGTGTACCTGCACAGGTAGTTTCTGAACTCCTTGCTTCCCAACTGCTTTAAAAATTGACTGGCGTATCGAGACATTTTTCAATGTCGCGGAATATCGGATTCAGGGAAGTTTCTCTTTGGGTCGACGAATACCTCTTCAGAGTGGGCGGGACTAGCGATAAAACAGTAAAATAATCTCTTCAGTTCCTTCCGACCATGAGTATATTGACAGAAATCAGTCCACTAGGACGTATGTCCTTATATTATATCTCGCTGCGAGAACTAGATCTAACGTGCAAGCAGACCGCTGCATTAAGGAACTCCTGCAGCTACTACAAAACTGCGGCGAGCGTAGCTTGAGGCCGATTCTGCATGAATAAGCTAAGCCACAGCCAATTTGCAGTCCAGCTCGAGCCGAACTTTGGATTTAGGCTTTGAGTGTATAAACGTCGCAACGAACGTCGCTGCTGCATGGTGAATGCTGCGTCGCTCCTGCCTCGTTCACTTCGCTTCGCTGTGATTTGTAGGGGATAGAAGAACCAATTATTATCGTAAGCAGCTACCCACCCTGACGCCGAACTGGGGAAGTCGCGCAAAAACGCTGCCGATATGACAGCTGTCCAAGGGGTCCTCTCTGCCGCCGAACGCTCTGTGCGTTCGGTGTTCGGTGAGCTCGCTTTGCTCTGACATTACGCTCTACGTGGTCCTTGATTACTGTTAAAGGTTCTTGCTTTTGTTTTTTTTTTTACTTGTCGCTTCCTAAATAACTGCTTCTTTGCTCGCACTGCAGTGGGGAACATTCCTTATGAAGCTACAGAAGAGCAGCTAAAAGACATTTTTTCCGAAGTAGGACCAGTGGTCAGCTTTAGGTAAGCATACACTGAAACTGCTTATGTAGTCTGTATGCTTCTCTATGCGTCGACATCGTCTCTGTTTTCTGCACGAAACAAGCGTCTATCCCGCTTACATCCCTCACCGTGGAGTGGTGGTGTGAACCCAGCGCAATGTTTACACGCAGGCTCGTGTATGATCGTGAGACAGGAAAGCCCAAAGGTTATGGATTCTGCGAATACAAGGATCAAGAGACCGCGCTCAGCGCTATGCGAAATTTGAATGCTTTCGACCTCAACGGACGTCCCTTGCGCGTCGACAACGCTGCCAGCGAGAAGAGTAAAGAAGAACTCAAAAGTAAGCGAACTTTTCGTGCCCGATGCAGTAATGTGACTGTAGTTGTGTGGCTCATTTTGCTGCCCAACAATCACTCCTTGCGTGCACCTAACGAGCGCACGATTTTCTGCTTTCAGATTTGCAGGCGTCATTGGGTGGCCCTCCAGTCGAAGTGAGTATTGAAAACAGCAGAAGGGTGCAGTATAAAGCATTGCTGTTTGGAATGGTTTTCTGTACGGGAGCTGGATACCGAGGTCTTCCGTTTCATCAGCCATTAGATAAGCATTTATACTGTTAAAAACGTTGAACTAGCATCGCTGTCGTAAGTGCTTGATTAACACTGGGATTTTTTACGTACCCTCCTAAGAGCCCATTGCACAGAAGCGCTTACTGTTTCATTATTTCTACTGAATTGAACTAGCCGTGGTTACCAAATACTTGATTTATGTTGGGATTTATCTAGTCTCTTTCCAAGAAGACCTCACTATGTATTGCCATACACACTGAACTGTTGTGGGTGTGCACCTGTAAGCACAAATGTTCTAGCCTGTGCAAACTTATTGGCCTTGTTATGTGCAAAACTAGAACAAAGTAAAAGCGGGAGCCAACGTTTCGACAAATGGACCTGTTCTTGTTTTGCTCATCATCTTGAATTTCTATCTCCTTCCTTCCCCATGTTTTCCTTGGCTTTGCTATGTAGGTTTACAAATATGCACTTCTGCAACTGCTGCTTACAAATATGAGTCCTGGAAAGCAAACTGCACTTCTTGGAGAACTGTCTTGCTGAACTCATTCAAACAGAAGGCATGTCTTACACTGATTGGGGTTCATTTATATGTTCTTCCAGAGTCCATATGGCCCAGAAGTGGAACCAGAACGTGCACCCGAAGCTATTTCCAAAGCAGTGGCAAGTTTGCCACCAGAACAGATGTTTGAGCTGATGAAGCAGATGAAGGTATGTTTATTCTGCACTAAGCGTAACTGTGACTTCATTTATGACTCATAAATGGCATAGAGTGAATGCCTTGGTTGTGGTTTGTCAATGTGTGGGTTGTTGCTGAATGTAGATGCAATGATTTTGATAGCTAAGGTATATTGAAAAGCTCACAATGCAGCTGGTGTCTTGTAGCTACTGCTACTCAGAGGCTAGCCGATTTTGCTGGACAGAGCAAGTGTTCACGCAAACCTTGGTCATCAGAAAAACAAGGTGAAGTACAATAATATATCCTGCTTACAGTAAATAAAGACACTAGCTCTAATTGAATTTACATGCATTGGAAACGTATAGTAAACAACCAAAACTGATGAATTCCCTGTAGTGGTATGTAGTATATACAGGTAGGCTTAGCAACGCTATTGCATTTGAGAAGTTTGCACCTCAATAGCATAAGCCGGGTTGAAATCCTAACTCTCTTTTGCCATTGGCATACCCCAACACATGACAGAGGTTTCAAGAGGAATCTTCAATTTATCTGTCATGACTATCAGCTGCTTATGATGTGCATGCTTCATGTTCCTGATAATAACTAATTTATAGTCCCCTAAAAGCATTTATTTTAGTTTCAATTAATCCCACAAGTTGAAACAATGTTAGTACTAGCTCAGGCTTCACTAATAAAGCTTTTGATATTGCATACATTTAGCTTAGTCTCAGCTAATGTAACAGTTGGTTTCCATGACAAATTTCTGACTGCCTGTGTTCCAGAGTTCTCCATGAATACAGTTTTCTTTAGTTACAGTCAGACATGCAAATGCCAGTGCTGCATAGCTCTCGTGAAGTGTGCTATCATTGGTATTGTTTTAATCTTGAATTTCATTATTATGTAAGCTTTTGTTGCAATTTGAAGCTCAAGGTTGTATAACCTGATGTATAGTAAAACTTTGGTTTGGGCCACTTCTTTAATTCTTAGATTTTAGACAGGTTTGCACCCTTAAAAACATGGATAAGTAAGCATGCACAAGACACGAGCTAGTCCATTACAGCTTCTTTTACATTTTTCTGTCTTCTGCCTTGCTTGTATGTGCAGCCCTCTTGTCTCAAGTTTGACATGTAGGCTTAGCATGATGTACTGTAGCACAAAGGACAGGTCATTAAGCAGACCACGCTGCCCACAAGAATAAGGCAAGACAGACTGAGGGCTATTCTTGCCCTTTTCTCGTGACCTGTCTTTCAGGCTACGGCTCATCGTGTTCAGTCAGTATTAACTAGCCTAACTTCCTGTTCTGCTAGATGTGTAGGCTTGATTATTGCACCATCATGTCGTTCATTTCTCTATTGTAAACCGCACCTCTTGCTCTTTGCCTGTGCAGTTGTGCATTCAGAACAACCCCGGAGAGGCTCGGAACATGCTCCTCCAGAACCCGCAGCTGGCATATGCACTGCTCCAGGCGCAGGTCATCATGAAGATTGTGGACCCCCAGGTGGCCCTCAGCATCCTGCACCGCCAGAACCCCAACCTCACCCCACTGGGCACGGGTGCCCAGCAGCCTCTAGGAGGCACCCAGCCAGCCGTGGTGGCTGCTCCTGGCCCCATGGTCACTGGGGCTGGGCCCATGGTGGGCGCAGCTGGTGGCCCCTTGGTGGCTGGGGCTGGGCCCATGGTGGGCGGAGCCGGGCCCATGGTTGGAGCAGCTGGGCCTATGGTAGGTGCAGCTGGGCCCATGGTGGGAGCTGCCGGTGGGCCCCAGCCCTTAGCACCGCAGCCTCCGCTAGGACCGCAGGGAATGGGGCCGCAAGCGCTAGGTCCCCAGCCAATGGGACAGCCCATGGGGCAGCAGCCTGGAGTGAGTGGCTTTATCATCAGACCAAAGACATTGGGGACATTACTGTGGGCAACCTTTCTGTTCACCGTGGTATTCACTGCACCACGAAGAAGAGTGCAGAGCATGATGAGAGATGTACACACAGTGGGCACACACACTAGCAGTTGCTTCAAGCGGTACTAAAGAAACTATCAAGTTAAGCTTTATTTTAAGTTACGCTTCATCAATAGCGAAACGGCTTCTCATATTGTGCGAGAAGGCATGATAAGCCGGGAGAGATGCAAAAACGAGGCATCCTGAAGTTCCCGCACCTACTCGCCATGATGTTATAGATTTTGACAATGTCTATCTACATGGGTCTAGCTTATGTCTTATTGATAAAGAAGGACAACATTGCATTCCAAAGGAACTGAAGCTCAACATAGCAAGTTTCAAGAATTTTTTCTGCACTAAAATGGGCCAAATATGAGGAAATGCATCGAGATCTGTAACTTTGCAGTGACCGAGACTGACAAAGCGAAATTAAAAAGAAAGAAAAAAAAAGCTGTACCTTTATTTTCTCTAGTAGTAATCAACCTTATCACACTGTGTGAATGAAAGTAGAATCTCCAAAGAATATGTGGCCAATCTAAAGTGCTATGCTTGGGTAGCTGGGCTAGTTGGTTGTGAATAGCATTACGAAACATCATTCCAGTGCACAAATAAACATGGACGAGCGGAGAAGGACAACAAGAATGCTAGCATTTTTGTTGTCCTTCTCTGCTCGTCCATGTTTCTTTGTGCGCTGGAAAAATGTTTCATAAGACAATCTAAAGCGATTTGGTGTTGCCCTTTTTAGTGTTCCTTTAATGCATTAGAGTGCTGCTTCCATAACCGTTGTCATGGTACAGAAAGAGAGACTCACTGTTCAGAAAAAGTCGTGCAGTCATCCTAATCACTATGTTGTGTCCACCAACATAGCAAAGGTATCACCAACCTAAGCATATGTTAACACGTTTAGCTTAGTGTGTTGAGCTGATCGGCACGAAGGTGTTAAACAGTCTTATTCATGCTTGCTCACCTTACGAAAATCAAGCTACATTCTGAGGCAGTAAAGATGAACCTTTTGTCTGTGCGCATTTGAAAACATCCCCCCACAGCACTAACGTCCACCTTTAGTTCACTGAAACTAATATATTTATACTATAAGAGAAGTTTTCAACATGAATGGCAACTTGCATGCCTGAATTCTTAGCTTACACCACCAACTACACAATTTTCATGACCTGCATATAATACTGTCGAACATTGTTATATTGAAGTCACGCTTGACACAAAAATATCTCTTTTATACTCGGTATTCATTGTATAAGCACACATGCTGACACAATAAAAAAAGAATTGCGTCTGAAATAAATGCAAGTATGTTGCCTTTGACAAGCCAGTAAAGGGTCTCTTGTCTATTTTAATGACCCGCCAATGGCTTGCTGTTGTGGACACATGAGATGGCAACAATTCCAAATTAAAAATGTGCGGTGCACCGTCACTAATATGGCAACCAGTAGGACCACACGGAGTCGGTACTTCAGCCTACCAGCTACAAACCAGCAAAGCCAAGTCGTTGACCAAGGCGCCATTTCAAGTTGTTAGTATTTGACATTTTAGCTATCCAGGTATATACTTGGAGCTGCTCGGTTTTATCATAATAGTTGCGTACTCATTGAAATAAAAAACAGCCAACCAATTCTTTCCTTTGTTGTGCTCAATAATTTGTTATGTCAGTGTTCATTACTTTGAAGTCTCACTGCACCCTTGCATTGAACTGTCAGTGCCTGAGGCCCTTTTCTTTAATCAGGTGTTTCTGTTGCACTTGCCTTTACTCTCTGCAGGGATTGGGTCCCATGGGAGGGCCAGCTGGAGGTCCAGGCTTTCCTGCCGACTCGCCCTTTTCGGATTCGGGATTTGGTGGTATGCTCATACTGTGAACAGTGGAATTGGTTCTTTTGGAAGGCAATTGATAAACATAGTTTGGAGCCATGTTTACTTAGTGGTGGAATCAGCAGAACAGGGTGCTGTGTGCCCAGTCTGGGTGACGGATGTGCCAACCTTCTTTTCCCGTTCATGAACTTTCCTCCCCCTTGTAGGCTTCAGCAGAACTGATTTGCCATATTCAGTGTCCCTGTGCTTTGAGTTGTAAATTAGTTTGGCTTTGCTGTGCAACCCGATTTACGCCCCGACAACTTTCTGTGCCAAAGAAGGGAAAACTACAGGAGTGGAGCTTCTGAACATGGGTTGCTGCACTAGAGTATTACTGTGGCAGAGTTGACAGCACTTCTGGTTTTTTGGAAGAGATGTTGAGCCATCGAAGCTTCTACGTGCAAGTCAGATTTAATGATCTCTGATGTACTCTGTCTTATTTTGCTGGTATAAATAAGATGTTTATGACGTCTCTAATGAATAAGACGTCCCTTCTCCAGCTTGAACTGACACGAACAAGCACCTGGGACTTTTTTCAGGAGCCCTTACTTGTGCGCACTTTGCCTCCGTAGCTTTCTCTTCATTGCCACAGAAGGTTGTCCACAAGTAGAGCCTCCTTGTTAGCTCAGATAGTAGAGTGACCACCTTGAAAGGCATCGGTCCCTGGTTCGAAATCCGGACCAGGAGGAATTTTTCTTCAACTGCAAAAGTTTACTTCCGAGAAATCCGTACAGACTTCTGTTGTAGCATGGTGCTAATATTAGGTGGATGACAATTTTGTTTTCATGTGTGCTAGTTTGTACACATCCATGTTTGCATTGTAATAGCTACATGCATGTTTATTGAACAAAACTATGCTTCTATCATATGGGGCACCCAGTTGTATCTCCATCCTTGGTGACTTGCTTTGGTTCTTCTGATCAAACCCACTAATTTCAAGCAAGGCATTTGAGGGTACTTGTTGGTTGCTGTTTATTTTCTTTTGCGCTAAGTACGATACAGAACTTATGGGGTAGAAACTTGAAGGTAAACAAACCAAAAAAAGGAGCTTAAGAAGCTAAGGACCACGAAACGAACAATTGAATGAAAAATCAATAGGCGTAATTTTAGGAGACAGAAAGACAGCGGTGTGGACTAAAGAGGAAACGGGGATAGCCAGTACATGTATTCTACAAGTTGAAGTTAAGAGGAAGAAGTAAAGTTGGGCAGGCCATTTAGTGAGCATGTTAATTGAGTACGTGTGTGAGCCTCATCTTTTATGTGCCATTTTGTTTTCAGCACCAGCGAGAGCATCGTTACTTGGGGAGCGACCTACGGGGCCCGAGTCAATCAGAAGCAACCCCTTTGATCCTCGTGGTGGGTGTTATTGCGTGGCTTGCATGTAGAATCTAACCCTTTAGTCTAGGCATTGTTCCTGTGCTCTCTTTCTCAAAAGTATACAGACGACTTTGCAAGCAACCAGACCTATTGTTACTGTCATAAGGGTTCTGTGGCACTCTTGGTGTTTGGAACCTCTGGAAGATGTCGGTGTAGTCCTAATTGCAATACTGATGATGTGATAGGAGTTCCACCCTGGTTTCAGGACTTAAGTTACATGCAGGGTAGGCTGTGCATTCTCAGCAAAGGCTGCGCATCTCATTTACAGTGGACACTCTTTAAACGGAATCTCAAGGGACCAGGAAAATTGGTTCCATTTATCAGGAGTTCCATTTACTGAGAGACAAAGCTGAATACAAAACCAACCAACTATGAGCATAGTGTTCCGTTTAAGAGGCAGTTCTGTTTAAGCGATTTCTGTTTATCAGGATTCCACTGTATTTAACTAATAGAAACTTGCAACAAAATAGAGAAATGAACCAGATGATGTTGATGCATGCTTGTGAATGGTTCAGAAAACACTGGCTGTATGATAAGAGTGGACTGACAGATGCACACTTCCAACTGAGTGTCGCAAGATTCTGGAGTAGATAACCTCCATGATGAGTTTAGTGGGGTTTGTCTTGTCCATTGGCATTCTTCAGGATCAGTTGACAAACTTCATAAAAAAAAGAAGAGTTTTCCTCTATTAAACTTGCAATTGAATATGTGCATCTGCATGTCCATCTTTTCGTGTTTTTTTTTTTTTGCCATTCACAGGTAAAAAAATTTTGCAAACATGCCAGCCAGTTGCAAGTTCCAAGCTTCAATGATCATAATGTGCCATCACGTTACTAACATTTAGGAATATTTATTGTTATCACAGATGCATGAGCTGTACGTTTGTACATTGGCATTAACTCTTTTGGATTCTGTACACCATCAGCCTATGCATACAACACATGCAATGCAGCAGAGCAGGTAATGACTTTGTCTGTCGTTTCCCTCCCCCTGCGCAGTAATGGGCCCTCTAGGTGGGGGTCCCGGCAGGGGTGTGCCTGACCCTCGCCTGGACCCTCGGGGTGACCGTGACCTGCGTACCATGCCCCCCATGGGTGACCGTGACATGCGCCAGCAGCCACCCCTCGAAGACCAGGACCTGCGCACAGACCCGCGCTTTCGGCCTGGTGCAGCATTTGACCCTCGCAGCCGACCCTTTGGCGCTGGCGGGGGCCCCAGGGATGACCCCCGTATGGCAGGCGCTGCGGCCGGAGGACGCCCGGGGCCCCCTGCCGCGGCCGCGAACCCGGTCATCTCTGCACAAGACCAGGAGAAGGCAGCACTCATCATGCAGGTGAGTCGGTGCTGCCATGAATGGCCGCTTCAGGGGCTGTATGTACCATTCTCATGTAGTGAAACATGTCACTTTAGGGCTAACTAATATGCATACTTTTGTTTCCGCTGTCTCCAGCGAGTTACATTGGCATATTTTGGACTCTTATGCTTAGATTGAAGTTCTTGCCACCTTTAGTGATCAGATGCATAGCAGCGTGACATCATCCTCTACAGTTATTGCACTTACTGGGTGCACTACTTAAAATTTCTGTCGCATTTCATTCCATGAGTATAGTACAACTGCTCGAAACCACACAAGGCCAACAGAAATTGAAGCAAGGGAAAGCACAGTAGCAGCTCCCACCTGTGAAAAATTGCACAGTGGAACTCACTTATAACTTTATTCAAATTCCAAGAAAATCCCATTGTTATAACTGGGTTGCACAAAAATGCTAAAGGGACAAACATTCAAACATTTTAATTTTGCAGAAAGGAGTACAGTCAAACCCACCTATAGCATTGCTGGTTTTAATAATATTCAGATGTAAGAATGAGCAGCTGCTGTATTGTGAACTTTGTTGCATGTTCTATGGTAAAATAAACTGCTTTCTACAATGTTTCCATGCCACGTTATTGGCTTTAACAATCAGAGGTTTAATCTAGCTACTGGGTGTTTGTGCTGAAAAGAAAAGGATGGCGAAGTCCAGGAAAAAGAAAAATATGCCATGAACCACAGCTGCCTTTGAGCCGTGCAGCATGCCTTCATCGCCCCTATCCCGTCTCCATTCCACCCCTCCAATGTCGGCGAGAGGGCAGAAGGGAAACGGGCATGGGAGGCCTGTGATGCAATGTGACACAAAGGTGGGGTGTGGTGAAGCAACTTTGGGCTTTTTTTTTTCTTTAGATTTTATTCTGAGGCAATGTGACGAAATCGTGCCGTGTAGGGTGCATGGTGCTGCCTTAGTGTTTTGTCTGTCCATCGTGTCCTGTCCATGTAAGTTTATGAGGTCCCAAACTGCAAATATGGTTGGGCATAAACACACACCGCTTTGCGTAGGCACAGCAGACGTGTGTAAGCGGGGTGCCAGTAGCGCTCACTGTGCTGCGCTGCTGCTGCGCACTCATGACCAAGCTGGCACTGTCAGTAGGGAGATTGCAGGAAAATTGTGAACCAGTGCTGCACCGTTCCTGCATCTTTTGAAACAAATGGCATGGTTCAGAGGGTGCCATTGCCGCACCGAATGGTAGGGTGCAGCACCTCATGAACCGATTCAGGTCATGCAGGCTAATCGAACTGGCCTTGGATACATGCTAAACCTGTTATTCAGAGTGCAAAATGCCCATTGTGCGGCTTAAAGACGTTAAAACCGACAATTTATTATTATTTAGTATGCAGTGTCACCTGACCATTGCTTCGTTGCCAGTAATCCTGTGCTGCGTGTTTGTACTGTGGATCATTGCCATGTTATTATAAGTGAGTAAGAGGCTTTCATTTGTGTTTTGTAACATAAACCTTCTTTAATTACAGTGCGCAGAACATAATTGGCCATAGAGTAAATGAACAGGGCCCTAACAAAACAATTTCACAAGTTACAGCATCTTATTAAACATCTATTTCTTGTGTCGTGGCATTTGGCTTGACTAAAAGCTTGCCATTACTTAGGTAAGCACTGCAAGTGCACTGATGACAAAAAGCTGCTCCGCATGTTGGGAAACCTATAACTCCCATCTTGATTAGATATAGCAACTGTTATACTCTTGCTCTGAAGAGAATAAGGGCTGCATGTTTTGGTTTAGGTGAAAATTAAAAGCAAATGGTCACAATTATTTCACTGCTATAGGTGTGTATGCAAGAAGAATTTGTCACATCAAAGGATGGCATTGTAGCTACGAGACATGCAGAAAGACAGCAGTGCCACAGGTGCATCACAGACATGCGAGAGTTGCTGATGGCTTTTCTCTCTCTCTTTGTGGGAACAGGTGCTGCAGCTTTCGGACCAGCAGATCGCGTTGTTGCCTCCGGACCAGCGGCAGAGCATCATGGTGCTCAAGGAGCAGATTGCCCGCAGCACCCAGCAACAGTGAGGCAACTAACCCTAATAAACATCCTTGCTCGCCTGTGCCCAGTAATTTTCACTCTGCATCTCGTTGAGCCGTGACACAGTCCTTTCGAAGGCAAACATCTCCTCTTCGCCACTGAAGATGCTCACATTCTGCAACATGAGTGAATACACACAGTTGTTCAGCACCACTTGGCATTGACGAATATGGTACTTCTTATTAAGACTAATCTGCAGGGTCTACAGATCTGTACTGCTTTTATGGGAAACTGCACAAGGACATTCTGAGCTGTTGAAGATGACGATTTACAGAAGGCGTCACAGTGTGCTACTTGTTATATGCAAGTAGTCATAGATGTGCTTGAAACTGCAATTATTATTTTATTGTTTCAGTTAAAACAATTTTAAGCACTATGAATTAGTGGTAGTTGTATTAAAATAGCACAGTTACATTGAAACGTCCTTAAAATCTTGGATAGTAGCACTTGTATGCCACAGGCTGGTTGCAGCATTGATAATTGCTAAACATAAAATTTTCTATTGCAAAAAAAAAAACACACACATCCACACACACACAAAAGGGCCTATTTTGTTTTACTTAAAGGGCAACTCCGGCTATTTTTTTATCGTGTCAAGGTAATGGAACACTTAGGTTCCTGAAACCCCCCCTGTCACCCGTTTGATAGTAGAATTGTTCCACATATTCTCAAATAAGCAAAAAAAATATGAAACCAAAACCTGACCAAGCTGCCGAGCGAACCTCTTCGTGTGATGTCATGAGTGTTCCCCCAACGGAGAAGGCATGCAAGGCATGCCGGTCTAGCCTGCTATGCGAATGAAACCGGCGAAGAGCAGACGTTCAACTGGGTCGTGACCGCGCCGGATCTTCGGGTGACAATGTCAGCTGCGCAAGCTTTTTGGATGTGTCAAACACTGACAGCTAGGATTGTGACAAATTCAATAGCCATTATGTAGTTGTCATTCGCATTCGACCCGCTACCGCGAGAGCCAGAGCCAATGCGCAACAGAAAACCAAGGGTAGCCCTAACCACTGATTTTATATGTGCTGCTTGCTATTTTAAGTGTTTCACCTCTTCTCAGAGAAGCGCTTCGCATGCTCACTGTAAGATGTGAAGCATGACTTTCCGTATTTGTGTGCCACAAGTACGTTACTTACAGTTTAAAGCACCGACCGGTGCATTTGTTTACACTGGTAGGTGCAGCGACCGCTCATCATTTGCTTAAGATATGAGGCTGGCCACTCATTGGTGACATCTAATAATGTCGGAACATATAAAAACGCAGATTTTGTGCATGTATGCACCATTGCGTCATTCTAGAGTCGTGCTGATACGAAAACAGCGAGCGGGAGACCGTATAGTACGGGAGCGCTGTTATGCTGCATACTTATCATTCTTCGTATTCTCTTCATGTATACAATGCATTCCATAAAGTAGACACAGATGAGGGCTTTGCGCGTATGATCGTTCATTTAGAGAATGTGTAGTTTTCTCGCGGAAACGCCAATGCCAGTATTGACACCATTGGCAGCTGAACGATGCTGTTGTTTACGCTGCTGTATCGAAGGGGACTCTGCTTGCTGCCCATTTGGGATACGAGGTAAACAGTGCACATCGTAAGCTAAATAATGAGTCAGCATAACAAGAGGTAATAACAGACCCATGTACGTAGTCACATATAATTTAAGGAAACACCGGCGAGTCAGACTGACCGTGTTCGAGAACGGCAACGTACAGGTGTTGATATCGCGTCGTGTTGTCGCTTCTAGCTTTTTGCGTGTGCACTGTACGAAATAAGGAATGCTTTATTTCAAATCCGTATGGTTGTAACTGATCTACAGAAGCAGCTTTCTTCACCCTAATGGCTTAATTAGCTTCGGGTCAGTTGCTAAGGTCCGCCAATGCACGAACTCGGCGGCTGTGATAGGCTTAACCTCGGCTCAAACTGTGCGTGTGGTAGGCGAGGGCTCAAGTTTGCACAGCCAACAACGCAACACCACTTGCCACCCATCTCTTGTCCGTCCACAGGAAACGCAACATCTCACGACCGCAACTTACACCAAGCACTAGCTTACGATCGTCGACTTCTCCACGCTCTCGCTGCTGTCGTCTGCATGATTACGGCATTCTCTGTCTGAGACACCCCTGACATCATACACATTATTGCCTGTAACTGAAGATAAGGTAAGGTAGGGTGTTTGAGGCAATTAATTAAATTTGTAAGAAATCTGTGCAACCCTCAAATCTGATTTTTTGAGGACGTGACGGAAGTGTTCAGAAGAATGTATGCAGTGAATTTCATCAACATTTGTTGACACAGAAAAATTGCCAGAGTTGCCCTTTAAAGCAACTTTACTGCGCTAATGTAGTGCTTAAAACATTGTTTTCTTTTAGCGACTTTTGTACTTACAGGTGGGCCTTCCTGAAAGATTTCAGTAATGTGAGTGTGAGTGGCTACTTCGAAAATTTCCAGCACATGTAAACAGCTCGAAGCAGTTCCCTACCTTATCACTAATTTGCAAGTCGTCCATGAGCGAGCGGTTCTCGTCAGTCAGGCTGCCATCGCTTTTGACTGCCTGGAAGAGCTTGTCAGCTACAGCGTCAGCCGACAGGACTAGGCGGACCCGGTTGTCGTACAGGGTGTCCACCAGGGTAATGAATCGGCGAGCCTGAGTCTTCTCACGTAGGGTCAGCACGGGCACATCTCGAACAAGTATCGTGTGAAATATGTGGCTCAGCGCCAGATAATCAACGGCACCAACCGCCTGCACAAGTAAGGACAAGGCAGCACACAAGCACTTATACCATTTTAATACCATTTTAATAAAACTGTTCTGCATAGCCGAAACAGTTGAGAGCTTTATTGAAACATGCTGCCTGAAACACAGAGGCACTTGAGGGTAACTTGATGCTAACCCACATCTGAAGGCCTTTGTTGTACAACAGAATCTTGTTGGTACAATTCCATTATGTACAATTTCCCATCACCAACATTCGCGATCGAGAAGACAAAAAGTGACTCAACAGAGTTATGCTTGTTTTTTACCGGTTCACACGTTGCTGGCAAACAATTTTTCGGCAGCAATGTTCAGTACATCGCCAAACTGCAATCCTATGATACGTTTTCGCAAGATCCTACGTAAACAGGAAAATGCACAAGGCATGTGCAATCAAGAACAGTGTATAGCCGTCTGCCATGGCAGCGTCACCGCAATATGTGCCTGCCCGTCTCAGGTGAAAATGCCGGCGTGCACTCAGTTTCTCATTCCAGTACCAGCAAATCTTCCCCGTGGTTGTCACACGCCGCATTCACAGCCATCACTGCCAACCTTATTATGATAAGCATTTTTGCCTATCCATTTCACAGTGTGTGGTGCTGTTGGAAGTGTACTGCATACTTTTTAATAGGCAATAAGCCAAACGCTCCGCCATTCCTTGCTTCAGACTGTGATTGTATATGTTTTCGCCTGCTAGATCCCATGTAAACCAGGAAAGCGGTGAAGTGCGATTGAGAACAATAGCCGCCTGCCGCATCAGTTTCCACCCATATCACGTGAAAATGTCGGCGAGCACTCAGTTTCTTATTTCGGTACCAGCAAATCTCCTCCTGAGTCGTTGCACACCATATTCACAGCTATCCCTGCCAAACCTATTGCGATAAGCATCCTCACCTATCTGTTTAGAGCGCATAGGCAATAAAAAAACGTGTCTCAGGCTGCCGAAGCCCCACCAGCTCGATGCGCGCAGTGATTCGCATCATGTAAGCTACAGCTGAGTCATTTCAGACTGTACATTTTTCTCAGTTTTTTTTTCCATGACGTATCAATGAGGTTCTACTGTATTTGGTAAATTATTTTTTTCTATACGTTCGGGGCAGAATGGGGTATTACAGAAGAGGTGGGTGGATATAGGTAGAAAAATGTAGAGCCAAACACTGAAAAATAATAATGATGATATAAGACCAAGAGAAGATACAGTTAGAGACAGCTGCCTTGAAGGACATCGTGTCTTCAATGCAAGTTGTTGATGAATATAATGTGAACACTGTGCAGTCCTACGCCACAGTGAAATTTTTTAGACATTTATTCTTATTGACTAGTGGCCTACACAAAGCATACCTGTTAATTTTAATCATGCTATGGTGATCAAATTGGCATAACTGTCATACTTATTTTAACACATCCCAATATTGAAGGGATCATTTGTTTGGCAGAGCTGGGCATGTTGCTTAGTCGGGCTGTCACATGTCTGCGAACTTCACCATTTCCTCGCGTGAATACTCGTGATGCTGCTAGAGTTGTAAAACAGGACATTATTCAGTCCTACTCACACGGTCGCACAACTCTGAGAACGAAGCATCCAAGATGCGGCCACATGTCTTGTGGAACTCAACGTTGCGTCCCTTGATGGTGAGCACACGTGCTCGAACGACTGCAACACAAGAGATGCCTTTGTTGCCACAACAAGCTTCTTGCTGCTTGCTAAGCATGTTCCAATGCTGTATGCCAAAGTATGATTACTGACCACCTCTTAACCCTTTCTAGTTCAAATTTAGTCACTGAAGTGAGAAATTTATATTTTATGCATCTGATTGGGAAAAGGACTGGTTTATGTAAAGACAAAATTTTCAGGGCAATTTTCAGCAACATAATCAAAGGTTCCTTAATAAGTCTGGCCATTTTGAGCTGACAAGGGTAGTGCATACAATGCATGCTAACGATCAATGTCTGGAAAGTATTACACTGCTACGTGCCACAAAAACAGCTGTAATTTTAAACTAAATGCCATGTGCGCCTTTCCCTCGCGCGTGCTGCACTCCCCGCTGGACAGTCGATGTAATTCGCACAAGTGTGCCTACGCCATTCACAGTGCTGCGGCGTGACTCACAGTGAAACATGACTGAGAATAATTTAAGGCAACAGCAGTTGTTTGTTTGATCTGTTGCTTCAATCGACAAATTAAAGTTTAGAGAAATAATAAAAACTATAAATGTCTGCGTGTCTTTGTTTTACTTTGTACCATAGCAAGAGAGATGCGCTTCCATTTCATCTGCTGCTTCCCGCTTCCTGCACTCGCGTGTGCAGAGAATTACACTATGTCATTTTATACCATGCTCCAGCGTGCGATCAGGCTCTTTGATCCACTTGTGTCTACCTGAGTGCTCATGCGGCACCTACTTATCATACCGCTGGTCTGGTGCCAGCAGTACGACGACGCGGTGTGTTGTGGTAAGGATCCAAGAGCCGGGACAGCCTCTCCAAACGTGCGCGCACTGAAGGATCCATTTTGCAGAAGCAGCCAGAGAACAATGCAGGTTTTCTTGTGCACAACTCTCAAGATTGTGCACAGAGCGAAACAAATGCAACAGTTCGCAGGCTCACGCACAAGAGTGTCACCGGAAGTACACCATGCAGCAAAAGTGCAAGAAAAAAGTCGCATGTCTGTGCAGAACACCAGCATAGTTGCAGCTTAAGCTGGAGGAGCGCTTTTTCAGAGGCAAGTGGCGAGAGTGTCTACGTTGGCAGTGAAGCTCACCTCCCGAAATCATGGGTTTGTGACACTTCGGACATTTATATTTCTGCTAATAATGAGCCAATCTGAAAAATTATTGCAGTGGAACGCTTCCTAGAGGGCATGTAACCATATCCATCATATAACCAAAATTTGCTATGTGGCCTGGTTACGCTGGGTAGAATTCTCCAAGAATACTGCTCAACAGTCCAAGCTCAGCTTGATATGGCACGTGGACATCTGAGAAATATCGGGGATAACCCTGTTTATGTGCGACACCAAATTGACAAGTTATGTAATTACAGTAGCTGACACCGATTCCCAAGATTAACTTTGGTGTTTGTTTTTCTCCATATCAGATATTTGTTGTAAAGCATTACAAGTTTCTACCAGAATCATTAGACCAGAAAAGGTTAAGAGTATGGTGGGAACCAGTCAAATGTACTATATAGAACCGTTGGTGGTCAGAATTTCACTACAGAATCTTTTGTGAGCCAGATGTAGCTTTGTGATGTAAAACACCATCAATCAAGCAATTGCTGAAGCTATCATTATAGTGAGAATATATTTGTTGGAAAGGCTGAGAAGTCAGTCTGAGTTGGTGTGCTTAAGTCTTCTACATAAGATAGCAAGAACTGTGTCAATGTATGCTAATAAAACAAGAAAGAAAAAGCTCCCAATGTTGCAAGAGTACAGCCACTATATCGTATGTGGGCTGCTCTCCCATCTCCGACTTCTGGTACGACACGTAGCCACTCACTGTCATTCTCTTGGCTAGCCAGGACCTTGAACAGCTTGTCCAGCTCCGCATTTGCATCGCACTCAGACTTGCTGTAATAAATTAGAATGATGAAAAAGCCGCAACTGTCTGCTCATGTCTATGACAAGACTGAATCTCCATCTCAACTTATGACTGCGCTGTCGCTCAGTTTACACAGAAAAGTTTCACTTGGGCTTACCCAGTATTTTGCATGTGGTTAAAAGCAATTTTTAAGTACTTATTCATTTTACATATGAGCCTGTTACTGAATGACACTGCTTGTTGTTATTGGACGCATGTTTCTGAATGCTTATATTTATAGACCTTCACAATGTCCATGGCATTTTATAAATAAATAAAATTTAGTGAACAGGCACTAGTCGCTAGGAGGCAGATTTTAAACGTCTTAATAGGTGCTGGACCTTATATTGCTTTTGCAGCTAAATTTGTGCATTGCAGGTGTTCACTGAGCTCATATTCATAGGAAACAGCTAGTCAGTCAGTAAGTTGTACAGGGTTTTTTACTGTTAGAGAAAACACCTAATTAGTATTCAAGCAATCATAGCAGCTTTAATTTCGCATAAGATCCTGCAGACCAGTCTTTCGTAACCCCACAAAGCCCAAAATATCATTTTTGATAGACTAAATTTGATGCTTCATTATTCTGATGTTATTGTGGGAGACCTAACCGAAAGCCCATAATAGCATTTTTCATAAGCTGGGAATGTTGTTTCAGTTGTGGATAATTAAGAGATCCGATTAGCAATTAATTACTATGCTGATAAATTTAACTAAAACAAAACTATTGTTTTTGGTGTCTGCGTACTCTCCATGACCAGAAAGTTATGGAGAGTACTTGTTGCGTACATACAGACAAAGTTTTCTAATTTTTCTTCATGTAGAGTGGTGCTGTGGGCTTTGTGGGGTTAACAGATATTTGCATTAGGCATCGTACAAGGTGCATTTTCTGCATAAAGAAGAAGAAATGGTGAAGTTACACTAGCTCGGGGGGAATGCTAATGAATTGCGAATACCCCGCAGAGGTGGACGACCCTGTGCATGGTTCTGGTCCTGTACATATTTAGAATATTCAAAATTATGCATACATAAGAAGCATGTGCCACAACACATTTGTTGCTTGACCATTTGGCCATTTCGTTCAATATTTATTCAATATAAATGCTTTGGTGTACGTTGGTCTGCCTGCTTATCAGAATATGCAGTACCATGACAGTATCATAGCTCAAGGTCTACAAGTGGGTTCTAGCGACACCTACTGCAGGTGTTCTGTGGTCTTTCCCCACTCATCACCACTTCCCAAGTTCAAATATTGATGCGATTACAAATAACAATAATGTTCTAGTGCAATAAAAAGAGATGAAGAAGCGAGCAGACGGGTACAAGTGCTAACTTAACAAATGGCTTTATTCGTACAGTGTGCAAATATTCATACAGATTCATGAAAAATAACCGCATGGATGACTCTCGTGCACCATGTCCTTCATCCTGTCTCCCTCTCTGGTTTTGTGCTAGAAACTTACGAAAGTGAAAGTAAGTTTTAAGATATTTTGTTTACTCCTTAATTATGCATGGTAGCCGCTAAATAAAGCCATTTGCTGTAGTTAGCACTTGTGTGGCCACTTGCGTCATCCATATCTTTTTGTTGTGCTTATACGTTTCAACTTCTCTGGCCGACGATGTTGGACCTCAATGCTGTTAATTATTAAATGATTGCGAGTTGGCTTATACTTACACAAAATAGAAGCTGGTCTTGGTGGCACCTTTCTGTATTCTGTAGTCAACACCAGAATCGAGAGCAACTGGCAAGCAGTTTTTCTGCAGAGAATGTAATAAAAAATCAGAGGACACCTAAGCTCTTCTTATAAGTTGTGAATGCGAAAGCATTAATGTCCAACTGAATGCCACTGAGCGATCCTTTGAGCTATGAACTCCTTGTGGGCAAGCGTGCGTGTTGAGACGCTTGGCATGTTTTGATTTGGCCTTACCAAGGCACAGTTAGAATGTAGACAATGGATGCATGGATAATACAGACTTCCGAGAGTGGCGAGGGTGATGTAGCAGCGCGGCAATGCCCTTTCCCCTCATCAGGTGTTCCTTTTCGCGTGCTCTGCTCTGTTGTGGTCCGAGCAAGCAAGTGCGAGCCAGCATCAAAGCCAATGGGAAGTTTCGCTGCTACAGACGCCGCCGGCTTTTTTGCTCAATGGGCCATTTGGAGCTTTCGCATCAAAACAATTCTGTCTAATAAGGGAGTTGTGAACAGCCCTGCATTTGCATACCTTCAACACATCAATGAAAGGCACAAAGTTGCTGCGCTGTAAACCATTCTTGTACAGATCTGCACAGAGAAGAGATAAAACATAAAACAAGTTTATTTGATCACCTGACTCAGCCATTTCATTTGATTATGGTAGGCTACGATTGTTTACATATGCAAGTACAAACTCCTGTGACAATAAGTGGCAGCTAACCAGCATCACATTATGCTAAACACTTTTAACAATTAATATTTTTCAGCGTGATCACAAAAATTTCAATTACTTTGCAAGTTGAAACCTTGAATGGGGAGAAGAGAGCAGTGGAAAGACAGGTATTCACAGATAACTGCGACTTGCAGAGCTGTAGTTTGAATTCGTCAGACTAGAAGGGATTCCGTTTAGTCTGGTGAAATTTTGCCGACAGTGATGCTTCAGAGTTCTATCAAATGCCATCGAAACAGTGCATTGGCAATGCCTGCCACAATGCTGCATGAATGATGCATACAGACACTATCTCATTATCGTGGCCACCTTTTGACACCAGTAGGATTTAATCATCCATCATAAAAACATTGAATGCACGATTGCTATAAGTGTCCATTTACTGGCTAGCCACCTTCCATTTTTTGTCGTGAGGTTAGCAGCACCATTTCTATGCAGAATTTAGGAATATAGATGTCGGGTTGGGCAAACGCACGTGTGCAACGGTCACCGCTTGCTTGCCTATGTTGTCAGCTTTGCCTTTAGCAATTTACAGGAGCACTAAAAAGGACTACTAATTTAAGCTAGATTCATAAATTTCACTTCTGGGAATTGGAACAGACAAGTTTTCGCACGTGCAAAGAGTTGGTAAGCCAGTAAAGGTGAAAAAATGAGAGACGGCTGGCAATGTTAGCTTGAAGTTTCTGCACTAGCTGCCCCTGACATAATGAATTTGTACAGCGTCTGCTTGAAACTAACTGACATTTTTCCAATGAGAAAGAAACACATTAAATTCAGTTAAGAGGTCCAAAGGCTCAACCAAGTGAGTTTAAAGAACAATTTTCATGTAAAAATGGGCCAGATGCACAAAAATACTTTGAAATCTGTGACCCCAGTACTGCAGTTTTTGCTTGCATTTACAAAAGACAAAGTTTTGCCTTTAATCTACCCGCTGGTAATCAAGGCTTTCTGCCAAGTAAATTAAAACCGAGTCTTGAAAAGATACCTGACAATTATATATGCTGATCCAGTGCTAACTCTTTGGTTTTCCTTTAGAACTGAACCAACTGTGGTAATCAGATTTCACTTCAGGCCAACGTGGGGTCATTGACCTCCTCCTGGTTAACAGCCACTCAACGACCACACATACCGTCAGGTTTGCGGTTTGACGTGGCTATGACCACAGCACCTAGGTTGAACAGGTGACTGAACAGGCGCTTGAGGATCATGGCGTCGCCAATGTCTGTCACTTGGAACTCGTCCAAACACAACAGCCAGGCCCGGGCACAGATTGCTTCCGCAACAGGTGGAATTGGATCATACTGAGGTGACTTGCGACCTTGGCCGGACTGGGCCGACTCCTGCTTCCAGCTGTGGATGCCTGCCAAGGAGATAAGGGGGGGGGGGGTCAAACTGCAAGTCAAAGAAGCAGCCATTAAAAGAAAGATATCTTGCTTGAGAAGTAGAAGGTGCTTTTCACATGTCTCTGATAAGAATCTGCCACAGGTTTGTTGCTGTACTGTCATGATTATAAAGTGCACCTTCCGGAAAGAGAGATGCACACCCCTTACTTTCTTGCTCAGTGATTCTTCAGCTTTTAGTACGCTACCAGTGTCCTCATTGACCCCGGACAAGTGAAGGCAGTGTAAATGAGCGGTGTGTTCATCATAAAGACGTGCAGCACATAGAAGTAAGTACACCAATCTTCTGCAACAAATTAAATGCACTGCAAGTATTGAAATAAAAAAGATTAAATTAATATATATATATATATATATATATATATATATATATATATACACACTTTAATTAGAACGGAAAGTGCCAAACTACTGACACACAACAGATTAAACAGAACTGGAAACTTTCGATACTGTCAACTTAAACCCCTTTGAAGCTATATATACATTCGAATTCTCATTTCTCATTATATGTTCGAAATTCTCATTTGAACTTCATTGAGTTGGTCGGTTTTCAATAATCGTGCAGACAGTCTGCCACATGCGGAAAAAGATGGACGACGTACGGTTGTGAACATCCAGCATGAATGAATGGAAATGCACTCGCTGCTTGCTCTCCACCGCTGTGGACTCGTAGAACATGTCCATCAACATTGTCTTGCCTCGACCTTGAGCAAACAGTAAGAATTAAGGCGGCAAACACGTGCAAGTACAGTCAATGCATAGTGACAAAATTATGTCTATACAAAGAAGAAGACCCGGCGTACATTTCTGAATTAAAACTATTTGCATTGTGCTAAGCAATATAGCTACACATGCTGGCAATTACTACACAAACAACTTGGAAGTAGTTGCACACCTCACATATGACCACTGCATATATCAATGGTAACATTTTAAAGGAGTCTAGTTGCTCATATGGCATTCGCAACATGGCAACATGGCATTCACAAGGGAAATGCACAACATGACAGGATAGTTTGCAGGCCACCATTTAGGAATGCACTATTAAACTGTCACAATTAAACTTACCCACTGCACCATATATATACAACCCCTGTGGCTTGTCGGCTGGTTTTTTTGCCCTGAAGAGCCACTGCAAAAAATCGTTTCCACTTACACAGTTAGACACTGTGGGACATTATCGTTGCTTGACCTTACTTCACCTTTTCAAACAAGCCTGGGGTGTGCGGCGTGTAACCTGCAACTTTGATTTGAAGTTCCTTCAGCAGCTGGGCGATTTTCAGCTGATTTTCGTCAGGAAGTAGCTCGCCCTGACCGAGAAGCCGGTAATAGATGGACAGGACATCGTCGGTGGCGGTTTCATCTGTATACGTATGAAAATTGGGGCCATTTGCAGATGAAGAATATGCGATGCGTGTATATATGGAGTACATCAGCGGAATACTTGTGCTGTGGTAACTACACCATTTCTCACCTCTCACGCTCGAAACCAGCCGCGCCGGCTCAAAACAATGCTTACCGCCGCGCCAAACCCGAGCGATTTGTCGCAAGTTGAGGGCTTGGAGGGAGAACGATCCTGCTTTAGCTATCATATTGCCTGTTTTGTGATACAACTATTATATACTATATTTTACAAGATCATCGAGTTGAAGCTTCCCGTCAGCTTCCGTTAGACCATAAGCGTATAATTTCAACGACGTACACGGCGCACAAGTCCATTTCAAACGCATACGGGAAGCTCCAAGTAAAGACGTAGTGGGCACAGTGACCTTTCATTCAACGCCGCCTTGAACAAACTTGACAACACACTGTGGCACCACTCGACTTTGTCCTGCGATAAAAATAGCGCATTTACGTTCAGATTTCATCATGAGGATAATTAAGAATCGCGGCGGTTAATTTCGACGACAAATATTCGTCCACATCGTGCACAAACCACTGCCTACACGTTAACGTGCACTGCAGCAGCCGACACGCAGGGTCACACGGCCAGTTGACATGGCTTTTGCCGCAGTTTCGCTGTATTGTCATGCATTTTTTTTTTCAATCCAAACAAATTTATTAGACATTCTATAGCTGCAACAACATTCTTTGTTAGTAGTAAGGGACGATATCTTTTGCGTAATTTAAACGTTATTACAGCGAAGTTACGCAAGAAATTAGCCAAGTCAAACTGCAGCGGAGTCAGCATCGGTTTCGTTTCTCGGGTTTCGGCGGCTCCGTGGTGCGCTCGCCGCATTTTTGTCGGAGGCGCGGGGCCCCATTTCATTGCCGTCGCTGTCGTCACGTGTCTTGCCGTGTGCTGCTTGACGCCTGGCTGCTATCGGGCGTGACGCTCGCCGAGGCAGCGACGAGCTGTGTGTACGAGCCGCCCGCTGTGAATTGACGAGAGGAACCCAGCTAGCTCCGGACCGATGGCTCGCGACTACCGTGTGCTGTCCATACAAAGCCATGTGATTTCGGGATACGTCGGTAACAAGAGTGCCTGTTTTCCTCTTCAGGTGGGTCCCGGGTCATTATCATTTTCAATATACTGCATACGTTCGCGATCGTCACGGTCTTCCATACACAGACATGAATAAGACCTGGACAGAACATTGATTGCAATGCCCTTTAAATTCCTTCACACGACAGACACTCGGGTTTGAAGTGGACTTCATCAACTCTGTACAATTCTCCAACCACACGGGTGAGCCAGCGTTTTTCTTTTCTTTCTTTTTCCCAGTTTGGCGCCATGCCGATCGCTATGTAAAGACAGGAGGCGCTGGTAAAGATAAGCGTCACTCAGTCTTGCACGCCTTATCTCATAGAAAAGTAGAAAAAAAATTGCCGCATCATCATTGTTATTATATGTATATTTTTGGGCGGCATATTATGAGTCACTCAGTCGGTTTTTAAACAGCTGGCGTTCTTTTTAATTTTTTGCTGAGTATCCTATATATATATATAACCTAGAAAAAAAGTAAAAGACCATGCACCCATGTCTTCTAGGATATCCACACTACAAAGGACAAGTACTGAATGCTGAAGAGCTTCAAGACCTTTACGAGGGCCTGAGGCTGAACAGAATAACCAAGTACACGCACATATTGACAGGTACACATGTGTTCTTGCATTGAATCTTGATGTACCCAATTGCATATGTAAGTGTAGCATTCACAGTTTTTCACACCCTGTTTTCAGGTTATGTCGGCTCAGATTCGTTTCTCAACAAGGTAGCCGACATAGTACAACAGTTAAAGCAAGAAAATTCTTCATTAATGTATGGTAAGTGGCCATAAAGCAATGTCACATGTACCAAATTCACATCTTAGCAGTATTAATTACTTGCTAACCTTGAAATGTTTTTTTTTTTTTCACTATTTGCAGTGTGTGATCCTGTAATGGGAGATAATGGGAAGCTAGTAAGTATTGCTGTGTATCATCCAGTGTGTGTTAACTGCAGTGAAAAACATCTCGTAAATGCCTTCAAATGACACCAAAATATATATTGTTTTACTAGTTCAAGCATCACTACTTAAAGTAGTGAAGAATGATGTTCTTCTCCTGACATATATATTTTCATAATTTTTTGCACGGGAAATAAAGGATCATATTTGGCTTAATTGTTTATGCAGCTAAATAAACCAAAAACTAATTGGCAAATGTATGTTATCAACGTTGTCATTTATTTTTGAATAGTGCAACTATTCCAAGAGGCTGGCTCCATCAGCCTTCCTTCTGTCCCAATCACACATGCTTGGCCCCAATTGAACCTTTGACTCAAATGCATTGTGTGGGTTAGCCAAGGCATATTGAACCAAATTTTCCTTTTTGCTCTGCTGAGGCCATCTCTGTCCCTTTTAAATGTTGCCCCATTTCTTGCTATGCTCAAAATTTCAGTTTGTGGTATATATGGTAGAAAATGCTTGTGAGTGTTCCTTTAAATGCCCTTAAGCTTTATTGTGACTTAACGTGCCAGTGTTAAGTCACATACAACACACTAGCTGGTGGTTCTTGACCCACTTATATGCCTGTGCTTGTTTTGTTGAGGTCCTCATAGGAATACCAGACAGCATCTCATGTCACACTGCTGAAACAAAGAACACATAAAATTCACTGTAAAAGGAAACCTTATCTTGAATGTTTGCTGCTGTTAGTCTATCAAAGAAACCTTTTTGCAAACTTAAGCAAGATCCCTGAAGTATTTAAGAGCATTAGACTTGCTAAGTTAAAGAGGAAATGGCAGCTTCTGTGTATTTTCTGAGTGCTGCTGGTAAAATTAATTTCCATTTACAATTGCAGTAATATGACAAGGGAAAGCAACCATGTTCTAATTTGTTTTCTTCTCTTATTGCTGTGAATATCACATTTAATTTTTCATAACCTAACTAAGCAAACTGCCAAAGAAGTAAGGGTGGCACGTGTCTATGTGACAGAAAACTGCTCTGTTCATACCAGAGGAGGATCCCTGCTGCTGTGCTCATCACTTTAGCGCAGTTACCTTATCTGAAAAATGGCACCGGCACACTCACAAGATTCTGTTAGTAACATACATTCATTGCTTCCTGTCCACAGTGTAACCTTTGGTTTGGTGCACAGTATAACAGCTAGAATTATCAGGGCCCTAATGAAAAAGTTCGGCACCTCAAGTATCCATCTACAGGCGATTGTGCCAATTCCTAGTTGGGCTGTCAGGCTGGAATGAAACACAAGTGACAAGCGATAAAGTCCAACTTCTCTATTGATTGATTACTTGAAAGCAAGATGTGTGGTATGTGGTAGCATAGCTGAGTGCTAAGAGTCCTCTGGCCCCAATACTAAAGGCATCCTCAACAAATTGCACCGTCTCATCCAATCATCATTGCCCCAGGGTGCCCCGGTGCGATTTATTGAGAATGCCATAAACCCCTGTGAATGAATCGTCACACTGATTCACACAGTGGCAAACTGGGAAAGAGAAATCAGTTTACTAGCTTGTTTTCTCAAGTTCACGTTTTATTGCAACGTGATACAGTAGACTTCAGTTAATTCGACCTCAGTTGAATCGACTCCGGTTAATCCGATTTTCGGTTAATTCGATTCCGACCGAAGTTTCTGGCCGGCGCTCATGCATTTCTGTGGGCCCAAATGATCGTTATTTCGATCCCAAAAATTCTAACTTGACCAGTCAGAACGCGTGTGCCTGACCTCTATGGTGACCCCACTAACAACCCCTTTAGTGCCAGCGTCTGCCTCGGCGGAGCTTAGGGAACAGTGAATGTGTTGAGCGCACGTCATCTTTCGTTTAAAACGTACATTTTTGGCCAGATGGAGATTTTCCAGCAATAACTGTAGCCCACAATGTCTAATTACGGTATTTATCCGTTTCTAATGCGTGCCTTTTGTTTTCCAATGAAATTTGGGCGAAAACTGCCTGCTTGGCGCATTCGGATACGAAAACAAAATCGCATTTGCAGCATTCGTATGCATTACCGCATAGCACCGCTGTATTGTGGCGAAGCTGACTCTAGGTAAACCGATCGCAGTTCTAAACAAAATCGGGGCTGCATTAGATTTCCATTTTCTTTTTTTAGGAGCCTTAGTGTCATTCTTACGTTAGTTTTCTATTTTGAACCCATAGAAAGTGGGTGCACGTTTGATTCGGGGCGTGTTAGGCTCGGGCAAATGCTGCCAAATATCAGTGTTTTGTTTTGGCATTTTGTTGGTACCGTCAAGGTTTAATTAACGGAAGTCGACTGTGGTAAATCCGTGAATGTATTATTTCTCTAGCATGTGTGACAACGTACAGGGACAAGTACAAACAATAATTTATTGTGAACAAAAAGCTGTGAAATTAAAGTTGCCTTCTTGGCTTCTTTACTGGTTCAGCTGAAATATTTATATTGATGATTTAACTATATCAATGAGGAAGCCTTTAATTTACCTTGTAAAAGCATTTTGCTCACCTGCCTCCGTCTTTTTATCTTACAGTATGTGCCTCAAAGCCAAGTGAACATCTACAGAGATCGCCTTATTGGCATGGCCGACGTGGTCACACCTAACCAGTTTGAACTAGAGTGAGTATAGTCTATATTTGGACCATATGTCTTGTTTGCTGCATGTTGGTTGAAAGGTAGGTGAATTTCACCGTACAGTTGAACTTCGATATAACAAATTTTCGGATGTAACAAAGTAAATTAAAAAGTTCTTGTCGATATCAACTTGTAACAAATATATGCTTATAATAAATATTGGACATAACAAAGGTACTTTTGTGCCAGATGCGATTTCGTTATAACACAGTGAACCGTATTGTGCTTATATCCAGCTAAAAATATGTGTGAAGCATTCTAGACTCCAAATTGAAATGGGACAGTCATACACGTACACACACACACACACTATGCATCTATGACTGGTATAATTAATTGTGTTAGTGCTACAAAGGTTGCGTTAGACAGCATTCAAGCTGTATCATAAGAAAGAACTGTAACAGCAATTAACATACTTAATTATCAGCCTTATAAACTCCAGTTATGCTCAAAGTAAAGCTTTCAGATGCTTGTTCACAAAACTTCTTGGTTATTCCTAATTCCAGGACTGTCCTGTGATAACTGTGTATACATGCTGCAAAAAAAAGTTCACGGCAAAAAATAAAAGTGAAATAAACAGGCAGGCAAGCGACTCACATGTAAAGAAAAGGCAAAAGCGATGTGTTTAAGAAAGTAAATGTACCATTTATAAATAAGGCGCATTGGAAATCGAGATGTCTGCATACACGCACGCGTGCATGCACACACACACACAACATCATCCACGCAGAATCTCCTCTGGGAGTTGTCTTACGCACAAAATCATCCGCGCAGAATCTCCTCTGCGAGTTATCTTAATGGTGCGTAAGCATTGTGTAGTACTGACGTGGTGTTTCGTGGTAGAGTGTGCTGGTGTGTTTCGTACAATTGCGAGAACGACCACGAAAGAACTGTGAAACAGAGAAGCGCGGTTGCAATGCCGAACTTTCAAGTGAGACCTGCATGAGATGACTAAGAAGTGATGATTAGAAGCAATGTTCACTGGTGTTATAGATAGCTCGCAGCAGATGTGGATGAAATTACCAAGGATATATAGCAAATGAAGGAAATACATTAAATATTTATTAGGTACACTGAACCATTATGAACTGTGAGAAACTGTGCTCTGGCGGCGGCTACATCTGGAGCAGCGGCGCAGCTTGCATCTTAAAAGCGATCTGCGAAAGCGGCAGAGTGTGGCATGTGCCGAGAGCTCCGTGAGTGCTCTGTTCTCGCCACTTCGTTAGCGTTGAAGTGAGAGGCAGCACGCAGGTGAATTCACTCGCTGCTGTGGACGCCATGTTGAAAGCGATCGTCTTATGGGATGGACGGAGGGACGGTTTTTTCATTGGGTAAGAACAGAAATGCTTAATCATTTAGGGCCGTCAGATTTCAGTGTTTCATTATGTATGAATTCGTAAGCGCCGTTGGACACCAACTGCTGCCTGGAGGACGTGTTTGAATAGGTCTCCTTCTGCAGCTACGCAGCACTGAGTCTGCTTTATCACATCTTCTGTCACTTTCTTGATGACCAACACTGGGATTCTACAGCAGACATCCGTTATCTTTGCCTTGAGCTCATCTGACGTCCATCTCGATCATGTAAACGTGATCTTTCACATAAGCCCAAAAAAAGAAATCAAGTGGAGAGAGGTCAGCTGACCTAGCCGGCCAATTTACAGGCCCATGCCTTCCAATCTATTGCGCATTAAAAGTCGCGCCCAGCCGCTTTTGTGCTCAACTGCTGCTGTGTGCTGGCTCGTACCACAGAAGTGGAAGACGTGACAGTAGGACTTCACTGAGAAACTCATCCACCACTGCTTCAAGGATTTCAACCACGTAACGCTGTCCAATCAGTGTGTCATTGAAGAAGATGGGACAAATTATAGCACTGGCATAAGTTCCAAAGCACAGATTGAATGACCACTGCTACTGGTGCCGAGTGCGCTTTACCCTGTGTGGATTGGAGTCACTTCAATAGTGTGCATTATGCAAATTTACCTGGCCGTTTCTGCGAAAATTGGCTTCATCTCTGCACATGATGTTGCTCACTGTGCTGCTTCGCGCTGCACCACACAGTCTTCTGATGAAAGTCGATGCGTTTGGTCTAACGCCATGCTTCCATGACTGATATATATTTGTGGCCTACCTCTTGTTGCCATTTGCAGCTCCCAAGGCAAGGATCATGTTTTTCTTCTGCTCATTAGACAAAGACATGGCGACTGGGACGAAACAAAATGCACCTTTAAACCTTTGCACTGACATTGCCAATTCAGTTTTGTGATGATAGGTCTTGTAGGGGAAAAAAAATAAAACTATCCTTGCACTTTATCTACGCTAAGACACAGCTTGTTTCCAACTAACGCCAAACCCAACGTGTTACCTCAGGCAGGGCACAGCTAGCAGATAAAGAAAGACAAGTCCACTTGTTGAAATGTTGGCTCCTGCTTTTACCTTGTTCTCATTTTGCTCATCATCTTGAATTTCCATCTCCTGCCTTGCCCGTATTTTCCCAGTGCGCTCCGTTGTCACTCTAAGCATACAGTATTTGTTAGGTGACCGGGGAGTGGTGGAACATCTTCGCACATAAAAAACAAATGACATTAAGCTTGTTATGGTGCTGACAAACTAAAGTGGTACATTGTACATGTGTGGTGGTTTATACCATCACAATAGCACATTGACATTATTTGCATTTGCAAAACAATTAAATGAACTGGTAAATGTGTAGCGCATCGTAACACTACAATAGCGTGTTGTCATTACTTGTAAATAAAAGAAAAAAAAATCATACATTAGAGACCATTTCTGACTGTTGTAATAATTTAAGGTGCTTCTCACAGTAAGAGTGGCTTTTTTGGTGTTGTAGAAGCATAATTTACTAATACAGCTCAGCTTATTTTCTCATTTTTGTGTCCCTTTAAATGTTGCTGCTGAGCTTGCTAATGGCTGTGTTGCATATTACAGGCTCCTTTCCGAGAAGCAAATCACAACGGAGAGTACGGTGCTGGAAGCGATGGATGTTTTGCACACAAAAGGCATCCCGATTGTAGTACTTACATCGTACCGACCCAGTGACACCGCGAAGGAGATCTACCTGTACGGTAGTAGCAAGAAGGGAGGCCAACGCAGCGCTGTCAAGATTGAGATTCCTGCCATTAATGCACACTTCACCGGCACTGGCGACCTGTTGGCTGCCTGCATTCTTGCCTGGATTACTCGCACAAACAACCTCAAGGTTTGTAAGCTGTGTGACAGGGCCAGCATGAAAGATGCATCTTTGTTGGTTTTCTAATTGTCAAGAATGCAATGCATGCATTATGTTGGGAATGAAGATGTCAGTGCAAGTATAGACTGAAATGGCCTGACTGCAAGCTCTGCGTGTAGCTTCTCAAGTTAACATGCATACGATCATTGGTATGTTAAAAAAAAGCATTGCTTATAGTTCAGTTGTGTTCTAACTACAGATTATAATCTCTGGTGCACTTTGCAGCATGATGTCATTGCATATAAGTTTTAGCCAACTGAACTGTGGCAAATGCATGATTCACATGTAAATAAATATCGGATATATAATGTTGTGTGTTGTGAAATTGACACCACACACATATCAGGTAGGCAAAATAAGGTAACTTACAATGTGACAAGAAACACAAACACAGGCCTCTACTCAACCTATGTGGTGCTTACCATAGATGGTGTGTCTGCTAATGTGGTGACATTGTGTGTTATGTCTACTGCTTGTGTCATACAAGGGCACAGCTCATGCTGGCATTGAATGACAAGTATAACACTAAACTAGCATAACTGCTTGCTTTAAAGTAAAATAAAATGGCTGTGTTTGGCATGTCTATGATGAAAAAAACTCGGAGCTCCATGGCATGTTGTTCGTGCCATTTGAACATTGTATAGAGGTCCTGTAAGTTTCAAGTGATATTGCAGGAATGTTGACGAAATGTCTGCTTACATGTGTTGAGGTAAAGTTGCCAAGGTCATAATAGGTGACTTTAGAAGCATGTATGTGGATTTGTATAAATATACAAACATACATGCACATTTAGTAAAGCAATGAAGGGGGCTAGTTGGTGAACGTTCATGGTTATATTGCGCTTAGTTTTACACTGACGATTTTAAGTGAAGGACAGGATGTGGACATACGTAGCGCAATATTGCGCTGTGTACGTCCACGTCCTGTTTTTCACTTAAGATCGTCAGTGAAAACTAAGCGCAATATGACCATATACATGCACATACAAAAACAAGTGATACAGTCATTTAATGGCCTTTCAGTTTTCTTACCATAATAATGTAGTCCATTGTGGTTTCTTTCGAATGATCATTCTTCCTTCCTTTCTCCTTTTTTTTTTTTTAATGCCGGTAATTTAGAAGGCATTGCTTTGCCACTTTTGCTGCAGTCAACGTGGGGCTCTGTGGAATGGTTTTGCCCTGACAGCAAAGCTATATTTTGTACAGCTGCTTGTATGTCACACCGGAATAGTTGCGGTTAACAAGTGCTAACCGTTCGTGCTGTCCTCAAACATATTTACTTATTCTTTTGTGCTCCAGCCATTGAGGAGGCAGTGCATTGTCCTATCAACACAAGCAGCATATTTTTGTGAAGTGGCTTTGTCCAGGTGTGGGTGGTGCTTTAGTCTAGACATATATAATCTCTATGGAACCACTATACAGGAGACACTCAAGCATGCTTGTATTCTTGGTTTTTGTATGAATTGCTTACTATTTTTGCACTTCAGATATACAGTAAGTAGTCACCTTCCTCTCTCTTATCAGGCAATACATTACATTGAGGAGTGCTTTTTGTCCTGATATGAAAACAGTGCCTGTCAACCTGCCAAATGGGCGTGCTAGGGAGAGCTTATCCTTTTGTTCTGTATTCTGTTATCTACACACTCAGTCATTGAATGGGCAGAGCTCTCATTTTTTCACCACAAATAACGCAATCCTGTGGAGTAGTTGTGTCTCGATGCCATAACAACGCTTTTGTGTATTATAATGGGAAATGCAGAACACATATTTTTCGTAATTTCCTGTGAAATTTTTTGTTTTAAGTGTTAGCTTTTCTAAGCTCATTGCTCAGTTTCGTGACGTTGGTCCCATCCGCAGTCAGAGAGGTGTGGGAGGAAGGTGTTGGGTGCTTCCACCAATGAGAGAGGAGCGTTCGGTGACTTGACATTGCTTGGTTCCCTGCAACACCACCTTCGTGAATAAGAGCAGCGAAACCCACCAATTCCACCCGTAGTATTGTGGAAGTCTTGCCATGTTGGGGTGATGCCTCGCCTTCCCTTTTGTGAATCAGTGGTAGCGTGGGCATTTGACACCACGTCAGGTATCATGTGCAGCGAAATCACGAATTGCATCTTGCAGTACCATGAAAGTTTTGCTGTGTCGTGGTCATGTCTCACTTTTCCCTCAGTGAGTCAGCAGAAGCACAAGTGCTTGCCACTGCATTACGTTAACCAGATGGTGTTCAACGTTACGGTGTTGGGAGTGCTGGTAGTCATGCCTTGCTCTGAGCACTGTTGCATGTTCATTGCCAGCGTAGACCTGCGACGCAGCAGAGGGTGCTAAGAATCCCTGGCTCCGGACAGACCACCATTGGAATCTGAACCTGGCAACGTTTAACGCTAGAATGCTATCTAGTGAGGCGAGTCTAGCAGTGCTATTGGAGGAAAGAGAGGGCAGTAAATGGGATATAATAGGGCTCAGTGAAGTTAGGACGACGAAAGAAGCATATACAGTGCTGAAAAGTGGGCACGTCCTGTGCTACCGGGGCTTAGTGGAGAGACGAGACCTAGGATTCAGATTCTTGATTAATAAGGATATAGCTGGTAACATACAGGAATTCTATAGCATTAACGAGAGGGTGGCAGGTCTTGTTGTGAAACTTAATAAGAAGTACAAATTGAAGGCCGTACAGGTCTACGCTCCTACATCCAGTCATGATGACCAGGAAGTCGAAAGCTTCTATGAAGATAGGGAATCGGCGATGGGTAAAGTCAAAACAAAATACACTATACTGATGGGCGACTTCAATGCCAGGGTAGGCAAGAAGCAGGCTGGAGACAAGTCAGTGGGGGAATATGGCATAGGCTCTAGGAATAGCAGGGGAGAGTTATTAGTAGAGTTTGCAGAACAGAATAATATGCGGATAATGAATACCTTCTTCCACAAGCGGAATAGTCGAAAGTGGACATGGAGGAGCCCGAATGGCGAGACTAGAAACGAAATAGACTTTATACTCTGCGCTAACCCTGGCATCATACAATATGTGGACGTGCTCGGCAAGGCGCGCTGCAGTGACCATACGATGGTAAGAGCTCGAATTAGCCTAGACTTGAGGAGGGAACGGAAGAAACTGGTACATATGAAGTCAATCGATGAGTTAGCGGTAAGAGGGAAAATAGAGGAATTCCGGATCAAGCTACAGAACAGGTATTTGGCCTTAACTCAGGAAGAGGACCTTAGTGTTGAAGATATGAACCACAATCTTATGGGCATCATTAAGGAATGTGCAATAGAAGTCGGTGGTAACTCTGTTAGACAGGACACCAGTACTATCGCAGGAGACGAAAGATCTGATCAAGAAACGTCAATGTATGAAAGCCTCTAACCCGACAGCTGGAATAGAACTGGTAGAACTTTCCAAGTTAATCAGCAAGTGTAAGACAGCTGACATAAGGAAGTATAATATGGGTAGAATTGAACATGCTCTCAGGAACGGAGGAAGCCTAAAAGCAGTGAAGAAGAAACTAGGAATAGGCAAGAATCAGATGTATGCGTTAAGAGACAAAGCCGGCAATATCATTACTAATATGGATGAGATAGTTCAAGTGGCTGAGGAGTTCTATAGAGATTTATACAGTACCAGTGGCACCCACGACAATAATGGAAGAGAGAATAGTCTAGAGGAATTTGAAATCCCACAAGTAACGCCGGAAGAAGTAAAGAAAGCCTTGGGAGATATGCAAAGAGGGAAGGCAGCTGGGGAGGATCAGGTAACAGCAGATTTGTTGAAGGATGGTGGTCAGATTGTTCTAGAAAAACTGGCCACCCTGTACATGCAATGCCTCATGAATTCGAGCGTACCGGAATCTTGGAAGAATGCTAACATAATCCTAATCCATAAGAAAAGGGACGCCAAAGACTTGAAAAATTATAGACCGATCAGCTTGCTGTCCGTTGCCTACAAAGTATTTACTAAGGTAATTGCAAATAGAATCAGGAACACCTTAGACTTCCGTCAAACAAAGGACCAGGGAGGATTCCGTAAAGGCTACTCAACAATAGACCATATTCACACTATCAATCAGGTGATAGAGAAATGTGCAGAATATAACCAACCCTTATATATAGCTTTCATTGATTACAAGAAAGCGTAGATTCAGTCGAAACCTCAGCAGTCATGGAGGCATTACGGAATCAGGGTGTAGACGAGCTGTATGTAAAAATACTGAAAGCTATCTATAGCGGCTCCACAGCCACCGTAGTCCTCCATAAAGAAAGCAACAAAATCCCAATAAAAGAAGGCGTCAGGCAGGGAGATACGATCTCTCCAGTGCTAGTCACAGCGTGTTTACAGGAGGTATTCAGAGACCTGGATTGGGAAGATTGGGGATGAGTTAATGGGGAATACCTTAGTAACTTGCGATTCGCTGATGATATTGCATTGCTTAGTAACTCAGGGGACCAATTGCAATGCATGCTCACTGACCTGGAGAGGCAAAGCAGAAGGGTGGGTCTAAAAATTAATCAGCAGAAAACTAAAGTAATGTTTAACAGTCTCAGAAGAGAACAGCAGTTTACGATGGGTAGTGAGGCACTGGAAGAGGTAAAAGAATACATCTACTTAGGACAGGTAGTGACTGCGGATCCGGATCATGAGACTGAAATAATCAGAAGAATAAGAATGGGCTGGGGTGCGTTTGGCAGGTGTTCTCAGATCATGGACAGCAGGTTGCCATTATCCCTCAAGAGAAAAGTGTATAACAGCTGTGTCTTACCAGTACTCACCTACGGGGCAGAAACCTGGAGGCTTACGAAAAGGGTTCTGCTGAAATTGAGGACGATGCAGCGAGCTATGGAAAGAAGAATGATAGGTGTAACGTTAAGTGATAAGAAAAGAGCAGATTGGGGGATGGAACAAACTCAAGTTAATGACATCTTAGTTGAAATCAAGAAAAAGAAATGGGCATGGGCAGGACATGTAATGAGGAGGGAAGAAAACCGATGGTCATTAAGGGTTATGGACTGGATTCCAAGGGAAGGGAAGCGTAGCATGGGGTGGCAGAAAGTTAGGTGGGCGGATGAGATTAAGAAGTTTGCAGGGACAACATGGCCATGATTAGTACATGACCGGGGTAGTTGAAGAAGTACGGGAGAGGCCTGTGCCCTGCAGTGGGCGTAACCAGGCTGATGATGATAATGCTTAGAAAGTCTGTGAGCCCTTGAGCACCGGATAGGAGCATAATAGTTTATATGAGAACGCTATAAAACATCCTTTACACTGAAATGTAATGGAGGAAAGACCTTAAGACTGCCAAGTGAATCAGCGAGCTCGAGATCTGGAGCGAAAACACCTAGCTTGTACCACAGCTAACGCTTAAACAATCTCGTTGCACACTCATAACTGTCCCGAGAGTTTTTCTTGCTCCACCCATTAAATAGGCAGTGACTCATTGTTTGTGGCTGGAGATAATGTGGTTTCACAGAGCAATTTTTTATTGACGTTAAGACATTGCTTTGCAATCTTTCATATAGGAGGCATTGGAAAAAGCTGTGGCCACTGTTCAGGGTGTATTGCTTAAGACCTTCAAGCATGCGTCAGGTAAGTTGTGCTATTTCTCATTCCTGCTGTCAAGCATGTTTGTTATTCCACAGTTAACTGCAGTTTATAAGTAAGTAACTCAGGAAAATTGACTGCTAAGGCAATTTTCCGGCACAAGCCAAGTCGTGTGTGACAGTTCTCCTCAATGTAGGAACAGGCCATGTCAGAGGCAACTCGCAGTGCAGTTCATTTGTTTCAACAACTGTTTGTTGCTGAAGTACAATATAATCACTGATAAAGGGCATGCCATGAGGGTTGAAAAGTGTGCATAGTAATAAGTAAAAACAGTACGATTAGGGCCAGTTCGTGTATAGTACTTAAACAATGAAATAAATACTGTCGTTCAGTGATACAAAAAGCAGATAATGCAGTACTCGCATTGTTCCGTCGGCTTTTTTCTTCACTGCTTTGAATATGTAGTAAAATGGTGCTACTTGGAGGGTAAGCTAAACTACCTAATTGCCCTATAAGAAGGACACAGACACAGCGGCCACCGAGCCAATGACTGCACTAAGCAACTCCACTGCAATCTACCCTAGCATGACCTAGCAGCCCCGATCATACAACCAGTGTTTACATAAGCAATGCTCAAGATTGGTATTCACTTGAACACCATTGTGCTCTGCTCAGTAATCCTTGTCACTTTGTGGCCCTGCGAGCGGGCAAATTCATTCCAAGTGGGCTATTGGTAACATGGTGAAATTTGTAGTTGTCTGGTTCATCGGATGCATGAGTCAGGAACTCCTACAAAGATGTACATCTCAACAACAGAACATTCAGGAAGGCTGTGATGTTTGCAGATTCTTGTGCTGGGACTTCAGTTTGAACGCAGGCACATGGTGTATGTAGGCTTCAGGCAAGCATCGAGGCAACCCTAGAGCAGTGTTGTAAATCTTGGAAGCCATGGAGCAGGCTTGTAGACTTCTGCACTCTCCACTTTGATGGTGTTGCAGATTTGCTAATTTCAATATACTATTCACCTTTAATTTCAATGAGCAGAGGTTTCTACTGTGGGTGCCCCATTACACCCCACTCAGGGTAGACAGCTGAACAATTTTGTAGCAATTGAAGGGCCACCAGCACCCGTAATTCTCATGTGGCCTCCCTACCAAGCACTGACTGAGCCCCCAATGCTCTTTAGCTTTGGTGACCAGGTTCGTGACTCTACAATTTGCCTTGTGTTGCAGAGAAGGAAAAAGAAAAAGAAGGTGAAGCTGCAGCTGGCTCTATGCCAGGATCTGAGGTGGAAGGAGGCGCTCAGCCCGCAGCTCCAGCAGCAGCAGCAGCAGCCCTCTTGGAGCTACGCCTGGTACAGAGCAAAGAGCACATCGAGAACCCACACTCGGACATCCGAGCCATCAAGATCTTCTGACACATGCCACCAGTGAACCAGGAATGCTCTGGGGGATGAAAATAAAGCCCCACATTTTGGTAGTACTGTTGGAACCACTGCGCAAAATCCAAGATGCTAGTTTTAGAACCTTCTTCTTTCATTGCAACAGTAGCACAGCAGCCATCACAGCGTGTTACTGCACATGGACAAGGTGTGCTAGCTGTTCTAAGTTGTTATCAAAGACATCGAACCTGACGGTTGCCTTTCATACATTACGGGTGCCTTTGCATCCTTTAGAGGCTAAGGAAACCCAAAGCTACGGGGCATTACAGGCGACCTGAGCAGAAAATTACGTGAACTGTTTGTTGCTTTTGTGGAACAACATGCAATTGCATGCATTGTGCAGTCATAATGTATAGCACTGCTGGCGAGGTGAAAATTGCTTATTTTACTAGAACACAACTCTATGTCAATTTTGCGCTCTACTATATGTTCAGGTACAAACAGACTGCATGCCAACTTAAAACTTTCAAGGCAACATATTGTGCTAAAGAATCACTGGAGCAGTCGAGAGAATGAAGCGTAACGAATCAACCAAAATCTCTCTCAACTACAGAATGCGGGACAGTAAGCATAATGCACGAAAGCATTCAGACTGTTTGAGCATGAACCCTGCTTGTGTCATGCACATTGGCAAATATGGAAATGCTTAGATGCACATTCATTTACTTGTTCGCTTAAGCATATTATGTATTACGTCTATACGTAATACGCATATCCTCTACAGTCGATTCCCTGTCCTTTCGCCCATCAAGCTCCATCGGCAATTAGCCCTCCTCTGAATGAAAACTTGCTACTTTTCCCAATGTGAGTAAAACAATATATGTAGCATGGCTAATAACTTGTGCAATTGAATACTTTTTCAAACTGCACGTTAGAAATCACCATTTAAATCTACGCATGTCTTTGTGTTTAGACCTTTGATCTACCTTAGAATGGCATTAGTGTAGTCCTTTCAGTCATTCCACTTCATAGGAGTGCTTCTTGTTGGGCTAGTTGGTGAAGTTGGCCTCACTTTGATTAGCTTCTGCTCCTGTTTATGCTCTTTCATATTGTAAAAATATCTGCTGCTACAAATTCTTCTAAATGTACTAAAAAAAAAAAGGAGAAATTAAATTGAACTGGTACAGTGCCCACATAGAATACCAAGTCAATCTTGGTACAAGTGAAGGCTAAAAGACAGGAACAACACACAATAAAGATGGATTGCAATGCCACCAACATGCTGCACCACTATGTCATGGACTTTGACAGAGTCTGCTCAGAACTAAGCTTTCATTTGTCACTAAAGGAGGACTATATTGAACATAGCAGATTTAGAGAACATTTAATGCACAGAAACAGTCCAACTGTGGAAATATTTTCAAACTCTTGACAACACATCGACACACCAGCACTATGAGTTCGGCACGAAATACAAGAATAGCAACTTTAGCCTACTTACATCTCCAGTGGTAGTGAACCTTTTCCTGTGAAATAAACGAATATAGAGTTTTGAAGGAATACTTTACCAGATGAGGCTGATGTGCTGTTCCTTTTTTAGTCTCCCTTTAGAGGGGTTTTCTTTTTGGCATCTGCTCACAGAACTGCAACAAATGTGTTCAGATCTTCGGCAAAATGAAGGGGACACTGTATGAGTGTTTCGTGAGACATCAAACATCTTTACTGCAGCAAGGCACACTATGTGTATGAATTTCAAGAGCCCATCTTTATAATGTGTAACAAAACTAAATAATAAAATGAATCAGCACACAGAGTTGACAAAGAAACCTCTGCATACTGTACAGAGAAGAGTACGCTGTACTCAAGCACTGCCTCTTGAAGGTGTCTAACAGCTTGCAGTCTGTGCCAAAGATTTGGCACTGTCTGTGACACGGAGGGGGGCCATGCCAGATGCTCTGTGCACTTCATTCATTGTCCGAATGGCAATTTGGCGTGCTCTTCTCGAACCTTCATCCAGAATGTGCCACAAGCGGGCACGATCCGACAGGTGCTCCTGCATTCGCTCCTGTATTGGTTCCAGAAAGGACACAGCTGCATCGGCAACTACTTGTTTGAACTGTCCTGTGTCGAGGCCTTCTGCTTGCCGGCACACCTGTACGGATGTGCACAGATGATGAAACAGGCAGCCACAACAATGTGTGCATGTCTTAGAGTTGTTGAAGCTATGATTGGTGTACACATCACATGACACACTGGAATCACACTATGTAGCACTCCCTGTACACAAGAGGATACAGTGACGACTTCCAAAGTCTGCTTATGTTGTGGCAACTCCTTAAAGTCAACAAGGAGTACGCACACAAGCATGAGAAGGAAGTAAACAAAATATGCAGTGTTGTTGCAACTGAATCTTTCATTGCAAATTAAAATATACACTAGACTTCCGTTAATTCAACTCCAATCATCATTGCCCCAAGGTGCCCCAGTGCGATTTGTCGAGGGTACCATAAGTCTCTATGAACGAATCACCCCAGTGATTGACACAGTGGCCAACTGGGAAAGGGAAATCTGCTTACTAGCTTGTTTTCTCAAGTTCACATTCCATTGCAACATGATACAGTAGACTTCCACTCAGTCAATTGCTGTTAATTCAATTCCGACAGAAGGTCTCGGCCGGTGCCCATGCATTTTTATGAGCCCAAATATTCTTTATTTTGATCCTAAAATTGGCATGCGCCGGATAGTTCTAACTTGACCACTCGGCAAACATGCGCCCGACCCCATGGTGACTTAGCGCAAGCTCTTGGGTCAGTTGGTGAACTTGAATATGGGGGTGCCAGCGAAACACAAAGGATGCGCACACAAGAAAAAAGTGTTAGACACCAGTGTCCATCCGTGTCTAATGCCTTTTCCTTGTGTGCGCGTCCTTTTTGCTTTGCTGGTATCCCCGTTTTCAAGTTCCCTATGGTGACCCCACGAACAACGACTTTAGTACCAGCGTCTGCCTCGGCAGAACTTAGAGAACAGTGAATGCGTTGAACACACATCATCTCTTCTCGAGAACGCTTATTTTCGACCCGAGGAAGATTTTCAAGCAATAACGGTAGCTCACAATGTCTGGTTACGGTATTTACCCAATTCCAACGCGTGCCTTTTGTTTTCCAACAAAATTTGGGCGGAAATTGCCTGCACGGCACAATCGGATATGAAACCCAAACCGCCTTTGCAGCAGTCGTATGCTTTACCACATCACAGAGCTGTATTATAGCGAAGCTGACATTAAAAATCATGCGGCAAAGCTGACTTTTGGAAACTGGCCGCATCCTAAATAAAGAAGAAAAAAATAAAATGAAATTGGGTGTGCGTTAGATTTCTACTTTGCTTAGGAGATTTAATGTTCTTCCTACGTTAGTTTTCTGCTTTGGCCACATGAAAAGTGGGCGCATGTTTTTGATTCGGGGGCATGTTAGACTCGGGAAGATATCGTCAAATGTATCAGTGGTGTTCTGACGTATTCTTTTGCATCTTGTTTAATTCGATCAACTTTGTCAGTCCCGTCAGGGTAGAATTAACGGAAGTCAACTGTATACACAACTAATTAGCACCACATATAACAAACAAAGGAGATGGAGGGTGTACAACCGTGCCTTAAAATGCATATATTAACAGAATAAGCTTGACTATGGTATTGCTTGACTACAGCTTCAAGCAGCATGAGGGAGAGATCAGTGTCACTTAACATTATCTTGTCTTAACCTTTTCTGATGTCACATGCCTTGATAAACTTGCATGAAGTAATGCTCGTGGGTTGCTAAAGCATTTTGTTTCTTCAACACAAAATGCAGTTGCAAATAAGCACTGAGTGTTATCTGCTGCCTCTTGTGTGCACTGCATACAATATGGTGTCTTACTGGCTAGATGACCCTGGCAACTGATGATGATGATGATGATGATGATAATAATAATAATAATAATAATAATAATCACCTCTTCGGGACTCAGGCCAGTGAGTAAACTGTGCAATGCCACCAGGTTGGCAACAGCTGGCCGAGACTCTGGCTCGTAGGTGACTTTCGAAATGCAGTCGGTGAGTGCCTTTTTGATCTTTTTGCGCACTGCCTCGGGAGGGTCATCCAATGCCACATAGCTGCGAGGGTCGTCGCTGGATTTGCTCATCTTCTTGGTCGGGTCCCGGAGATGGCGCAGGCGACCAGCCTCCCCGGACACTGGCAGGATAAAAATGTTCCAACTGAACTGTGGCATCCAGACACTGCAGCAATCTCCCATCAATTGTGAACACGGCTTTCATCATGTCTTGTTGGGGCTATATTATCAATTTTGACCTCCTGAATTCACCAAACTAATATGGCAGCTAGATTTCGCTTCATTTAATCCTGTCTGCCAAGTGGCTCCCAAGAAGAAAAAAACGCAATGCTATCCCACATGTGTATGGCATAGGTGAAGCACTGGCTAGAATATTTAATAACTATGAGCTATGGATGGCTCGTGTTCCTTCCCGAAAGCTTCGTGGCCAGCTAGTGCGCATGAAAGACCCCATTGAGCGTGACCTTTATCCAGGTGTTATTTACAAGATTCCTTGTAAAGACTGAGATGTAACCTACATCGGTGAATCTGGTAATATTTATGAAAATAAATAAGCAGTACCAGTACCACGTGGCGAAAGCAAACACAGCATTGAATGCACTGGTTGAGCATCATGAAAAGACAGACCTCATAATCAACTGCAACACAACTGCTATCGTTGCCAGAGAAAAATTCCCTATCTACACGTTTACTGCTTGAATAATTCTACATCAAGATGCCACATGTGATAAACAGGACATAGGGCAATCTACCAGATACCTACACATGCTCATTGCGCCATCTTCCTAATATATAAGCAAGAACTGTGCATTTTCGTTGTTATTGTGACAAGGAGCCTCGAAATGTCAAACTTTGCTTTTATTTTTCATTATAATGGTGTGTGTATTGTTTATTGCTGCTTCACTTCATTTGATAAAGCAACAAAGTAAAGGATGGCTGATTGAACCAAAGAAAAAATGAATGATAGAAAGGAGCAGAATGGCAAGCTCTACAACACTTAAATGACTGCTAAGGAGAAACCACAGCATACAAGAGAAGAGGTGGAAGTTTTGAGCATCTTCCTATGCATGCAACTGTAGGGCAAGACGCCATTTGAACACAGGCATACGTGAAGATCTGGGCAACGGGGCAGTGATAATCGCAACGGAAAACTTGTTACCCATGGTTGCAAGAGAGATGCTAGAGTGGTACAATACATTCTTGAAGGAGGTGCGTCATTAGATGACTGTCCTTACGCATCACCTATTCAGTTAGCCAAATTCCTCACCCAGCATGTCTCATTACATATTCTCAACAAAGGATCAATAGTGGTTGCGGCTAACTCCACATTCTATCTGGCATAAATGACATGTCTGACGTCCCCTAATGTAAGTATATGTCATAGCAAGGAATGACTTTCCTAACTTGATTGATGAAATCAAAAACAGTTCTGCAGAAATTAAGCTGAAAATCTTTCAGGCAACACTACCTGAATACCTTAATGCATTCAAGCTACTACCTTAAACCATTCAGAGTACTACCTTAAAGTAACACTCCGCATACAGATATACAGACAGACTTATTTAATGAAGTTTTGCAACAGGCTTGCAGAGTTACTATTAGTAAACATGCTGTGGGAGACTGACGTCCGTCAGTTGAGGTGGGAACTGGTGCATACTTGCCTAGAAGGGGCTCAGGCCTTGGAAAGACCAGACCGAAGCGCTTGTTAAAGAGCTCAGCCGTGTCTTGTACTAGGAAGATGTGAGGCAACTGGTCATTTCCCACAGGCACCTGCGTTGCCCTGCGTAGAGAAGCCTAGCTTACGACCAGGAACAGCCATCTCTGATGCTCGCACTTACTTGTACAACAACACATCTGCACTCTGAAGCACGGGGTAGAGGTACAACCCCAAGGGTGTTTCCTTCATACCAGCGGTCTTGTCCTGCGCAAGATGTAGCAATACAAGAAATGCCGCTCAGTTATGGAGTAGCTTTAGTAGAGTTCGGGAATGCCATTCGACATGCTTAGGATGTGTGAAGACGTTACGGCGAGTTCAAATAAATTTGTATAGCGATTCCTTAAATATCTCTTTCTCTCTCTTTGCTCCGACTATTTTACAAGTATACAAGGGAACTCGTAGTGACATTTGTCTCCAATATTTTAACTTCAACACTGTACCTTGAGTTGTGGTAAATGCTGCAATCTAGCCGTGGTGAGCAAACATCCGAGGATCCACGAAAGCTCGGCGTGCTCTGGAACCTGTGGAGAAAGAACGACGCTACACAATAACAGCTAACGTACACTTATTTTTTGTTCTCCACAATAGCTCACCTGCGACTGCAAAAACAGCGTACATCTTTCAGGGTCAATTCCGCATGCAAGGAGGCTGGCTGTCATGAGCTCTATGTTCTCCCTGTTGAGTCAAAATCAGCTATGATGCGGCTGTCGAAGCGGACCGGTTTGGGGGAGTTTCACGCGCGCTTACCTTAGCTTGTTGGGATCATAGTGTGGCTTCGTGATGGAATGCAAGTCTACTACGCTGAATACACAATCACTCCCCGAGTCCTGCAGCGTCTTCCACTTTTGAATAGCACCAAAATAGTTGCCCAGATGAGGCACACCGCTAGGTTGGATTCCGGAGAAAACTCTGTTGGGGAAAGTCACCGACTGGTGTCCTTTACGCTTAGAGGAAGTCGAGGACTGTTGTTTTTGGTCTGCAGTCACGAAACCTCTGAAAATAAGACGATCGCAGCACAGATTAACTCGAAAACTCCTGGAGGCAAGGCGAGAGCATAACCAGCACGTGGCTGAGGTGTTTGCGATCAGCATTTTCCCGATCGTCTTGTAGTACAGCAGGTCAAACCAAAGGGATATCCCAGAGTGATCACACAGTATACCACGAAGCTTTGATCACAATACTTCACGGGCACAACACAGTAGTAAGGTCATCGTGCACCAACCAAAGGCTCCTGCAGCTCCGGTACACCGTTATATGAAAATCAATGAAAACCGAAACCAGTAGCGCCAGCAGAACTAAGCTCCCAGTAGAGGTATGACAAAGTTCTCCCTTCAAATCTTTGTAGTGGCCTATTACGTAGCGCATTGTTACTGAACTAGTACATCCAGCAGGTGCCTTAAACGTTGCGACACTCCCCTACCAGGCAGAATTGAGCGCTGGCATCACAAGCGATTATTTAAGCGTTAAATTTTGAGAGCTCGAGCCAGCTAGAGCCGGCAGGGGGACGGCTGCGGCTCTGCGGCCAACTACCGTAATGAGCAGCGTGTAGGGCTGAGTCGCCGGCGGCGCACCAAAATTTTCTTCACTGTTTGCCAACGTTTAGTGGTCTGTTTTTGAGCTCCGACTAAATCGGGGCTTAAAATGGCATTCACCGCCTGGACTGCAGTGTCCCAGTTGCTGCTTTGATCGTGAGTAGCGAGCGTGTCTCGTCACCCCCGAGCGCGGGATGCCTGCCTCCGGGGAGGTGGCCGTGCCACACGAGTCGTGCCTCGTTCGCACGCGCTGCATGCTCGCGCAAGGACGCGCTGTCGAAAGGTGGCGAAGATGAGAGCGCGCGTGTAAAGCCGCGCGTGCGTGCGCGGGCGCGGCTCGCAAAAATGCGTGACTTGACGCGGCGCCGCACTTTTCACACGCAGTGGCCGCAGCATGCTGAGCTCGGGTCCGAGCGGCGAGTGCGCTCCAGCGGAGCAGGAAGGCTCGTCGCCGCCTTCCTGCAACGGGGAGCAGCCCACTACGGCCGTGGCAAACAATAAAGAGAAGAAGACGCCCATGTGCCTGGTCAACGAGCTGGCCCGCTTCAACAAAGTCGGACTCCAGTACAGGCTCGTCGACGAATCGGGGCCGCCGCACAAGAAAAGCTTCACCGTAGTGCTGCGCCTCGCGGGCCACGTGAGCACTCGCGGACCCTGCGTGGAACCGCTTCCGTTCTTCGCGCGTGCTCGCGTTAGCTTGGCACGGTTTCAAGAATGCTGCGCAGGTGTAACTTGAAGTTACGCCAAACGTCACGCATTGCACGTGACGTGAAAGGGTGGCCTACATCTGCATTTCCTAGACATTCCAAAGCCTCGGAAATGTGTATTGCTTTTAGAGAGACTGATTAACCAACTCCTGTTGTTTTTTTTTTTTTTTTGCTCTAGGAATCGTGGAATTTAGTGTTGAAAGAGAAAGGTTATGTGCGAGACAGGTTGTTCAGTTTCATAGTCGTGTCGTGAATAGAATTTAGACCAAAAAACTAAATGTCTTGATGGATACTTTCAGTGGTGCCAATCGAAAATATGCGCACATGCAGAATTAATTTGGCCCAGGCTTTTTCGAACTGTATTGCCTTCCAGTTATTTACATGATGAGTCCCTGTGTAGAAAATTAATGAGAGTTAGCTTATACCGAGTAGATATTTTGAGCTGGGTGTCTTGCGGACAGCACTATGTAACACACGAAACAGATAACAAACTAGCCCAATACAGCTTTTTTAACAGCTGAGTCAGGTGTGAGTTGACTCATGACTCTTTACGACTCTTCTACTTGAGTCTCTTTATTCAAAGAAGGAAGAGACACTCGTATGATGTCGAATGCCAGTACTTCAGTGATTATAGTCTGATGTCCAGGTTCCTGTTCTCATAAACTCTTGTAACATGCATTCAGGAATAATTTGCTAGCTATTATTGGCTGTTAAGCATTATTGTGCCTAATATTTTTTTAAATTTATTTGTCAAAAACCTTACAAGGCCCCTACATGAGGATTGAGTAAGGGGGGCATAGAATCAAGCAAGTACATGCAATCTAGTAACAATAATAATAGTAATAATAAAAACAACACCAACCAAGTGCACAGCCTAAAAGTAGAGAAACACATTAGCTACATAATGCTGTATATGAGTACACTAAAAAAGAGCTCTATAAGTTTGTAACAAACGTATTACAGTGCAAGAAAAAGGTAGGAAAAATAACATAGAACAGTGAGTGTGATATCAATGGTTAACAAGGGTTAAGCGAGTTGAGTGAGTGCCTAAATTTTTCACGGTCAGTTTCCGCAACTATGTTGTCGAGGAGGCTGTTCCAGAGCCGAATGGCATGGGGAATTGCAGACGAATTAAATGCTTCTGTTTTACCATAGATGCGCATGAAGCTAAGATGATTGTATAATCTGTGTGATGGCGTTTCTAGGTGTAGGGAGCGTTTGTTAGTGTGGTGGGCGTATTTATGAAATAATGACAAAAGGGCTATGTCGTGATGATTACTTAGCAGCTGAAGTGAAAGGTGAATCTTTATTTGAGTTACCTTAGTTGGTAGTTCTAGCGTAGTCCATGACTGTAGTCTTCAAAAACACGTTTGTATTTGCATTTTTCCCCTTTAAATTATAGTTTAAGAAGAGTAGGCTCTGCTATACAACGGTATGAATATACCTGACATTCAAACTATTAAGCTTCGTTGGCTGTGTTATGCAGGCTTACTGTCTGCTTGATCGTTGGGAGGCAGTGTTGGGGTAAACTGGAAGTTCAGGTATTAAAAGAGTGTGGCATTCTTTTCAAACCTGTAGCGTAGGGCTGTTGGTCCTTCTGTGTTGCCAAAATGGCAAATACATTTAGCTAGATAATAAGAAGGTGATGTACCTCAGTCTATGTTCTAGTGAACCGTTTGTTTTGTGAAGTGACTTAGGAACATTAGTGAAATGCCACTGGTGTGCATTTGGGCACAAGCAGAATGCCACAAAATTCACACGAGTGCCAGTGAAAGACTTACAAAGGTGGAGACTGAGAGAGCAGCTGAAGGTGGTTTGGTTTGTTGAGAACTGCTTCATAGCCCACCTGTGATGTGCTGTCCTTTTTGTAGTATTTAGTTTTAGCTTTTCACAAGTCAGTTTTCACATGTTGCTTGGAATTCTGCCTGGGCCTTGCTTGGCTAGCTTCCTACATAGTTCAAGTATTTGTTTGTAGGCTATATGTTGTTGTGGGCCACTGCTTCTATACTCTGTCTCACTAATTCCGTGCAGTGCAGCTAAGGGCATGGCTCATGTTACCCAGTCAATAACAAGAGCCGGCTGTGTTTTCTCAGAAAGGAGAAGGAGGAGGGCTCGCCCATCCAGTTGGCATCATGTGGAGGGCGATTGGAGGAGGATATTTCGCTCCACTGCATGGAGTAGGTGCGACAGAGTGACGAGTATCTTCATTGGCATGTGTGTTTTGCTGTGCGGCAATGTTTTGTGGAGGTGTTATGAGCTGGCAAATGTCTCCAGTCACCTTGTTGTTCCCTGGGTGCATCAGGATGAAGGCATAGTCTAGCGCTAGCTTTTTAAATGACTAAGGAATGAACTGAAATCTAAATAGGATGGAGTGTCACAAGTGGATGGAAACTTGAAATGAATGGTGGGCAAACAAGGGAAGCCTCTGCCCAGAGCTCCAACATTTCTACAAGATGGAAAATAAGTCCCCATGTTAAAAATTTGGCTCTAGGTTGAGGCTTTCCTTGTTTGCCCCACTATTTCTGCTAAAGCGCTTGCTTTAGTCGTATGCGAGGGGGGCAAATGCCAGCTAACCTAACTCGCATGTTTGGCAGTGTCATCGCTACTAGCCTTAGAACATGTGGTTCTGCTTAAACACCAGGAGGAGTACCAGGCAACGGGATCGAGCATCAAGCGGGCGCAGCATGCAGCAGCGCAACGGGCCCTGGATGAGACATCCCTGGCACGGCCGGTGTCCCGGGCCCCACACCGTGCTCAGGGGCCCCTGACACCCACGGTGGAGCTGAATGCGCTAGCCATGAAGAGGGGCGAGCTGGCCACATACCGTGTGGTAGAACTACCCCGCAGGGCTTACATGCCTCCGCTCAACTTCCAGGGCATGTGCCACTCACCACGAGGCCCCTGTAAGTCCACTTTCTGTCAATCGGTCAAAGAAAACATTACACAATTACGAAGAGTTAAAAGATATTTGAGCCACCAGCCTACATGGCTAGTGACCAGTTAAATACAAGTAATGACTGGCAATAGCTGCACTAGGCGCTACTAGTAAGAAATACAAACAATGGCTATACATAAAACTAATTAGTAAACAGTTTTTTGTACAACACGAACAACCACATAATGCAACTCAAGTAAAGGAAGTGCAAAAATTTTATGACTAAAACAGAGTAAACAGGTCAAAACAATGCTTCGTTAGAGATGAAGTAGTGCATGCAAATTACATTGAAGTTTGTTGCAAGTTTTATTTTAAAGGGTAAGCCAAATGGTAACTCATCGTATATGTTCAAGCAGGGACTTCAAGTTTGCCGCTGCTTGCATGTCTTGTGTTAGCATATCATTCATAGTCCCCGAAGAAGAGCGCTACTAAAATGGTTCACTGAGGAAAAAGTGATGATGCGCAAAGCCAGCTTCTGTTGATGGAATAAAGGTGTTGGACAAGTTGCGTATGTCTGGCCTAAATTCAGAACGATGGCTAATATGGCAATGAATAATGTTGACAGCTCCTGCTTCTGGTGAAGCATGAACCTCTAAAACTGACAGCACTCGTCCATGCTGTTGCATAGGGTTTTCCCACTGCATGTACAGTCATGAGCAACATGAATATAATGAATTTATTGGTGCTTGTGTATACATGTTTGAATGCAGGCTAATTATGGATCCAATGTGAAACATAGAATGTGAAAACAGCAATTCAAAACAGTGCAATTGGCATTATCAAAGTAGGTAAAACATGAATTTAAAAAAAATCTGCAAATGTAGCATTTAATAACAGGCACTTTCCAAAACTTTCGAAGAGCAGATAGCAAACAAAACACTCAGTTTCTATTGACATATCCTAGCAACACCTGTAAAATGTATGCAACACATTTTTATAATGATAAACACTTCTATATAAGTATGTGTGTACATGCAGATCCAAGATACAACATATGCAAAGCACATCTACAAGAAGCGTACGGTGAAACTTCATTCAACCGTAGTTGGCCTGAGCTCGCAAGAAGTACGCACTAAATGGTAGTACTGCTTAACCTAAATAGCATGAGATCGCCCACTTACCTGTCAAAGACAGAATCAGAGATAGTGCGATGAAAGGGCAAAAACATGCAGTATTTATTCACTTCACGTGACAAAAATGTTATCTTTGTTTGATGCCTCGGCAGCCTAGCAGTGACGACAGCGGCCTCAAACTTACTGAAGCTGCAAGCCAGCTTTTCAGCCAGCCCCCTCTTCTCAGCAAATATTCGCATAGCAGATTGCTCGTTGGTGTTGCAAATTCTCCATGCACAGGTGCGGTAGCATTGCAGAAGTCGCGAGGCACCTTTTTCATTGTGGGTTTCTGTTCTCATCGCGACGATTGCGTTCATGAGGCTGATGTAACGCGCACCTTCTGCCACTGTCGGGCCTGAATCGCCCGTGCTGTTGACTTCCGTGTCGTCCTCATCACCGTTGTTAGGCGACACTTCTGCAACAACAGGCAACAATGGCAAAAAGTCGAACCTTGTAGCCAACATCTCTTCATGGTCGCAGCAGTGCTGCCGAGCAACTTCCTTGCATTCTAAATGCCACACACCTTAGTCAACAATAGATTCAAGTCGCATAGAAGCGCCGACTTCGTCATGCCACGTTCGATAGCACAAACAATGTCCAATTTTTCTTCTATGCTGAAAAACTTGGTGTTTTTTATCCGAGCTCCAGCATGACGCGAGTCCTACCTTGCAAGGCGCCAGAACACTCTCTGGCATGGCGCCGAAATGATGTTGATGTTGATGTGGCTTCACGCGCAAACGCACAGGGCGCTTGGAGGCCATTGTTCTGATCTCTGAGGCTTGTTGTCCTGCAGGGCCACCTGATGGGGATGATGCACCGCCATGATTGCGCGACGAAGAGTGGAAACACTGCATGTTAACCAATACGTACGCAATAAGCTGGTACTGTTTATCCGGATACAAAACATATTATCTTAAATGGTCGCTGAGTCGGGGATTTCACTTTACTACTTTTAAAACGAAACTACTGTTTAAGGGGGTGCGGTATTACTGTACGTATAAAGAATTTAGATGCTGTTATGATGCCATTGGTGCGAAATAAATTTTAATTGTGTAAGTTTTGTTTAAACCCTGTAGGAACATCATTCCATACTTTGACATCAGCGTACTTTGTTCTCTGCCCATAAAATTGTTTGACAACAGTATAAAAAATCTGCCTTGACAGAGGGAGTGCAAGTTTGTCCTGAGAGTGAATACAATATCTTTTATGCTCAGGCAACTTCTTTTACCTTGTGTTTGGAATTTTTGCTCTTCTTTGGAATGAAGATGTGACAAAAACAAAATTACCACTTTGTTTTTCGAAAATTTGGTGGGCCCAGCCACTAGGTAATAGAGCATTGCAGAAAAGCCAACCTCTCTTGTTCAAGGGAGAATACATAGCGCTTGTACAGAGGAGTGTGTGCAGGTCTCTGAGAAAGTGTCAAAGGGGTAAGCGAGTAGACGTGCAGAGGAAGCGAATTTTAAGGCCCTTCTTTAAGAAAGCTTTCCTGGGAATATTAGGGCTCCTGCAGAGCTAGCTTGGCCCCTCCTGCATGAAACCTGCGTTACCTCTTTCATGAGTGCAGGAAATGTTGGAAATGCCTTCTGCACTAACCCCCGTATTCAAAAATGAAACTTAACTTGAAGCTCATGCTTGACTTGAAATAAATGACACCTGGTGCGAACGCGCCCAAGACGCTCATTGCGTTTCTTTGGGTGCGTTCACGACAGGAGTAATTTAAATCAAGTCAAGCATGGGCTTCAAATTAAGATGCATTTATGAATACGAGAGTAAGTCTTGAAGCTGTCAAGAAATACATAGTCACAACGAAAAAGTGGTTTAATGACCAGTAATTGGAATGGTGTTTAGGCCTCCAATTTTTTGTATGTCAGCATTGCCGTGCAGCCTCGGAGCCTCTTCGACCATGAGCACTGCATTGCAGCTCATATTGAGTGGAGCTGAACATACAGCCAAACCTAATTATAACCAAATGAATCATAATGAAGTAATCGTAATTCTCTTCGAAATTCTCGTAGAAGTTCAATGCATTTACAGTGTCGTGTAACGACATAAAGGTTTCTGAGACATGGTGGTAAGAACAATTTTAGCTCCAATTGAAGATTTACTGATAATTTCGGGCAGAGAAGGCTGTAATCTGATGGCATAAAACCAACTACTGTGGCCTTACACGGCACATTAAACCCTGCTGCTGAGTCCTGCACACTTGTAAACCACACACTGCACCTTGGTTGAGTGTCGTGTACTGTTGTGCCGGTATGAAGCTCGAATAGCTGGGTGTGTGGCTTGCGGTACATAACCATGGCCACCATAAGCTGCTGTACATGCACAATAAAGTTAGGATATTTATTCTATTTAGTTAGGATTTTATCCTTGCGTCCTGCTCGCATGTTCTTAGCAATTGCTCACCTTATCAGTGTTTTGTAAGTGCTGGCTGAGTGCATCAAGCTTCTGATTTTGTGCAGCTCTTGTTGCTGGACACCAGTGTAAAGTGTACATTTAACGCCCGATTTTTTTCTTTGCGCTCCTCATATTCGACTTGGGTTAGTATCTTTGGGCGGGGCATTTTAATGGTAAGTTTTGACATGCTCATTTGCCGCAAATTGTTGCAACACAAAACGCCAACGTGCATCAAGCTGGTGAGGCCAAGAGCGACTTGTTTTTCTGTTGCATAGTGTTTCCGAAATGAAATCGAGCTGGTGGGCTTTGCCAGAATACGATGCCACTAGATCGAAACATGACACTCACTTTGTGCCACCTGCAGTAGGAAATGGAGGTGCATTTGGGTTATCGTCTATTAAAAGCATTCAGCGGGCTTCTAATAGCACTAAATCATGAGCACTGTGACACAGATAGGTGAAGATGCTTATTACAACAGGGCTGGCGGTGATAGCGGTGAAAGTGACACGTGACATTTGCTGGTTCTGGAATAGGAAACTGAGTGTGTGTCGGCATTTTCATGCAACGCCGGCAAGGAAGCTGCTGTGGTGGGCAGCTACAGTTCTCGTTCGCATGCGTGAATTCTTTCAATAAATAAACACAGCACCGAACAGCAGGAAGTGTGGTAGTGAACATCAAAGCATCTGTTGCTGTGGTGGTGACTGCGGCTGTCAGTGGATTGGTACGTACGTGAGAGTGCTGATTTGAGGCTATGGGATGATTAGGATAGGGATGGTGATGGCTTTAATGCTGTTTCGGATCTGTGGTCACAGGAAAAAGTCTGGAAAATGAATGGTGATGGGTTTCAGCATTCAAAATTTCTGACGTTCTTACACATTGGCTCTGTCGGGTATGGGGCAGAGCTGCGATGACGTCCAAATCATTGGGCATCCAGAAATTTGGTCATTGACTGCAATTGCTTTTTAATGAAAAGCTTTCTTTAGGTTTTTCCCCACTTTACGTGGAAGTTGCCTTTCTGAGTAAATGCCTGGCCAAGTAAACTCAGCCGATCCTGAAGATAGTAATCAAAAGCGGTGATATGGCGGGCTGATTCCAAAACTAGTGCACAATATCCATCCTTGCAAATGTTTTTACGTGATTTGTAAAATGGGCTGATCAGGAAAACTGCAAGGGCACAGCAACCACACGCGTCGGCAGTAATCAGTAGAGATAACCAACAAGTGTCCCAAGCAGCATATCTCAGCGATTCTACTAAAATAAGCTACTAAAATAAAAAGCTATTGCTTGATTTTGACTATCATCCTCTAATGACTTCTGTCCAATCTTCTTGTTTAGATATGTCCGAAGGGTTCGAAAATCAACTGGTCTCACCATATTGCTTGCACAATGCAGGTCTTTACTCGCCACACTATCGGCACATGAATGCTGCACCGGGTGGCTACTGTGCGACGCTAGATGTGGGGCCGCGTCGTTTCCATGGCGAGGGCCCCACAGAGCAGGCAGCGCGCCATGCGGCGGCACAGCAGGCCCTGGCCCAGTTGAGGAACCTGCCCTTGCGGCCAACACCCCCACAGCCTACACCAGGTGCAGCTGCAGATGCAGATGAAGCCAGTGATGAGCTCAAGTCTCCTGTCAGCCTGGTGCATGAACTGGCCCTCAAGCGTGGGCTGTCGGTCGTCTTCCAGGTAACGTGAGAAACTAGAGCAGCTAATATTAATGGCTCATGCTTTCCTTGCCCATCCCATGTCGTTACTGAGGGACTACTGGACTTACTATAGAACATACTGTAATTTTATGATAATTCCCTTTGACAATCACACCAATGCAGCAAAAAAAAAAAAAGTGTTGTAGACAAATTGTCACAGGTTGTTGCCACCAGCTTTGCTGCTATCGGCAACGGCACTGGCAACCTTGTAATTTTTAAATGGTAAGAAGTCTGCACGTACGCTTTGTGTGCTGTCAGTGAAAGACCCCCCGATGCAAACAGTGCTGCAAGTTCTTACGTACAATGAAACAAGCGAATGATGTTGCGTGTCACCAAAATCAATTGCCAAAAACTTGAGACATAACATTGTTTACAAATAGGACTTGCGCTGATGACTACTACATGGACAGGTGCTGCGCTTTCTGATCTGTCACTCATATGAACTCAAAAATAAAAGTGCGCTTTCACCTACATTTGGCTATTGATACTTTGCAGACGATACCAATGAGTGTAAAGCTATGGTATGTACCAGTAATGTAGAGCTGGAATTTTTATGTCAGTACCCGTTTAAGAGTAACCAGGTATTGTGCCCCTTCCATAGGTGCCAGTGGCATCAGGTCCTGAACCGCATGTCTTGAGCAAGCGTGCGTCTCTAATGTACACCTGCAGGTGGTGCAGGAGAGCGGCCCCCCACACATGCGCACATTCCGGACGCGCTGCACAGTGGGTGAGATAAGTGCCGAAGGGGAAGGCAATGGCAAGAAGGCCTCCAAGAAAGAGGCTGCCCAGGGAGTGCTGGAGCAGCTGCGCAAGCTGCCGCCGATTGAGCCGCCCCCAGGATCGGCCGTTACTTCGACCATCCCCGGCAGCGTGCTGCTGCAGAAGCGCAGGGCGCCCCCTAAGAAGCGAGCCCGCAACCTGGTGCGTGACCAGCAGGCTGCAGCACCACCGTGCGAGGTGAGTCCATTTCATGAGGTCGCAGGCTCTCGGTTTTCAGCCACTGCATTTGCAAGAATGCAGCTCGATCTTCTCGCAGCTAGTGTTATGTGCGGTGTGTCAATGGGTTAGTAGACAGATAATATTTTTAGCAAGGAAAACTTGCTGTGTACATAGACGCCCATTTCTAATAAGTATGTGGTTTAACATCCCAGTACTGCGCAGGGGGTTATGAAGGACACCATAGTAGAGGGCTCTACATTAATTTTGACCATCTGATGTTCTCCAATGCGCACCTAAATGTAAGTGCACGAGCGTTCTTGCATTCCACCCCCATTGGAATACAGATGCTACTGGTGGGAATCAAGCCTGTGGCCACATGCTCAGCAGCATGGCATAGGCACTGAGCTACTGTGCCGGGTGCACAGTTATTTCCAAGTAAATGGGTTTAAAAGAAAGGCTTCCCGCACATTACAGCCAGATGCAAAACAAAATCCTGATGGCTGCATTGACAACAGCCTACCATTAGAGTCAACATCACTGCTATTGCTGTTGTGACAGAACACATTTCTGTGTAAATTGGAGACTGTGTGCCACTGTCCTGCCAAGCCTTATTGAAAAGAAATATTGTTATACATGCAAGGGGTGGTAGACACGTCTTCTACTTTTAGTGTTCTGGAAAAGTGCATGCATCACCGAATGAACTAGTGAAATGGTTGGCCAACACATGACTTGCCACCACTGCTATCTTGAGGGTGTTGCTGGAAAGCTCACCGCCTGTCAACAGAGCACACGTGGTCTGGGGTGGCGGAGTTCGATATTATCCATTCTACGACTGACCCAGTTCGATATAAAAAATAAAAAATGCATGCAATTTTCCAGGTGATATAGAAAGTGTTCGATATGCGCACTAATTCCACATATCCGTGTTCGATATATCGAGGTTTGACTGTAATACTTTCTTACAGCTATGGCTACACATGTCATCTACCTTCCACTAATGCTGGCGTATAATCACTGTTGCGCTTGCCTATCACTGCTTTCAGCATGCGTCCAGTGAATGCCCGCATCCTCTCTGCAGATAGAGAAATTCTAATAAATACTGTTCCACGGTGTTTTCTCCGTTACCACTTCATAATTAAACTGTCTGACTTATGGTAAGGTTTCCACTGCACTAAAAAAAATGGGTATCATGAAAATTGGTTGTCAGTCCCTGCGAACCTTGTGAAGGCATAAAGCTTTCTGGCAGGTGTGTGTGAAGGTCATTCTCAAAACTGGTGCTGCACTTGTGGACTGACCTTGCTATTGTCTGTGTGCAGGTGAACCCCATATCCCGGCTGATCCAGATCCAGCAGGCAAAGAAGGAAATGGAGCCCACCTACGTACTGGTGTCTGAAAGGGGGGACCCTCGACAGCGCGAGTTTGTTCTTCAGTGTAAGCTGGGAAACCTCACTGCCCAGGTATGACCACCGAGTTGTATTCTTACACAGTAGAACCTCGTTGATACGTTCCCGTTACACACGTTTTCCCGGTACCAATGTTCGCAATCGAGAACACAAAAAATGACCCAATAGAGTTACGCTAATTTTTTACCGCTTCATACATTCCTGGAAAACATGATGTTGCGGTACTAACATTCAGTACAGCGCCAAACTGCGATCGTCTGATACGTTTTCCAGCCGCCAGATCCCACGTAAACAAGAAAATGCGTGATGCACGCGCAATCGAGAACAGTATATAGCTGCCAGCCACGGCAGCTTCACTGCAATACAGTAGAACCCCGCTGTTACGTTCCTCACTGCTGCGTTTTCCCGGCTGCTGCGCCGTTTTCATCCGGTCCCGGCATAGCTTCCATAGGATCCAATGTATAAGGAACCCCGCTGTTACGTAGTAGCTGTGAAAACGTTCCCGCATGATGCGTCGCAACCCGAACCCGCCTGGGCTAAAGTAGGCAACGCGCTTCAACCGCCATTCTGACTGTTGACGAGTTTTGACCGGGCTTGGCTATGGAACTGGCTGCAAGAAGCCGCACGCCAGTTTGAGAGGCCGCCACTAGGTGGCCATTCGTGAAAAATGCTCTCACTATCATCACTGTGATTACGGTCCCCGCATGGTTTGTTGGACGGGTCGACTCACGGAGGAAGGAAACTCAGGAGAGGCCCTGACGTCACTCTTTGTGAAGCTATAGCTAAAGGGAAGCCGGAAGTTGGCGTTGCTCATGGCGTTGCTTCGCCTATCGGGCCAACTCTCCTCTCTTGTTTACATTTCTCGCTAAACCACGCCGTGCTGCGTGCAACCGGGCTGCTCGGACGCGCGCGCTCCGCAGCAATACTAAACAATCGTTAGCACGTTAGCATGATTGCGCCAAAGAGGGCGAAATTTCCCGCGGATATTCCTTCGTCCGTTGCCATTGCCGTGGCTCGGTGACGACGAGGAGCACTAGCCGCATGATGCCGGGGAGTTGCCAAATCCTAGCTTTGGAGAAGCCGTCGCGGCTCTGGACCTCCTCTGCAGGTACGTCGCACCTCACAGCGACGCTGACAGCAATGCGGCCTTCCAGGCTATTGAGAAACGTGTGGTGATTTCTAGCGAGTGAAAGAAACAGCAAGCCACCATTCTAGACTTTTTTAAGTTCTAAGCGCACTCTGTGGAAATAAATTGTCTATAGTTGAAGCTGCACTTTTTTCATTCATTTTCGAAGCTTTCCTCACTGTTGCGTTTTCCCGGCTGTTACGTTTTTTTTCCTCGGTCCGGTGAAAAACGTATGAACGGGGTTCCACTGTATTTTGCTACCACCGGGACATGACTGTATTCTGCACATGAGAGTGAAACATTCTAATTGGCTCGAAGCGTAAACTTTGAAACCTACTGTGGCATGCCGTTATTCTGTAAGGGTCTTGGACAGCGTGGTTTCAGCATCACGACTGCGTCAGCTAGACAAGAGTTGTAAAATTCCGTTACCTTTGCCGCTTCGGGTGAAAAAAGATGCAGTGTTCGAAAGGTAAAACATCACTGTAAACCGCTATCAGCAATCGGCAACACGTAAACGAAGTGCTGCCGAACCGGGATTCCCTGATAAAGCGCCGATCCTTTGCAACATTGCGTGGGAAAAGTGCGTGGTGCAGTGTTCTTGCCGACTTGGGTCACGTTGACAGGAACGCTTGAGTGGCCGTTGTTTGTATGGTGGAAGGACATACATGGTCGTCCCAAATCGTTGAAGTAGGCATAATGCACGTGTTGCCACACGGACAATTGCACAAAAGCGAGAGCGACACTGTTGTGGCATCCGATCACGCACCAGCCCAACTGTCAGCGCATGCTCTGTGCCATGCTGTTTATGCTGTGCACCTGCTCTCTGGAGGAATGTCTTGAAAGCGCATGACGTTCTTCCAGCTTCCGAAATCCGTGCGCGGCAGTTGCTCACTCATCTCGAAGGCCACATTATTGTCGCAATAGGACTGGAAAGGGGCGCGCGCTGCCGTGCGCCTAGTTGGTCACACTTAGGCGCTTTGGCACTTCACGCTTGCCTTATTTTACCATGAACGGGTTCGAAGCGTTCGTTGTAACAGTACGACAATTTATAAGACATTTGTTATAGCTGGAAGCAGCTATAAGCAGGGTCAGGAAATTGTAATTGCACTGAAATGTGGTTGTTAAAACCGATAGATCGCTATATCTGGGATCGTTATGAGTGGGTGCAACTGTATTCGATTCATATTCGGACTATTGAAAGTTGTTGAATATTCGTTTAATTCGAATAATAAGGGACAGAAAGAGTTTTGGAAGTCTACAGAAGGAAAGAGAAACAACAGATGCCTTCGAAATGATTCTGCTGCAGGAGAACAGCAGTTGTTGTGCAGGTGCACAAGTTTGCGAGCGAGTGCATAGAGGAAATCACTTATGCCATAAGTGCTCACTGCACACTTTACTGAGAGCCACCGACGTTATCAGCCATTTTGTTTTATCATGAAATTTCTTACCCAGATTCCTTATTTTTTATTGCTGATTGTAAATATCTTTGTTATAAAAAGTACCAAGGTGCTCATAATAAAAAAATTATGGAAGGAATATACACAGAATTTATTTTTCTGTCACATTAGCTGCACAGGCTGACAGTGTGTTATTTGTCTAAGGGAGCATTGGCTGGGTGTGGTGCAGCTCAAAAGAAGGGATTATTCAGAGTCACTTTCCAATTGCTTCAATCGATTATCATCAAAACCAGCTAATCCTCTAGAAAACACTCACTATATTATAACAATTCAGTTGGCGAGCTTATAGTAAACTTCTTACAGAGTACAAAGAAAAAAAAAGGAAATAGTGGAGGCTTTGGTGGAATGCTGTTCACGTCAATTTATTTCACAGACATGCCCTAGCAACGTCTTCCTATGAGCTTTCCTCTTTGTCTTTGTCCAAGGAGCTGCTGACCTCAGTCATCATCACATTTGTCTTCGCTTCCTGGAGCAATGTACACCTCAGTGTCGGAACCATTAGTGTTGGGACAAGAAGACGAAGAAATGCCTTTTTCCAGAAGACAGGCCGGCAATACACATTGTCGGCATCAGATATAATTTTGAAAATGCCGGTTGCTGCACGAAAAACACACTCCAGATGTTGCATTAACTGATGTATTCTTTTGATGTTGCTGAATATTTTTCCATTGTGACCACCTGTATTTTAGCCCTTCTACGATAATGCTGCGCAGGCGATGTACAGGTATACCGAATAAATAAATAAATAAATAAATAAATAAATAGAAGACCGAAATCACTGCACACGTGCTGCCATCTGCCGACTGAAACGCTACTCAAGCCTCGGAAGTGTCCTTCGTCCAAAACGCGGGGCTCGTCGAAAACTGTTAGACATAGTAGGCATAATGGCTCAATACGTGTCATCTGCGCCGAGAAAAAATGTATCACTGCATGGTTTATTAGTGACAGTTGGCGTGTACTCAAGAATCACACTGTCACTCTGCAGCATCTCATTTCATCCAACCACGGATGGAACATGTGGCACGTAATCTTACTGTCGGTGACTGTCGGTTCGATGCAAGGACGTACAGCTGGGCACACACTCATGTAGTGTTAACAGATCTGAGGTCTGCGAGCTGTGTGCATGCCAGGTGTAGTTGACTTCACATAAACAGGTTTTCTCATTCCTATCCTTTGGAGTCCTTGTCATCAGCAAAAACACATCTGTGGATGTACTGCTTTCAAATATAGTCGATTCAGCTTGTTGAATTTAGTTTTTAATGCCAATAGTAATGTTTTCTATATAATGTTGGAGTAACCTTGATATAATGAAGTCGGTAAAATTGGCAATTTGGTTCGTTCTATTAAAATTTCACTGTATTGAAATTCAGCCTTTTATGCTCCAAAATAAGTAGTCAGCAATGGATTTTTCTTGCACAGAAGGGGCCGCAAAGGTTCCTGAATTATTTGGCAATTGGAAAAAGCAAACTTGAATGAAAAAAAAAAATTCATTTTGTTGAATTTCAGAGTCAGCAACTAAAGATAGTTTCATGCCATGCCAACTGTATCTTCACATTGGCGGTATGAAGTGAAGCGAGCCATGCTGTCGTGTCCACTCTGCCCCTGTGGCTGATAGTGTCGCTTGCATTGGGATGACGCCATCATGTAAAGCACCGGCAGCACGGAGTGAATGCCCACGCACTTCGTGCTTTAGGTGTGGGTGAAAGTGTGTGAGGGTGAGACAAGGAAGATGGTGGCTTCGTGAGTGCCACCTTCCCGTGTGAGCAAAGGGAAAGAAGGGGAGGGGAGCGATTGTGGTAACGCGATCAAGCGCGTGCGAGGGGCGGAATGAGGGGGGGCTGGAGTTCGCATGCGTTGCAATTTCTGGCACGCATCTCGGCTGTGGTTGCACATGGCTGTAAGTGCGGCTGAGCGCATGCCCTGTTTTAGAGGTAATCTACCACGTGTGCAAGGAGTAGGCGTGCCGAGATGGCGGGTCATCATGTAAGCTGTCTTCCTGCACATTTAGCATTGGAGGATGTGTAATCTCGAGTCTTGGTGGCCCGTTGGAGCGAGAGGCAGACGAATTATTCGCTCCCCACTGCTGACGCTTTTCATGATAGCGTCGTCCCAGTGTGGGCAGTGCTATCAGTCGTGGGGGTGGAGTGCATGCGAAAGCATGGCTGGCTTCGCTTAATTCGTGCCGTCGACGTGGCATAAAACCGTATCATTCGTCGCCAAATCCCAAATTCATCAAAATGAATTGTTTTCTCATTCAAATTTGCCTTTTTCAATCACCCGATAATTTGGAAAATTCTGCGGCGCCTTCCTGCCTAAGAAAAATCGATAGGTGACTGTACTTATTTGCGTAAAAGGTCGAATTTAATACAACGAAATTTAGATATAACGAAGAAAATTGCCGGTTTTACTTACTTCGTTATATCGAGGTTTAACAGTATGTGGCAGGTATTTTCGTGTTGGATGCAAATTCATTGTATTGAAGTTCAGCTGTAGTGAGTTAGCAGGAGAGCTGTGGCCACAGTAGCATGACCAAAAAGCTGCAATGTGCGTGTAAATGTGTGTGCTCTGGTGGCATTGATTCTTTTCAGGGCGTGGGTCCCAACAAGAAGACTGCCAAGCGACTGGCAGCTGAAGCAATGTTGCAGCGACTGGGATACTCGCGCCCACCAGCTGCCAACCAGGCCGGCGGTGGGACGGGGGCTACAGTGGATGGGACAGAGCAGCTGCCTTCTGCCACTGCTTCTAGCACTGCTGCTGCCCGTGGAATAATGTCTCCCCTCAGCCCCCGTGGTGGTCGCCAGCTTGTGCCGGGCCTGTTGCTCGTGCCTAGCCAAGGGGCCGGTGGTGCGGGCCCAGCAGGCGTTGGTTGTGGTGTGGCCAGTGGTGGTGCTGGAACCGGCACGGGGAATCGCCTTGCATCAACCGGTGACCTTCAGGCAAGCTCAGCAATAGCAAAAGAACTGCTCGACAAAGGTAAGCATGATGAGTGTGCACTTTAGGTAGCTGCTGGTGGTGGTGTGGTTAAAAGAACTCGTCCGACTATGTATTTTGGCCAATCGCATCACTGAGAGTTGTTCAGAGAGCAAAATGAAGCAGCTTTCATCTTGTTTTCTGGCTGACCAAGTTCCTTCTTTCTGCAAGGCTGACTTAATTACTATTGTGATAGTGTAATCATTAATTCACTTCAAGGTCAGCATCATAAAACTTAGAAAGACTGTGATGTGGAACTTTCAGGGGATGTGTGTTCTGTTCTAGATGATCATGCTGCCATAATCTCTTGCCCTCATGAGTGGTTTTGGATTTTAATTTTTTCAACAGACAGTTGTCTTCCATTGCTGATGAATATGTTAGTGGTGTTCCTGGCAATGCCAAGTTTAGTAAAATTAGTAGAAAGTAGAAGTAGAAATTGAGTAAAATTTTGGATACAAGGTGGTTTTGCTTTTGTGTGAAATCACCCAAGAAATGGAATGCGTGGTACTTCCTCAGAGCAACTTGCTCTCTCCGTGGCCCATTGTGCCATTTGAATCTCATTATTTCATGCATAAGTCTTCACATGTGCTTGTTTTGACTGTCCTTTTCTCATTCTTTGCTTTTCATTGATGCTGCAACGAGTCAGATCAAACTGGCTGCAGTGTAGTGCCTGCTTCACTGGAAAGCTGACTACTGCATTATGTGCACCTGTGGTGTGGCATAGTCCTCTGTTGAATTCTTCGAGAGTATATACTGAACAAAAGAAGTTATGAATTATGGGCAGTGTCAGTGCCTGAAGTAGTTCATGGCTTTCTCTTTTATGTTTACCACAAAGTCTTTTCTTTAGTGTGCCTACTGCAGTGTTAAGAATATGCTGCACTTCATGGGAGCATAACAAATTGTGGCAATTTAATCCTTTTTGTTTTGTAAGGTGTGTCCCCTACGGCTGAAGCTCTCCGACAGACTGCTCCCGTGGCGGCGGCTCCGGTTCGTCCCAAGCAACAGTTGCTCTACCTCGCAGAGGTTCTGGGCTTTCAGGTCAGCTCCGCTCTTGCACTTTCTTGCTGTTTGAGTAAAAAGACACTTTTTGATATGCCTGTGTGATATATCTTGCTCTAATGCAAATGGGCCATGAATTGCAAGTGTAAATACACTGGACTCTGGATAAACAGAACTCGCTTAAACGACATGCCAAATAAACTGAACGACTTGTACCAATTTTGGTTGGCCGCCCAAAATCGCAATGTCAAGAAATTTCAGGTAAATGGAAAGCTTGTTCTTGTGAACTCCAGTTAAATGGAACCGGAACTGAAATTGCAAACTACCTTCATCGGCCATTACGGCCATATCAAACAGGAGCAGTGTAACAAGCATTTCAAACGGTAACTAATGCTAAGCAGTCAAGCAAATCAAATCCATCGGGCATTTGTGTTGCTTTGGCTTCAGTAGCTGCTTTGCTGTGTTATTGTTCCATATTTTTCTACATCCTGCACTATGCTGGGATCGGCAGAAAGTATGAAATCAATTTCATTTCTTATTTCACCATTAGGGCTTTTCCAAGTCCACTTTTGTTCCAGCGCTTCCTGAAGAAGGTGTTCATTATTCACAGCTTATTCGTTTCGGCGAATTCTACCAACATCTCTTCTCGAGTGCTCCTGGAATCCACGCCGCAGTTGCCAATTGCTTGCTCACCAGTCTGCTTTTTCTCCACTTTTGCATTGAAGTCAGCCATGACTACAGAATACTGAATTTGCACTTTTCACATTGCCAATTGAAGATCTTCATAAAACTGTTCTATTTCTTCATCATCGTGACTGGAGGTTGGAGCGTAAGTTTGTACTACCTTTATTCTGTACCCCCTATTCAGCTTTATTACGACTACTGTAACCCTCTCATTAATGCTGTAGAATTCGTCAATGTTGCCCGCTATGTCCTTACGGATTAGGAATCCTACTTCGAACTGCTTCTTATCTGGTAGTCCTCTATAGCAGAAAACGTGGCAATTTGTCAGCACTGTATAAGCTTCGCCAGTTCTTCTATCCTCACTAAAACCAATGATATCCCAGACAATGCCTGATAGTTCCTCAAAGAGTCCTGCTAGGCTAGCTTCACTCGATAGAGTTCGGGTGCTGAATGTTGCAAGGTTCAGTTCCCATTGGTGGCCTGTCTGCCTTGGTCAGATGCTCTGCAGCTGCTGGGAACTGAGGGCCATTGGGTAATTGAATGAGTCATTTGGAAAGGAGTGGCTGAATACTGCACCAGGGAGCCCAATTCCTGTTCTGGTGAGAGAGGGTCTTGTTGAAGCTTCGTGGTTCTTCCTGATTTGGTAGTGCCTGGATTAGTATCATTTGCTCTCGGTGTTTTTGCCGGTGTCAGGTGCCACTCCAAGCCTAGAGATGTAGTGTAGTGGGGGAGGTGAGTTCGAATTTCCCACCTTCAGGGGAAAAAGAGGATTCGAACTTCTGAATGTGGCAACCGAGCATCCACGCTGGCTCAGTCAGCTAACCCTGCGGTCTGTCAGGTCACTTTATGTCGGAGAATTCCAGCCCAGACGATCCTACGCACCTGACAACATGCTTGAATTATCCGCGGTATACAGGTTTTGCTGATCGCGGCAGGTGGCACGACATAGTATTTCTCAGTGGTTCTAACATCTTGGTTTCGGAGTCTCCCGTACACATGTGGGGAGTAGGTAGGGTAAAGTGCAGTGATCATAAGTTAGTGAGGGCTAGGATTCACCTCAGTTTGAAGAGAGAAAGGGTAAAATTGGTCAAAGAGAAACAGGCCAACCTTGACGCAGTAAGGGTAAAAGCAGATCAATTCAGGTTGGCACTTGCAAACAAATATGCAGCCTTAGCACAGAGTGATGATGACATAGAGGCAGTGAACGAAACCGTAACTAGGCTGGCTTCAGAAGCAGCAATTGAAGTGGGAGGTAAGGCACCAGGGCAGCCAGTAGTACAGTAAGCTCTCCCAAGTAACAGAGAACCTAATAAAGAAACGAAGAAGAATGAAAGTGTCCAACTTCATTCATCAGATAGAATTTGCGGAACTGTCAAAACTGATCAACAAGGCGAAAATAAGTGATATTCGAAACTATAATGTGAGAAAGACTGACGAAGCCGTAAAAAGTGGACACAGCCTGAAAACAGTGAGAAGGAAACTAAACATCAGACAAACCAAGATGCATGCACTGAAAGATAGACAGGGTAATATCATCAGCAATCTTGAAGATATAGTAAAAGCAGCAGAAGAATTCTATACTGACCTGTACAGTACCCAAAACAGCCACAATACCTCCATTCAAAGTAGTAATGAACAGGTTACAGAGGCTCCTTATTTAACTAACGATGAAGTTAGAAGGGCCTTGCAAGGCATGAAATGAGGAAAGGCGGCAGGTGAGGATGGAATAACAGTCAATTTAATCAAAGATGGAGGAGACATCATGCTTGAAAAACTAGCAGCCGAGCTGAACTGTCAATCGATATATGAACTGTCGATCGACTTCAAGGGTCCCAGAGAACTGGAAGAATGCCAACATTATACTAATCCACAAAAATCCACAATTTTCTCAACTTCGGCTGTGTATTTCTTCGTAATATTTTGCCCTGAGATAAGGGAATGTATAAGGACTACATTAAAAATTAATAAAGACATGAGAAAGTTTGACCAAATTGACCATTTTATTGCCGCATCCCCCTTAAAGGCCAACTACAAATAAATTTTGGACCACGTAAGAAGCTTCATTTCAGATAGCATATACAGCAGCCTCCCTGCAGTATTGAAAGTGAATGCGTCCCGAAAAGCATTAAAAAAAAAGACCAATTATAGATACCAAAACATAAAGTAAGACAGCGACCAATACCACTCGATATAAAAGGTGCAGTACCTAAATATTGAGAACAGGCATGGTGCCTGTTCTCAATATTAGGTTAGGCAGTATTAGGTTAGGCAGTATCACTGAAGATCTTGGAGGCTATTTCTGTGATTTGCATCACCTATGCTAACTACAAGGTGCTTGCATCTACTTAGTGCTATTTAAAGTGTATAGAAAACATTCGCCTATTACCATCCCTGCATCTTTGCCATTATTGCTTCAGTAGTACATGTACAACCCACAGCCAATTCAGCCCAAGTTAAATTTCATTGCAGTTGTCCTTTAAATCTGCTGCACTCTGTGTGGCTCATCCCACTGGCGTTGCCAAGAAATGCTTGCTGAGCTCCACTTTTGTGCGTGGGTGCAGGTGCAATTCACAGACTTCCCCAAGGGAAACAAGCAAGACTTCCTGTCGCTGGTGACACTGAACACGAGCCCACCACAAGTGAGCCACGGCGCAGGCTCCTCACTGGAGGCATCCCACGACGAGGCTGCACTGGCGGTGTTACGGACACTTGCACACCGAGGATTGGACACTCTGGGCCAACCGCCGGCAAAGGACACACCCGAGCCACCGCTGCGTCTGCGCCAATAAACACCGCCTGCTGCCCCAGCCTCCCTTGTCATCTTTTGTGTGTGTAACATGCGTTCCAGTGGCAATGGATTGAGAGGCTGTGTCATATAAGTGACGCATTTATCAATTGTTACCAATAGTGCAAAGTCAAGAAAAACCAAAACGTGGATGTTTAAATCTCCTAGGTATACGTAGATGTTTAAATTTCCTCGTATTTTGCGCCACAAAGTATACCTTGGAAATCTGAGCACCAACTTGCCCAAGAAGCCCTTTTGGTAGATGTTTAAGGGTATCCCAAAAATGAATGTAGCTGAATGTTGAGTTATTAAGGTAATATTTTTCACGGAATTCAAGATGCCACTCTGCAGTTTTGGGATGCCAACTCTTTCAGGGTCGCTGACGCACCAGTATGTTTCCGCATTGTCTAGCCAAGGCACTGATGTATCATTATGTTCTCCACTCTCTAGCGAAGAACATAATAAGAGTGCATTTGCCTTTATCCGTGTTATATTTTCCCTTCTGAATAACCAGAAATAAACCGTTGTTTTACTATATCTGAGAATGAAGCCCAACACAGAGGACGCACCCCTTTGAAAAAAAGGTAGTGAAAGGGGTAGGACCCACAATTTAATTTAACAAAATTCAAGAGTCTGAGAAGCTGTCTTGTTCCTGTAAAATACGCCCATTCAAGGTTATTGGTTATTGTTTTTATTTCTAGCAAAGCACTTGTGCATTGGCATTGCAAGCTTTTATAGGAAAGTTAAATGCAAAGTGAACTGCTGTGCTGTTCGCTGGCCTGGTAAGTTGTGTCTACTTGGGCTGCGTTATATTTGTGATTGCGAGGGCAATCGGGAGCATGCAAAAGTGACTCTGGAGTAAGTATTGTTTTAAGCTATAATGACAGGTTGAACTTTCAGAATACCAATGTGTTAATTTTGTGAAGTAACTAAAGATAATGCCATTTGCGAATATTTTTCTTTCTTTTTCTGCTCTATATGGTTTAAAATGATCTCGACGTTGCGAATTCCGTGATGTATGCTAATGTACACGAACTGGGCCGCTCGGCCAGCAGCACGCATTTGCGCCGTCATACGGTAAAATTCGCATGCCCAGATACCTACACCAGACACCGCCCTGTTGCGGGGCAGTCTCGCTGCAGCCGACCTTGTTCATCCATCACACGCTTGAGAGCAGCACAATAACAGTGCGCAATCGCCCAATCACGTGGTATTTTTCTTGATATTTCGCCGGCTTTCTTTGGAACGCGGATGAAAGGACCACGTGGGATATATTGTGTTGGAAACAGTTTATTGAGAGGTTTCTCAAGGTGCTATACAACTTCGCGTGTCACACTTAAGGTCTGCAGCCAATACTTGAAAAGTTGATTAATTAAACATAACTAATCCGTTAGTTAAGGGGAAAATGAGAAATAGCCTGAGTAACTCTAGGCCAGTGCCAACACTATGCATTCAGTTCAACTCGCTTCCGGAGTGCCTTTCATCTTTAAAGCTTTGGGTCAAATGACGTGAGACAACCTGTGTGTGTGTGTGTGTGTGTGTGCGCGTGCGTGTGTGTGTGTGTGTGTGTTAGACCACACTGTTACTAGCAGTAAGATTGAGTGCTGTCGGAAGACATTGGTGGCTCCAGTCTGAGGCATCCCTTGTTCGGTCGTTGATGGTTTCTTCATCTTGAACATCCACTTTGATTGGGTGGCTGATGTACACATCTGTGCGCGTTCTATTTACAGCGCAGTAAATGAGAAACTGATTTACGCGAAGACATCTCTAGGCCATCGTTGCTTCGTCACCACAATAGCCTCGGCATTTTCAAGTACCTTCCCAAGATCGCTGAGAAATGTGACACGTGCATGTAATGCCCATGTGAAATATTTTACATCGCAGAACGTGGTGTTGCCTTGTGTCACCTTCTTCTTTAATCATATTTTGGCATCTAACCTCTATATACCCTTCAGGTACATTTGTGATTTCAAGAGGGAGCCGCTGATATACAGCCTGACAATATGACGCCAACCGATTTTTCGGACGCCTAATCATTCGAACCTGCTCGATTACTGCAGCATCGATGTTATTGACCGTGCCCGCACTTAATTTAGTTCGTGAGGCGATCGGTGTACTTTTCTGAGTGCGCGGCCGCTGCGAAGAGATTTTCGTTGATTAGGCGACCCGTAACTTTCGTCACCGCTGCCCACAGCTCGTGTGTGGGCAGATTGTACCAGCCAAAATGTTGCCGTTTGCTCGCAGGCGCCACATGTGCGTGACATCGCGAGGCGCGACGAGTGAACAAAGGTCGCGGCCTCTACTTGCATTGAATTGTGCTTTTCTGCACAATGCGTTCTCTATTTCGTTTATTAAGCACCAGTAATTTCTGCTATGTTGTCCTTTGTGTCAGTGTTTGTTGGCTTCTTATGATATGACTAGTAAAAAACGGGCCCCTCGGTTAACCTCCTTTCTTCTCGTTTATTACATAATGAGGGTCTCGAATCCGGCAACATTGATGCCTTCAGGTAGCATGTGTGGGTTTATTGACCGGTTGCCTTCACCCAAAAAGATCACGTTCTCGTGACGCCTGCCGCAGAAAGGATGTTCCACATCCGGCGCCAAGGTCTGCGAGTGGTGGCGCTGGCTAACACTCCCAGGGTTCTACTAGGAAACATAAATACCCAAGAAAGTGCATGGGGGAATGGTGCCGTGGTAGCTCAATTGGTAGAGCATCACATGCGAAATGCGAAGGTTGTGGGTACGCAATGCTTTTTTGCTCCTCCACTCAATTTCTGGTAGATTTGATATCTGTTGAGTTCACAGTTGTTCCAGGGCAATGGGATAAATTCTTTGTTTGCAACACACATTCATAAAGCTTGGAATAGCTTACATGCGTAATTTACTACAAATGTCATAATTAGTCCCCTATCAAATTTTACGTACATACTGTCCATAACCCGCTCTTTATTTTCTCCGAATATAAGAAAAATGTCTTTAGTTCATCGAGGACATTCCTGAAACTAAGACGGAATGTGTTATGTTGCCTGAAAATAGGGAAAGGAAAACGACGGCTCATTAATTATTTGCAACGCTTCTAACCGCGCCAGGAACGTAACAAGTTTGTCGCACATTGGAGTTACCATGTCGCCCTTCCCTTTCGACAAAATTTAAACCTGGTGTAAACTGTATGCAGCTACGTCGGGACACTGAGAAGCATAGCTGATAGCGGTCATATCACACCCTCTAACACTCGAATAAGAATTTTTGTAAAGAAAGGTTGTGTTTGATCCAACCGCATTTAACTTCGCACAAAGAGTTTCCATAGTGTACCACCAATTTTCACTAAATTTGGTCATGGCAGCTTTTATAGTACTGCCAGGGCAGTGGGCTCAATTGTTTCCCGCTCGTTAGACACGCTCAAAAACTCTGGAGTGCTAGCATATGCAATTTATTGTGAAAACCCCAATTACACCATCTATCTTGAACTTCACCTCCACATCACCCATTAACTTGTCCTCACAGTCACTAAACATAACGAAGCTGTCTCCTTTAGTTCAATGCGGACACCAGGTGAAACTAACATATGTGCGGGGGGGGGGGGGGGGGGGTGACCAAATGACATATTTGCCCCTCCCTCGGCACTTTTGAGATTGGGGAGGGGCAAGTGCTCCCTTGCAGCGAAGCAAGCATGTTATTTCAGTTCAATAAAGAATTAGGCTTTGACCATTCCACTATAATAGGCGAAGGAAAAGGTACAAAATTACGCGCTAATAATTTTATTTTTGCGGTTACCGCTATATTTGGGTAGCAGGAAAAGTTTGAAGTACGAATTATTTGCAGCCTCGCAGGAGGAACAGTGGCTGTCGGTTATGAGGGCGTGGGCGGGGCTTCACTGCAGACTTCATTTGCATCCGACTATAGTAGCGTTCTTTGAATTAGCTATAGAAGATTTATAGAGAAATATATATTTTCGGAACAATCACAGGTTCTTTTGGATCCCTCGTTTACTGCTCTACTAAGTGCCACAACAGACTCTTATTGTTATTTGGGAAGTTACATAACGATGTGTGGCTGCCAGTCCCGTACAACCGCGTAGGGCACAGGACGCCGCGATTCTAGACGTACTACGCCCACCGCAGAAGGTTAGAAAAACGCCTACATAAGCATAGCAGAGAAGTGGCTACATTAGGCGGCTTGAATGATAACTGTAGAAGCGTCATTCAGAACACACGGAACTGTTCTCCACTTCCTTTTTCTGTTCTACGTCCTTTTTAAATAAAAATATGTTGATCCATAAATATCTTCATAAACAACGGTTAACTTTGCTAGTTTTTGCTTTTCCTTCCTGTTTGACTGTTGCCTTGGCTCTCTCCCTTAGTAGATCGCTTAATTTCTCAGCTCCTTGCGACTCTTGTTTCCAGTTGGCAATTTTGTACGAAAAGAGCTCTACAATTAGAAAAAGACCAGATGAGTTAACGGGTGACAGTCATTGCCTATGAGTTTAAGGGTTATTGCAGAGTTTGATGATGGACGCTGTCTCGCACTATTTTATTTTCCACCTTATCTAACCCATAACAGGGGTATATGGTTCTGAGGACCTATCAGCGTCGCGGCAAGCCATTACTCGAAGACATAATGAAGCAAAAGGAAAAGTTAAACGCAATTGGCGTTTTCCCTGGCCACAACTCGTTCCATGTGCATACCGACCAGCTGACCACGAACCGAATCCCTTTCCTGGTCCCTGGATCAGTCTAAACAAAGAAGGTTGAACTAACGAAGCAACAGCGATGCGCGTGACCGTCTAAAAGATGGTGACAACTGAATGCATCTCGAGTTCGATGATGAGGAACCGAATCGATGAGGAAAGTAGCCTTCACACTCGAGGAGATGACAATAACTACCGCCATCCAAAAGGAGTGAAAAAGGCAGCAAAATGTTGACCGCCGAATTGCTGTTAAGTTTCAACGTTGATGTGGCGGCGCTTTAGGAATGTGTGTGAGAAGTGGTGCAGTGGGCGAGGAGGGGGAGGGGGGAGTATGCTTTTTAATTACGGGGGGGGGGGTGCCCGGGCCCCCCCTTGGGTACGGCCTGCCGTACATACTATTAGCATTCCGTGCGTGCAATGAAGAAGAAGTAAACGTTTGCCGATTCTCACAGCATCCGAGTTTTGCGCTGACACGTAATCGGCGTATACGTTATCTTTTGCCGAGACAGAGCGTGAGTATATGCACTTGCTATGAAGAACTTGTCGCGCGGCGCATGCCGTTTATCTCGAAGCACAGTTACAACTGGCGCGATTGAACCGCAGATCCGCGACGTTGGGCGTACGCGTCAACTAGGTGGGGGTACAGCCGGCATCGCTGCGATCACTCCGTGTCCCGTATTTGACGCCGTCAAGTGGCTCAGTTGGCCGTGACGAGACCCTGTTAGCAGCGAGTGTTCGGATAACCGCGATCCGCCGTCGCCCGCCAATTAGATGCGCCCACTTCCCTGATCCATATCGCGCACCTTCTGTGTGTGTCAACTATAGATGTCTATCGGCGGTCGCCTCCTCTGCGGGCTGGCTGCCCGAAACCTGATTACTTCGTTCGGTGCGCGTGATTTGGTCCCACGTCTGTTGCACATGTCATACGGTGTTCCACGTAACCTCCTCCAAAATTATTTTTAGAAAAATGGAAAAAGAAATGCGAGTGCTACGCAGCTGGCCAGAACGAAGTGAATGTTCTAGTAATAGAGAGTTTTAGTTTAGGGGACGCAAGCGGCTTGTACCGTTGCCCCTAGTTCATGCGCGCACGCAAGCCGCTTGCGTGCGCACTCTCTAATGTTATTCGCCGTCGCTTGAAGCAAGTCAGACAATTTTTTTGTGTTCCGATTAATTACATTATTAGTGAGTGCTAAATCATTAATTTCTCAAATATTCATAATCGGAGCAAAGTTATCAATCAGAAAATTGTAGGTCATCTTGAAAAAAAGAAAAAAAATTCCCGACCCTTTTTTTTGTTGCTTTGTACGTGCTGCATGAAGGTTTTTTTTTTTTTTTTTTTTTTGCCCAAGCCTGAAAGAAGCCCACGAAAGCCTGCTAATAACGGCCTGCACGACTTGTTTGTGTTTCGCAGGCTTTCTTGTTCGTGCACGTAATGTGAACGTTGCATGTATAAAACAATTAGCAGCACTTGCATAACTAATGTAAACCTCTGCTGTGTAAGTGGCATGCTTTCATCGTTGATAAATTTAAGTAATTTACTGTGTGAGCCGTTAGCGTTGGCTAATGAAAAAAAATGAATAAATAATGTTGAGACACGCGTATCATTGCCTCATATTTCGCACATCGTAGGAAGAGACTACACCGTAGAAATTACTGTTAGTCTGTACGTTTTTCCAGACATCACAAACAGAAAGCAGACTTCTTTTCTGCGACCCTGCAGAATAACCCAAGTTACAGCGAATATGTTTCTTTCTAGCAGTTGCATTGCGAATTTAAGTTGCGCATTTAAGACACACTTTAAAGCGTTCCCCGCATATAACGCTTTCGAGCAATCAGATGCATTCAGATGCCCATAGTGTCGCGCCCGTGGTGTTGTCGTCTTTCTTGTGTGTGTTGTTTTTTGGCGCAAAATCTTTTCAGTATGCAAGATCACCAACTAGCCCAGCAGTTAACTTTTCTATTCAGTAATCACTTGCAATAATTGTAATTAGGCCAGAAGCATTCAAAAAATATTGCTCGCACACCGCCTAATATGGGCTCCGTTTCCACTGAATGTGAATTTGGTGTCATGAACAACTATCATGTATAAGAGACTGGGAAACAGCGAATAACGGCCTACTTGACGCTTTCAAACACCTGCTGAAGCAATTTTTACGATGTATCTAATTTAACAACATGCATATAACTTCGCATGTTCATTCGCCATAACATGCCCTCTAATTTCATCAAATTCCATATTGGTGGCAATTACAGTTCTATCGGTACAGTGAAATGAATTCTGCGCCACTCGCAAAGCACACCTATAACGATCACTCCGGAGCGCTTGGATACGTAATTACTGAAAAGGCAGTAATTAGTTAAGTCGTCGTCGTCGTCCCCTCCTGCTTTCCCCTCCCCGAATCTCGGTAACGACCATCATTCGTCTCCAAAGGGGGGCATGGTCATCATTGCGTATACGTGATCTTAGATATAAAACAGAGGGCATGCGAGCATGTTTACGTTTGGTAAACAGCGCTAACGTCAAAAAAACATGCCCAATTAACTACCTAATCATATGCTTGTGGCGGGTGCGACCAATAGTGCTTGCTTGCTTGCTTTCTTTTAGCGTAGGGGTATACAGAGAGACGTAACCTATCCTGGCACAGACACCCAACGAATTCTACATTTTGCTGACGGAAACGGTGGCTTTGGGGTTCTTTTGTGTGCCTTTCTGCGTTCCTTTGTAAAAGCCAGGTGGTTTGCGTCGCCTAACTTTTCGCACGCAAAATCCAAAACTCCCTACACCCAAAGCGGGCACTTCAATTGTTCCATGCACGGCAGAAGAGCTATTATATATAGCCACCAACGTGAGGTGCTCCAGCTGGTGGTCTCTGTCCCCAAGGACCGCGACCAAGCACAATTCCGCTTATCTTCGTTTGTCTGACGAGAACCGACGTATTAAGTTTGACACGAACGATGACCGACCAATAATAGTTGAGATTGTCGACGTGATGCCGTTTAGTCAGCGGTGTCCCGGAATATTTCACACTACTTATTTTGTAAAACGGATGGTCGCAAATATGAAACTGCGACGTGTGACCACGTACCTAAATCAAAGGTAACACAGACAGCAGCTCGAGGCTCTCAGTTGTCAAACTCTCAGTTGCCACCTGAATGCAACAGCTAGCGCCTCTTGCACACGTCAGAGCGGCACGAACACGTGGCTCATTTTAGTATGCATTCATTCTGATTGGGCGTAAGGATTATAAATGCACTTAAAGCGACAAGGGAGCGGGTGGGTGGGGAGGGGTGTGCGAGAATGCGCTAGAGTACAGCTAATGTGGGAAAATCAATTACTCCTGCGTGGAGGAGTTTCCAGCAATATGCTATTCCCGGGCCGTATTCCCTCGTGTCCTCTCATACGGCCATTCTCAGCACCGATGCTTCTCTCCCCATTTGTCTCACGACTATTCCGTTACTGAGCGCTGCTTTAATTATCAGCGTTCAACGTGCGACACGCGCAAACTTCTTCGCGGTGCATTTACGTGATCTTGGCGTATGCAGGCGCTAGTGTCCCGATGGTGCCGTCGGTTTAACAACACTCTCAGAACTGAGAGAGAGAGAGAGAGAGAGAGAGAGAGAGAGGAAAGGCAGGGAGGTAAACCAGACGAGCGTCCGGTTTGCTACCCTATACACTAGGGGAAAGAGAAAAGAAGACTAGAAAGAGGAAGGAAGGGAGCACAGCACGCATGCACACAGTAGGACGCACAGCGGGACCGCAATCGCCCACCGAGGCCGGTGTTCCTCAAAAACTGCAGTAGCGCATGAATAGCTTTGTGTGCCATCGACGGATGTGGCCAGGGTTCAATAATTTTTGTTTCAAAAAGTGTTCTACTAGAGTCCAGTTACCTTAGTGCGATCCGCAGAGGGATGCGTTGGACGTCGTATTCGGGGCAAGTGCGCAACAGGTGTTTGGCCTACAGGTGTCGCTCGTTTGTTTGTGTATCGGTCATACCAAGACAGAGGGAGTATGTGTTCGTAAATGCCACATCAAACCATATAATCGGTAGAGCAGTGTTGCATCCCCGCAGGAGAGGCTGTAGTTGGCACTTGCATATGTAACAACGGGTTCATGGTATATGTAGGTAGTAATTAAACACGCTCGGAGAACACTAGAAAGCCCCCTTGTGCGCAAGCAATTAAACCAAGCTCTCTTGCCGCCTCCGATCTCGCCAGTGGATTTTAAATAGTCAGAATTGAGAGCGCCTACGTTCGGTACCGGCTGACGTGTCTCAGTTGACTGGTTTATTTATAATGGCGCTTGGCGCTAGTAACCCTCTCGGCTAGACACACACACGGAGAGACACTTCCACTTCGCAAGCGATCGCATGTAAAACGGGCTACGCCCCACTAGGCCTGTTTATGTGGAGGAGCCAACTTTGACGAAAGGTCAGGGCTGAGAGGGCTATAGACACGTGTATGAACATCTCTTGACGTGCTTCGTGAGTACCGTATCCTAGCAGACATCTCTTGTAAAATGCCGGACGTGAGCGTTCTTTGTGTTAAACCATGGTGCACTGCTGCCCGCAGTCTTTGTCGCCGTCTGGCACAGCGAACAACGTCCGTTTCTCACCTGCAACAATTCGCGGCTTACGATCTCCAGTCAGTACACAAAAGCGCCCGCGCACAATTTCACCGATTTTGTAGCGGAACTGCCAGAGTTGTCTTTTGAGCTATTTGGAGCGTGTTCTAGATAGTTTCATAAAGGACTTTAAGCCATGACTGAATGGTTCAACTCCGTTGCCGCAGAGGCTGGAGACAGATTTTGTCTCTCTCTTTATTTTTTTTTTGAAGTGTGACGAGCAGGTTTATTGAGAAAATAGAAGGGGGGAGGGGGACGGATGCACAAAACTAGAGTGTATGATCTCAAAACTTGTGGCTCTGAATGCTATCACATTTAAACACACGCTTATACGCGGGATAAATCTCGTTGTCAATGGTACACAGTGCGTTTTCTCGGCACGTAGGGTCTACTTTGAATTTAAAAGTGGGAATAGCACGCGCATAAGATTATTCCGTGGCAGACGCGCAAAATGTGGTGCTTCACTGTATTCGAAGTGTAGTGCAGTGAAGTTGTATCTGCTGCAGATCCTTTCGGCTGTTCATTTCGCCGTTCATAATGAGTAGAATAATTACCGTCATCAACTCGTCACACCAGATGATGAGTTGTAAAGTTTGTTTGTTTGTTGACACCCAGGATTCATTCCTGAGTCTGGGATAAGCAAGCCTTAGTGCCTTTGTCTTCGTCATCGTTATCGTCTTCATCGTTATTATCATCACCGTCTTCGTCGACGTGAAATTCCGGGGAGCTAACTGCTGCCTAAAGTGGCTGGCACTGAAGGCTTTCGTTTTAAGCAGTCTTTGGCAATTTTTCGCTCTCTTGAAGAAACACAAGCACCAATTTTTGAGCTAAAGATAAGTGATATCAAGCTACCAGAAACATTACCTCCTGTGTTTTTACTCACATTACCTCAACATGAAATATGCCTCCGAATAGCAGATTGACCTTGTGTTTTTCTGTTTATCTCTCTCTAAAAGCGAAAATGAGAGCAATTATAAGCTATCTAAAATATTGAGGAAACGATGCGTAAATTACTATCAAATGCGCTATGTCTAGCTTTTGTGCGTGAACTACCACAGTACGCTCAACGCAACTCATTTCTTTTTAATTGCGATAGAAATCACACGGACACTTCAAATGCACTCAAGCCTCGGATGTACAGGCAGGGCAAAAAAAAGTTTACGGGATGCGGGATCTGAGAGGAAGCGCAAGATTTCCAGAGCCTGCGCAAGCAGTCTGGATTGCAATGTATTACGTGTGCTAGTGTACGCGACCAACATGGTGTTGTAGTGTTTCAATGGCTGCAAGCTAAAGCTGGGCTGAAATTCGACCTTTTCGCGGAACCCGCATACAATGAACTTTTGACCCAGCTTATACATCTGTAAATAAACCTATATATGCTGCCACCAGCAGCCAACCGCTACGCCGTCACCTTGTCACGTGTTTTTGCGGTCACCAAGTCAGCTGTCGAGTTGTGTGGATCCTTTGACACACCCTTAGAAAGCGCTGATGACCCGCCGTGGTTGCTCAGTGGCTATGGAGTTGGGCTGCTGAGCACGAAGTCGCGGAATCAAATCTCGGCCACGGCGGCCCCATTTCGATGGGGGCGAAAACACCCGTGTGCTTAGATTTAGGTGCACGTTAAAGAACCTGAGGTCGTCGAAATTTCCGGAGTCCTCCACTACGGCGTGCCTCACAATCAGAAAGTGGTTTTGGCACGTGAAACCCCATAAATTAATTTTTTAAAGCGCTTATGTCGCGCGCTCGAAACGCGCGGGCCCACCTCCACTTTCCGTTCTTTTTCGCGTTTTGCGCCGCAACGTGGGGAAAAAAAATTCTGGGCAAATGTAGATAGCTGGAAACTGTCGATCAAATACGATGTTCTCGCATGCGATGCACAATATGACATTCGAGCTTACCAAACTGCGCTAGTAATAATAAACTTAGGTCATTCATTTTGACTAATTAGTTAACATAACTAGTCCCCCTCTTTCTTTTTGTCTTAAGAAGCTTATCTCGAGCACAGGGATCAGTATTCGGGCTGACAAGCAGGGGTAGCGCTCTCTAAAACACGGCGTAATTTGTCAAGAATTAGCACAGAGCAGACGAAACGTTTTATGTGTGTGTGTAAGTAATGGTAGTAATAATGCTAGGGTGTCTTTTTCTGTTCCCAGTTCCCAGTAAGTGTTACAGATCTAAATAAATGCCATTGTTCATGTCAGCTGAAGTCTTGGTCATGAAAAAGCTCTTGCGAATGCAATATAATGCAAATCACGATTAAAAAATAATGATAACTACGCGTTGGCAATATCACGTCCGAAAAAACTACGACAATCAAATGTATACCTGCGAGTGACTCATCGAAAGTAGCACGCCCTAATCCGCTTATAGCAAGCAGACGGGACACCTTGGTATCGTCAAAGAAGCGGTAACTCGATAACGTTGACGCGCGTTCTAGATTTTTCTTGCAGCAATGCAGAAGTGTAAGGCAGCAAAGCTTGCATGCAAGGACAAGACGGGCAAGATGAGCATGGTAGGCTGTGGTGGCTGGGACGGTGCCGTCAGCTTCTACATTTTCTTCTAGTCCAAACACATCGTAAACGCAGACATCGCCTTATAAAACATATGCTGAAATGGCAGATTTATTTAGAAATATTTTTTTCTCCTGTATATGTCGCCAAAAAATCGAGAATGTGAAACGCCGTATCCACAACTACCTGTCTACTGCGCAAATAATGCGAGTTTCAAAAATAATTTTTACGTGAGCACGCAACAAAACAGACATCCAAGACGCATCTCGAAATTTCCGAGTTGAAATTCATATTTAGCTTAGCCATACCTGTATTTAGGTTCTTCTCTTTCGTTTAGTGGGAGTGGAAGCGCAAGGTACTGTGGGCATAATACCGGAATTATAACCAATTCCTTAATATATATATATATATATATATATAAGTGCAAAGAAATCGGACACAAAACTATGGAATTGATTGCTTAATCGGCTGGTTCGTCTATCATCGTGGATTCGTGGCTATGGCGTTCAGTTACTGGGCGCAAGGTTGCAAGTTCGACTCTCTGTTGTGTCGGCCGCATTCTGGTGAGACAGAAATGCAACAATGCTCACGTGCCGGAAACTGCAGGCGTGTATTATCCAACTCCAGGCGATGCGACCGAACGTAATCCAGATCATTTTACTACGGTGCAGTCTTGTATGCACGTTACCAAAAAAAAAAAAAAAAAGTAATTCGAAATACGTTTCTCAACGCACTCAAATGGAAGGCACGCGTTACTGCTACATGCTACCTGAAAATTTAGATAACGCGTAACCGTTACCATTACCAAAAAAAAAAGTAATTCGAAATACGTTTCTCAACGCACTCAAATGGAAGGCACGCGTTACCACTACACGCTACCTGAACATTAAGGTAACGCGAAACCATTACCATTACAGAAAAAAAAAAAAAAGTAACGCCACGTTATTTAGTCGCTACTCCACGCTCGTAAATTTTGGACAGTGGGTCTTCGTTGCAGGAACGCAGAACAACGTTACAAAAGTCGTATTATGCACGCAGCAAGTTTTTTTACCCTTAATACCGTTTTAGTGAAACAATTTCGAATGAATACCTAGCATTTGTACACATATTGTGGTCAAAAGTCGCTACACATGTAGAGCTGGCCCCAATTGCTTCCGACCCTGCAGCACGTGGTGGAGCCGTTTCGTCAGCATAAAGCAATGCTTCATACTCAGTGCTAACTCTGCAAAGAAAACTTTGCAGAGCACTCAACAACGTTACAGTGATTACTGCAGTTGACATAAAATAAGCTGCTCTTGCTGCTGCTGATGATAATGATGATGTTAGTGTTGAAGCATTATCTCAAATAAGTGTCCTTATTTAGCGCGAAACGAGAACAGCTTCGCAACACGCACACTTGGCTGTTCGTTCAGTTGCGCTTTCCTCGTTAGAGCACCGCCGAAGTTGTGCGAGGAAAATAAGATATATATATATATATATATATATATATATATATATATATATATATATATATATATATATATATATATATATATATATATATATATATATATATATATATATAGGGGGAGGGGAGAGAGGGAAGGAGAGAGAAATCACGCACGAGAAGGGAGTTTCTTTTTCTTTCTTAATTCTTCAGCTTGTACTCCCGTCGTGTTGCGTAGTACGGGACCCGATAAAGCCATAGCGGGATAAAAAGTAGGGATGATCTCCCGGTTGATATATTGCAAGTGGTAGCGGCGCTGTCGCGCATATGCTCGCTGGTGGCGCTCGTCGAAGGCACGCGCAAGGTCCGCGGCCACGACGTGAGCGCGATTACGCGAGAACACGCCTCTCCCTTATCGGGCACGGCCGTCCGTGCCTCCCCGCTCAGAAACCGCGCAGTGTCGTGGAGGCTGCGAGCCAGTCGAAAAGAGAGAAAGAGAGAGAAGAAAAAAGCAACGAGGATGTTGTTATTTATTTATTTATTTATTTATTTATTTATTTATTTATTTATTGGTACGTTGACACGCACTCCTGTCGTCATGACAGGAATCCTTGATAGAGACTGCTACTTCTGTTGTGTGACGTGTACCTCACGTTGATCCTTCCTTTTTTTTTATTAAAGAAAAGAAAATGGAACGATAAGACTCACTATAGGGTTGATTATGCCAAATCCCAAATACACTACTGAGGAAAAAAGAAAGAATGAATGAAAGAGCAAGATGAAAATAGCAACATGCAGTACACACAAGGAACTCAAGTGACAAACTTAAAAAGAAAGTAAATTATGCCGATGTCACACGGCGCATTTTTTGATCACGGTCTATCCCGACCGGGATAGAATTTTTCGATCGCGATTGACTTCTTTGCGTAAGCTGCGGAAGGTGAGCTACCAATGGCTGTGGAGAAATTCGCTCCCGATCTCGCTTGATCGCGATCGAAAAATGCACCGTGTGACACCCGTTCTGGGGTTTCTTGCTTTCCGAAACCGCGATCTGATTATCAGGCGCGCCGTAGTTGGGGGGACACCGGAATACTTTGACCCTCGGGAGCTCTTCAGCGAACACCTAAGTCTGAGTACGCGAGGTTTCTTTGCATCCCCCTCCCCCTACATGCGGTCACCGCGACCGTTATCGAACCCGGGACCTCGAGCTCAGCAGCGCACAGCAGCGGGTCACAAGCCCAAAAGTGATCGACAACGAAGACGACGAGCACGATGATGAGACAACAGCAGCAACAAAATGTGCCCTTGCAAATTCTGTCGCGTATATTTTGTACCTTTTGTAACGTTGCTGTCGCATTTTATGCCGTATTTTGTTTTGTTGTTACTTTTCGATAGAGCCTCATCACTATTCCCACGCTCGTAGTAGCTTCGATTTGGATTTAAATTTAGCGTGCCAGGCGATCAACCGGGCTAATGATTAAAGTCTGAATCTATTGTAGCCACAAACTGTGGACTCTCACACACGCGTTGTGGCTTAGTTCGACACTTCGTTCCTTCCTCGCGTCTGCTCGTCTATACACATCGTGCGCGAACGTATCGTGGTAATAAATAGAGCGACAGAGAATAAATAAGTACAACAAACAGTCCTAATCGTCTTTCAACACATCGACGATTACGACGAAAAAGAAAATGAGAAGGAAACAAGTGATAAGACGGAGCAACTGTAGGTAGCGTGTACTACGATTTCCGCGCGACCGGAAATAGAGCTCTCCTGTTCCACATCGGCGAATGCATCGGCGCGAGCTGCGATGGGAGCTAGAAGGCCCTTATAAAAGAGGGGGCTGCTGCGTTCGCGGCGCTCCGAGAAGGCGAATGCCTTAGCGCACAGCGGTGCTCACGCGCGAAGATCGAGGTACAATTGAAAGACAACGCACGGTTTATTCGAGCTTACGCCGCCGGCAACGTGGCAACAGATATGTCGATACATTAAATACGTACAGCATCACTGGAAAGCCACAGGTACAGCTCGGCGAGTCGGTCACTGCAAGGTGGGCACGAACCGTACCTGTGCTGTTTTATATTCCGGAGCAAATACGGCAGCCGAGAAACTAACCGAAGGAGTTGCGCAGTGATTTCTTATCCCTCGGTCACTTTATATGTCCTTGAAGAAAGGGTGCCACTGCGTTTGATGTATAGTTATCAACTCGAACTCAGTTCGAAGTCAACTAAGTTCGAAGTGAGGACGTGCACATTACGGCCTGCACTTATAAGACAGCAGACCAATCCCACCATTCACCGCTCGAGATGAGCAGCCTGCCACTTACAAACCATGTTTTTGCAAAGATGTCGGTGGATTCGGCCTCACTTTGCAACTTAACACACTGCCACGTGGACGTTCTCACTCATAAAGACTGACCGTCCTATTCATTTAATGAACTGTGCTTTCGGTGCTTTCTGTACTGTACTGAACTGTACTGTACTGAACTGTACTGCAATGAACTGTACTTTCGGCTTTAAAAATCATGAGCCATTCCACTCTGTGAAGGTGAATGACCAGCGAAGCTGTTTAGCGCACGATACAGAAGTGACAAAGAGAGAGAGAGAGAAAGAGAGAGAGAGAGAGGCAAAGGAAAGACAGGGAGGTTAACCAGAGATTATCTCCGGTTGGCTACCCTGTGCTGGGGGAGGGGCAAGGGGATGTGATAGGTGAGAGAGAGAAGGATAAAAATAAATTTAGAAAACCTACACACACACACACACACGTAAACACAAACTGTTTCTGTGGGCACTGTCCCGCAGCCCGCAAAGGCGTTCCAGTGTTACGCAGTGCCACTGTACAATCCTACGTCACACAGTGTAGTCACAATTTGTCAGAAAGTCCAGTGTCTTTTAAGTACCGTAGCAGCGCCTTCCTAGCGGATCGCGCTGATGTTAGTGTAGGCCAGGTTCCAAGGATCTTGTTTTCTGTCATTGGGCGCTTGTCCAGCTTGTCTAGGGTGGCTGAGAGGACTGCTCTCTGCGGGTTGAAACGAGAACATTGACAAAGAAGGTGCGCGATTGTTTCATTGCACCCGCAGAAGTCACAAAGTGGGTGTTGGCCATTCCGGTAAGAAAAAAGTACCCATTTGAAAATGCTACTCCAAGCCATAGACGGACTAGAAGGGTGCAGTCACGTGGTGGAAGCTCGGGCGGAATACGGAGCTGTAAATTAGGGTCCAGGGTATTGAAGGCGTGAACTTGTGAAATCGGATTAATTCCATTGTGCTAATGTCACTCAGCTACCGTGGCGGATGTCCATCTTCTTGACCGTCATGTCATCCTGTTCTAGCCTTTCGCAGTTGTAAACTGCATTTCTAGCGCACATTTTCTGAACATTTATTGCCACGTTAAGCAGGAAAGCGATCATTGCTGAACCTATATCTCGTTGTAACTGCGCCCGTGGGAAGCATTCACTACTTGGAGGATACCTTGCTCATACTTCATTGCAGGAAGTGTACGTAGAAGCATAAGCTTCTGCATTAAACAAAAAAAAAAAAAAGCGGTCAGCTCAACATAGCAAAACGCGAGGGCTAAAATTAAAGTAATCTATCGATCGTTCTTACTCTTTAGAACTTACGACAGAGAGCTGATTGTACGCGCATTCTCGCTACGGTATACTGACACCAACTGTTCGACAGCCTGAATTCTTCGCCCGCCTAGCGACATCGGCAGCATAGTCGAGGCGAGGACACAATAGAGGTACCTCTCTAGACTGGCTGGCGACAGCTGTAGCTTACGCGGCGCTGCGCGCTACTACTGAGGCGCAGTCAAACGGGAGCGATCTCTTGCGACGCGCGCCCACGAGATAGCTGCTGCGCGAAGCAGCGGATCGACTCGCGAAAGCCGGAAGGTCGACGTGGAGCCGTTGTGCCGCAGAGGCCGCTGTATCTCTCTCGTCCCACTATGACAACGGCGACGATGCGGAGGACCGATGGAGCGCGCGCGCAGGCTCGTTGTGGATGTATATGGAGCGGCTGTGCGCAGCCTGCGGCAACGTGTGCCGCAGTTCCAGGCTGTACGACCCGTCTGCGACTCGCGCCTGCGAGCAGATCTCCAGTGAAACAACTGACTATACATCAATGCAGAGATGGTGCAGGCAGCCCAGCGGGATCCTGGATTGTTGACGTTGAGTCATTTTCAGCGTGGCACATACCCGTGAAGGGGATTGGCCACAGCCACACAGAGGAGAAATTTAATGAGCATCTATAGACAAAACTTTCACAAAGCAAACAAACTTATTAGATAATATTTCGAGCTTTTAAAAAGATAGTAAAATTAAAGGAAATGAGCGAGGGTCTGATTCATCACCTCCTCTTTCTTTTCTCTACAGCTATAGCTGTTCTCACCACTGATCTCTACTATAATCGCATATCATACATATCATACATATCACACTGTTGCATAGCTTACGTAGCACGCCAACTGCCCTCACTCCTTTTTTAACATATGGCCAATATGGCCAAGCCAACTGAGCGAACCGTCATAGACTACACCTAAGTACTTCACCGACTCCACTTGAGGTATAGTCTCCAGACGGTAAGATAGCGATATGTTAACGGGACTATTAAGGGGGAAAACCAATATCGAGCATTTTCGCACGTTAAGTGAGAGGCGAATTTTGTTTATAACCAGATTTCTGTGGCGTAGAGATAGTTCTGTAGTCGAGAATATAGGGAGCGAATATTACTGCCTGATGCATAGAACGCAATATCGTCTGCGTATACATATGTTTGTACATCTAGATGCCTAGGTATGGAACTCATCAGAACGTTAAATAATAATGGAGAAGCGACAGCTCCTTGAGGAACGCCTCGTGACTGATTATGTATGCTCGAAGAAAAGCCTCTTAGGAGTAGAATTTCCTCCCATTTAGAAAGTCGCATATACAGTTTACAAGATAATTTGGAAACTCTAGATTTTTTTTCTTTAAATTATGGGGTTTTACGTGCCAAAACCACTTTCTGATTATGAGGCACGCCGTAGTGGAGGACTCCGGAAATTTCGACCACCTGGGGTTCTTTAACGTGCACCTAAATCTAAGTACACGGGTGCTTTCGCATTTCGCCCCCATCGAAATGCGGCTGCCGTGGCCGGGATTCGATCCCGCGACCTCGTGCTCAGCAGCCTAACACCATAGCCACTGAGCAACCACGGCGGGTTAGATTTTGTAATATATGCAATAAAATTACGTACTCTAGACTGTTGTAGGCTTTGGCGATGTCTAGTGTCACAATAGCACCTATCTGCCCTTGGCGCCATGCTAATTTTATTCTACTTTCTAAGTCCACCTGAGCATGCCAGATTGAACATGATGGTCGGAATCCAATTTGGCAGGGATTAAGCAAGTCTTTGTTCTCTGCAAATTTAAGCATGCGGGTATATAGGACTCTTTCAATTAATTGCACCATATTTGAGGTTAGTGCGATTGGTCTAATGTAATTATTGTATATCGTTCCTCTTGATTTTAAGAACTGTAATTATTTTAGCAATTTTCCATGCAGATGGAATTCATGAAAATGTAATTGAGCGATTTATAGTAGCTAAAAGGTCATCAGGAGTCTTTTAAATAAAATTTTGATCATGGCAGAGATTACCCCATCTGCGCTGGGAGCTGAATCTGGCAGTCGCTCCATGATTTCAGCCAATTCTGACATGGTAATTTCCACAAAATCATCTGATGCCCTACGTAAGCTAGAACAAATTGGTAAAACTGAAGAAAATCTAATTTCTCATCCCTTCGCGATTTCTTTTAGTGATTGGTTCAACTCATTACTACTTAAGACTATAGAGGTAATATTAATTGGACGCGGAGTAACTTTCCTACTTCAGAGAAAACTGAACAACGCGCATTTATTTTTATTGTTTGGAAGTCAAAATGCTTGAAGTCGTATTCGTCTTTGGCTTTTGAAACTGTATGTTTAAAGACGTCTCGAAATATTTTATAATAGCTCCCATTTTTGGGACTCTGGTTGTGTAATAATTTCTTCCAAGCGGCTTTTCTCTTTCTATAATCACGAGCGCAATCTTCATTCCACCGAGCGCTGTATGAACTTTAGCTGTTATTCAGACGAATCTCATATTCAGACTTATTGCGAGAACCTTCCAAAGCGGGACAGATAATCGTAGTTTTTTGTTCGGTGCACGCGTCAGACAGAGATGAAAGAGCATTTCGTAAGCGTTTTCTAAAAATATTGTAATTAATAAATGTTAGCACCTGATGACTCAAACGTTACAGGGTGTGCTACTTCAAAAATTACTGGAAGGTGATCACTGCTTGTCGCATACTGAACAGAACCAAGAAAATACGGAGACATACGGGCCACGAAATGTAAGATCTATTGCAGAGTAAGATCTACCCCGCATAAACGTAATAGATCCCGAGTTTACACACGTTAGCCCATTGTCCTATGACCAGTTCCATAATCTGGCGCCGCACAAATCTGTTTTTAATCCCCACAAATATGGTGATAATTGAAGTTACCTGACATTAGGATATCCAGCACGTCCACAGTAACTAAGAACCCTATCCAGTGTGCGTGTGTCCTGTACGCCAAAAGGAAAATATGCACTTACTACGGTAAAGGGTCAACATCCAGGGAGATTCGGCTGTATCGCTAGGATTTCTCGCTCAGGAGTAGAAAGCTGAAATTAAATTTTGGCCTCGTGGGAAATTTGGAATGCAATAAATGTAATTAATCTGCCACCTCTAGTAGGATGGTCTGGATGAAATGATCTTTAAAATTTTATTTGAAAATGTTTTGCAGAATTTAACCAAGTTTCTTGTAAAATAAATAAATCAGGGTTATAAGTTGAGTAGTTAGACAAGATAAATCTACCGAAGCATAATATAAATTGCAACAGTTCCACTGAAGCTCTTTCAGATACCCTATGGTTTGGTCATCCTCAATTTAAGTAGAACCCTTTTGGAGGCTTACGAAAAGGGTTCTACTTAAATTGAGGACGACGCAACGAGCTATGGAAAGAAGAATGATGGGTGTAACGTTAAGGGATAAGAAAAGAGCAGATTGGGTGAGGGAACAAACGCGAGTTAATGACATCTTAGTTGAAATCAAGAAAAAGAAATGGGCATGGGCAGGACATGTAATGAGGAGGGAAGATAACCGATGGCCATTAAGGGTTGCGGACTGGATTCCAAGGGAAGGGAAGCGTAGCAGGGGGCGGCAGAAAGTTAGGTGGGCGGATGAGTTTAAGAAGTTTGCAGGGACGACATGGCCACAATTAATACATGACCGGGGTTGTTGGAGAAGTATGGGGGAGGCCTTTGCCCTGCAGTGGGCGTAACCAGGCCGATGATGATGATGATGATGATGATGATGATGATGATGATGATGATGGTTTAAAAAGTGCCGCAGCCGAAGCGGACTTCTGTACAATGCTTTCTTTTGGTATAGCACTGGGCCCAGTTTGTATGTATCCCAGTTTGTATCCCAGTTTGTATGTATCCCACCAACACGCCCAAACTTCTTCCCTGCTACTAGAGTAACGCCGTCCGTCAATTATATCTAGCACCTGCAATTCCTGAGCCCTAACAGAGTAAGAATAATTGGCTGGGTGGCTTTCACCACAGAGGCCGCATCGCTCATCTTGGGCACTACAATCACTGCAGTCGTGCTGAGGAATCAGCATGTGTTAATATACGAGGTCTGGTTCCAGGAATGCCTATATCTGAACGCTGCCTCTGTGTGTCGTCTCCCGTCAATTATTCTCGTCGCCCCATAGGGAATCACATATTTTAAAGCGATGGATGCTACTACTTGCAGGGAGCGACTTGATTTCATGAGCGCATCGCACCTGTGTGTCGAAGCCTCGATAGCCAACAGATTTGTGGTTGCTAGAATTAATCATTATTCCATTGCATGCACTTAGCCGAAACTGACAGTGATACCGCGCTGAATGATATATTCTCGCGCAACGTAAACAACGCGTGTATACGGGTGTACAACCGGACTGCCAGTTGTACGAAAGCTGGCTGCCTGATGGTGCTGTTATCCGCAGAGCCTCTGTGTAACACGGCCTGTATAAACGCTTGTAGAGACTTCGGAAAAGGGTGCGCCGCGCTTTACCCAAGCATTCGTTGCTCACTCGTTCCGCAAAAGCAAACAAATCTTTCTCATCAACGAAGGAAGCGCCGAGGGAACCAAAATTTGTAAGTGTCGCTTATAAACAACCATTCCAACTGACAGCATGCGCTGGCTTCACACGAGATTCACAATTGACCGCGAGAGAGAAGGTGCGTTCTCAGGTAAGAAAGCTACAGCCGCTACAGCCTTCTCTGGGGACCTTACAGAGCTGCGCATGCGCAAGGCGTACCTTCGTTTGTGTCATTCTTCGCACGTGCGCAGGGCGTATCGCGTTGATGTGGAACGTACCTGGGCAATTATTCGGCACGAGGCTGCAAACAGCTGTGCGAAAGTGTCGAGCATGGACGTACGTATACGACAAGGGCACGCGGCTGCGGCTAAAACAGCAACCTCTCTCCCCAGCGGCTGGCCTCACTGTGTATGTGGCCAAGGTTTTCCTTTATTTGCAGGGATGGCAACTTTGCCTACCGCCGGGCGAGCTTCCACAACCAAAGATGGTGGGCGGGGGAGGGGGCGGAGGCAAGGATGACCTCTTCACAAAACAGACTTCCGTGTTTCGCTTTCCTGCCCAGTGTGCAAGACATGTTTTGCGAAGGCAATTTCCCGGCTTACTTATGTGTCCCTCGTTTTCGCGCCTGGAGAAACGCGAGCTGACGTTGGACGTCGCCGCAGTATACTGCCCGTGAATGTATTCATTAGCGCCGAGGAAAAGTGAGGCGTGCTAAGCTTTTCATTGAAGAGAAAGAAATTAGCCGAGGACCGTCAGCCGCTTTTGCTGGGAGAAGCGCACGTGGGCAGTCGAGAAGCACCGTATGCATGGAGGAATCAAGGCAAAAGAAAAGTAACATTACACGCGGAAGTACGGAGAAAGGAACCGACGGGGTTTTTCTTTTTGAAATTGTATAGAAAGCGCGACAAGGTCATCTGAACGCTTTTAAAGGACACAAAGTGGAACATTAAGGTTAGTTGCTTGACTGAATTACGCTTCTGCAATAGCAAAATGTCCGCTTCTACCGTGATGAGTAGCTTGACAAGAAGAAGAAGAAGAAGGCACGATAAAGAAACGTGCATTGCGACGGCGTTCTCCCGAAGTTCTCAAACCATTCAGCCCGTAGTGGTGTCATGAATTTCGATAGCGTCGACTGTGATTTAGTTAAATATTTACCAATAAAGAAGGATCATATTCAATTCTAAAGGAACCCAACCTATAAGAAGCACTGAGAACTTTTCCTGAACTGAAACGGCCAAAATATGCCTGATTCGGTGCTTTCGTATGTCTCCCCGATTCCTCGGCTTTTGTGTCCGTGTCTGCGAGTGTCTGGCTTGGAATGTGGCACTCAATAGGGACCTCTCTTGTCAAGGATATTTATATTTTGCGAACTCCCGGGAACATTTGTTGTGTATGTGCACTTTAGAAATGATGTCACAGAATTTTTTTTTCTGTTTGCTGCTTCTATTATGATCATGGTTTCGAGCAGATTTATCATGCCAAAAAGAAAAACAAAAGGAGTAGCGGGCGCCACTTATACAGGCACAAAGTTCTACATGAACTTAGTTAATAAAAAAATTGAAGTCCGTGACGTCACACTGACATTTGGCGCGAAATTCGACAGAGAGAGAGAGAGAGAGAGAGATGTTTCGCCTCCATTTTTAATGCGATCTCTATAATGCAAACATTCGAGGCGCATCCGTGCTGTCGCCGTCGTGCTGTTCTGGCATCTACGGCGCATGCCCAGCCCGCACGTGGAGATTCAGAAGGTCCCCGGAGATGCGAAGTGCGTTTGGCTTCAAAAGCGACGAAGCCCCAAGCGAACTCGCACCGTCCAGCTCCGCTCAATCAACTCTGCTGGAGCCAGGGCACAGTTACGGCTTCCGCTGCTGGCGCGAGCGCTGTGCGGCCAATGATTAGAGCTTCGATCTTCTGAGCAGTTGTGCGAATACCACATCACACTGGTCTGAGCGGAATTTCTTTTCCCGCCAAAGGCTCGAAACTAGAGCTTTGAAATGATGCTCTATCAGTCTAAGCTGATTTATTGTTGCTCTGTGATGCGCACACACACACACCAAGAAGGAAGTCGTGCTGCATTTCGCTGACAAGGAGTCACGATGGCGTTCTGCGGACAAATATTGTAGGCAACTTGATTGTCGGAAAGCAGCCAAGATGGTGAAATACGGGCAGAACAAAGTGTGGAATGTGCCTCCTTATGGTGTCGACGACAGCGTACAGTGCAGCCTAATAGAAAACGGAACACCTCATTGTCACTAAAGCAATAAATACTGAACAAAGTCTGAGCTCAGATCTCGCTCTATCATAACTGGTGTATTGGTCTGCTTGCATAGTTCGCGACTTCAACGCGAATGACAAGAACAGGTGGCGTTAAATTCAAATTAGTTGTTCGCTTTCACACGAGTTTTGGTTTTCACTGTAATCTGCCGTGTGGGAGCCTCGCATGATAACGTCGAATTTCGCTACGGCCGGAAACCTTGTGCGAAGGAGAAGTATAAAGAGGAGGAGGATGAAGTAAGACGAGGGCTAAGAGGATGATATTGCCGTTGACGACCACCACGGACAAGCCATGCCGTAGAAAGAAGCTCAAGGACAGCGTTTCATAAGGCTGCCACGTGGATTGTACGGATACGCCCATATGACTTTCCGTCGAGAAATTTGAGGTGTATAATTGCTTTCAAGTTTTGTTCACGTGCCAAAGGCGCGGATTTCGAGACAGGTCACAGCCGATGATAGCCTGTAGAAAGCAGTGTGTCGTTTTCCATGCAAGTCCTTGCCTGATGATTCTGCACCTCACTACTTCAAATCGCTCAAGCAACGAGGTCATTTAAGTGACCTCGCGTGTAGGCTGTAGTTGGTAGAACCGTTCTCGTGATTGGTAGAACCAATCACGAAAACCTATTTAGGCCTCATTTAAGTAGATAATAGGGGTGCTTCAGAAGTTTACGAGTGCGAAGACCACTTGGACTATTTCTCCCGTGCCCTGTTGAGAGACCCCAAATTGGGTCGGCGTTAATAATCACTTCGAAACACCGAGCGGGATCTGATCGTTTAGGACGTACGGGTGAAGGTCTTTGGGCGGCAAACGCAAACAATACCCGTGAATCTGCGAAATGGGGACTTGCGATCGGGCTCACCCTAATGACACTTTAACCTCATGTACGACACTCTCGCTTTCCTCAGGCGCGCACGCGACTTCCTCCTTGAGCCTCTCACTGCGCGCTGGATTTCGGGTTCCGTCAAGTGCCGACGTTCTTACGCATCGCCCGAATACACGTTGACAGACGGGTGGTCGGCTAGCGGTCGCTAATTATATGTGTGCTCCTCGACGAGAAAAGGAAGCTTCATGCTCGATGGTTTTGCGCTTCACAAAACGGTACTTCCTGACCGCTCGTCGCCGACTGATCGGGCTACTCATTAGACCAAGGACGAAACAATGTGTCCATAGCATACTGGTAGGTTCCATGGCTTCATTCAGTGCGCGGACGGATACGCTACGTTCCTGACGATGGGACCTACGAGGAAAAGCTCTTTGACAGTTCTCAGAAAGATCGTGACGGACCTGTGCCACAAACGTGGTATTTCTTGGCTCTAGGACGTGGTCGATTGCTTGCACGGCAGTTTCTGTACATGGTAATTCAAGAGTGAACACGTAGGTGGATAATTACTTGATAGATGGCGCATGAAAATTGCAACGCCATCAGTTCTGATATGATACGTACAAGGTGACAGCCGAGTATACGGCCTTGCACTTAGGACAGACTCTGCGTGTTTAGGATACTCGTCACTGTTTGGCTCGTGGTCATTATGTTTGCACGATAGACGCTCCGCAGAAGCAGCTACACATTGTTGCACTATCTTGCCGTTCGCTCGGTGCTTTTCAATTATTCGATAATGTTGTTGTTCACGCTGCGAAATGCCTTTGGTGTTTTCTGAATACAACTGCGCGGTCACTTGTTTGTTTGGCTGTTTTGTGGACGCTCTGTTTTACTTCTCAACAACGTAGCTTGTGCCGACCGTGAAATATGCGATCTCTGAGTTACCGACTTTTGTCATGAATCTGTTGGATGTTTTCACTGTCGTTGATGGCTGCAGTGGATACGAGGGCGTTGGAGTCGCACTCGGAGATAACGCGAGCTTTGCACGTAAAGCCGGCAAGTCGCTCTCGAAACAAATGGCAGATTCGCTATATATATATATATATATATATATATATATATATATATATATATATATATATATATATATATATAACTGAAGTTACCCTGACTACCCTGATGCATGTTAGCTATTATATGGGGTCACGCGTGAGAAGCTGGTGCTTTCGAGGTAAGCGCGCACCGTGGCAATGATTCTGGCGTTTGACAGCCACGAAAGCTATGCCGGAGATGATGCACCCAAGCTGACTAGGCAAATTTTTGTAGTATTGAAAAGTGGCCCACTTTATTACAAGCTGCGCAGACTGCCAAGTAGAACGAGAATGTTGAATAGTATGAAACTAAAAGCGAAAAAGGTGTCTGCCATCTGGCAGGGTTCGCTATTATAGGAGTTAAATTTCACATGGTGCTCTGTTTGGGCTTCAAGATGAGAATGCAAGAAGAATGCTCAGTGAGGAAATTGTCGCTTAATATTAAGTAGGAAACATGGGAGGCTTCCATAATGTGTACTATCTGCATGCCGCCTGCCACTGAAAGACGAGTGAGGGCAGTCCCAATGCAGGCGACAACAGTCAGCCGAGATTCCCGCGAACACAAAGCAATAAAGGCAAAATAAAAGTGCCACAACATCGTAAACAGCAAAAAAGAAACGATGACGTCAACAGAGTAGGCTCACTAAGTGCGCGCATGGGCCCGCAACAACATGCAAAGGGAAGACCAATCCAGCACATGACTTTCAAGGCCAGTTGAGATTTCTCTGAACAAAAGACTACAAAGAGTGCTGTACGACCACGACAACGAGTGCAAAATAGTGCGCTGAGGTACGAAATATAGCGCAAACAAAAAAAAAGCACGGGTAAGAGCCCTGGCACAAGCGTAATTTCCTGGAAACGCCGCCGTCATAAACATCATGACGCGAATATACTCGGCGTGACGAAAGTGGTGGCACGAGACTGCAGCGTGCTCGGAGAGGCCTAATCGAGCGACTGCGGTCGGCCGTGTGGGTAGAACCGTGCGACACGCAGGTCAGGAGATGCCCCGACCAAGGAGCGGCCGCCGCTCAAGTCGTGACCCGCGAATGGGAGGCACACGGGCACGCGCCCCAGAGTGTGAGCAACCCCGCAACACTGTACTGTACGCGGCGTGGCAGTTGGGACGACACCGTGGCGTCACGAAATGTGTCCCACGAACGTGCTGGGAATCACAAATGAAGAGCAAGGAAAATTATAACTTGTCTTTACGGGTTCTCAGAGACAGCACCTGTCTTTTTTCGGCGACGCATAAAGGCGATGCTCGTCGCATTCATGTGCAACCTCAAGTATCTCGAAACTTCAGGATGCTGAGGAAGAAGATAAGTAGAGCGGAATGGTCAAAGCAAATTCGAGCAACATTTCTGGAAAGATAGCCGTCGTATACTTGAATATGAATGACAGAATGAAGCTTTATTTCTCCCCGCCCCTGCTCAAGTGGGTGCCCCCTCCCAGAAAAAAAAAAAGACTGCACCAACAGCGAAGAGCTTTACGAACCGAGTCATAGGTATGCCAGCCAGAGGAAACGTCAGCTGGAGGATTCAGAAACCAAACGTCCTTTTCTTTTCGTATTTATATTGTCATTCTTTTGACTGCACTCAAGAAGTACTAAAACTCTCGAGTTATTTGAGTTCACGGCAACTCAATAAAAGCTGTATATAAACCCAAAATTTATTTATGTACGGCTGTCTACTGTTCCCGCACCCGCCGTGGTTGCTCAGTGGCTATGGTGTTGGGCTGCTGAGCACGAGGTCTTGAGATCGAATTCCGGCCAGGGCGGCCGCATTTCGATGGGGGCGAAATGCGAAAACACCCGTGTACTTAGACTTAGGTGCACGTTAAAGAACCCCAGGTGGTCGAAATTTCCGGAGTCCTCCACTACGGAGTGCCTCATAATCAGAAAGTGGTTTTGGCACTTAAAACCCCATAATTTTTTTACTTTTCCCGTACTTTATGCTTTTGCGCTGAATCCAGTATGCATACTAAATCAACGCACCAACCAGCCATCTTGTCTTTGATAAACTTTTATAACGTATATCGAAAAATAAATGACGGTGGGTTGATCACGTTCGGGTTCCAGTCGAATTGCATTGAACAGACCCTCTTAGTGAGCAAAGGTGTTTGCTGAGCGGGGATCACTGCAGTAAGTGAACCACCTCTGCTTTAAAGAACTCGGCACGGTAAGTGTGCCTGTTTTGAAACAGCGTGGTCCTTTCTTTTTTGTTGTTGGAAGAGCTTGCAACGCAGTGAAAGAGTTCGCAGATCTCGACACAGCTTGGTTTGCAGCAAACCCATTACCATACCACGACTGGCTTGAAAGCTCCGTTCAACCGTGCAGTGCGTGCCTTAGCGCCGCTGTATTCGAGGTGAGCGTCACACCTAACATTCCCTTACGTCAGCAGCAGGCGCGAAATGCCAATGCGTGCGTTGGGAAAAGCGTGGCCGTTTGGGCGAGTTGGTATGTCATGACTGTTTTAGGCTTGTAGGGCTCACTCTGTTTTCCGTTCCCTTTGATTACCCCTACCTCCTTCCCTTTTTTGCTCTTCCTGAGCTGCGTTACAAGCCTAAAACAGTCGTGCGTTGGCAGTTGGTCGTCCTTGCGATATCGTGCGCCAGTTTACGGTTCGATGAACATGTAACGCCAGAAAAAGGATATTTATCCTACACAGGAGAATCAAGAAAAACAATTAGCATGCCCTAGCATATCCTTTCTCTCCATAGGTGAAATTACATTCCGTTTCTGCCGTCTAGAGCGTGACCGTCGCTGTTGGATTTTAGGCGAACCGCTTTGAGTCGACGGGCCGGAACACGTGGTCTTGAATCGATTCGAACAAAGTAAGCAAGCTCTCTCTAGTGGACAGTTGCAAAAGTTGCTAAATAGACTAGCACTATTTTTTCGTCGCATCCAAAGAAAAATTAAGCCTGAGACCACATGCTGCACGGCTGTAGAAAACTTATAGTCGACAAAAGTTTACGGACCACGGGATCTCCGAAAACGTTCAATTCTCGAGCTGCCTGTATAGCAGTAGCCAGTAAAATTGTATACGATAATGTTGTCAACAAATTCTAGTCGAGGCCCGAAATTCACTGCGCTAAGAGGTTGCGGAGATATTCAGCTTTTTCTCAGATCTCGTGCCCCGCAATATTTTGTCGCCGGGTGTACCTACTATCGATTCATCAATCTGCATTTATCGGGAATAAAAAAAAAAAAAACTCAATAAGCAGAGGAGATGTCAAGACGGACAGAAACGGCTTTTGTATTTTTGTCGTGCTAAAGTGGCACCAAGTGAGTAATAATAAAACTTCCGAGCAACAAGTTCAAGCGCTGTAATATTTGCACTTGCCAACGTCTCAATCGTATGACTACACCCGCTCCGCAACGGCTCCATGGCTAAGGGTATATTGTGCTTTTGGGCACGACGTCACGGGTTCGAATCTCAGCTTAGGTGGCTGCGTTCTAGTGTGGCGCAATGAAAAAGTGCTCGTGTAGCAGGCTCACGGTACGTCTACACAGTTATCAGCGATTGGAACGTTATGACATGGCGGCTGGAACTTTTTGCGTCGCCAGCGAGCGCTGGGTGATCGCTTGGGTGGGGTGGGGGGTGGGGACGGGCGAGGGGGCAAATACAGTCAGAATGAATCACAAAGGCTCTCGTTTTCATTGAGTATCGAAATGCGTAAGATCCGTGTCCCCGAAGCAAATCGATGGCGCGAAAATCACCGGCAGCCACGCGATCCGACTTTGGCAGTTTGAATCGCTGAGCACTCGCACGTTATAGAATCTCAGGTGCTGCCGAACAAAATCAGCAGTGCTCCTACGTCCTGCAAGCACATTGCGTAGTAACAACGCATTAAATTCCGTAATTGAGTTTTTTTACATTATAAATCTATGCTGTACGCCTCGCCTGGCAAAAAATTCTGGCGTTTTGAAAACCCTAACGGTTCGCAAATTTTCTTGCCCGATATCACATTTGCGAAAAAAGAAGGAGGAGGAGGAGGAGGAGCAGATTTTAATGAAGAGAAAGGAGGAGATGTCGGCCTGGAGAGCGTGTCTCTAGCCTGCTGCTCCTCACTGGGAAAGGGGAAGTGGGAAATACAGGGAAAGGTAGGTGGCGGGTGATTACGTTATGGTACAATGAGATACTATATACACGTTGTCCAATATGCGGATGCGCACTGTAGACGCAATACACGTAAGAGTAATCTTGTCCACGCAAAAAGTAATCTTGTCCCAAAAAGTTATTGCGCAAACGCATTTCGCACTGACTGCACGTCTCACAGGTTCTAGAGGCAATCGTCTAAATCAGTTTCACTTAAAAAGTTCAAAAGTGATATTTTGGCACGTTGGGCACAGTCAACACTCCTCCACGCGCCCAAAAGCTTTTCTTCTCAAAAGGGGCGGGAGTCCAGGCAGTCAACAGTAGATTTGAGTGTTCTTAGTTCGGCCGCATATTGAGGGCACACACAAAGTACGTGAGCTATTGTTTCGGGAGTGTGACAGACGCTACAGCCAGGTTCCCTTGCTTGTCCAATCTTGTGAAGGTATCGGTGGGTGTATGCCACACCCAGCCGTAATCGATGAATAAGTGTTTCCTGGCCTCTCCGCAGCCGAAGTGGAAGCCGGAATTATAAAACAGCTTCAAGTCTATGGAGGCGCTCTTGTCGATGTTCGGGCTTGTCCCAATGTCGCGCCATAGAAGTTTTGATGGAGTTATGGAGCAAAGCGTTAATGTCATACCGCGAAAAATGAATTTTTATAATGGTTCCGTCAGTGTGCGCCTTTTTTGCTTCCGCGTCAGCCTGTTAATTTCCAGCTATTCCACAATGGCCAGGAATCCACTGCAGCACAATGATATGCCCGGAATGAGACGCCTCAGTAAGCAGAGACATGATGTTATAAACCAGAGGATTGTATGCGGTTCTGTCATTCATATAATTGTTCATGAGTTGCAGAAAGAATGAAAGCGAATAGTGCAAGTGCAAGAAACGGAACACATCTCGGATGAATAACGCTGCAGGTACTCATTTTATTCACATCGCACACGTTACACTAGCACTATACATTGCACCATAAGATCCACACGTGTGGTGCACGTTCAGATGCTGTCTTTCAAATCTCTGACTCGTACGAGAAATTGTTTTTGGCATATTCGATTAAGCCACACTGCGGGCAGCGAGCATTTGAAAACTCCCTGATTGAACTGCTCCCGAATTCTCGCTTGTTATATTCGCCGATACCTCGGTGCGAATTTTTGCCGAGTCGGCGAAGACGACGGCCGTATACTGTGCCTCTGACAGGTTCCCACATCTTACGTGCGTGTAATGGAAAGAAACTGCTGATGCTGATTGTGCTCGACATCATGCCGATAAACCGTGCGCACTGGAACACTGACCCAACAGATTCTGAGAAACCGCCTCGAGATCGAAGCGGGAGCGAAGGTACTGCGATCGAACGACAAAGATTCTCGTCGAGAATAAGAGATCGAACGAGACGCGGTATTAAAAAGTAAAAACAAAAATTGTGGAGAACCACTCAAAGGGAAATTGTTAAAGTGACGCCAAAGAGCAGTACTAAATCACTGTGGGCTGGCTAAGTATTTATTTGAAGCCGTCTCTTCATTCATTTGACGGAGAATTTTCCTAGTGGCGGAAATAGAGTTTACATCTCTCTTTCTTAAATTCCGCGCGAACGCCTTGGCGGTGGTATACGTCTTTTTGACGTCGCAAATTTCAAAGGTATATTCTCGTATTTTGGCCGTTTTAGCGCTGGCTCTCGAGAACCTGATTCCTACAGAATGCATTGCGCAGTGCTTCTTTACCGATGAAAATAAAAGAGAAAAAGAAAGACTATACCTGAGTGGACGCTGCCAAAATCCATGACGTCACAACGGGCTAGCGCGGGTACTACAGGGCGGCGCCGCCACCAACCTCTTGCATTTGCGACGTTTCTGGCGTAGCAAGCCTCCGCTGGCGGTAAAATTGTGGCCGAGTTGAAATATAGAAAGCTCAGTTTCCTAATACAGCCTGATGTAATGCTGTGCTGTGCTTGAAATGATTATATTGCATAGCGTTTGCATTTCTACTGTGTGATACGTTCAACGTCGTCAGTGCAATCCTCCCTTCGCAGCCATGACATGATGCATGTGAAATTGTCTGTACCAGTTCTCGCAGTTTGTATTGCCACTTGTGTTATATGACCCCGGTCTCAGTATAAACAAACAGAGAAACATAACATGTTTTTAAGTGTCAGTCTAAATTTTTACTCACAACATCCGTGCTCTGCGTTCTTGTTGAATATAATAACGACAACGATAACAACGGCAGCAGAATTATGACCATGGCCGACGAAGGCATCACGGAGAACACTCCATGGACTTAGGAACAAATTTCGGGCGGGGACATTCTTCTTTTCTATAAGCCACTTTTACTAAGAAAACATGGTGGCAACGCGCATTACGAGGTTACTTGCGATACACCTCTGAAAACAGTTGACACCCTTTAGGGCATAGCTTTGTCCCAAAACAATAATCTTCACCTACCTCGCACGCTTTTCCTCTAACGCCGCGCGCCCGGTACTTGCAGTTCACGAGCGGCATGCACGTCATTACCGTGACATATAGCTTTCTTGACAGGAAAGTGGCGAGCGCAGAGTTTCCAAGGAAGAAAACGCAAAGAAGGCAGATGGCGATTATTGCTGTTGGACAAATATACGTCCCAACGGGGTGTAAACTGTTTTCAAAGAGAGAGACGTCATGAAAGCTGGACGAAGTATCTTTGAAGGCCATCGCTGCTGAAAATGTAGGAATGATTTCGGAATAAAGGTAAGTGAACGCAGAAGCTGCCAATGTGCTGAGCATTCCCGGTACATCTCGTGGCAATCTGGGACAACCTAAGCGAAGGCGCCGGAACATGTGGTGGAACAGCTTTTCGTGATTAGACCAGAAAGAAGCGCCTGCTTCAAAAAAGAATATCTCGGGCATTATTTCTCTTTTGTTATCGCCTTGATTGGTTGGAATTAGCTAGACTTCTCGATCGCGCATTATTACTGCTTTTTAAAATCTTTGATTTTGCATTTTTAAATTCTTAGGGCACTTCTTCGCCTGATGTTTCCTCCTACCAGCCGATTCTCGGCCTGTCTCCCGTAACGGCTCTCATAGTTGGGCATCACCATCACCATCACCATCACCATCACCACCACCACCACCACCACCACCACCACCACCACCACCACCACCATCATCATCATCACCGCCATAATCATCATCAGCATCATCATCATCATCATCGTCGTCGTCGTCGTCATCATCATCATCATCATCATCATCATCATCATCATCATCATCAGCAGCAGCAGCAGCAGCAGCAGCATTATCATCATATTTTGCTTAGTTGACAGCAATCAGTGACGGGAAGGCCTGCGCTCCCATCCAAGATGCTCCTGTAGGGTCAATGCCCTTTAAACTCTAAATGCAGACATTAAAGTTTCCTTTTCTTTCCACCAAATCGAGTTCAATTTGATTTATTTTTCCTTTAACTTATTCCTTCATTTTGATAAAATAATTATCTGCAATCAGTCTTTTGATTCCAACCTACATATTCTCAAGGTGTGCTTGAATTCTTTTACATTTATTCTTTCTTATCTTATGTTGAACCATACACGGTTCTTGGCGAATCCCCATAAGTGGGTTTCACTCGAACTGTTGGGCTGACTCAAACGTTTGTCGGCAAAGATGTAAGTTCCGGTACAGTTGTTGAAAGGTTACCGCCGGTACACACAGCTAAAAAACATAGCTGCGTTCAAAGAAGAGAAGCTCTTAATAACGCGCCTCTCCTCTCTGAAGGCAGGAGTGTTAAAAGAACCGGAGGCGACTTAACTCCTTGATAATCGCTTGTTTTCAGGCGCCCATTTTCGCTGTCGAATTCATTCATTTGTCATCGAGTTACGTCGACATGGAAACGCGAGAGAGATGACGCACTCCGTTCACAGCCTCACCGTAGAGACCCCTTCTAACTTCAAGAAGCGGATGTTTACCTGCACATACACGGTATATAACCTTGGCAGCCGTAAAAAGGGCTGTCAGCTATGAATTGAACTTGGCGCTACCGCGTGTGTTGTTCTTGACAGCGAGGCGTGTGTGCGCCAGACGCGCATCGCCTGGCTCTTGTCTAACGCGTCAGCGTCACCGAGTCCCATTCGTACAACTTTTCCACTTCAAGATGACCGCAGGAGTCTCGGCCTAAACAAAGAGAGAAGCAACGTGTATAGCCGCGAAGCTTCCTGTTTATTCGACGCATGCGCATTCAATTTTAACTGTGTTTCTCGTAGTCACTAACGCGCTTGAAAAGATGCTAAAGCTGGTCGCTGCGATGTGCTGTTCCTTCTGCAACTGTCCCCTCAGGTTCATTAAAGTATTTAATCCTGTTTTTTTTTTCACAGCGTAAAAACAGAGAGTGAAATGGAACAAAGTCTGACGAGTACGAGGTTTGGCCGATGCAGGACGCGCAAGGTATTCTCGTTCGCTCGGTTACGTCGGGGACGCCGACGCTCGACGCAGGAACTTGCGCTTAAGAGCTGCGCTCTAAAATGAATTAAGACGCCACACATGACGTCACTTAAAACATTCAGCAGCGTTGCACACACACACACACACACACACACACACACACAAATCAATATAACAACAAAAGCGGTGTTGTCAAAGTGGGACACTGATTACCGAAAATTCCGTCAAGTGCTTGTCCGGCGGTCTTGTCTGATGCTAACATCACGGTCCATTGGAAGGCTTAATGAGAGGATGTTATGAGCTCCTTAATTTTCCCACGACCCTTTCAGCAAAGTGATTAAGGCGGAGTCATTCGCATTCCAGATATGTGAGCGTCCAGGCAATTACAAGTACGACACTTCGGGCAGCAAGATGTGCCTTTATTGCGGTAGCGGCGTTACACGGAACCTTCTAACTCTGTCGGTGCTTGGTGACGTGACTAGGCCAATTTCTCGTGGAACATTTGAAGCAGTAGAATCATCGCAATCAACGCTTCTCCTTCAACACTGATCGTCGAAAGCAGGCAAACTGGCATCAAAGTATGGACGAGGTCGCAATTAAATGAGTTTTGGTCTGCCGGATGTCCCACGAATTGCATTTCAAGCTCTTTGAAGGCACGAATGCCCTTGGCAACAGTTGTCCCTTGTGACAGGTTGCGGAAACGTGCTGACCACTCGGCAGGATTCGGCCACGGTGACCCTGAATCTGCGGCCGCCCTTTAATTGCCGACAGCGTCGAGTTTGTTCCCCCCGAGAGGCACGGAAGTGGCTCCTAACACCCCTCCCTCCATTCTGCGGTGCCATTTCGGTGTGGGAACTGGCGGTCAACCGATAAACAACCCGCCTTTGACAACTGTAGGATTAATGGCATGGCTGTTAGCCGCTCGCGAGTGTCGCACGTTCTCTTGCTCTCCCACACGTATTTCACGAGGCGGTGCACTTACGCTTGAAGCGAACGACTGTCGCGGTTGTTTGGACCACTGTCAAGTGCACCGCGTCACCGTTTCGGGGTAATTACCGAAATGCGTCGATCGTTTCACGTCGACAGCTCGCTTCTGCACTTTCCTCACTCCCCCGCCCCCCTCGAAAAGGAAAGGTAAAAAAAGAGAGAACGGGAGAGAAAAGAACACACACACATACACATAACTGGGAACGTACGAGACACGCGTATTTTGTGAGCCGTAGCATTCCCGCGCTGTGTATTACCAGGATCCTTCAATCGTCAAGAAACTTCCTCGAAAGTTTCATGTAGGGACGGAAGGTGCTGCCAGAGGCCCTGGCGCAATTACGTCGACGTGCGACTATGTAACCGGCTATGTGTAATCGCTTTCCAAACATGAAGTAGTCCGAAGAGTACGTTCTTGATTCTGAATTAGCCGCTGCTACAATGCAAGTGAACCTGGAGACGAAGCAACGCATTTTAGAAAGTTCGCGTTTCAATTTTTTTAGCGCTGTACAGAAACTGGCGGCAAATCGCACTTTGACCCGATAATGTTCACGTGCCGTTTGTGACAGTCGACCTTGCGCACTAGCCGGCGTACGCACAGAACACCTATGACGCCCGTCCGGCGTCCGCTTCGATGACCGATGACGATGAAGTATTGGCATCCCCTATGATACGGGGCGGTGAAAAATAGTCGCTTAGCTTGATTTAGTTAATCAGGTATGCTATACATGCTTCTTATTCTATCATTTTTGTATACAGCTCCTTAATCTATTTTCTCTTCCTCAAAACTTTATCTACCTTGTAGCGCTACCTATGCTTTTAACTTGTCCGGTCGTATCAATCTCCCCCCTGCTTTTTTCTCCACCTATACTGTAAACGTCTCTTGCCTATCTCGACTGCTGGGCCGGTTGATACGTTCGTACACTTTAAATCAAAGCGTTTCTGGAAGGTGTACGTTACCTACGGGTCTCATTGGGTGAATCCCTTCGCATTCCATTAGGATGTGTTGAGTGGTCTCCGGTTTTTCACTGCAGCAGACGCATGGCTCATCTTGTTGCGCATATTTACTCCGGCATGCTTTGGTCCTTAGGCAACGAGCTCAGATTTTCTCTTCTAACTTCTTTCTTCCCATTCTTGTAAATATCCATAGTCTTTTACAGCGAAGCTGTTAGCCTCTAGTTGGGCGGGGTATTTCGTGGCATGCTCACCCAAAAAAACGGCAGCTGGAAAAGAGGCTTGTGTTTGAGTTTCCGCGTAACAGGATTATGTTTTCTCGTATATTCGAATTACAATCCGATGTGGTCATGTCTGTAGGTTGTGCGTAAGTCGTACTTCACAAATTTTCTGACGAATTTTACTGTGAAAAATTCAATTACTTCAATAACACACTTGCACTTGGCGGAGGGCCTACAAGAATGATAATATATGCTGTACACCGCCATCTATCGGCCACGGCCACTCAGACAGACCTCAAACGGCAGCTGGGAAGGGGCATTCAGTTTCCGCGTAACAGACAGTTGTTTTTTCGCGAAAAACCCCACCCCGCAGTCTTTTGACGTTGAATCTATTGCGACGATCTGAAAAAAACTTACAACGGGACTACAATGTGGACGCTTGTAAACAAACGCGGTGTTGAGACAGACGAACGAACGAACGAACTGCTGAAGGTGTGACGGAGACGAACGTCAATGTTGCGCAAGAATAGCGGAAGACCAGCGCGCAGAGGCAGGAGCTCGAAATGAAGCTGCGAATCATTGTGGGACGTAATACCCAGCCAAGTTACGAGCTCAAGAAGCAAATGCCACGAGAAAATGGCGAGAAGGCTTCCTCTAACGGGAACAAAAGAAGTGGAGACGGAAATGCGCGAGGGGGAAGTCCCAGCCCATGTTGAAACAGGAAGTTAGGGTGAGCAGAAAACGCGACACGAAAATTCACGAATAGAGTTCGCACAATGAATGCGCAGAGTTTAACGGGTTTTGCGAGATGGATGAATAAAGTGCGCCGCACAAAAAAACGAGTGTCGGCAATACATTCCTTCGCAAGTTATGTTAAGAACCACGTAGTTCTCTGCTTGGAGACTCTCGCCACATGGACTCGAACATGAACTGTTCGCATTAAAAAAAGAAAAAAAGAAAAAGAAGTGCTTACTATATCGTGTATACATTTTAAAGCGAAGCTTTCCTTGCGAACCCTCCTGGACTTTACTGACCGTGGCTGCAGGGTCCTGCTGCTGTCCTGCTGATATCTCACGCTTAATAAAAAAAATTGAACTGCGTGCCCGATGCTAAGACTTGAGGAGTGTTTGCTTAATAGAAAATATAATTTTTGTGTCTGTGCCCATAGGCCACGCAGTTGTCTGACAGAAGGGCTCGTATACATCCTGTGACCAATAAATGTGGCGAACGATTGCTTTCATGATTTATTTGCGGGGAAAGAGGTCCTTTTATGCCGTAGTACAGCTTATTGTCCTTAAAAATGATCGCCGTCCATTCTTATGCACTTTTGAGAGCACGTGTAGAGGTATCGCATACTTTGGGCGAAGGAAGCCTGTGGGATGCGGCTGATGTAAGCGTTCACAGGCCTAGCTGGCTGTTGCACGTTCTAATTCCCGCCATCCTGGTTTTCACGGAAGTGCTTGTATACCACTTGCACAAAGCCCACACGCTTTTTCGACAAAGCACCGTTTCCATGCACCTGGCGCAGCATGTCGTGACATTGCGAACGATGACAGACGGACCTCGGGCTTGACCTACCTGACTGTCAACGAGTTGTACCAACTGCACGTCACGCCTGCAATTCGGTCCCAATAATTGTTGATCACATGTTGTACATATTTATATATACGCGTAATAATTCACGAGACACGGAAAACGCTTCGTTTCTTCATGCAGGATAAAGTGGAACAAGTGGGCGTCAGAACCACCAAGATGGCTGCTCCGACTCTTGCAACCTGTTGGAATCTTGCCTGGACACAGTTGGTGCGATACGTATGCATCGGTTTGGTTGTTTTACAGCGAAGCTGTTAACCTCTACTTCGTCGTGATTTCTTGCGGCGTCGTCCTCACGAAAAAGAAAGAAAGAACCCTTGCGCGATTGAAGCGAAAAGTGCATACATTCTTTGGAATCACGCATACAATATACAACACAACATTCGTTTCAATAAAGTAAAAAAAAAAAAAAAGCTTGCAAGCCACATCATTGATGATAAGGTGCTCTTGGTAACAAAGTGAAGCACGTAGCGCTCCCTGCACACGTTTCCCGCTAAAGATTATTGTTGCGCAAGCTGCCAAGCATTGGACATGGGGAGCGACGTCACTAGCCTTTCATATATAAAAGAAGTAGCCTAGCAACTGATTTCGTTTTTGTTGCGGCACCGCTATGAGTCGGCAATTCTTAGGACTCCCGAGGAGCGGCGTGAATGCGAGGAGCGGCAAAGAAAAAAATAAACGGCATTACGACCAGCGGCAGCACGCCACCGCTGGTCATATTGCTGTGGAATACCAGCACGGGCCAAGTCCGCGCGTCCACATTCTCCTGTGGCTAAATAACAGACCGGAGGGGAAAATGAGCAATACACATTGCGTACACCCCTCTGCAGTTGTAGTGGTGGTTTTCAACAGCTTGGCTGGACATTCACTTTCGCAGGGCCGGGATGCCGAATCACTTTTTTTTTTTTTTACACCGAAGCTGTTAGCCTCTAGTTGATCGGGATTTTTCGTGGGGTGCTCACCCAAGAAACAGCGCCTGCCGCGGCCACTTAGACAGACCTCAAACGGCAGCTGGAAAAGGGCTTTAAAGTCTTTCAGTTTCCGCGTAACAGAATCATGTTTTCTCGTATATTAGTATTACAATCGGAAGCTATCACGTCTGCAGCTTGTGCGTAAGTCGCACTTTGCGCATTTTCTGACGCAACTTGCTGTTAAACACCTGTTTAGTTCAATAAGGCACTTGCGCTTGGGGGAGGGCGTCGAAGAATGAGGATGTGTGCTGGGCTTCAGCACAGGTCCGTGCGCGCGTGGCGCACGTCGCTTGTGGTGGCGGTGCTTGTGCAACGCGTCGTCTGACGCCAGTTGGGGTGGTGGTACTTTTCTAACCTCGGCACCGGATTCGCCGCACATCCACTTTCACAGGGTGGAATCGAGCGGAATTCGTTTTTATGCGCATGCGTCTAAGCGATTAGATAAGCCGTCGTACGTGTCCGCAGGAAGGAATGCGAATATGGCAAATTATCTTGCGAAATTCTCATCGCTCTAAGATTTGCGGTGTTGACTGCTTCCGTCCATACGCTTTGGCGCTCTAGCCATATTCGCACCGTGTCAGAATTGAGATCGAAGCGCACGTTTTCTGATTCACCGTACTGCGTAACATGGCTTAATCTTTCCTGTTATTGAGCTAGCTATTCAAGGGCGCAGCAGTGTATATGTACAATGACGTAAAACTGCCTGTCGCGGATATCTGCATAACGCGGTATCATCTATTAAAGAAAAAGAGAAAGAGAAGGCACTTGCACAGATGACGCCAACGCAAAGGATGATGCCAGGAGATAGCCTTATATTACAATATGCGCCGTGCGATTGCGCCATGGTAGGCTTTCCCCTGATGGAAAGTTCAGGTTGGCAAAGTCTGGCGCGCTCTTTGCATGTTAATGGCTATCTTCTAAAGAACGTCGGCGCTTTCCATTAGCGAGTGTAGGAATAGAAAAAGAAAGCCGCTAACACTGTCAAGTTTCGTTCTTTGGCGACTGTAAAGGCTCGCTAACCACTGTGCGTCGTATGGAGGATGAAGCAATTACAATTTTGCTATACACACAGCCGCTCACCAAAACCTTATACACAACTAAGCAAAGGGCCCATGAATAAATTTAGTAAAATCCCTTGCCAGAAGCCTCTGAAGCGTAGACGTGTGCACCGTTACGGTGAAACGAGCGTCATAACAAAGGAATGGTCGCTTCCTGCCTCGGCTGCGTATCAGCCCTTCACGGTTCAGAGGGCTCCTTAAGCTGCCGCCAACTTTTCTCACTGACTTTCCATGCAGCTATGCAATTTGCAACCACCGGAGGAGTAGACAGCTCATTCTCGGAAAATGACGTCAGAAAGCTTATTGTCGCAACCTTTCATATTTCCTGACGTCACCAGGGGCACTGTGCCGCGCATTCGATGATTTTGGTGGCGGTGTGGCACGGGCGCGGGGTTGGCTGGGCGTGCTTTGCCACATTTGCTCCGCCCGAGTGTCTTCTATGTCGCTAACGTGTACGCTTCGCCAAACGTTCGACTCAGTGCCTCTGAGGAAGGCTATGAATTGAATGCCTCCTGAGGTTTGATGTACGGAAGGAACATTGGTACTACGCTGCGTTGGAGGTATCCGGATTAATTTTGACCACGCGGGGTCTTCAACGTGGGCATGCATCTAACAAAACAAGTGTTTTGCATTTCACCCAGTCGAAATGCGGCTGGGAATCGAACTCGAGACATTGTGCTCAGCAGCAGAGCTCCATATATAGCCGCTTAGCCACCATGGCGGCTGAAAGCTACGAACCCTAGCTGAACTAGTTGAGTGGTTTCCTAATTTCATGCTTGAGTCAGGGCGGTGATATTTGAGGGCGCAGCTCTAGGCGTAACCAGCAGAACGAAGGTTGAAAAAAAAAAAATCCGCGGATCCCACGGACTGCAAGAATCGATGTAAGCGAAGCTTTGTATGCTGTTTGCTTTGATTGGCGATATTTAGCGGTCGTTTTGGTGGGAAATGTGTAATTTTTTCAGCGTTTGGTCCAGTGCGAGCGTGGTGACTTTATGTAAAACGTTACATGACGTGCGCCACTGCTGTTTGTCTGCCTAGTCCACAGAAAACACAGGGATTTGCTTGAGGCGTTGTTGTGCGTGATTGTTCATAATGTCTGAGAGGGTTGAGCGTTATCATTGCCCACATGGCACATCGCATCGTGGCAGAGGTGTTAAACGTTAATTGACTTATTGAACGCAATTCAATGAATTATTATAATTGCATTTATACATTGTATACATACATTAGCGGTCTGCACCACATTTCGCTGCGTAGCGAAGACGCTCCTGTTCCGTGGGACTCTTTTTACGGGCGTCGCATAGGAAAGCAAGCGCAGCATGTGCCATACGCGCAAACTGGGAACCGCTGCCGTGGCGGCGCCGGCCGGGATGCGCGGAGGCGGGCGCCATCTGGTGGTGTTGCAAGAAAACCAGCGGCGCGCTAGCAATACCACAGCAGCAGCAGCAGCAGTGCCCAGAAAGTCGGGAGAATTTTAAAATTAATTATGTTGTTTTACGTGCCAAAACCACTTTCTGATTATGAGGCACGCCGTAGTGGAGGACTCCGGAAATTTCGACCACCTGGGGATCTTTAACGTGCACCTAAATCTAAGTACACGGGTGTTTTCGCATTTCGCCCCCATCGAAATGCGGCCGCCATGGTCGGGATTCGATCCCGCGACCTCGTGCTCAGCAGCCCAACACCATAGCCACTGAGCAACCACGGCGGGTAAAGTCGGGAGACGAGGCAAAGAAAGCTTCACCTTAAAGAAAGGGCTCCGATCCACGCTATGAAGGTAGTTGGCCAGCGTGGCTGTCATATCAGCTGATCCTATAGACTAATGTGACGTAGCCTTGAACTGTGTCCTACCGAGCCTGATCACGATACCATTGTGTGTTGTGACGTTGCTGTTCCCGTCGCCACTCATCGCGTTCCCGCTGCTCTTCGGGAGTCCTAACTATACTTGGCATTTCTATAACACTATTTGAACACAAATGAAATCAGTTGATAGGCGGGTACGTTCTTCCTTTACATATGAAAGTGTAGTTACCTCATACTCTGCTTCGTATGCTGCAGTTGCCGCATCCCGGCAAATGCAGCTTATGCAACTGTAATTTTTACCGAAAGCTTGCGGCGAAGACTGTACACTAAGGCGAGCTTTCTGGTTCTTTTTATTTATTTCCCCCGCACAGTAGGCGCCGCCGCTGCCGCGAAGGCGAGTGCCATCAGGTGCTGCTGCAAGGAACCCTGCAGTGCACGTGGCGCGAGCCTCCCGGTGTGATTGGTTGAGTTTTTGCCCATGGACACGACAAATACATTGGGGGGGGGGGGTGTGTATATGTATACATCTTCTCTGTAAAAGGAAAGCGTACGCGGATCGCAGCGGAGGATGATATACGGCGATAGCGAAGAGAGTGCGAGGAGGAAGTGGAGGACGAGAGTATGGTGAAAGGGCGAGGTGGAAAGCGGAATGCCGCACGAGACGTGCTCTACGGCGGCGACCCGCTACGAGATGGCGCCATAGTAGCGTGCACCGTCACCCGGTCGCTGACGGCTTCATCACTAATGGCGTTTTTCACTGGTCGATTCGGAGCAGGATTTCTTGCTCCGCGGCAACGAATCCGAATTTCACTGGTCGATCTGGAGCGGGTTCGCGCGTTCCACTGGTCGTTTCGGATCAACTCGCTCCGCACCGGATCGCTCTCACTTGCTCCGCCGCCGAGGCGCGGATTCGGGCGGAAATAGCTCGCGTCACTTCCGTCTTCAAGTGAAATAGGTACCCGGTTGGTACGCACAACATTGTGTTGCTTCGCAAAATGGCTGCGTTCGGTGCTGCTGCAGCGCTCGCGTTTAGCGATGAGAGCTCGGACGACAGCGATTACGAAGTGACGCAGGTGCTGTACGAAGCCTTCTATGCACGTTGTCCATGCACAATCCTTGCGGGCGTGACATGGAAATGAGGGACTATGTGACTGCCACGGTCAAATTATACACGGGGGACGGCGAGTTTGGTTGCCGTGGAAACGTACAGAACGGAAGTCGGGCATGGTTTTCGGAACCGGTTCGTGCGACGCGTGCGACGTGTACGCAGACTTCCTGTGTGATCCACCGCGGAGCGTTTTTGCGCTCCGCTGGCCGATTCGGATTTGTGAAACCCGAGCGCTCGCTCGAGGATTTCGGCGGCCGCTCCAGATCGACCAGTGAAAAACGCCATAAGGCATGTGGCGAGCGCGTCCACCGATACCATATATGGAAACAAAGCCACTGGCGTAGGCTTCGTACCTACTGCGCATGCGCTACTTCAGCTGCGCCACCGCCGCTAAAGAATGCGCTCCGCTAGAGTCACGCGTTCCCATGTTTACTTTTTGTTTCTGAACAATGAGCGACGCAGCCGGTGGAAGTGTTTCGACTGACGCTGCTGCTAAAGCATGAGGGTGGCTTGTTGGGCTAGTTGGTACATGGTTGTACTAGGAGAATGCCAGCAAACTTGCCAGCAAACTTTTATTTCTTGATAACTGTAGACGTGTATAGATAAGGTGTTGACCTTGTTTTTGTTTTGTTGTGCCTGCGCATGTTCAGTACGGACTTGGGGGACGTCGTTTTCATGAATGGAGTTCAGTTGCTAGTCCAGCCACCTTCCTGTCTCTTTGTCTATGTCTGCCTCTTGATTTTTTTTCTACTCTCAAGTTTGCTGGCATTCTCCTGCTAAAGCAGCTGCCCGAGCACAGGTTCAGCGGCGTCGCCAAGAGTATCGTGCCGTTCAGATTCAAATTCTTTGCCTTAACATATCGCGAATTCAAAACCCCTAAACAGCTGCGCTCAAATTTTGCATTAATGACTATCGTAATCGTCGGTGAATTTTTCGCCAACCTTGTTGGGTATTTTCCGTTAAATCTAACCGTGCCTTCGCTTCGTGAGTACTTTTTATGTGTTTTACGTTATCGTTGCCACGACGTATAGCTACTACGACGACACGATGGTGGTAGCTTTTGGCATTGCGTATTTGGACAGATACACCGATCACCGAAACAACCTGTAGCATCCACCGCCGCGTAGGATTCTGGAGCTCCACTGTCGAAGAATGATCCCACAGTGAAAAATGATCGAGATCACACTTTTCATGCAGGTGTCAATTTGGTGGAGCAACATTTGGAGTAATGGAATTCGTTCGCATCATCTTACGCTCGTAAACCGCAGGCACCAGTTGTACGCAGGTTTTCACATCCAGGCAGCTCGATTCTCAGGCACGTCACGTCGCCGATTGTGCAACATTAAACCGATGATGATGATAATTACGATGGTGTTGATGACGGCGTGAGAACGCGCGAGTGGAACAGAGCCAAAAAGCGCTCGCCCATTAGCGTGTGAAAGTGGATGCAAAATTGAAGTGGTCACGCTGTGTCACTTTTACCTTGACCCGTGTATGTACTTGTGCGGGAGAAATTGCCCGAATGCCGGGTAGCTAGCTTTCTCTCCAACTGCACGGGCAGACTCAAGTGGTAATGAAGTTTTTTTGTCTACGCCAGTTCCACATCATTTGAATGAATTATTCCACTGCTTCATCGCTTCTTGTATACGTTACTGTATACAATATTACGTTCGTATATTCAAACGAGACCCTCTGTATTCCGTCGTTAGCAACTCACGTGTGTACCGCGGGCGTGGTGGCGCAGTGAATATGGCGTTCTGCTTCTGTGCCAAAGGTCGCGTGTTATATTATAGGCCCCAGTTGCCATATTCCATTGAGCTAGAAGAAAACGTTTGGTGCGAGTAATAAACGAACACAGACGGGGAAAATTATTCGTGTGCATCCGTGCTTCCAGTGAAAAGTTTGCTATTATGTCAAACGGCCTTTGTTGTCGCCTTTTGTCTGTGTTGGTGTACGGTTGACGTTGTTTCAAGAAGCACTGGTGCGTCAACTAGCTTCCTTTGCCACGTGGGGCGGCTGTTTTTAGAAGTCATTAGGTATGCAGACACATTAGGGCGTGCTCTGCCATTTTAGTGGTTGTCGTTATCCTAACTGGAGTGTCGCGAGCTATGGCTTGTTCAATAAGAGCTAAAATTTGGGCTGTTGGGTACAGATTCATCGCGGTGTAATGGGGGCTACACAGAACACACGGAAGAAGGGGACGCCATTGTCCGTTCCCTTCTCTCGTGTGTTCTGTTTGGCGCTCATTACGCCACAGTGAATAGGTCTTGTACCACACTACGTGCAATCTCGCTCTCGATGTGTGAAAGCGAATGCGTTGTTCAGACTGACTCAACTTTGAGCATGTGGGCGTGGAACTGGAGGTACAGAAATCGATGTCTGAAATTGGAGCACCTCCTTCCGCTGTGTCGGTTGGATTGGCTCACTGCGCGTATGTTCAGCGTTCCAATTTGCCTGGAGGCTTTCATCAAGCAGGTTCAGAAAGTGATGAGAGTGGGAATAAGGACACCTCTTGAGCCCTTACGTGACTAAATAATGTCACCACTCATTTATGCGCATGTTGTAGGTTCACTGCTCTGCCGGAGTGCTTGTTTGGCTTTCTGTCGACATACATAAGAAATCATGTTATAGGTTCCTGGATGTCATCATTATCCTGATCACGATCTTCCATTGCCGGTGTCATAGTTATTACCGTTGTCGTCATGATAGTTTTGAACACGACAGTGGGCTCTAAAGCTCGCGTGGCGAAGTGGTTAGCGGATTTGTCTGAAGGACGCGCAAAGAGAGAGAGAGAGAGAGAGAGAGAGAGAGAGAGAGAGAGAGAGCGGCCTTGTTTGACTGTGTTTTTTCCTCAGCCTTCGCGGTTCAGACATTTATTTATGCAACGCTTGTTATCATGCGAAGGGGGCCACGAGGTTACCAGGTGGTGCGAGTTTCGAATCCTTGTAACGCAAACAAGCGCGATTACTTAACTGTCCTCGAGACTGCCGCAGCATTGATAAAGCGTCGAAGCGCTCTCCCTTTCTGTACGGCTTATGTATTATTCAACCTTGCACTGTCTGCAACGCATATTCATTGTACTCGTACTGCCGCAGACCAAGTATAGCCTATACCGTAATCACCCACACATAGGTGGCAGCCACATGAAATTCACTTCTGCTCTGCTGTAGTTACGGCGCAGCGCGACATTAGCGGATAAATATGACGACACGCGATGCCCACGCCAACGCACGGCTATTGAAGCGCCTCATATACCGAGATTTCTCTTTGCTGTAACCAACCTGAGGCTGCGGCTGCCCTCCTGGTCCGAACACACATCCGGGTCACTAGTACCGATTAGTCGAACCTGATTCCAATTACTCTGCATTGGACTGAGGCATAGGCATTTATGCGCATACTGCCGCGCCTATAACTTGCATTATTGCACTTCTTGCCAGTGACAGTTTTTCACCGGACTGTCACTGTCATAATCACATCAAGTTATCGCTCGGCGCAAGACGCCTCTAATGCTGCAAGGATAGTCTCCTGGGTGTGTCGGTGCGACATGTTTCATACAGTATTTTAGCGCGAGCTTTTTTTTCTTTTTTCGCGCGGACGCAGGAAGGGACACACATAAGCGCTACAGCGCTTGTGTGTGTGTCGGAGCGTCGCTTGTGTGTGTGTGTGTGTGTGTGTGTCGCTTGTGTGTGAAAGTCGGAGCCACAAGCGCTACAGCGCTTGTGTGTGGCTCCGACTTTCTCCTTTTTCTCGTTTCGCTCATCGTCTTGAATTTCGACCTCCCGCCTTCCCCGTGTTTTCCCGACCTCCCGCCTTCCCCGTGTTTTCCCTGTGTATCTATACACTTCGTCAGTTTTCGCGGTTCAGACATTTATTTATGCGATGCTCGTTTGCATGCGCGGCCCTCGTGGCCGCTCATGCAAACAAACCTCGCGGCCCCCTTCGCATGCTTGTTTGCATGCGAAGGGGGCCACGAGGTCATCAGGTGGTGTGACTTTCGAATGATGTTGCCTATTCTATAGCGAAAAAGCCTCGTCTATATAATCAGCGTGCTCGCGCGAAGTGGCGTACATTCTCGAATGTACGTGAGCACGAGCGATAGCTCTGTATTGTGCGATGACGCAAGTAGTGGATTGACTTTACCCGATAGTTTAGACGCGGCGACAGACGACCGCGTTCGCCCGTATCGTTGCTACTTGAGCGTTGCTTGCTTTTCTGCGCACAAGTTAGCCCAATACAAAAGTTACATTTTTTTTGCTTCGCACTTCTGGCACTATTTCCCGTTCTGCAGACGTCAGCTACGTACAACGCGATCGTATGAATTTTTAGATATAATTTTCATCCCATACCGAGGAATTATCGACATTGCCTCTTCGGCCCTCTGTCGAATATCACAGCACAGCACCAGCATAACTCTATGGGCAGAATTTCCAAACAAATTATATTTCAAAAGGTCAGCCGAACTTCAATAACTTTCAGTTAGCAACGTCGAGAGGGTACTGCCTTCAAATAACGTAAGCATTTACGGCACTTAGTCGTAGCTTCCTTGCTGCGTTATAGCAGCATTTTAGAAAATAACCAAGATACTGCGATAAAGCAGCAGGGAATTACGACTAAGTGCCGGGAATGCGCATGTTATTAGGAGGGCGTACCCTCACGTCGTTGCTAATTAAAGGTTGTTGTAATTCGGTTGATCGCGACTGAAAGTGCACCACGTGACACCCGTGTGGGATTGCAAGCATATTTTTTTATCGGTAAACAAGGCTAAGAAGCATTGATTACAGGCTTCTAGCACTGCGGTTCTCATTAAAGGAGTCAGGGACAGAATCAGGGACCGAATTCACAAAGCTTTTCATTCATAAGTGCTCTTGGGCATTGGATGGCCGCCTGCGCTAATACGTCCATCATTAGGTTTGGCTGGAATTTCCTCCCACAAAGAATTCGATCGTAAGAGCTTCTTTTTTGTGTGTGTCTGAATATGGGCACATTTTCGGTTTCGGTAATGAGATGATAGATAGATGCGTCATGACGTCACGTTACACTGGCTCACTTCATTCCCGCCGTCGCTGCGGCTGCCGATTGCAGTACAAACCAACGCGCGCAGCACTTTTGTTCGTTTTCATTTTTAATGAGCAGCGTCGTCATACCTAATCTCATCGCTACACGGCGTCAGTCAATTGTGCTCTGTGTCATGACGTCACGACGATGTCAATGACCACGGGTCCGGCGTCTCGAGACACACTTCATTAGCAAGTTAAAACATCATACCAGTGTTTTCTCTGGAGGGTGGCCGCGGTAATCGGGAAGAGAGTGCAACGACTGCTGAATGCCTTCGCGCAAGACACGGGGCTCTCTGGCATCGGGTGACACGCCCCTGATCTCAACACACAGGAAGCTCAGGTGAAACAATTGGCGGCTATGTACGCGCAGGCTAGCCCCGCCTGCTGTAACATCACCATCACCACTTCCATACTTGATAAGTATTGTTCTTTTACGTGCGGCAAGCTTCGACAACTTCGAATGAAGGAATGAATGAACCTTTATTTGAAACGGCTGTTTGTCCGTGCCGTCCGCCGCTTCGGGCAGCTTCGAGAATGTGCCTCAGTGGTCCTTTGACCGATTTCGCAAACCGAGAGACGACAGGCGTCACATGGCGACAAATACGGTATTCCCGTCCTCTCTTCTATCGCACTTTCTTCTCTGCCTTCTGGCGGGTCGAGTCTCTTTGTTTGCCTCACCTCGCTACAATAATCCTTGCCGAAGGGCAACCGTGACGGCGTCTGCGGCAAAGTCTTTAAGGAGCAAGAGAGAAAGAGAGTTTAATCGCATCTATATAGAGAATGTCTGTGGACAGCGAAACGTTCGCGATCGCTCCCACGGTTGAGCGCTCGCCACGTTGCGTTGTTGTTGCGTGTTTGTAACAATCTCGTGTGTTTACCTCTGGCGGCGCCAAGGCGCCGACGAACGCGATTGGACAGAGGATTTCTGCCAGGGCACGATGGAGGGTGTACAGTGACGTCACCACGCTACGCTTGTTCTCATCATTAAACGACCACATTACTAAATCGCTCTAAACGAGCCGGTGACTCAACACTTCTTTCAAGGCTGTTTCTTTTTTCTTCTGTCAGCGACGATAAAAAAGCTGAGTCCGAGGTCGCGGGTTCGATTCCGGGCGCGCTGGCTTCCTTTTGATGGGGCGAAATTCAAAACAAACGCTCGTGTACTTACATTTAGGTACACGTGAACGGACCCCAGGTGGCCAAAATTAATCCGAATTCACCCACTACGGAGTGCCTCGTAATTAGATAGTGGTTTCGACATGTGAAACCCCATAATTATTTTTTTTAGGAAAAAGAAAGATAGTTATTTTTTTAGGAAATCAGCAGCAAAGCTTCCCCTCACCAGTTTCTCTCATGTACCAAGTATCGTACCCGTGCCCCTGAGTTACGTTACCAAAAAAGATTTTCTCGCGGATTTGGTCTTTTTTTTTCTGCAAGCAAAGTCTACAAAGGTCTATAGGTTTAGTCTGCTGTTGTCCTCGACTACAATGTGATCATATTGCAGATCCTTTACAGGCGATTCATGTGGGCATTTTCATTGGCGCCAGTGCGTCCGTTAATGATTGAAATGCTTTTTCAGCCACCGTTCCCTCATTACTCAATTGATGTTTCTCTGCAATGAAAGCGAACAGCAAAAGAAAACCAGCTGCGTGAAAAGTACACAATCAGAAGGAAATGAAATGGATAATAGCTTAGTTTTTCTTTTTCAGCCATGCCGCATCTGAGACCAAAGGAAGGGTTTGCTCAATGGTACTTGGTGGTTAAAGCTGTCAGTCGATACTGTTGTGAATTCACTTTGTTCTTCGACGAAGCAAATCAAGCTATCGGAACGATAAAAAGGTGAAGAGGAAGCGGCCGACGTTTCTTCCTCTTCGAGCCTCCATTTCCGTGTTAACAACGTGGGTTGAAAGCCCACGTCAACGTGGCCACACGTGTGACAGGCTGCAACAACAACAACTGGTTTCGAGTGCATGATCATGCTCGATCTCGACGGGCTCATCAACCTTTACTTAATTGTCTGCGATATACTGCGCTATAGAAATGACAAGCAACGCCAAAGGGAGTACAACAGGGACGGGAAATAAAACATTGATAGTCATTGAAGTATCCTTAAGTGATTTGAATGCGAAAGCTTTAGGACTTTTCCAAGTGATCACCTCATATTAAAGCTCCACTTTAATTCACCTGGATCTGATTTGTACCGACCTTAATCCACATTGATCCACTAAATGCGGCGACCTTTCACAGTCGCACGCGGGAACTTTATAACCGAAATAATCGAAAACAATCGTTGCACACTAATCGCAGCCGTGCTTAAGAGTGGGTCTGTGAAAGTCCTTTCAGCCGGAACAACACGGTGTCCTTGGTCTTGAAGAATCACTGCCCGAAGAAATTATCCCAAGGCCTACGTTTGTGTTCCTCTCGCGGTTGTTTTTCGCGTTGGATTTCAACTTCTTGGCGCCGAAAGGATGTGTACTTCGCGCGCAAGTGCGTCCGATGCTTGGGAGAAATTGCCCACTGGAGGGCTTACACACGCCATCTCGTGCCGCATATATAACACAGTTCGCCTGCCCACGGTCCTGGTATTTTAGCGATGTTCCCAGCCGCACACATTGAAAACGTTTGGCTTCATTGCGGATTCCGGGTATATCGCCGGCAATGTGCCGGTCCTGCGCTGTTGGTCTTCCGAGACTCATCCATTGCCCTGGGAACCTGACACTGCTTATAGTTAGGTCACTGAGTAAGTGGGATAATTTTGGGAAGAGAGCCGAAACAAACAATGAAAGAAGGACCACGAGTGAGGTAAGACGAAGGGTGTGTGACGCGGGTCCCAGCTGTTCATTTGAAGTCTTCTTCGGAAGGAACGCGGCTCAGTGCACGTGTCTGTCATATACTGAAGAAATCGCGTGTAGGAAGTTTGCGTTTATTAATCAAACCGTTACCTGGTAGACGTGTCCCTGCATACCCTCACTGCGTTTAAAATGGAGAACTGGCTCTACACGAATAGAACCAACTCTGAGGATCAACAGTATAGTCCACGCCGTCCGTGTCTATATGTTTCGCTGAATCGAACTAAACATTTGGGAAGTACGTGAAAATATTATGTTATGTTTGAAATTAGACACTCGCATTTTCTATGTGCCTTAGAAGTAGACTTCAAATATCAAACCACGTGATAATTCGTCCAATATGTGTGTAATTAAGCTGGCTACAGCCCGCTTCACGTACAGCAGGCAAAAAGCTATACGAAGGCTGGAGCAAGCACTGCTCACTGCTCGCATTAGCAAAAAAAAAAAAAAAAAAGGAACAGAAAGAGAGAAAGCATCACATACTAAAAATACGAGTATGCTTAAAATAATTCGATGCACCGTTAAATCTGACGCATGACGGAATTATTAGACTAAGGGCATCGCGGATTTCATCCGATGATTCACCACCGGGCAGGCGGAGTGGCATATTTCTAAACTAACGGCAAATAGCGCCGCTTGCGCTTGCGTCCGAAGCGTCGGATATCCACGTACGTCGCATATTGGAAACAGAATAGATGCATAAACAATACGTGATGTACGTTTACACGTTCTAATTGTGATATATCACGTATTTATTATGTGGAACAGAGGCTTCGGATGTGTTTTTCAAGTGGGCGGGCGCAGAACATTCGCGGAGGCTTAATAAAGGAAGGGTCCGAGGCCCCCCTGTTTTGAGGACTGGAGCGCCGTGGCGCAACTCCTCGGTTTTACGCAGACTCTCGCGGAGGAACCAACGAAGCCCCCCTTCCACGTGACGTGTGGTGGCTCCATGCGTTTCGTGGGTGACACGCGAGAGGCCTCTAGTAATTAGTAGGCAATTGGTAGGGTTACTGGGCGGATTCTTGTGCTCGGTTTAGGCGGGCGATATTTCTTTGTGCAGCGATCACGCATTTGGAAGAACTGAAAGCTGGGCGAGCTGGTACCTAACCATAGCTGGTATCTGACCATATTCATACTTTGTGTTGCGCATGAAACACACGGACAAAATAAAGGACTATAGATGACACGAGCGCAGAATAGAGAACAAATCCATATCCTCCTGCGAAGGTTCCCTCCAAGTAACGAAAGCCAATCTCGGAGGCCACGGTTTTGCCCATATAGCAGGCGCCTGAAGTGATTCCTGGGGCCGGAAACACGTCATAGCTGCCATGTTTCGGACATCACCTATTGGTTTTTCATTTTCCTGTTAAATTCAGTATTGTTGGTTGTTTTCATCATTTTCTGCACATCTGTCAACAAAAAGAAGACGAGCAGCCGTCGCAGTCTGCAGGCATCGGCATTTCCTTGAACAGAGATAATAATTAAAAAATGTTTGTTCCTCAAATTTTAAGTAAACTGAATAGCAAGGACGGTACCGAACAAGCTTTTCTTTTCCCCCTCAGCTGCGAAGATAAAGCAACAGAGGTCACTACGAGACGTTTTTTGATTCCCACGTTTTACTGTGCTGTTTCCCACAGCATGCCTCATGCCCAGCGAGTCGAGGTAAAATTTTGTGATGCATTGCAAATGGAACAAGGGCGTTTTTTTTTTTACTTCGACGCCCGATGAATGCAAACGAATCTGCCATTGCCGATCCTTTTGTAACGGTTGGCTAGATGAGACAGACAGACAAAGAGCAAAAAAAAAAAAAAAGAGAGAGAAAAAGAATCCTAATGAGCAAGGCTTAAGAGAAAATTAGGCTTACAACGAACGCTGCTCGTAACTGCCACTGTCCGTTATGCGTGTTCGCGGAGTGCTTTCCCATGACGGGTTGTGCGAATATGTACGTAGTGATACGCAGGAAACCTGAATTCAGGTGCATTCCAAACGGTGCCAGACCGCGCGCGCCTTTCTCCTGGTTCAAGCACGTCCGTTTCCACACAGACTCATTGTGCGGTCACTTCGAAACGGCCGTCGAGGAAACAACGCGCGCGCAGACATCACGTCCGGCCGCCGTGCTAAGGTGCCTTAGCGAGCATTCGCCGATACTCGCGTGCTTCCATATGCTAAACGGGATAGCGCGTAATCCAAGGTCGCGAACCTCGTCAAAAGCGATGCGATTGAGAGACGATGAAACGAAAGCTATGTGACATACGCGGTCGCGCGTCGTACGTCGCGGTCGAAGTGACTCGCCTCCATGGAAAGAGGAGTTTCTTTCGCACTCAAGCCTCCCATTTTTTTTTGTTATTTTGTGGTACCTCTGTTATCCGCTTGCTACTTGCTTTCTTTATGAAAGAGTTACGCCACTCGATTGATGCAAGAATGGCGAGGCAGTCCTCTAGCTGCGTGGTATATTGTGCAGCGTCTAGTTTCTGCTTTATACATATCTTGCTCTATAATTTTCTCTATACACTCGTTTACCATTTCTCCCCGTGTAGGGTAGCAAACCAAGCTTTATTTCTTTTTCTTTTTTCAAGCTCCCTTTATCCCACCCCTTCTCCCTCTACATGTTATTTGAACTGTGTGTTGGTTGTAGTAAGTTTCGCCAGAGTCTTTGCCAGCCGCTGCGGCTCAATGGCGTTCTGCTGCGGAGCACATGGCCGCGGGTTCGATTCCTCACTGCAGAGGCCGAGTTGTTGAGGGGAAAGTAGGGCTGGAATTAAAAAAATATTGCGGCAGAGCCAATCTCGCAAATGAGCGTTGACGTCAATGCGGTTATCGAAGCAATGTAGCGAGACACCATGTGGCCACCGCAGCGACCCGTCTATGAGTACTACGTCTCTCATAGCTCATCGATTGCTTTGGGACGTTGAGCCAAGGTTCGGCTTGCGTAGAACGTGACTTAATCTAAAGCATGGTTATGGCTGCGACGGTAATGCTTTCTTAGCATTGTGTCTTCAAAAGAGGTGCTGGTTCTCGAGTAATAGACTCGTATTAATGCTTTCTGACATTTATTAAAACAAGTAAACGAAAAAGAAGAGCACAATTGAAAGTGCCGTACCCTGAACGCAAACCTCCTCGTCCTTTTCTACAAGCATAAAGCGAACTAAATTCGGAGGTACTGCCATTTGATATAGCTAGCCACTTTAGCAAAAGTATGTGGATATTTATATAGCAATTTTTCGGTATAACACAGCGAAATCAGCGTCTTACAAATAGGTTTAACAGCGAGTGAACTATTCTGTAGACGCAGCTGTACTATTCGGCGCACGTGTTATCAACGTGTGCTGGCTCGCCGAGAAAGATGCCGATTCACAGTGCGCCCGCTTCAGGTCGTTTTCATGCATGCAATAACACCCACAGCCCAGCTCCTACCCCCTTCCCCCCTCTTCCCCTTACTCTCGGTAATTGTGTACACGATGGAAGAGTTTGTTGCTGGGTGTGGTGGTACATACTTTTAGACACGATACTGCACACGATGCTTGCACCGCCGGGCTTCGGCGACAAGCACTGCTAGAACTGACAATACTTAATGCAAGTCCACGACAAGTGCTTCCACAGCCCGCAAAAAAGAAAAAGAAAAAAAAACAAGAAGAGAGAGAAACGCTTCTCAGTGTATGAAATTTCTTCCTTTTCCTTTTTTTTTTTTTTACGGTGGAAGTGCCTGTTATCCGTCCACTCGGTATCACCTACGAAACTCTGTTCACCGTGGCAGTGGTTCAAAAGTAAAGATGGAATAAAAAGGGCACGATTCCTGGCCAAAACATTGGACACGATGCACGCGACGCTCTAACGGGCACAACGGCGCTCGTAGAGCCATTAGCGGGCGGCGTGCCACACGCCAGCTGCAGGCGCGCCAGCGTTTTGCCGAAGTGTTGTTCGCGATACGAAAGATAGCCAATAATAAGCCACCTCGCAGGTATTTCATCGCGCTATCCCCACTCACACGAGGGCCTCCCTGCAGCTCCCAACCGGGTCACAGGAGAAACGGCGTTTCGCAACTGGTCCGATTAAAAAAAGAGCTGCGGCCCTGCGGCCCGTGTGCTCCGCGGCACACCGCTACGGGCTCTGCGCGGGGCCTGTGGCGAAGCTGTTTCGGCGCTGTATATCTTCGCCGAGAAGTTTCTCCGCAAAGGGGGCGGGCTCATTTGTCTCGCCTGCAACCCATGCAGCCCGTGGCGCCGGCGCAAATTGCAGCTACGAGTGCGGCACGATTACGTTTCGAATTAATTTGGCGGTGGGGGTGGGGGGTGGGGGGGGGGCTGACAGCCGTAACACCCTGACGCGTAAGTCTTGTTTGTCTTGCCGACCGAGCGGCACCATTTATTTTTGTTTTTTTGCGATCCTTAAATGAAAGAATGCACTCACGGACGCGTGTTAGCGGTCGCATTTATTAAGGCGAAGCTGTCTTTGCGTATACTCTCCCGGCCGGGTATGACATGGCTGCCTGGCTGCTGTTGGGTCGGTTGCTATATATATGTACAGATGATCTACGTGCGTCAATTAAAAGTACCGGCGAACGGACTGATCATCATACCGTGTTGGTGAAGCAGCGCACAGACAAGAACAAGGCGAACGCACAAGAATACACGACACTCGTGTCATCTCGTGTACACACGACAGCGACTGTCGTGCATTCTTGTGTCTTCGCCTTGCTCTTGTCAGTGCGCTGCTTCACCAACACGGTATGATGATTAATCGCTAATTCGCCTAACTTTCCGCATTACTGAACGGAGTGATATAGCTCTTATATGCTGACCAAGTCAGCGCACCTTCTGTCCTGCATTAAAAAACGAAACAGAAAAGAAACTTTAGGATGCCTGCTCACATTAAAGCACGCCGATGTGTTAATAGAATGATGATTTATATTTGACGGATTCTTTGATTTAGCCATTCGCCTCCACAATGGGTACGTCCCACTGTACCACAAGAGGTGAAGAGTACCTAAATGTTGCTCGATAACTGTCGTACTTCTCTGCGCAAGCACCTCGCGTCACCGTTCCTCGCTCGACACGCATCGCACATCGCCTTCGTCCTCGTGACATCGCTGCGTATACGCCTCACACTGTGCGTCCGGCTCACTTGGAATTTGTATTTCGGCATTGCTCGTTTGCGATGTAGTGCACAAATGCAAAAATTGCATGACAACGAGGTTGTCACCTTTCTGGTGGATATATAAACAAAAACATTCCACGAGGTCTCTCGATGCAAAGGATGAAAGCAAACAATATTGTACGCATGGCCATTACTTGCAAGGCATTTAATCAGAAACTACTTCATTAAAGCTTCGTTTCACATGTTTCAAAATGTGTGTTGGATCAGCATATTCCTTTGTTCTTGTTGCGATCGCGGGCTCTTTTCTAAAGCCTTTACACGATTTACACTTAAGATTAGTGATGTGAAACAATGTCATGCTTTGTTTATGGTAATGTCTCTTTTTAACGTAGGAGACAGAGAGAAATGGCGTGGGAAAGGCAAGGCGGTTAACTGGGAGAACTTCTGGTTTGATATGATGTGAACGGGTAGTAGGGTGCCAGGTTTTCAATCCCTGTCGTTTATATGGTTTCTCGGCCCTCTCAAAGTTTCAGACGGCCAAAAAACAAAAATAGAAAAACCAGAGAAAACAGTCCGAATGTTTACAAAAATGAGAATAATTGAGTCCATCGACCTTATCCTACGTCGCTTTCTGTCATCACACTTCGTTCGTGCCATTTCCATGTTCTTTGATATTAACAAACCAACGCCCACTCGACCAACTTTCAGCACAAGTGGCTCTTGTGCAAAGTCGGCGAACCACGGCCGTGTTGCACTAAGGCAATACGCGCAGCACATCGCGCAATCGCGCGCAGCTTCGAGACAACACATTCCTGATAGAAAGCCCAGTACTCTCCAAAACGACAGCGCTCATCGATGGAAATTGGTATCGAAGATTCTGTGGTTCCTCATCTCTCCGTTTGGTGGAAACGTTGGAGTCGGAACATAAACTGGGCGAAGACTGCCTAAGAGTGAACCCGATTTTATGCGCAATGCGATGCTAAATAACCGGAGCAGTGCGATGTTTTCGTGGAGAAAACAACAGTGTTTATGCGCGAAGAACTCCGCAATGCAAATCAGAGAAACACAAGAATGCTAAAAAAAAAGAAAAGAAAAAAATGCACATTTGTAAATTACACGTTCTTCATGATGAAGCGTTGGGAATAGATGGACATGTGCCCAAACTCCGAAGATGAACAACTCATGCCTCCACCGTACTCATGCGTACTGGCATACAGTCAGTACGCATACATGCAAGAACGATTTGTCCAATCGCGTGCAAATAGCTGATTACGAGTGTCTTGAAATTGTAAAGCTTCGCGAACACTTTTGTTGCTGAAAATAATTATTTTCTAGGAAAGTACTAGGCAAATTAGGATCTAGCACTTCGTAAATTTTCTTGTGACTAAAATGATTCGTGCAAGCAACTCCGGGTTATAGAAAACAGGCACATACAGTTTCTACAATGCAGGGATGGATAGCTGAATAGATCTGACGCACGCACACACGCACACACGTATGTATGTATGTATGTATGTATGTATGTATGTATGTATGTATGTATGTATGTATGTATGTATGTATGTATGTATGTATGTATGTATGTATGTATGTATGTATGTATGTATGTATGTATGTATGTATGTATGTATGTATGTGTGTGTATGTATGTATGTATGTATGTATGTACGTACGTACGTACGTACGTACGTATGTATGTAATGTATGTATGTATGTATGTATGTATGTATGTATGTATGTATGTATGTATGTATGTATGTATGTATGTATGTATGTATGTATGTATGTATGTATGTACTATAATGGGGCGTTTAGAATCAGTACTCCTTTTATAGAACTGACACAGTCGCAGTAAGCGAAGCGACAACGGCAGGGAACTGCGTAAACCTCGAGCTTCTCAACCGTCGTCATCTTCTTGCACGAGCAGCGCACTATGCTTCTCCAATTAGTCACAACATCCTTCACTACAGTACGCGTAGTTGGACGGATGATCGATTAGCGGGTGGAAGAGCGGATGGATGGCTGGACTGATTATACGAGCATTTCCTTCGAGGTGGGGAGCTAGTAAGTGTCACAAAGAGCGTTCTTCCTGTCCTTCCTTTGCGTCTTCCCCTGACCGACAGGAAACAGCCTCAAGCGGACACCAAAGTGCAGGCGGTCGTGCTTTGATCGATTGCAAAAAACACGTTGCAGGGACGCGACGGGTGGCACGTGTAACCCCGGCGCTGCAGGAGAACGAGAGAGAGAGAGAGAGAGAGAGAGAGAAGGAAGGACAGGGCAGAACGGACGCGTCAAGGTCAATTACCGATCTACATTTGGAGCACGGCGCGCCGCAAAGGGGGACACATCCGCAGCGCCGCTCTGCGGCGGTGCGGGCCACAGCCGCCACCGCGTAGCGAATCATGCGCGCGAACGCATCGCAACTTGGCAGTTGCTGTGAGGAGAGAGAGAGAGTGTGAGAGAAGGACCGAGACTCTTTAGGCCACCATTCAGCGACAAATACATACACAACGCCCTACGAAAGCACGCACTTGCACTGAGGTAGAGAGGAGAATGCGAAATTAGCATTCAAGCGGAGATAACATTCAGATCTCGAACTGCTAATCTCGAAGAAAGTGGGGGGGAAAGGCGCAGCCAAGTCACGCGCTTTTTTTTTTGTGCAGGGAGACGAGATTGCGGGTTTCAGCGGTTATCAAGGTTTGAATTCTGGCCAGGCGATGGCCTTCTAACCGCTTACCGGAGTAAATGTGCCGTCTTGCAGTGCCACGTGTTTGACTCCTTCGGCATGTTTCGGCTTGCTTTCTTTTATATTTTAGTTCCAGCTTCATAAAAGAGTCATACATTTACGACAGAGGCAACTCCGCATAGAAACAACAAAATGGGCTGAGACGCTTGAATCTCATTGTGAAGTGTAATAATGCTACAATGCTAATGAAGTATGTCCCCTTATCTCTTGAAGGGTTTTCTTTTCTTCACGCCTGTCTTTTTGTGCCCGTTCTTCTGTCCGTCTTTACTTCTCCTTTCCCTTCCCCTAATGCAGGGTAGCAAACCGGAGGCTTTAACTCTGGTTAACCTCCCTGCCTTTCTTTCATTTACATCTCTCTCTCTCTCTCTCTCTCTCCACTGAAAAAAGAAAGAACGAACAACTTATTCTTTCTGTTTAGTTGCAACGGACAGTTTTGTATTTTGTGAAGTACTGCTATCGGCAGAGTAAAAAAAGAAAAAAAAAAAGAGTTTCTTTAGCGCGATCTGCAGTTATGTCGTCCATACAATGCAGGCTGTCAATGACGGATGTCTGTTTAGCTATTACGACAGTGTCGCCAAGCCTGATGTCCTGTCGTGGAATTCTTCTCGTTTTTAAATTCCATTCAGCTAAATTCCATTAGGGTTTAGTAGCGAGAGAAACGGCAACGTAATATCAGTGCTGACTTTGGCCAGGCATGGGCGTCTCGTTGCGCAACACTGACTGCGTGTGCTCTCTGATTTTTACGACTCTAAAGCATCCTGACCTTGACCCAAGAGGGACATCAAAGGTCAAGAGCATCTTCGTTCTACGGGGACAGCTGTCGGTGGTATCTTATCCGACCTTCATGGCACCTCGCGTGCGTCACCACAGATTTAAAATTACTATATGTTTCGTTGGTCGAAGTCGAGTGTAGCTCCATTTTTTTCTTCGCCCAGGATTCGATGCCGTGCCTTCCAGATGCGAGCCTTCGTGTCACTATCGTGGTCGTGCTGCCTCCAGCACTGTTGCTGCCGTGCTGCCATTGCCTCTGTTCTCATCGTCCAGCCTTCGCTGTCATTCATCGTCTCGTGTTAGTTGCAATCATCGGGACAGCCACCGCTGTATTGCAAAAAGCTGAAGTCTTTCATTCGAATGGGACCTACACAATGTTCTGCTGTCCAGCCCTGTCGGAAGGCGCCAGGTATGGCTTGGAGAGAGAGAGAGAGACCAAACAAGGAGAGGAAAAGGCAAGGAGCTCAACCAGACGAGCGTCCGCTTTGTTACCCTACAGGGGGGGGGAAGGGAAAGGAGGAATCGAAAGAGGGAGATAGCGAACATTACGTGCACGCGGGAGGAATCACAGGAGGAGCATAAACGACCGCTCACCGGTACACCTCAAGAACTGCACTAGTGCGCGGATGGCTTCTTTGTGCCAGCGACGGCAGTGGCTATACGCTCCGAGTATCTTTGACTCGGAACAGGTGCACAACAGGTGATCAACGATTCCCTCCATCGACTGTGCCGCCTTATGCATTTGGCAGAGGCGCACTGCGACGAGTGCATCAGGCGTTCGCCCGCCTATCGTTGGCATTACTATACCGTACACCCCAGCTAACGCTATAGCCAAGCTGTTCAAGGGAAAAAAAAAAGCCTTTAGAAAACACTCTGCAAGGAACAATTATACACTCTACGGTGTTTGGTCGTCAGGGATCTGATGACTGCGCGCCGTATGTTTTAGAATCTTCTTACATCGTGCTTTTCTTATTTATTTAATATTATTTTTTTGAACAGCTTGGCTAACGTTAGCTGGTATACTCTATGTGAAATATGCTTGGACGCGAGCTTCTTGGCAAGAGGTTGAGTTGGTCCTTTTCTTTCTTATTTTTTAAAAGGAAAGCAACGTCCTACAGCTTGCCGCTGGACTAAAAACAGAATTGCAGGGTGCTATGTTTGTGCGAGGCGATAGTTAGCGCAGTTGTCCGCACGGTAGACCACCTACGACTAAGAAACTTGGAGCATAACCAAGAAACTCGAAGACGTCCGTGATGAGTGATGGTGCGAGAGAATTGTAGGCACTACGGAAAGAGAATGCGGATTCTATAGAAGGCGAACGTGTATGATATTGTGCAGTTGAATTGAGAAGGAAGAAATGCAGTTTGGTTGTAACGTAAGGCCATGTAATGCGTAGAGGATATAACCGGCTATCTGTTACATTGACATAACGTGTTTGAAGGATAAAACGTGTTGAATGTGCTTGAACCTGATAACGTGTTTGAAGCAGAAAATGGGATAGCCTGATGAGGTTAGGAAATTTGCAGGCATGATAAAGTCTGCCTGAAGCGAGACAGGTGTTAATAAAGATCGCTAAGATAGGCTTTCGTCCTTACGAGTTTGGTATAGGCTCGTATTGCATTTTACTGTTGTATGTGTAAATGTGACTCCGTTCATTATATTTTTTCTTTCTGCTAACTATACTTCGCATCTATTTTTACTGACATTTCTTTCTTTCTGCGTTTAGTCACTTTATTGATCCCGTCTATCACGTTTTATTTACTATGTGTCCTCCCCATTACGGGAACACATTTACTCCAAGATGAACCGATGCGACGGGTTATCCTGGACAATCAAATTCCGAAAGCGAACTGTGAATTTATCTATGAATGCTGACTGTATACGGGAGGCAGGAGCTAGGCCAAGCTATAATAGGGCGGCTTCTTTTTCTTCTGCCACCTCATTTCGCTGTATGTTGCACGCGTAAGGCGAAAATAAAACATCGATCGATTGATTAAATAGGCGGACGATGATGATGAGGCTGATGATGAGAACACAACTATTACAAAAACCTGTACTATTCAGTGCACGGCATACCTACTTGTTTCCCTATTCTGAGAGGCTCAAGGTCGACGGAGCACGTCACGTTTGTTGGCTGTGCTTTTCTTTATTTTTTTTGTTTTGTTTTTTCGAACCTGCAGTACCGGCATGTTCAGGATGCTGCTGCACGGCCTGCGCACTGGGAACGACAATGGTTACGGGCCGGGGGCAAGAAACTGTCGCAAGGCTGCTTAGCGTGCTACATATTCTCGCCAGTTCGAGTGAGCGTCGCGTGAATACAAACGCACGGGGAAACAGAAAGCATTCCGTCGCATGTGTTCCATGCTCGCTTTTATCTTGCGCGCATACCTCGAGCGCTGTCCTTTTCACATTGTAACTTGTAACGATGTTGCCAACACGGCGCCGCTTCATTAAGAAAAAAAGAAAGAAAGGAAGGAAAAAGAAACGTGAACGCTTCGTTAACTGATTTATTGATTGATGATACCAGTGTTACCGGCACCCGCATTTCATTTGTGACCCGTTCATGACTCAAGAATCTAGCATCGAACTAACTCCTTTAAACACATTACCCTTTTTTTTATATATAGCATGGTTTTACATTACTTACAGTTACTTAACTGGTCCTCTTAGCACCACATGGCAACGTCCACCTATTCGGCTGTTACCTGTGTCTAACGGCTGTCTGTCTCGGTGAACACTGCGAATATTAATTTTAGAAGCACTGTGTCGCCGCACGCTGGAACGCGATGTTCTCCTGATCGTGCAATAGTTTGAGGGCCAGTTTCAGAAACGAGATACCCGTTTATGTGCTTTTGCTAATCGATTTATCATTTGCTCGCTTGCAACGGGGCGCAAGCGTGTTGCCACTAAAGCTTACTCGGCTACGTGCGCACATAAGCGCATGCAATATACAGGCCGTCACAGGGAAATCACTGAAGCGAGTTTCTCCGCGCGGTGCCTCTAACTGCGGAGAAGCCATCTTTGGCGAGGGCTAATCACGTACCTCGCGCAAATGGTCGCAGTTAAAGGACAACTCTCAACGACGGGAGACTAGGATGAAGAAAAAGCGAATGTCTGGCACGACAGAGCTTTTCATATTGTCACCCGATCGTAGAAATGGCTCGTAGGTGTCACACGTAAGAATCAAATTTTGCGATTATTGGTACCTTTTCGGCATCGGTTTGCATTTTATGAACCACATTGATTCCTGTTTTCCAACGCCTCACCTTTCAATCGCTGCTTGCACAGATTCACGTGAATACGACAGTACATCATCACACAAGCTTCTGCGAAATCCAACAGCGCGCTGCATCGCGCATTTCTGCATGGAAGAGCGCACTGAACCACATTTTTTATGGCCAAGCGAATGTTATTACTAAAATCTGAGATTATACGTTTCGAACACCCGTTGCAGTGGTGTAGAAGAACACGAACCGCATTAACGTCTCTTCTCTCCGTAGTCCCCAGCAACATCTTGGATGTTATGAAGCCCCAATTCACCATCAAGAGGGCGATTTCATAGAGCTACGCGAGAACAGTTCTCTATTGGCTGGTGTCTCACTTATGGTATCGCTGCCTGTCGTAACAGGCGCTGGGGTATTAGTAACCGACCTTTCGAGGAATAAGCGTCGACAATTTGTCACTTAAAATGGGAAATAAAACTCTACATACTTCGTTTCACAATAATCTGGCACTGGAGGGGATGTCGCAGCTCGCACCAGCCAATCGGGAGATTGGCTGGTGCGAGCGTTATCCAGACTTCAGCTGACGACGAGTCATGAAAGCCAGAGCACCGTCCCAAGGCGTACACGCCACATGAAGGCGTCGTAGGAAGATGAGGGCTTGAAGTGACAAACAATGGTTGAACAAGACAAGCCCAAGTCTGTAGAACGGCGGTGCACTGGAGCCAACGTTCTGACAAGGGGAGCAGTCTTTGTCAGGAAGCTGACGAAAGCAAGGCCACTTTGTCGCAGCATTCATTCCAACCGGACGCCTCCCTCGTTCCACCACTGTCAACGATCAGCCTGGTGCCACATCAGTATGACCCAAATGATAGCCATTAACCGCTTCGGCATTACAGCTAGCGCACGCGTAAGCACGAACGCGCTAACTGTATTACTCTGGGTTTCGGGCTCGTGTGTGCCGAGCAACGTCGAAAGCCACTAAAAGCATTAAAAGAGGCAGTGTCTTGCATCTGACATGCTGCAGCAAGCACATAGCCCTGCGCAGTTTGTTCAGGCAGCACCCCCGTTGTCAGTAAAGAGCCGTCGCTATTGTACGCCGCACGACAACCAACAACAACGAGAAGAAAAAAAACCTGCCGCTAAGTGAGCAGGGGGGGAAGGAGACGTCCACAACGCGATGCACGACTGCAGTTGCACTCAGTCAGGCGTTTTGAAGGTTAACAATCACGACCTAAACGCCCGGCAGTTACGTTATAAAAGAGAGCGATCGTGCGCGAGAGCGCTTAACTGCTTCCCTCAAACAAGACTGCGTTGAAGCCGTCTGGCTCACAGCGTAGCAGACGCGGACCTTCCGGTTCGTGAGTCCGTCGGCTCACTTCTGATTTCTTTATTGTTTCCGTCGAGAGGGAAGTAAAAGAAGGAAACAAAAATAGGAGCGGCGGAAGAGAAATAGATCGAGCCGCACGAAGAGGGCTGTGACAGGTTTACGCATTGCTTGTCTGTTCGTGGGGGGCTTCCGAGATGGGATGAGAGAAAAAAAAAAAGAAAGAAAAGAAAGAAAGTGGCCGCCCTCTTCTCTCGACGCTCCACGCAACAGCAACCAACGGCTTCTCCATGCGTGTTGCGCTCGATGTGGCGCGTTTGGCCATTTGATCGCGAAGCGGAAAAACGGTGCCCAAACACCGCGCACCGCCAGGCGGGGGCGGTGGGCTGTGCGCGCGGTTGGAAGACGTCCGTGCGCGCTTGGAGCAGACGCACTCACGCACGACGGTTTTGCCGTCTTTTGAGGAACTACTACTACAAACGCGCCCGTCCGAAGCTGTCATTCCATGCGCACTTTGTTCTCGTGGGAACATCGGGAAAATCCAACAACCGTTCGATAAAGCAAATATACACACACACACACACACACACACACACACACACACACACACACACATATATATATATATATATATATATATATATATATATGTGTGTATATATATATATATGTATATATATATATATATATATATATATATATATATATATATATATATATATATATATATATATATATATATATATATATATATATATTGACACGTGTGCTTGTCTTTATCGGGCGACACGTTTTGCCGCCTAACAAATGTTATCGCACAGCGCGGGACGCGCATGCATGTATCCGAAGTTTCTGGATAGTTATCGATGCTTCTATCCGCTGTCTGTTGTCTTCGAACCTTGTGTTATCTGATTTCATCGCTTGACACGAATGGTGTAGATCTTTGTAGAAGGCATGCGGGTCCCAACTTTTAGTCTGGAACATTCGATGACTGCTCTATAAAAGCCGACGCGCTTGACCCGCTGAGCAGATTTTCGACGATCGCCGACTGTGTTCGCCGCTCTCGTTGTGCTTTAAGTGTAGCCTGTTTTGTGGGCACAGGTTCGCCCAATAAAAGCTAGTTTACCCTTTCACAGTATTGCTACTGTGTTCTTTGCCGTCACGACCACGTGACAATATATATATATCGGCTGTTTTTGGTGCATAACATTTGGATTGTGCTGAGCGAGGAGGCCTGTGCCTACATAATAGGCCCGGTCTGGCGCTGTTTCTTGGAAACTAACAAGTGCTATCTCCTCATCTAGCGACGCCGAACGTGGCTGAAATGTTTTCTAATAATGCTCTGCAATGATGCTATGTAGTGGGCGCCACAGCAGGTTACTTGCACGTATATGGTGCCCATTGGCACATTGCATAACGAAGCGTGCTCCACTCCCCGAGTTCTGCCTGTTAATGAACTCCCACATCCACTATCGAGGCAAAGAACACTCTAGGCTTAGGGTGTTTCGCAGACACCATTGGTTTGTTAATATTTTACACTCAAAGCGAGTCAACTTTCGGACTAGATGTTTGCACCCACAAGTGTGGGACCATTTTGGTTGTGTAGGTATTCTCGCCGGGTCCAGCATGGCGTTGTCAGTCGCGGGACAACGTTTAATTCGCGCATTTGAATTCGCAACATGTAGGTTGCGCCTCTTTTCTACAGCCTTATTTGGGATATATAGTGCATAGATAATGTCAAATAAAAATAAAAGGAAGCCTGATCACGGGGTGCAACATGTAGCGATGTTTCTATGGGCTCTAGGGGATCCACGAGTTCAATCGTTCATTCACTGCTTATTTCCTCTCACTGCACAATGGAAGTACGTGCCAAGGAAAAACTCATTACGATCAGTTGACAAAGAGAATAATGATTTTATTAGTGACCCAACGTCGTGCGATGGCTTGAGTTTCAGGCTACATCCTTTGGCTTGAGTGTTCACCTTGAGAAATACTGGAACCCCGTGGTTCTACGTCAATAACAGGAACTGGTATGACAATTCAGCCCAACGCGTCACATATGTCCAATGTGTACACAAAAAACCTGCTTTGAAACGATTAGTAAAACAATAAGAACAAAAACGATATACAGGCGCATAGATGATTACTGCACATTTATAAGGCTAGCAAAATGGGGCCCTAATGTTGAGGCTGCGCTTGGAATGCAATGCGCGTAAAAACGCCTCAACCTACGTTCGAAGCGGAAAAAAAAACAACCGATAAGATGGTGATCGATGAGGCACACGGAGAGAATGAATTAGCCGCGAAGTGTTACAACGGCAAAGCGACATCGAGTGCACCAGAGTGCAGCGTCCGGCGAGCAAGCAGACGAAGAAAGGAAAACAAAAACAAAACGACACCAAACAAAAAAGAACGGTGCTGTCACGTTACACCCAGATGTCGTCACCGTTTCGAATCGGTCACGATCGGACGTCGGAAGCAGTCGGGTTGGAATGGGGCGCGCTCGTCTGCCGCCGGCTGCACTTCCGGGCTGTTGTACATAACGCTTGCCGCCTGAAAAAAAGAAATGCGTAAGAATGCAAGAAGTTATGTCAGATGTCGTCGCTACAGCCTTCCTCCGCGCAGGCGTGATGCGCTACTGTATATTTCATTCACGGCGGTTTTCTTTGAGGTAACGCTGCTCACGACTGACGACGAGTGACTGACGGGGCACGCCGTCTGCAGCGGCGGGGTCACGCTGACGCCCTACCACGAGAACGTCGCGTCTGGTCGCGTCGTGCACTTCTCGGTAGACTTCGAGCTCTCGCGAGGGCCCTTCTGCACTTTTTTCACAATAATATGGCGCTGCTATACCGGAAGCTGCAGCCGGTGTCAGCCAATCGCGAGCGCGTCCGTGCGAATGCATCGCGCGTTTCTCCGCGTACGAGCGTCTATATGCCCCGTCTGAAGCGTAATCCAGGTCACATTACTGCGAAAGATAGTTTAGTAGGGCTCGCACCGGAGTTGTTGACCGAGAGACGTCAAACAGACGACGCGTTAGAGTGTCGTCTGCGCACACGTGAAATGCAGTCTCAGGCGGCGTCTCGAGAAGCACAGCTTGCCTCGTAGATTCCATTTCAGTGACACATTATTATGACACAAGCGTGATAAACTCTCTAACGCGTAGCGTTCGCCACGGGCTGCACCTAATCGTAGCCCTATAGTTAACGCAGAAAGCAACTATAAGAGGAGGAGGGGGAGGAGAAAAGAAAGAGAGAAGGCAAGTCTGAAGCACTTCGCAGTCTAGCCAACAACACCAGGTTTCAAAAACAAGCTGAGACGGAGTCCAATATTTTGCGCGCATTGCACGCAATGAGGACGTATGCTTATTACTACTAGCGCCCTGCTGAGGCCGCAGTGTTGCGTACATACTGCAAAATGACAGTGTGGTTGCATGATGTTGCGCACATCAAAACTGAATAGAAAAGCTAATATCACAATAAACCACGTCAGATAACTGCACGCTTTGGTGGAAACCGCGGTTCAAGGAGCTTTTCACATCACGTCGAAGAAAACTCGATTGCGAGACAAAAAAGAAAAAAAAAAGTCCGTTACTCACGTCCGCTGTTCGGTCAGACTTCGCCAGCGTATGCGCCCTTCATATCTGAAAACTGCGACGCGTCACGGCAGGTTTCAAGACGCCATTTTTCTTGTGTATACGATCTTTTATTATCAGTCTTTCATTGAAACAAATCAAACGATGGTACACGCCCTACTTCACGTGAATTCACGCACCTGTTTTATTTGCTAGGACGCTCTTGCACTCGCAGTTGAACACTAGCGTATTCGGACGGCACAATCGGTGACATGCTGACCTGGGTTTACGCGATGCAGTGCCTATAGCAATTCAGCGATACTGTCACAGCTGGCTGTCGTTCGGGAGTCTTCAGCTGTATTAGCTCTACATGCCTTGGTTGCCCGTCAAATTATGCAGAAGTTAGAAGGGTTTTTGTGCCTGTAAAAGTAAAAAAAAAGTAAAAGTAAGTAAGGGTTCTTGTGCCTGTGGTGAAAGAATGGGGCAAGAAGAAAAAAAAAATAATATGAGGCTTGTTCACGAAGGCCTGTCACACCGCCACATATACTGTACTAGCTGCCGGAAGAACATGTCATGCAGTGTCATAGACCTTTGGGGAAGGAGCTGGGTGAGTGGTGGTCTGGTCGAGGAGACAGGCTCACAGCCGTAGTGAGTCTACTGAGGCTGTAGATTGCCTGCAATGAGGCTTTAGTTAGCCTATAGATGGTTTCCATTGACGTCATCGCGGCAGCCAAATTGAGGGTACCATCACGTCTAGAGGCTCCGTTAAAGAAAAAGAAAATAAAATAAAAAAAAAAGGGGGGGGGGGACGTGTCAGTACGAAAGTCGCATCCTGTGCCGAGCGAGGAAAAAAAGAAAAGTACGGTCACCGTCAAAAAGCGACACAATGCAGGCGTGATAAATTAGAGCGCTGACATCGTAGTGGTAGCAATGTATACCGACTACTGGAACAGTCACTCAGTGACTTCAATTAATCTCGCGATGTTACCCAGAAGTAGAAAGCACTGCATAAAGTAAACAACCTTTCAAGAAAGGCTGGATCTGGAAGAATTTTGTTATTTTTCTCGTTTTAATAGGAGTCATCAAACTAACGGCGCTATATATATATATATATATATATATATATATATATATATAACAGCTCAAAGATTAACCATTCAATGCGTTGTAATTGATTTATTACCGGCATGTCAAACGTGCGCTTGTATTTTACTTTGCCGTGTTCTATAGTAAACACTTGTGAATCGGACTACTATACAGAGTTTCCTGTTAGCTGATCATCAGATATCGAATGTAATGCACTGCGTTCTTGGGCGACGTCAGTATACCAACTCCACTCGATCTTATCCTCGGAATCCCGTTACTTTCAGCGAGTTCTTCACCGCTGTCGAAAGATAAAGCACCGACAGCTTGCTTGGTGACGGGATATGTGCTGGCGTAAAGCGGTAGCACCATGAATGAAAGGGAGATATCTATTTATTCTCACAGGTACAAAGCACAGCCTCCGGTTAGCTGATGCTCAGATAGCGGATCCAGTGTGGTGTGCCTTTCCGTATACGTCAGCATATTGACGCCGCTTTACGAGGTTCTCCGTACACTGTTAAAGTGTCAACCGGCGAAAGCTTGGTTGGAGGGTTGCCGCCGGCTGTGACGACCTGCCGGCGTATTTCTTTTTTAATTTTCCCTTTTCCTTTTTGTGTTATTCTAACAGTGATGACTGGTTTAAAGACGGTCAAATTCTAGCCTTAGCTCAGCTTCGACCCAGTGCTGAAGCTTTATCTTTGAAGTGAGGGAGAGAGATAAAGCAAGGACAGGAAAGGCAGGGAGGTCAACCAGAAGAGCATCCGATTTGTTACCCAGCAGTGGGGGTTGGGCAAAGGCGCCTTACGCGTTGAGTGTGTCGTGTACATTACGAATGCTGCAAAATATATTCTACCATCTCGCGAAGAAACTCAACGGCGCCTCCCCCAAACCAGGTCATAGCATACATGCATGCCATGAGCATCAAACGATAGCTAATTAATCGGCCGGATACTGGAGACGTCTCGGATCGTTCGATTTTGCTTATTCGGCAAGCCACGTACGCTGGTGCTGGCATAGGCGAACCGGGTAACATGCTATAGGCAAGATGGCCCTGACCGGTATGCAGCACGTGACGGCCTTAGCAGGCGACGGTGTTTCCCATTTTTCTCGAGGTATCGAATTCTACGGCGTCTCTTGCGAGAAAAAAGCACATAAGGTTCACGACACGACAGCGACGTGACAGCGAGCCGCAGCCAATACACCAATGAATATTCATTAATCACTCTTGCCTATCCGCGGTTGTTGACGAGCCGTCGCTGCCCTATCGGGCACCGTGCCTCATTTGAACTTTCTTTTCGCGTCGCCGTCTCCGGGACTGAATCAGGACGGATGAAGTTGCTTTTCGCATGCCAGTCACTGCACTATGCTGTGGTATTTGATAATAAGCACCAAAGAAACGTGACCGCCGTCACTGACGCGCCCTCCGTCCACGTTGCCCATTTCTGGAGGCGGTGGAAGGGTGTTTTCGCTGCTCACGGGTCACGTCTCATCGGTGTAAAAAAATGAGCATGCAGCAAACGTGTGTCAACAACCCGGGGTTCTCCGCGGCCCATGTCACATTATATCATTGGTATCTCTTGCTCAGGTGTGTATTGCCTACGTGCCGACATGACAGAACAGCTGTTGAGGAGCAAACAACGGCGCAATAGGCGATTGGTCGATGTATTCGGCAAGTGTGGCCAAGGCCTTTTTTTCTCCTTTTTCTTGCGCCCCTGTAGTGCAGTCACAAAAAAAATTCAGGTAATTACACTCGTTAATGCCTGTGTCACGTGTAATTCATCGTGGCCGTTCGAGGAAAAAAAAACGGTGTGCAGCTACGCTCAGAGTCACGGTTTGGCTATCGATGCACCTCTTGCCTAAAGCCCACGCATCGCCAGGAACCAGATACAAGGAGCATAGCTGGTGCTTGTACGACACTGGTATTGCGTGGTTCAAACAAAGAGACTTAGCTCGGGGAATGCGGCACATTTAGCGCCAGAATGCGCCTCGATCACGCGTCGAAATTTCAAGTAATCAAGTGCAAGAGTTGCTCTAATTTGCTGTTTTTTTTTTGTTTGCGCTCGAATCTGGCATGTGGTAGGACCAATTTAGGCACCTGCACTGAAAGATAGCTGTGCAGTCCTACGGACGGTACGGTATCCTGCCGGACTAAACTTGTGGGCCTGAGGTCTGCGACTCTGTATATTTTGCGACCTACAACTTTACGATTGCGCTAAAGTTTTCTGTTACGCCAATGCCAATGGTTATATTGCTGCTAGCTGTTTGCTATGTCGGTGTTTATAGATCTTATACTAAACAGTATATCTACTACATGCGACTGCGCACCTGGGACTCTGCGGTTTCTTTTTTTCTCGGCAAGCTGACCTGACCTTCGCTGAAAAAAACCAGTAGGACCTCTGGAGTGTTTCCAGATGCAATCTCCTGGCCTCGTTTTCCCTACCTTCAGTGTTCCGCACAAGACTTCAGTATTGGCGGATGTTGCGCATTTAAGTCGCGTAAAGAGGCGGACGTATTGCCAATACAGATGTTGATAAGAAGGGGGAAGAAGCGAAAAATAAAACGGTTGCTTCAGCGTGCGCATCCTTCCTAGAGGGAAACACTCAGCGCGTGAGCGTGTAGCTGTGCTGCTATGCAGAAAGAGGACGGAAGGAGATGCAGGGAAACTAACTTCGCAAGAGTGGCTATAGAGAGATACGGTAGGATGGGGGTGCAGGGTACGCTGAGGGTCTCTTCTATTTTGCGTGAGCGGAAATGGGAAAAAAACAATAACTGGCCGTTTGCACAGGGTCGACTATACGTATAGCCAAGTACTCAACGGAGGCTTGTCTCGTCAGTATCCACGAGAAAAAGACAATGACCACGGTTACTGACCAAGCGAAAAGAAATCAGAGGGGGGTACTAGCATTTAGAAACCTTTACCTGATGTTTTAGAGCCATACCCTGCTCTGTAATCGTGTTGCACGACGTCCGCCATGTATGGTATACCATGGTGTTAATGGCGCATCGATATTCTGTTTGCGACATCACACCGTCACTGCAAGACCCATTCAGCGTGCAATGTGTTCCACGTTGTTAAGGAAGCAAAATGTCAATTCTTGACCCATCTCATTGCTCAGGGGTGGCCATCACTGCCTCTCATCAGTGACGATTGTCGTTCGGTCATCCAGTATATGCACTCGGCCGATATGCACGTCAACAATCCACCTCTCCACCTGCACCTGTTGCACTCACTACGCTCCTCACATGTGCAGATTAATAAATAAACAAAAGACACGGCAAGGAGTCAACAATGGAGACAATTCATCTGCACGAGAGAAAACACAGATTGGTCATAACCAAGTCCCTTGATTGCAGGCGTCTCTTGCAGCGTAATTGTAGCTTTCCGGACCGCAAATGTCTATATCTGCAGGCGGTGGGGTAAGTCATGAAAGCGGGGGACAGCGACGATGAAGGCGTCTTCAGTATCCTCAAGTCATGTTTATATTCCTTCATCAAAAGTAAAACATTATTAAACGAGGGATTCAGCAATTTCAGTGCGGAATGAATATGCATTCGCGGAGTCTTCCTTCAGGGTCAGACGGAGCAGCAACGTTGCGTCGCATCGGTCACCTACCGCCATATTTATTTACTGGCTCTGGGAAACAGCTGTGATACAGAATGCTAATGCAGTCCACAGGCGCTGCCTATATAGCCATTTCTTCTTAAACTTAAACGCAGCGATAAATCCGACTAGGAGTCGCTAAGATAAAGTGTTTTTCTCTAAATTTCTCTCTTCTTAAGCTCTAAGAGCGGTGGGATTCATATCGAATTCCACTGGCAATGCCTTGTATAGCTTGGTCGTCCCATAAGCAAGTTTCGGGAAAATACTGCACTTTGTTTTTATTCTTCGTCGCTTCTGCAACCAACGCGCAATGCTTGCACATTACCAAGGGTTTGCACGTCGTATACCGGTACCTATGTATGTGCGACACGCATCATCACTGGACGAGTTACTATCAACCTTGCGGTTCTGCTACGAAGCATGAGGTAACGGGCTCTATTCCCTGCCGCGGCGTCCGCATTCTGATGTGCACAGAATTTAAAAGCAATGTATGTATATAGCTGTCAGTGCACGTTAAACAACCACAAGTGCCAAAAATAAACCACTTATTTATTTATTTACCAAAGTACTCACAGCGCCATCGATTGTCATTACAGTGGGGGGTATTACATAAAAGAAAAAAGATACATAATACAGGCAGCAGGTTAAAACGGCACAACATGTTAATGTCTAGAATATTACATCATGAAGCGACTGCATAAACATTTCATTTGAAGTTATTTTCACAATATCACTTGGTAACCGATTCCAGTCTCGAGTTGTATTGGGAAAAAAGGACTTACTAAACACGTTAGTTTTACATAATGTTTCTTTTACTTTGAGTTCATGATCAACTCTCATAGACACGTAGTTGGGCACATGTAAGTTGTTCGTGTTAATGATACCTGTTCTTGTATGAAAGAGATCATGGAACAGTTTTAATCTATGAATTAAACGTCGTTTTTGTAGCAAGTCCCACCCAATTTTCTTTTTGGCCTCTGTCACTATAAAATTTCGCGCGTAATTTTTAAATACAAATCGTACAGCCTTACTCTGTACTCTTTCCAGTTTGTCTATGTTCACTCGTGTCCAAGGATCCCAAACCATGCTGGCATGTTCAAGTATTGACCGGACACTGGAAAGATAGAGAAGAGCCTTCCCTATGAATGGAAATTGTTATGCGCTTTTTTTTTCATAAAATCTAAGACCCGAGACACTTCGGCAGTGATGTAATCAATGTGACACGTCCAAGTTATATCAGTGATGAAGTACACTCCCAAATATTTAAATTCTGACGCAGTCAACGGTTGTATACCATTACTGTTATAATTAGACTGAAATTGATTCCTTTTCTTTTCAGTTAAACACATGTGCACCCTTTTCTTTACGTTAAGGTTCATATGCCATGTTGAACACCACTGTGAGATCCTGTGAATGTCCCTTTGCAATGTTGCACAATCATTTAAATTATTAATAACTCTATACAATACGCAGTCATCTCCAAACATGCGCACAGAAGATTTAATATTATGAACAATGTCGTTCACATAAATAAAAAAGAGCAGTGGGCCAAGCACCGGTCCCTGTGGTATTACTGAAGTCACGGCAGTCTCATCCGATTTCTCTCCTTTTACAACAACCCTCAAACGTCTAGGCTGCAGATAATTTTTTATCCAATTGATTACTGTAGTGTCAATGCCATACCATGACAACTTTTCTATTAGAAAATCATGCTGCACAACATAAAATACTTCTTTGAATCAAGAAATATACAATCGATTCTTCCACCTTTATCCAATGCACTTGCCAGATCATGAGATAATTTTGTGAGTCACGTGACACAGGAAAATCCACTGCGGATACCATGCTGGCGATTGTTTAGCAGGAGAATCTCATTTAAATATTTAATTATGTTGGAGAAAAGAACATGTTCCAGCACTTTGCACACTGTACTAATTAACAACATGGGGCAGTAATTGGACACTAAATTTCGTGGTCCAGACTTGTGCACCGGTACTATATTTGCCCTTTTCCAATCACAGGGCAGGCAGCCCTGCTCAATCGATTTTGTAAACAGCAGATACAAATATTTTGAAACTGAGCGCACACATGATACTAATAAAGCATTTTGGTATTTCGTCTGGACCACTGGCTTTTGTAGGGTTTGAGTTCTTTAATATAGTTTCGATTCCGTTCAGACTAATCACAACCTTTTCCATATAAACATCACAACTTCTTCTACACTCTAAAAAAGTTTACGCCCTTTGGGTTGCATTTTGTCCCCAAACAATAATCATCTGCCTTGCCCGCATTTCCTTTTTTTTAACGCTGCGAGCCCGGTACTTCCTAGTCACGAACGACTTGAGCGTTATCAGCTTGACACAGCATTCCCGACAGGAAAGTAGCGAGCGCCGAGTTTTCAAGAGAGGAAACGCAAGCAAGGCAGATGACGATTATTGTTTGGGGACAAGATGAGCCACAAAGGGTGTAAACTTTTTTTAGAGAGTAGGAAAATTCGCGAGCACGTGTGCATGAGTAGAAAATACCGATGTAGAAAACGAGATAAAGCATTCAGCTTTCTGGCGATGGGTATACACCAAAGTGCCGTCGTCATCAATAGTCGGTATAGTTGGATCATCCTTACCGTTTGTTTTGTAGATCTGCCACAGTTCTTTCGGGCGTTCTTTTATTCTGAAGTCTAGGGCTCCAAAGTAACTGGCCTTTGCTTATTTTAGGGCGTCACTCGTTTTAGTTGTAAGTACTTGCAATGTTTCTCTTGCCCTTCCCTCCTGTCTTTTTAAAAAATTATTTTATGCATTCTGGCTCTTGCGGACTAATTTTCGCACATCACCTGTGAACCAAGGCTTACTTTTGCTGCGACTAGGTGACATCAGCCAAGAGGGAACGTGCTGTTCACGTAAATCAAACAATTTACATTTGAACCTTAGCCACATATCTTCTACAGCGGACGTTTCTGATAGCGTCTCAAAGACATCGTAGTAACGGTCAGGTGCTTCTGTTACCATCCCGGTATTTGCCTTCTTATAGCTATCTATCGCCTTGCCCCGCTATCGATAACTTTAACATGGCGCAAGTGCAGCCCGCACAGGAAAGCGCTATAATCACACCAGGTACGATTAGTGTTGTCTGGTCCTCAGAAGGCAAATCAGTAAATATTAAATCCAGCACATTATTTCCTCTTGTAGGTGGTAAAACAAGTTGCTGGAGCGAAAAACAGCTACGCAGCCGTAGCAATTCTTTTCCAGAACCACTGTTAATGCGACCATTACTACTTTCTTGAGACCAATCAATTTCAAGCAGGTTGAAATCGCCGCCGAGTATAATATGTTCATCATTTACTGCCTCAATTTCTTCTTTCAAATCAGTGATTACATTACTCTGACTTCCCAGTGGCCTATAAAAGGAACAGACCGACACAGTCTTTACATTTTGCAATCGTAACTTCACCCAGATAGACTCAGCTATTCGTGGCTCCATTTCTAATTTATTAGAATAAACCTCCTGTTTAACCAATATAAACACACCACCCCCATATCGATCTCTGTCTCTCCGATAAGCCGCATAATATAAGATTTCATTGTCACTACCTTCACTGTTAAGCCACGACTCGGGTCCAAGAACGACAGTGGGATTAGTCATATGAAAAAGTTAGCGAAATCGACAACCTTATTTGCAATGCTTCTGCAATTGGCAAGCAATACTTTGAGCTCGGTACCTTTGCTTCGCTGTCACCCTGATAGTATTACTGAATCAAGCGCCTCATCGTAAGTGTACTTCATGTTGTTGATAAGCAAAGAACCACACCGAAGGCTTACTTTATCACCCTCTTTACGGTGCATTTTGGCGTAATTCCATAACATCCTTTTTTTCCTTCGCACAGTCTCCGAAAAATCCCCCGAGACGCTAATACATGTACCCTTAAACTTCTTTGCCCTAACTTGAATACTCTGCTCGTCCTTATAACTGGCAAATTTAGCTATTAGTGGCCGTTTCCTCTGTGAACTAAACCTGCTTAGTCGGTGCGGCATTTCAATGCTAACTTGCTCTATTCCTAAATGAGACCGGTACAGTTCTGACAATGTGCTTTCAGATTTGACTGCCCTCCCATGTTCACCATTACCTTCAACGCCATAGAATACCAGATTATTACGCCTGCCCCTGTTTTCAATGCTGTCAACTTTAGCCATCAGAGTGCAACTTCCGACACGATTCTGCTGCACTGTTATCCGGCTGTGTGAAGGTGCTGTCTGTAGCTCGTCAATTTTATTATCTTTGCTTGAAGTTTACCCAAGCGGCTTCTTAAATCAGCCATAGCAACCTGTTGCTCAGCCTGGAAGTATTCTATGGATGACAATTTTTCTTTGATTTCTTTTTTGGCCACTTAATGTTCCATTAGAAGGGCAGTATCAGGGCAGGGATTCAGCTCAACATCATCGCACACAAGCAATAGCAAAAAATAAAAACAATATGACGAAAAAGCACAAAGGGACAACGCCTACAATAAACGCGCGTTCTATTATTTATGTGAGAACGTACAGATGCGAAAAGCAATGGGGTGGAACCGGCAATGCAACAGTGCCATAAAAGCCATAGGGTTTGCGAAGACTAACCTGCATGAAACACAGCAATGTCGTGAATGGCACCGCTATCGCAGAGCCGGTTCCGCGTCCCAGTGAGCGACCGAGGTTCTACGTCTTTTGTAGCTCGAGGTGATGTGCGAAGGTCGCCTCGTTGTCCATGACCATAACCCACCCAGTAGGGCGTTTCTCAAAACTAATGTGCCGCTCTGTGAAGTTATAAATATCATCAACCATGCAGATATTTGTAGGGCGTTCGAATATCGAGCATTTCGAATCGGAATATCAAATAACGAATCAAGTAGCAATTGTTAAAATTTCAAGACAAAGTGAAGTATCAAGATACAGTGGAGTATCTGGCAGCAAGAGGCTTATTTACGTCATTGGATACTTCTCACGCCATTATCAACTGGATTTCAGCTCGACTAGGGCGCTAGTCAAGAAAAGGACCAAAGGATGGGCGGTCGTATCTAGTAATGATAATCGTAGTAATGAAACAAAGAAACAGCCCGCCATCAGTTGCACGTAAGTAGTTAGATTGTAGTGTTCATTGTAGGAGCTAAGTGCAATGCCACAGAACTATACACATCGTTTAGTAAGGCTGCCAAGATGCTAAACTGCATTGCCTGAATCGAGACAGCTGATTCGTGTGCTGCCTAAGCGAGAGACAAGTATTTAACCGGCCACGGCGGCCGCATTTCGATGGGGGCGAAATGCTAAAACACCGATGTAGTTAGAAATAGGTGCACGTTAACGAAATCCGGGTGGTCCAAATTATTCCGGAGTCCCCCACTACTACCGTGTCCCTCGTAATCAGATCGTGCTTTTGCCGCGTAACAGCTACAGAATTTATTTGCTTAGGTAGTCAGCAGTGAACCGTAAGCCCCAAACGACGAATAAAACGCAAGGCGCAATGGTAATAACTGCGTGGTTACACTGCGAATGCCGTGACGATCTCGTGCCGCTGAAATCTTGGCCGTCGGCCCCCGCTCTCAACGTTTTCTGCCCAGCACGTTGGTATCGCTGCGACCTTTGGCAGAGGCCATCACAATTACAGTACTCTGACGAAGGCTGGTCCACCAGCCGATTCCAAAAAGTTCTTCGTTTCTTCCCCCCCCCCCCCCCCCCCCCCCCCACCCACACACGCATGCACGTACTCACACACATGTATATATATTATAGCACGTCATAGTAGCATATCATAACGTCATAGCAGCGCTGTCGCAAGTTTTCCTCGATCCTCCATCTAGCCATCGGTTGGGCTGTCAACAAAGAATATATATATATATATATATATATATATATATATATATATATATATTACAGCCAGCCAGCCAGCGCTGCTATGACGTTCGAATACAGTGCGACTACGCCTCAAAGAGAGAACAGCTGGGCGCGCGGACACACGGCTTCGTGTTTTATCGGTCGCGCCTTTTCTCACTCAATCGCTTCCTGCAGCGCACTGCCGGGTGCAAAGTAGCACGCGAAAATGAGCGTGTGGCATCCTTGAATGGCCGCTTCCTCCAAGGCCGCCGCCGCGGCTTCGCTGGCGGCCAGGACTTCCCTCTGGCGCAACTATATATCTATTGAACTGGCGCCGGTCTTGTGGCACTAGATGGGAACGTTCGCCGGCCAAATCGAATGTAGATTGAGTAGTGCCAGAAAACGAGTCTTAATCGAATCGAATATCGAATTTTTGTTTTTCTAGAATCGATATCGAATAATGAACACCCGTTTTCGCTATTAATGCGAAACGACGTTCACATCCAAAACGATGTTCACATCCTAGGCTTAAGTTATCTACATCGCAATGATGTTTAAAGTGGCAGTTGTGGGCAAAATGTTAGTTCTCTTCGTCCTACGGTGAAGGTGAATTGCAAGTTTCTGTCTTTACACAGCACGTTGTGATTAAAAGCACAAATAGAACAACAAGGACAATTGAGCTGCTCAACCGCATGCTCTCGGCTATTGACCAGCTGGGATTTTGACCACCTGAGATTCATTAATGTGTGCCCAATGCACGGGTGTTTCTGTGTTTCGCCCCCATCGAAATGCGGCCGCCACGGCCGCGATTGGACCCTGCGCCCTCTGGCTTAAGCAGCCCAACGCCAAAACCATTACGCTACCACGGCAGATGACAAGCCGATGGTAAACCTACAGCAATGAAGCCCTTCTGTATTAAGAAGAAACTTCGTCACTAGACGAGCTTCCAGTTCCTTATTCAAATGCACGCGAATAAACACAGAGAAAATAATAATAATAATGAGTCGACTATATATAACTACATATAACTATAGTAAGTTAGAGTAACTATATGTGAACAGAGGTGGTATATCGTTATTTATTGTTTCGTTACGCAAAACACAGTTGCACTCGCTGGCACATTTATTATGGCTCAAGAGACCGTGCTGTATAAGCTGCGGCTCGCTAGGCTTAAATTATATACATCGCAATGATGTACAAAGCGGTGGTTGTGGGCAAAGTGTTACTTCTCTTCGTCCTACGGTAAGGGTGAATCTCGGGATGAGAAGGACGCCTGACGACGACACGAAAGCCACGACGACTTCAAGACGACGATTTGCGCCGTCGTCAGCGTAACGGATAGGACGGACGGGCGGACGGAAGGACGGGCGGACGGACGGGCGGACGGACTGACGCAGCGAATCCAGTTTCAAGCTTTTTATAAAGGGCTCCATACCAGGTTCGGCAATTGCAAGCAAGCAAGCGCGGTAAACATGTGACGCGCTGACGATCGTGTCCGCAAAGTGGCAAATGTCTGCGCAGCTCAAGAAGAGCTGAAATTTCAAACGAAAGCCCATGCGCCGTTCCTCTCGAGGGAGCTCCCCCGAAGAATCGAAGCCACACGCATTAAAGCCTCAACGTCTCACGCGCCGCCTGTAACGTCACCGATTAGGGCACGTGATTTCCGTAAGTCATTCAACGCAGAACGCCGAAACCACCACTGCAAGTGTGCAACGCAGAAGGGGGAGAGAGAGAGAGAGAGATAGATAGAGATAGAGAGAGAGAGAGAGAGAGAGAGAGAGAGAGAGAGGCGGCGCTCGTGACGGTCCCTCTGCTCAGGTCGCTAATGCTACTCGAGGCAAAGGTATTCAGCGTTGGGACGCTCAAAGTAATTTCTTTCAGGGTCGCAGTTTTCAAAGCAGGCGTAAAAAATAAATCTAGTGGTAGTGCACATCCAAACGCACCAATGCCAGAAACCCGCTCACGAGGAGGTTGCGTCTTTCCTTTCTTCAATACACGGCAAATCAATATCGATGATAACGCACTATGAAAACAAATTCGGACAGAGCTCGTCCCCAATGATTATCCAACGTATGGCGAACAGCGGGAACGCGTCATGTGCTGAGATGTGCAGGTACTGCATCCGGGTTCGTCTGTCGCGCTTCCATCTGGACACACTGCGTCCTCTGGCGACGCCGCCGTGAAGTACGCGCATACTCAAGTTGACGTCAAATAGGTTAATTGAAAAAGCGCCGTACACCCAGTGGCGCATACCCACGTGATCAGCCCACATTTTTTTTAGTGCACTATCTCCGGGATCGGCCCATATCTTTGGTGGGATAGCTAGATAGTCGGAAAGAAAACCGGTCTGACAATGCCAAGAATACTATTCGCGCATTTAGTCAGCTGCAACTAGACAACTGCTGAACCGCTCTGAATGGAACTGCTACATTTAAAAGAAAAAGTTGGATGACATTGGCTCTTGGAAGCAAAATTTTGATTTAGGGCCTCAAATTTACAAGTCTGATGAAAGCCGGCAAGTTAAGAAAAATAATCGGGACCCGAAATTTTAACCGAAGTGACTGTAAGCACTATCCGACATCTACAGCGGACGCCAGCAACTTAGGAAACATTGAATATTCAGTACCTTCTTCTTCTCTTTTTTGTTTTTTTGCCACGACAGAAAAATAATAGTGGCAATCACGGACGTAATATGTTTGGTGACCACTTCTAATGTATCTAGAGACTCTGATCCGGCTTGCTTTTTCACTGGATCGCCTGCCGGTCCTTTACTGGAAAGAAAAACAATATCTCGCAGCATTCGGCAGCTCTTATTTCTAGATCTTGCTCATTTGGCCCCAATTTATCAGGCAAGAGTGCCGTCGGCTGAAAAACGGCGCTCCTTAGTCTTTTGAATCAAGATAACAACAGTGGGCTCTATAGATGGCAAAGTTGTGAGCCGAACTATTTTGTTCTTTGTCTCTCCCTCACTCACTTGACCTGCTTCATTCACAATATATACTGCACGTGCCGCCGTTCGTTGCCACACACTTGTCACGATACGCTTCAAGGTCAACCCACGTTGCCAAAAACATTACGATGTTCGTTTGCTTGGCTGGGGTGCGGGGGTTACCTCCTGTCCATGCCCTGGTTTTCTAATCTCCCAGCACATCTCAGTTTTCTCCTCCAAGCGCATTGACAAGAGAACCTTAGCGCGGTAGTTGGCACGTACGAGCGCCCTCTCGATCACAGGGTATGAAACTTCAGGCCTTTCACTACTCTCGTCACTCTTCTACGTCAGCAGTGTTCACTCCAGAATACTCTGTTCGCTGAAACCGCTAGGTTTGTGTCCTTTGGCGACATATTCTCCCGCTGGCGGCTTCGACGCTACGGCCGGTCCGGCGCTTGCTCCGAGGTCATCGGCTTGCCCCCTTTTTTTCTCCTTCGCCACAATACTTGGCTCCCGCATGAGGGTTGCTGGCACGTCGTCAACGATCGACAAGATTGGGGGGGGGGGGGGGGGGGGGGGGACGAAAATGCAAATGCGATTTCAGCAGCAGCTTAGAGGGTCAGTCCTCCACGGTAAAGGGTAACGTCGCTGCGGAGCACCGAGTGCAAGTTTAACCGACACTGATAATGACTAATGAGTTAGGTTTGATTGGCAAATTACGCTCCTGGAATATTGACAACGTCAGCCTTACCGTGAGCCAAGGAAGGCTTGGGTAAGACATTATGTGCGCAGGAACGAAACGCGGGCTTGAAGTTCCCGTGCTATAGCAAGTCGTAACGCCATGAAATTTCGACGTCTGCTGTAGGCTATTCAATAGATTACCGATAAACAACGATTAGATTTCGTTCTAAATGAATCGAAGGCTCGACTGAGTGAGTTTTGATAACTCTCTCCCGAAGGTGAGCAGCCGAGAGATGCGAAAACGCTTTGAAACCAGTGACATCAAACTAACCTACAGGCGCTGCCACTCGAGCGCGAAATTTTTAAGACAACTCTGGCCTTCCTTTTCTCTGCGATTAACCTATACCTACTTATAATTTCAAATAACATATTTTCGATTGAAGAGAAAGATTTTCACATGCATTACTTGGATCAAGTATTCTCGAACCAGTCAACTGGGCTTGTTTGGAGACGTTATCCGCTTGCTTGCCTGAATCCGAGCAAATCCTAACCTAACGAGCCAGCCTAGGTGATCTCGGGAGGATCGCTGCTGCAGCTTGCTGTGCAGTCATTTGTTGTGAATGGACATGACAAGAGTGTCAGCGTTAAACGTTTACGGGGCACTTGAACTGCGAGGACGTTCAGCTTTCGCAAATTCTAGGCACGCAGCCGGGAATTCACAGTTTGATGGGCGGCTGATGAAAATTTTTACAGGCTCGGCAGGTTGAAAGAGCGCGAAAGCCTCGTTTAAATCGGCAGCTTTCTTTGTCTATAGTTCCTACACTTTGGCCAGTTCGACGGACGACGTACTTGCATAATAAGCTGGAGAGAGAGAGAGAGAGAGAGAGAGACGTTATTTTGATTGAGCACGGAGGGGGGCGGATCCCCGTATTCGGTGGAGCTCTCAGTCCAAGGGTGAAGCGGCGGTGGCAGACATTTCGGTATTTCGCTGATCTTCCGATGCCAAGCTAGTCAGCAACACCTCCCACTGCGCGCGTGTTGCGTTTCGGTTGAGGGAGGAGGGGGAGGGGAGGTATTTGGGATTTGTCGGCAGCTGGAGATAAGCTAGAGAAGGGTAAAAAGCGCAACAAATGAGAAGAGTAGGAGAGCATAAACTGAAGAGCACGGTCGAGGGAGGAGATAGAGGGGCGCCTTATTGGATGGCACAGGGTGACATCAGACGCGCGTGTCGTGACGTCATCGATATCTGGTGAGACCCGTGTCGGAGTGCACTATCCGCTCAGCCTACTGAGATGTAGTCATCGCAGCGGCAGGATACGGAGTCGCCGTATGGGAGTGCTCCAACCACGTGCGGTTCACTAAAGTTCATCAAGATCTCGATTTTGGGAGTTCTTAACACCTTCGGGACTCCTAAAGATGCAGCTGCCGAGCACGAGAACCGAAGGCTTGACCTCTTGCTTATCGGCGGGGCAGCTACCGTAACAGTTGAGACACCTTGACAAGTCGTAATGCTGCTTCGCAAACTTGGCAATTATAACAGCGTGCAAATTTCAAGCTGATGTCGCCTCGTTTTGCAAAGGCCGCCGTCCGCTGACTCCATCTTTGACGAATGGCTTGCTGTGCAGTATTACATGGCAAGAGCCGACATAAAATGTCTAAGCAGCTTAGCATACCCAGTGAGTTATTCACAGGTCATTACGCTCAGCAGCTGTACTTCATTACGCTCAGCAGCTGTACTTCATTACGCTCAGCCGCTGCACTTTGAATTCTAGTTCTACATAGCCTGTGTACAGGTGAAAGTGAATGCCGGAGCTTTTGTGTGCGTTTGCGCAATGCCTTCAAGCGCAGCAATGCACAGAGACCATCGCAGATTGGTTTGAGAGTTCGCGCGCGCCGTGTAATAATAAACATTTAAGGCAGATCCACATCGGTGACCCACAGCATAAGTCGTTGTGGAACACCATGTCGGCGTTATTGTGGAAGTAGAAATTAAACCCGCCATAATCTTTACTTACGAGCAATCTGTACCTTTGAGGCTTCTATCGAAATATCAGGGGAAAAAGAAAGAGTAAATACAAGGTTTTGCTCAGCATCCATTGAAACTACGTATATGGGTTCACGATCAATAAGGAAGTTTCCTGTTTTGCTCGACACCTGTACGCAGTTACCGAGGATGTCCTTGCATGACGTCTGCGGTACATATCTCACCAGTTATATGTGTATCAATAGGGTGACACTTGCGTGCGTCCGGCGACGGGTCTTGCGTCGACAAAGCCACCGCGGGCCTTGAAGAGCAGACGGGAGAAGCGATCGCAGTGTATCACCGAAGGTCCGAAGGTCACACTTCGACTCAGGCAGGCCTGCTTGGCAATTGCACTGCGCTGCTTACCATCGCCGGCGATAATCTATCAGATATGAGCAACGTATACCAAACAGCTGGAGTGAGCTGCGAGGAATGATCTTGGCTCACGTATGCATCCGGACGGTTCCCGATACGTACGGAAGGCCCCCAGGGTGGTGCAGGTGGTTGTCGGTGGGGGCAATCTGCCATATTCGGAGCCAAAACACGCCCCGTCTGACACCGAGACACGATACGCATCCGCTTACAGCGCGGCCGTTCGTCGGCCCGGACCCGATGGGCTCGTTTCCAGAAATATGCGGCGTCTATACAAGATCAGCGGGGTGGTGGAAATGCTCGCGAAGGCTTTCTTTACCGGGGCAGTATCAGCGGGGGCTCACGTATGAGGCTGAAATTCTAGCGATAAGGAAGCGTGGAGGTCGATTGTTGTCGATGTTACATTAGACCACCGTCACCCCGTTCGTTTCGCCGATCGTGTTCGATCCTTCAAGGAACCTGCGCGGACGTCACACCGGAGTTATGCGCTTCTTCTTTTTTTTTAACCAGTTCCTTGATCTATTAATTAACTCGCCTCCCGGGACGCGATCAGCGCACGCCTTCATGTTTACCAGCCATAGGGTTTTTCGCGAGACGAGCGCGTGGGTCGGGCTTCAGTAAGACGCACTATAGCGCAGAGGCCTCGCTCCCATCTAATTTGTTGCCAAGTTGTTTCTCTTGCACTGTGTTTCGAAATAATGTTGACCTAACGTTCGACATAACGCTGGCATCAACTAATAGGTAACCCGATCAGAGTCCCCACGTGTGCGTACACCTCCAAGTGCGAACGTTGTCGTCTCAATCGCGAGAATTCAGCCACGATGTCCACATTGTTTTAAAGGGGACTATAGTCGACATTACAGTATCATCGTTATTGCCACTGATCACTTAAATGAAGCCTTCGACCAGACGAAAGGCCTTTCCCGGAGATCTCTAATTACCGGTTCCGGGCGTCGACCGAACTTACACCATAGACCACTGCATCTGAGACTCTGTGACCCCATACTGCATTCATTTTTTCTTTGGCAATGATTCGGTTACGGTATCAGGCTGTTGTATATCTGGTCTAAGCATTACACCACGAGTACAGCTGCACCTTTTTTCTTTTAATCTTACCATTCGACAAGATAGAAATCTCTCCCTGCTAGTGTCGTTATACGCTGCCACGGCACAGCCGTCTCAAGTGCCTTATCTTCAAGTTAACCTTCAAGAGCTCTACCGCGAAGTGACCTATAACGAGCAAAGTGAAGCCTATTATCACGTGTGCAAAGTGAAACAATCGCCTCAATAAAGGTAGCAGGTGAATATCTCTACAAAGGTTTATCTGTCGGCGGCTTCGCAGGCGGAGCCAGGTGTGAAAAAGATACCTTAGGGGTGCCATTCACTTTACTGCAGCGCCCACATTACCTGGCTGACTGGCTGACCGTATGACAGACTGGACGACTGACGGACGGACCGATCGACTAACTGACTGAAGCACAGAGGCTACAAGAGCCACCGTTGTAAAGAACTCCATGTTAATTGTGACCATCTAGAGTTCCACAACCCAAATGTCTCTTTTCCTTCCCCTAGTGCAGGGTAGCAAACCGGAGGCTTTAACTCTGGTTAACCTCCCTACCTTTCTCTCATTTGCATCTCTCTCTCTCTCTCTCTCTTATCTGCCTTCCTCATTTAACCTCAGGCCAATGCTTTATTTTTTCTAAAACACATCTTGTGGCGTGCCGAAAAGGTCTGATGACAGGAAAAAGCTGACGTAGACGTCAAAGCAAGGAAGTATCTTCTACGGTCATTCCCTCAAACTGCGAGTGAGTACGTGACGACATGTGGTAATTACTGAGCCCTTCCAAGGCACGCAAGTCGAGGCACGACGAAAAAACCGCCTGCGACGCGCGAAGCCAAAGGAAAGGTTATTTGGCGGCGTGTGCACCTTAAGGCTGCGACAGTCACGGCCTGCAAGGTCACAGTCGACTTTAAAATGTTCTGCATCCGTAGTTGGCAAAAGCCAGCGCGCTGTTGTGCTACTAGTTTCCTGGCTCGACGTGGGGTGGTCAATCGTACTCTTCTTTGTTATTTTTCGCGTTCCTTTTCCTTTTCTACCGCTTTGTTTGCAGTGAACGTGCATGGAACTGCCGGCAGAGGTGCGACTCGCGATAATGAAACCGCGATCACGGATACGTGGTGCCTTGTGAGTGTGAAATTCTGTATGCCGTGCCACGGACTTTGTTATTTGGAAATAAAACTGTATGAGTGGGGTGATGTTCGACGTTGCGCAGTGCGTGTGTGTTGTGCTTAGTGTCTGTTTCCTGCCCAACTGTTAACAAAAAAAATTAGATTATCGGGTTTTACGTGCCGAAACCACGATACGATCATGTGGCCCGCCGTAGTGGGTGACTCTGGATTAATTTCGGCCATCCTATGTCCTTCGACGGGCAGCCGACGCACGGGCGTTTTTGCATTTCGCCCCCGTCGAAATGCGGCCTTGGGCTTAGCGGTACAACGCCATAGCCACTACACCCCCACGGTGGGTTACCTAACAGGTACTGTTACTTCAGATCTGCTCAAATCAAACTTTCTAAAAAGAAACAAGAAGAAAAGCCTGCTCCAATGCAGGCGTGTAATACCACACCTTCTCGGATTACTGCATTGCCCTTATAGGGAAATGTCCTGCGATCACCGCGATCGTCGAGGGTAGACTTCACCGCGACACTATTGTGGGGGGGAGTGGCTCTACTAGCAGGAACAAGATCCGAGCCGGCCCAGATGTGGCAAGCCTTATTGACTTCAAGGCAAGGCATCGAAATAGCGCTTCCCGAGTCTCAGTGACGTCGACCGCGCGCTGACGCCAGGGTGAGCTATTGTCTTTCGGCAGAAGTTATTCCGTCGAGAAGGAAGAGAATTAGGGGAGCACAATGGGGGACGCTCTCTCGTGGCCTGGAAGTGCGCACATGTGCGGGACGATTACGCGGGCTTCAGCGCAGAAAGGGACGCTCCTGCGCGTGCGGTGTTGACGCGCAGACAAAGGCCAGCGCGTTCCTCCCTTCCACGCCTCCCCCCCACAATCCCCCACCTCTCTTTCTTTTTCAGCACTTGGAAGAAAGATCCGCCGACAAACTGTGAATCTCTGCGGAGCAAAAGGCGTGGGCTCTGCAGCTCGTGGCCATGGGTGCGACCTTGAGCGCTCTAATACAGTCAGAGCTCGAATTTCTGCAGTTTTTTTTTTATTTCTAAAGTTTTGCCCAACGGCATAAACTGGTAAATATACAAATGTAGGCCGGTTTCAGCGATATGCATCAATAGTGCTCGATGATCGGTCCCATAGAGCCAAGAATCGTAGTCTGGTGGTCTCGTGGGATGAAGGCACACTGTTTGCAGGTAACGCCGTCGTATCATGTTTAGGCCGGAACATTTCCACAACAGGTGTTTGATTGCAGCCGCGGGCGCTCGAGCTGCGCAATGTGGTCAGGTATCCCCAATTGGTCCACGGAGGTGTTGTGGAAAGGCATATGTGACCGACGGGGTGAGTGCAGCCCCCCACACGGAGTCTCCGCAACACCAACTCTCGTGTGGTGGATGAAATCACCCCTGAGGTTACTTGGGAAAGGCATTTCCAAAGTTGGTGGCATCTCAGTGTGGGTATAGCGGTGTCAGCTTGCATGTGAGTAGAAATGGTGTCCCGTGGCACCCACTGTATCCGGAGCTAACCGGACATCTGTGCATCCATGCGGTATGTTTCGTCTGCAAAAGAGTGGCCGAGCTGGAGTCAGCGCGTATTATTATGACTGACGTCGGCGACGCGGAAGCAGCTGCCACCAAGTTTGTTGCGTCTCGTAGGGCCAAAAGTTCAGCACTGACCGATGGGATCAGAGTTGTCAGACGGTGCACGTAATTGGCACTTACGGATAGGTGCCCTGGCCCAACGGCGGACGTAATCGCTCGTTCGTCCGTGCAACTCGAATCGGTATAGGCCACCAGTGAGCCTGTCGGAAATGCGGCGTCTGCTTCTTCTATGTGGCGCCGGAAGGTAGCCCATGGACGAGGGACCGGATTTCGGAGGCAGCCGATAGGTTTGTTGTCTCCGAGTTGCTGGTGACCCCAGGGTGGAAGGGTGTCTATCGAAGGTGGCGAGACAGAAATCGGACTACTCGTGTATGCCGCTAAGTCAGCAGCAGGTTGCAGAAGGGATGGGTTGAGATCCTGCGCTTGGCGGCCTTGATAAATCAACTCGTCAACATTTCAGGAAGAACTGCATATTTTCATAGAACTTTTGCGCAAGGTACAGACGGCCCGTCACTCACATGGACAAAAGTAAATACAATATTTGGCAGCAATAAGGCACTTAACAAACCTCTTCAGCTCAAGATTAATGGGACCTTAGTCAGCGGTAAAGAAGTAGCCAATATTTTTAACGATTACTTTGTAGATATAGATCACCCTCCTATCGCGGATGTTATCACATGCCATCAGAAAGAATCATGCAAAGATGCACTGTTCTTAAACAGCATATCTGAGTGCGAGGTGTTGTCTCTAATTTCAGGTTTGAAAAAAAGTACTACCTGTGACTATTATAGCATGCAGGCCCGTCCAATAAAATTTGTTGCAGATCTTATTGGGGCACCAATCACACACATTTTCAATCTCTGCTTTTCCAGTGATACTTTTCCAGTGCAGTTACACATCGCCAAGGTGGGAGTCCGTCAGAAAAAAAGGTGATCGGAATATACTTAATCAATTACAGACCTGTATCCATCTTGCCTGTGCTTTCAAATGTTTCAGAAAAAGCTTTACTTTCTCGCTTGTCGTCTTTCACAGACAAACATAACCTAATAACGAACGCACAATTTGGGGTTAGGCAGTACCGGTCAACAGAACTCGCCCTCCTCACACAGAGAGACTATATATTGGAGAACATTGAACGTGAAAATTTAATATTAAGCATTTTTGTTGATTTCACTAAAGCATTTGATTCTTCGAACCACAGTCTACCTTTGCGCAAGTTGCAATTCTATGGCATACGTGGCTTAGCGCACAACACAACATTATTCTTTCATATTTGAGCAATCGTAGACAGTGCGTAGCAATTTTTCATCACCTTTATTCCGTGAAAACCATTTCTTACGGCGTACCCCAAGGCGGTATTTTAGGATCATACCTTTTTAATTTGTTCGTTAATGATATCATACAGATTGTTCAGAATATAAAGCTTCTAATATATGCGGACGATACAAGTTTGTTTGTTCCGGTTGGTAATCCAGTGGCACTATTCCGCCGAGGAAATGAAATTCTCTCAAAACTAATGCTCTGGGCCCCAAGTAATGGAATAACTATATATGTGAAGGAAACCAAGGCAATTTTATTCAGATCAAAGGGCAAGCAACCGCCTGCAGATCGTTCACTCGTATTAAATGACAACCCAATAGACATAGTCAGCAGTTTCAAATCTCTAGGTGTGATATTCACTGAACATATGCTTTGGGACATGCAGAACGATTATACAATAACAAGACTGTGATGAGTAACAGGTTTACTTCATCGTAATAGGGACGTACTACACACGGACATTAGGATGTTGCTATATCACTCACTTTTTCTTTCTGACATACAATTCTGCTTTCTTGTAAGCGGTAATACAACGTCGACTAATATAGGAAAACCCGCGCGTGACCAAAACAATATGACTATAGTTATATGTATAGTGTTCCGTGGTACACTGCGGCGTCTCCTCTTATAAAACAATATGGTTTAATCCCTACGAACAACTTTTATTGACAGCGCCATCTTCTGAAGAACAACTTCTGCGGGATGCGCACGACCTGAGGCTCGCTCGTTATATAATAATTATTTCATGTCGCATCCTCCGAAATACTTGCACAGATGCCACCACTTTCTTCCACCACTGGAAGAAAGGCTTGCCTGTCCGATGTGTCACGGACACCGCAGACGAACCTGTCGGCGCAGCGCATTTATTCTAGATGTGAAGACATCTAGAGCACATCTCGTCAAGTGATCCGGACGGCCTCCGATCAGGGTTGTACGATCAGGGTTATAGGAAGGGCGTACGAAGGGCGCATGGAAGCCCATGCGCCCTTCCTATCGAATGAGCCGCGCCTCCTGCCGAAAAATTGAGGTCACACGCATTAAAAGGCCCCTCACCAGGTATGGCCCCTTTGAACTGACAATGCGCACTAACGATCTTGCCTGCTAAGTATATACACCGCTATACGCGCCACGAAAAGAGCTGAAATTTCAAACCGAACGCCCTGCGCCCTTCTCGCGAGAGGCGCGCAGCCGGGTAGTCGACGTCATTCGCAGGAGTGCGCCCACGCAGTTCGCAATGCTGTGACGTCAATAACGGGGACACGTGAATGTGACAATTGTGCAAGCCAATAGCTGTTATCTGTTTGATATGTCGCTTCAATAGACGAATTAAAAGTTTAGAGAAATAATAAAACCTACAAACCAATGCCTGCGTGTCTTCGTTTTACTGCGTACAGTAGCAAGCCAGATGTACTTCCGTTTCGTTTCTTGTTTCCATTTCGTGCAGTCGCGCACGAAGAGAACGAAACTATAAACTTAGATTACTTTGAGTTCTAAGTCATTTGAAATCATACACGAACGAAATGGCTGACAGTTTGGCGAAAGCGGCCCTCGATGGCCTTGTACTATTATCACTTTCTACATCAGCTTACCCAACTACTGCTAGATTCAGGAGATATGCAATTGCCCGAGACTTTATAAACCCAGCTACAGAGGAGCACGAGTTTGCAACTTTGTATTTCCCCTAATAAGAGCAATTATGGCTATTCCATGAGGCATATTTATTTATTAAGACGGATAAAAACGGACAACACTAATGCATTGTTTGTTCTTCTGACTTACACAATTGTAGGGCGTACGTTAGCGTCGCGGCCACTGGATTTGGTTGTTGCGTCATATTTCTGGCAGAAAAAGAAAGCTATTCGCCATATAAGTACGCCGCGGAGAGGAATATTAGGAATCGCTATATGCATAGCTTAGGAACTCGGCTTTAAGGCACTTCAACATGCGCACCGCATTTTTAAACGAAGACGAAAAAAATCTAAACGCGACAACACCAGTAACCGCCTGCTCACGCGATGGTTAAGTATTTCTTTTTTCTTAATACACGGAAAATCAATATCGAGAGCAACGTACTATCGTGAGCAATACGAACGGGAACACGAGAACGCGTGGCAAATAGCCTCGAAATTGAGTTCGCGCGATGCACGGGCGCTCTTCCGCTAACTGTTTGCACACCCGTCTCGCTAGTGTTGCTACGAAACGTCAGCTGATTGCGCTTCACCGGCCACTAGCGATGATAAGGCGGTTATAGAACGCAGAGCATGGCAATGTGTTGCTTGTAGTTCTGCGCAAAATACCCCTATCTCTATTTCTTTCTCTCTATGACACGCACGGAACGTCTGGCAGTGATACCGGCTTCATACTATAGGGCCTGTAATAGCGTTCACGCGCAGGAAAAAGCGCTATTGTTTTTTTTATGCCTATTTTGCTGTGCCCTGGTTCTCGTGAACGGAGAGAAGTTGCACGTAGCAGTCGGTTCAAAAGATTTTGTTGCGCGCTTGCGACATGGTAACAAATTTTGAATGCACATAAAAAAAGCACCCCATTATATCAGCATTAGCTTGGCCTTTTATTGCGCGTTTGGTGGGCTAATAACGGGTCATGGCTCCGCCGGATTAAATGACGGCCTCCATTCTTTCTGGCAGAGACCCGCACAGAGCCTCGACGAAGGCTGTGTCACCTTGAAGACGTTCCCACTCTTCCTGTATAGCTTCCCACAGTTCCTCAGCGGTCGTCCAAGGAGAACGTGGAAAGGTTAGCCTTCATACGTGACCAAACGTGCTCTGCTATGTTCGTGTCCGCACCCTTCGCGCACCACTCAAGGCGCATTGCCCCTCATTCATCTATAAGACGTGTCACGACCTTTGCTGTATGCACAGGAGACAAAGTCCTGTTGGAATAGATAGCACCCATCCGGGTGTGGATCATTCAATGCACATGGGATCATCTCGTGCTCCAGCAATGTGCAATACGCAGCACTCGTAAATCTCCCAGATATTCTTATAAGGGAACTTGGGCCGTCACGCGATATAGCCGCCCACACACTGTCAACATCATGGCAGTTAGAAGGAATAAAACCTAAAAAAACAAAGACTATAGGAAATAATTATACATTCATTATCGGGTTTTGCAATGTGGCTACGCTATGATAGTGCTTAGTTAAGCGTGTGAGGCGATTACGGTGACTGCGTGTATTTGGAAGGAAGGCGTGTTCTCCATTTTCACCTTGACCCTTTATGGACGAGAGTTGCCTACAGGCAACATATCAGATCTCTTTTTTTCCTCACTGAGCTTCGGCATTGAGTACGAAGCTTCTGGCTGAATGCATTCGGCCAATGCTGAATGACAGACCGCGAACATCGTTTGTTGGTTGAGAGCAGGAACACAGGACGAGCAAGAAGACGCTTGGCACGCGACTCGGCTCTCTTTTATTGAAAGCACGGTCAGATGAAACGGACCGATGCAAGGTCTTCGGCTGCAGTGCCACCACTCACGGGATGTAAAGAAATTGAAATATGCACCGGCGGGTCACGTATGCTGAGAGCTGCCCGCGCACATTCCGAACGAAGACATAGGTCGCTTGAGGTGCAGCCCGCTTCCAGTTTTCTGCCTGGTGTTTCGCCGCTTGTTTGCAAAATATAGCATAATATAACATACATGCGAAATATGTGTTTTTTGCTCATGTAGGTAGCAAATAAAAAATGTTTCGGGCATTTATGTGGCTCGCATGGCCAACTTCTTCAGCTCTCATTAAAGCATTTCCCTCTTTTTTTTTTTCTGTCTCTCTGCCACCAGTTGCGCTATCCCAGGAATTTCGAATTTTAGAACTTTAGGAGCGGCGGTAGTGAGTCTCGCGGTGCACCACGTTGTTTTGGAGCGGGCAAATCGATCTAAAAAAAAAAGTTTGAGGATCTTAGGTTTCCAACTAAATTCAACGCGATCTCCGAGGAAAGTCTTCACATTACCAAACAAACTCTGCGGGGTGTCGACACCGTGCTCTGGAGACACTTTGCTTCGCCAAGGTCTCGTTCGCGCGACACGCGTGACTGCAGAACAAAGGATTCCAAGATTCACTCGACGCCATTGTATGGGACAGACCGGACACGCATTGCATGGTAAAGATATCCTCGCCTCTCGAAGGCGTTAGTCCCTATACAGGTGCTTAGGTCACACGTGTCGTCAGTATTTATCACAGAGCTCGGCCAGTAATCGAGATTGCGAAATGGAACCGCATGGACATGTACTCGACTCGCATTCGATTCGAGTATTCGCTGTAATCGAAATTTTCCAGTACTCGTTTATTGCCGAAGGTAACTATAGTAACAACTGTTTTCGAGCCTTCCGGCAAAAAATTACGCGGTTATTTCTTTCGCAGAAATAAGGCAGCAGTCAATGTTGAATAATATGCGCGAAGGCGCGATGCCTTCTGCACTATTCGTTTCAATGTCCGTGCGAAAATCCAATAGCACTCGAGCTCCTCTAGCTGTTATCGAAGAGACGCAAGAATAGAAGATAATTATTTCAGCTGTATTAGCAAATTATTTTTCTACAATACCAGGAAAAGCAACTCTTATCGCGAGAGGAGGCTAGAAAGAAAATATGCAAAAGACGAAAGCCCAGTGGCGACGCCGTCTTGAAATTCCCGCACTAGCTCGCCATGACGTCACTGATTTTGACAGCGCCCGCTCAGGCCTGGTTAAATTTTTTATTGGTAAAGATCTACTGTGTCACGTCCTAAAAAAGGGGGAGTCAGAGAACGAACTTCGCTAGCTTCAAGAACATCTATTGGGACCACGACTGCTGAAATGCGAAAAAAGAAAAAAAGAAATTACATTGAAATCCGTGACGTCAAACTGACGTACCGACACCATAGTTCCGGCCCGAACTAGACAAAAAAAAAAAAAAAAAATGCAACTCTTCATTTTCTCCTCCAGTAATCACCTTAGCACAACAGTATTTACGAATATATAGGGTTTTGAAAGAATACTTAATCAGCCTAAACCGGCTCACTATCTCTCTTAATTCTTCCTTTAAGAAGACAGCGCGGAAAATGCCCTTGTTGAGGTGCCGGCTACATAACGGCATTAATTAACAGACCAAAGTGTCGGTGTTTGCGCAAGTTGGCAAGTTATGGTAACAGGTTAACAGCGTAAGCAAAACACAAGCGATCGTCGTTTTCCTTGTTCTTGGGTTTTGCTCGCGCAGTTAACCTTACAGACCGAAATATTAAGAAAGGGTGGGTATATATATATATATATATATATATATATATATATATATAGTGGGTTTTTACGTGCCAGAACCACGATCTGATTATGAGGCACGCCGTAGTGGGGGGCTCCGGAAATTTGGACCACCTAGGGTTCTTTAACGTGCACCTAAATATATAAGTACACGGGTGTCTTCGCATTTTGCCCCCATCGAAATGCGGCCTCCGTGGCCGGGATTCGATCCCGCGACCTTGTGCATAGTAGCCCGGCACCGTAGCCATTAAGCAACCACGGCGGGCTGTATGTATATATAAAAGCAGCGAAGACGAAAACCAACCTAACCCGCTTGCACGGAGCGGTCGCAAGTACTTGACTACTCCCAGCACGTTCCTGCTACAACAGCGTCGTACGCAAGACCGGACGGAGCAAGCGACGGAGGGCATAGCTGGGGCGCGCAGTCAGTATCTCAGACATTTCCGTTCTAATGTCTTGTTTGTAGCTGTATACGCCCACTTAAACTGCGGAAAAGAATACTCGTCTCTTATACAATAGCTCCTACATCACCACCGTAACTGTGGTGACGACAAGGTTGGAATCTGCCTTGCTTGCGGAAAGGACATGCGCGGCTCCTCACTGGACGATCTCAGCTGTTCCTCCGTCGTCGATCATCAAGTCCGAGTCACCAATAGAAACTATAGTCACCGGGTAATCAATTTTCCTCAAAGACCGCTAACTGCTTGTAGTTGTTTCCTTTAGCTGCGTCAGGGAAAAGGAAAATGCGCAATCCAGCCAGAGTCAAATGGGTTGAAAATGGTTCTAATGAACTCTGTATGACAAGAAGTACGGTAAACCGTAAGTACGCGATGGGTCTAACAAAATATCGGCGCACTTCAGCGCTTCCTCCTGCTCTATGTTCGTTCACTGCGACAGCAGCATCTTCTCACAGCGGACACGGCCATCTTTTCAAGGACAGCTTGCGCGCAACGCCGTCTTCATCCGTTAGAGAACAGCCCGCGTGCCGTGGCCCCCGATATAGATGCACAAGCGCCACCACTCTCATCAGAGTCCGTGTGCGGCGAAAGACGTCGCGCAAATTTTTTAAGCGGCCATAACCTGCGCTTTGGCGCTGTGGTTAGCGCCTGCAGCTCAACGGTGCGCTCTGCGAGCTAGTCTCAGCCGCATGGCTGACGAACCGCTATCGGAGAAAAAGATCCTGTTGGCCTCAGCCTAAATGTCCTTATACCGGCACAAGGTCACAAAAGCTCTATTGCGCTTCCTGAAGGCGACTGGACTGTGCGGGCGTTTGTGTCTGTTGGCGAACATGCAATTGCGAGTGTGTTAACACTGACTGCCTTTTTATTGTTTTTTCTCACATTCCCTTTTTCTTATCTATCTCGCACCCTTTCCCTCCCCGCGTCCAACTTCCATCTGCACATTGCCGCAAGGTTGTCGGTTCGAACCTCAATGTTGGTGAGCAATCTTTTGTTTCTCCTTGCCGTAGGGCGAGGGCGAAGCTGTGGATGTTGCTTGACACAGGCCGTCGCAGTTTCGAGCTCTCACTTTCTGTCTCATCAAAAATAAAGATTAAGCAGACCCAATGCACGATTTTGAATCGGTGTAAAGCGAAGCTCTCGTGAAGCAGGTTATTAAATGATGTAAGATTGTTAATCTTGTGCAGTGCGTTTTGCAGCATGGCGATTGCATGCCTGCCCGGCGAATCGGCGAAATGCGGAAAAACCCCCAACACACGGCCCCCGTGATCTTCACAACTGCAGATTACACAGACTCCGTGATTGGCCCACGATTCATAGCGCCATCTCCGTGATAAGCCAAGTCTGCTTTTGCACTTTCTCCAGGACCGGCCCGCCGCACACGGCTAGAAGACGACAGAGCAGACGTGCCAAACATCGAGAAAGAATGTATATATCTTTGTTTTGATAAAAGAATATCAGAATTAGGCGTCCGTATGCCTGTATTTGTCCAGTTATCGATATTTTGGTACCGTTTGCTGTTTGACTGCGTAATCACGTACAGAGCAGAGGCGGACATGGGCATAGCTGTAGGGGAGGTATATAGATACGGCTACATATAGGCCAATTCGTAACGTGAGTGCTGTCCTGCGTGTTCAGCTATTCGGCCAGGCAGGCAGCAGCAATGAAAAGCCTTCTGCCGGCAGAGAAGCCTCGTGCCGCATCACGCGACCGCAAACTTCGATCCTCTGGTCGTCCCGCTCACCTGGGCCCGAGCGGCTCTCGCGGCACGCAAGAAGGAGCGCATACGCGAACCACGTCACCTGCATTTCGTATAAGCAGGCCATCTCTCAGTCAGGTGTGTGCGCCGTCCCGTAGTATACCACACCTGTTGCAGAACGGTATACCCCCTACACATATGCTATACTGCAGTTCTGTAAACTGCAGCTCGTCCAGATGCAGAAACTTCTAGAAAAAAGCAAGTTGCCCCTTCATTTTTTTTCGTTTGCTGATAACGAACGTCAGAATAAATTCGGAGGGCGTTATCAATTCAAAACTCGTTGGCATAAAAGTGTTCAGTGTTGTTGCCTCAGTGTACATCTAATGCTCAGTGGAATGTCCGTTTGCGAGCTTTGTTTATGAGCGACGTGGCAGTGCCGGACCCCCTTCACGGGGTGCGGCTATACAGCGAAGAGCAGCACGTGCACCACGTTTAATGCACGGTTCGTGCGTCGCGTCAGAGTTTCTGGCGTAACCAGACTCGTATATTGGCGCGCTTGGCACACGCGTCCGCTGTTTTTGCGTCTCCTGCTATTGTAAGCGCGCGCGCCTGCTGCTTTTATAATAACGGTGTTGTTTTCTTTCTTTACACCGACAACGTGCGCGCGTAACCTTAAGCCAGCACCTACGTCGCTGTTAGTTGGGGTCCCGTGTGACGTGCGACATGGGGTGCGTGACGCAACTTGCGTGTTTTGGCACGGAGGTGAGTTTGTTCTTCTGTATGTGCAAGGGAGCGTCACCGTCGAGGTTACGAGGGTGAACCGGCGCGCACATTACCCTGTCAACAGCAGCTAGAGCGGCAGAACCCTTGTCATAAACAGGGTCTAACCAACATCAGTTAGGTAGACTCTGTTTAGAAGTAACCCCGTTAGAACTAACGTTGGCTAAGCTAACGGTAACTTTAATACATACGCGATGCCAGCTACGCAAAATTTGCTTGCAGAGGCGGTCCATGCGCTTTGCAGACTCGGCTAAAAAAGTTAGTGTCATGAAACGCACAGTTAACAAAAATCTTCTAAGTTAACTTTTTCGCTGCATGGTATATGTTTATATTTGAGACTTCAAGACAGTCGTACTTGAAAACAAGTTCGCTTTGTTTGATTCTCCTGGGGTGTTTCTGTTCTGAGATAGTCATCATCATAGTTGGCACTCAGTCAGCTAATTTCGCATTCACGGCCACGTATCTCGACGCAACGTAATAGCTTGGGGGAACGTAAACGTGAGGGAAAGGGGAAAAAGCCACTCGTTGCTTGTCCTCGCCAGACGTTAGCAAGAGCGCAGCTTTTCTCAGCTTCGCCCAACTTGCAAATGATATGCCACACGCAGTAAGCTACGTCACAAATGGTGCTTGACGTGCCGAGATGGTTGCCCGTGAATGCGAAATTAGCTGAATAAATTTCAAGTATGATGGTGAATATCTCGGTAAAAAGGAAACACTCCAGGAAAATCAAACAAAGTGAAGTTCATTGGTGCCGAAGAACTCATCGGAATGGAATCGCCTCCCTGCTTCCATCGCCAGCAACCCTGATCAATCTTCACTCAAGATTTACGTCTGCAAGAATGTACCACAACTGTACCACTCCTCTCTGTAACGCTGCAATGGCATTGCGAGTATTCCAATTAAATAAATAAAAATAAATAAATAAATAAATAAATAAATAAATAAATAAATAATAGCAATGCAACATATGAAATGATCAGAAAAAATGAAAGCGGTGACTAAATACGATTAATTGAACATACAGTGAAGGAATAAAGCTTGACATACATAAGGACGCTATCAGACAGAGCTGAAGGCATCAGGAGTAAAGGCTACACGTAAAAACGAGCACTTGCAACCATTTTCGCGAGAAAAAGGCAACAAACACCAGAGGTAAGTTGATCGAACATTGCAGAATACTGGAAATAATAAATAAGGAAGATGTGGAATGGATCAAACAAAATTCCCGCCTAAATAAAAAAAACAGAGCAGTAGCAAGGTTTGCCAACATAGCAATACCGTTAAAATTAAAGTCAGATATGTTCAATAGGACCAGTGCTAATCAATTCCGATAATGGCAGGCTGTTCCAATCTGTTGTAGAGGCGGGAAGAAAGAAGACCTAAAAAGGTTAGTTCGGCTGTTATAAGGTGCTAATGAATCAACGTGACGATGCCGTGTTCGTGCGGTTTAAGTAGTTTAACATAAACCGCTGGGTGGAGAGACAAAAATTTGCTTTTAAGAAAAAAAAAGGAAATTTGAATCTCTGTGTTTTCCTACGTAGCTGTAGCGTCTGAATGTTATGCTGATTTATCAGGCTAGTAGGAGAGTCACTTAGTCTCTATTTAGAAAGCATAAACCTGACATCTTTACGTTGTATCATCGCTAGAGCGCTAGCTAGTTTTCTTATAGTCATCCCACACAATGCATGCAAGTTCAAGTTACGGTCGGAAGGGCGAAGTGTACGCCAAGTAATCTAGTATGCCAGAGGGAGCGCGCTTTATTTTGTGCCTGAGGAGACAAGGTTTCCTGAAAGGCGATTTACATACGTTACACACAGACGTTACGCACAATTAATTATACAGGTATATCCTCGAGTCTTGTCACAGCATTGCCTGTGATGGCCTCCGAGATACGTGAACGGAGGCCACAATTGCCACATCTTATGTGTCGCGCAATACCCCGCACAGATTGCGAAGCGTTAAAGCTGCGCATTGTATGTGCTCTCGCCAGGGGCGCTGTCGGCCACAGGAGAGCCGCTCATATCTGTAATGCATACCTAGCTCCCGGTCCAAATAAAGAAGAAGAAAAAAAAAGTTATGAGAAAAACAGAGTCAAATGTAGCGCAGTGGCTAGTGTGTCCAGTTACCAAGTGCACATTACCGCGGGGCCAAGGGTTTGAATCCCAATGGCGAGGGTGAAGCTCCCGACGATTAAGGTGGCCCGACGACCCCAAGACTCACGCATTACATTGACGCTATACTGCGGGCCCGGCGGGAGCTAGTCGTCGCGGCACGTCTGCGGCGATGGCCGGGCTGACGTTGTCTCGCAATATACGCCACTGCCGGTATAGTGAGACGCGCAGTTCGACGTGTTGGCCGTCGGTGCGGATGTGCGGCACGAACTGCGCGCGCCTCCGGTACCGGGGCATTCGGCTGCCGGATCTACGTTCTCTACGCGGTCACGGCTGTCGATGCGTAAGTGGCAGGTGCCAGCAGTGCCCCCCCCCCCCCCCCCCCCCTATAGGCCGGTAATTGCAACCAGGGACCGCAGGGTTGGCTTGTTTTACTAAGAAGGTTCAGCAGCGTCGATCAACAGCTCCTACATGTAGGACAACACTCGGCTCGGTTGACTTCCGGCTCTCTCGTCGTCTCCTGCGCTGGCAGTTTATTTATTTATGTTTTAAGTCGTTAGGATCAGGAGTGTCAAATTGGGGAGAAAAGTTCATGTGGGTGAAGTGCGGAAAGCAGGCCACATGTTATCATATATATATATATATATATATATATATATATATATATATATATATATATATATATATATATATATATATATATATATATATATATATTTTTTTTATTTATTTATTCAAAGAACCTTACAGGCCCTATGGCAGGGCATAAAGTAAGGGGGGCATATTAAACAGTAAAGGTATAAAGTACAAATTTCCAACAGGATCAGTGCTATAAAAAGATTACTGTGTAAAAAAGTATAAAAGATTACTAGGAATGCAAAGCAATATCTGAAGGCACACGAACACTTGTTACTGTTAACAGAGCATATATATATATATATATATATATATATATATATATATATATTGCAATTGACGGTGGTCTCCTTCGAACCACTGTCAGTTGCAGCTCGCTCGTCAAACGAAGAGCTGCGACGTAACGCTAACGCATTTCTCTCGCATTTACCGCTAAATCTCCGCTGAATCTTTCTTTTTGTCTTGATGACGCCCACGCATTGGCAAAAACTGGCCCTCCGGCAACTTCCTTGCATTCCCCAACGTGTGCTTCAGCTATCTGGCTGACCAAATTTTCTGCAGTCACTGCTTCCAAATTATTGCTCATGATGAAGCGACTGCTGCTTAGAGCAGGCTCTGCACGCACGTGAAAAGCTTTTCTTCTAGTTGCTCCTGTAACGGTTGTGGCTTGCAAAAGTATCCCTAAATGTACTCACCAGGAAACCGCGTTCACTGCCCACGTCGAACGACATTTTGCCGCTACCAAAAAAAAAAAGAAAAAATTACTTGTCGCATCGCCAAAAGACAGCGCGGTGGGACCACAGCGCATGCACGGGAAAAGAGAGAATACGCGATTAGCTTTGGAAAGCAAAGGCAGGAAATGTTGCATTAAACCCGTGTGATAGTTAAGGTTGTCCCACATCATTACATTATGCAGAAAGAAAAAGAGAAAGTTATTGATAGCCCGCATAATATACAACCCCACCTCCCCCCAACGAAAAAAAAATTTAAAAAGAGTTGACCTCTTTCTTAGATAGCTTAACAGATTGTACGTTTTCAGACTTAGGGTCATACCACATACCACTTCAGCTGTTTAGATAATTTCCATAGTGGTTGTACTTCCCGTCTTGCCTTTACGTTGCCCTTTGTTTTTAAAAGAATTAACTGACCCAGTTGGAAGTCAGCGCTTTCTTTCGTGTATTTCTTTTTTTTCTTTTTTTTCGTCGCCCAGTGTCTAGTCTGCGCACTGTTAAGTACAATCACGTCCGGCTAACTAGCCCAAACCTTCACGCTGGTTCGTAGCGCCGCCTTCTTGCCACCACCGCTGTCGCCCTTCGCGTTTTCATTTTAACGAACCTGCCGTTGCGCCAGCAGGCGTAGCCAGGTCTTCAAGTGCGTCGGCAGAGCGTGTCGTCGATGTTCGAGCTTGCCCGCTGTTAAGGACAGGCTTCAATGCGACATGTACGGCTATACGCGGAAATTTGACTGCCGCAGCTACACAGCTTCGTTACCATTTGCACACGTTGCTGCTCTTTCCTCTAGGAAAAGTTATCACGGAAGGCGTCTGTTGGGGGGCACTATTCCCTCACGCACTGCAGCCACATAATCCAGTGGACCTCGTAGACGTGTCATGCTGCACGCCTACACAAAGGCCGCCTTTCTTTCATTATTTTTTCTTTTCGCGCGATGCAAGTATAGAAGCGCTGAGAGACCCTGACGTGCTTATGGTTCAGTTGACCGCAGCCGCGTTGGTACGGCTGGCTAAGGTCACCCGCGTCTGTTTTGACTGCGGCATACGGAAACGACATTGAACAGAAGCGGAATCCATCTTAGACTGGCTAATCGCGCGGACTAAGATGATTCTTCGCCTTGAATCTATGTGGACAAACTTCCGTGTTCTTTCGATCATGCATTAGCTGAACTACGACACTGCGCCTAGCTTTTTTCTTTTTCTTTTTTCTTTTTGCTTACGTTTACTCGTCATCGAAGTCAGCACTCCTTCGCGACTTTCCCTGTAAGATCCTTGTCTGCAGGTACGCCCTCGAACGCAAGTTCGCGTAATTGATCGTGTACTAAATGGCAGCGTCATTATAGGTAACGTCATCGCATTGATAACAAAATAGTAATAATAATATCAATAATAATAAAGTCCCATGAGAGAGAGAGAGGAAACAACTGACGTGACGTACAACTACTACGATATGTTTATTACTTCAGATGATCATTAGGAAGTCGTCAAGACACTTTCAGGAAGTGACCGTGAGCCTTGCTGCGTTGCTGTTTTTTGCCCTTCTCCATTTGGGGAAGCATCGCCGGCTGATGTTGGGGGAACAAACTAATTCTTACAGTGCGCACTACAGAGCTTGTTCTGTAATCGTGGTTGCTGGGCAAAAATGCGGCGCATAGTCGATAACAACGCAGGAAGATGACTGCTCCGGCCCCCCTTGACGCGCGCAATAGGGCGTGTTAGGCGCGCAAAGCCTAATCGTGCCAGGACGGCCAGTTTGTCTCGAAGCATATGTTACCGAGGTTAGGGTTAAGCGTCGACGTATGTAATGTGTAGCTGGTGATAGTTCTAAGACAACCGAGAACGACTATCGGCAAGCGGCAGTGAAAGTATCACACGTAATGAGATCGACTATAACACGCCCAGATACGAAGGCCGCGCATATACAGCTGCGGAGGCGGTCGTTCGGCCAATGGCTAGGAGGCGGGCGAGTGGTGGCCTCAGATTTCTCGCAAGAGTTCCTACACTATGTGCGAAAGGAGTGTCGCGCGGGTTTGTGGTTACTCTTGAGGCGTACTGCCGCCTTGACGTTGCTTCTACTTAGACAGCATCGTATGCTTAGAAAATGTAGGCGCCCTTACGGATGCACTTATCTCCACCAACCGCACGGCTTTGCCACGGGCGGTATCAGCTGAAACACTGGCGGACTATAACCCTGGAAGGAGCGCTATAAAAAAGCGTCAGTTACTCTTGGCAAATATTACCTAAGCTGAGAATTTTTCTTCTGGCAAATAAAGAATTTCTTTATTGGCACCTATGACGAAACTGTTAGGCCACTGCTGTTCAGTGACACTGCCTCGTTGCCCAGACAGGCGACAGATGGTAAGTGCTCGAAGAGGGTGCAGATACAGCTAAACGACTTGTCATATCGCACTCTCCTTTCTCGGAATCAAAAGGCTAGTTTGAGAGCCGTGCTGTGAAGCATTCAATAGTTTGGTATTTTTATCTTACACACCTCAACAGACTCCAGGTCATCCCCTTCACTTAATCTATTTGTTCGTCAATGTATAAGAATTAAATTGAATTCTGTGGTTTTACGCGCCAAAGCCACGATTTGATTATGAGGCACGCTGTAGTGGGGAACTCCGGATTAATTTTGACCACATGAGGTTGTTTAACGTGCCCCCAGTGAACAGGACGTCCTTGCGCTTCGCCCCCATCGCAATGCGACCACCGTGGCCAGGATTCGATCCCTCGATGTAATGTAAAGTACCTTACATGCCTCCAGGAAGCCACTGACGATATTGCATTCGCTAGGTCTAAGTACTCCACCAAGTTTCCGATTCCCATACGCTCAGATGGCACACACAGGGTGTTTTTTTTTTTTTTTTTAGGTGCACAGTATATCTAAATATTGCCTGTGGCAGATTACTCACTTGTAATTCTTGATCTAAAGGACTCTTATGAGACGGCCAATACCCCTGCAAGAAATCAAGATGCTTAATTTAATAATTAACCCACTTAATTTTTAGATGATTACTTTACGGCACTACTTGAATATACGAACAGTAGCTTGTGAGTATGCAAGGTATAGCTACTTCGAACGAACTCTGAGGATGACAGCAGTATCGAGATATGCACTGCTGTTCCACTTGTTTAAGAAAACGCTGCTTTATGCACTGAAGCACGAAAGTGACTGGAACGCCAACGCATTTCGTCGGGCACTACGAAAATAATACCTCGAAACTGGCGCTGTCCTGAGCATTCGTCTCAAGTGGATACACCTTGCGAACTCAGCAGTTGCAATTTGTAAATTGAAATGTGCGCCGTAAAGTGCTTAAAAACCTAATTCACGTAACTTTGTTGATTATTTAATTAATTAAGCATTTTGATTTGTCGAATAAGTAGTGGCCACCTAATCGAGTAATTTAGATCAAGGGTTGGAATTGTGCTGTCTTCCACAGACAATTTTTAAAATTTTGGTGTAGTTAAAAGATGAAAAGAAAGAACACCTTGTATAAGCCCTGATGTGGTTGCGTGCGCTGTTCACTTCCATTGGTGTATAGACTTTCATGTTTATGCATCGTGCTACCTATTATATTTCTATTCCGAACGCATGTATATTCCACGTAAAATACAAACAAATAAGTCCCTACTGTGCGTGCTTAACATCACTCTTCTTCTGTTACTCTTGTTTCTTCTCGTTCCTTGGACCTCTTATTCAATGGCAGCCTTAGGGCGAGCCCTCGCTCAGGTCCAATTTGCGAGCCTCGTACGTCCCGACCAGCCGCGCTTCCTGCTCCAACGCGCGGAATACACAAACAAACTGGAAGCTTGAACCTCGCCACAGCGAATAGAATTTTCAAGCAAACTTGACTACCACTTCCGACAGCAGCGCCCCCACTCCCGCCCGCGTCCACTTTCGTTTTTACCCACGAGAATCTCGTGCTGAGCGAGCACCACAGGCAGCAGCCGCATTCCCGCGCAAGCGCGCGCGCACACATACACGCAGACCCGATTGGAGTGCGTGCGCGTGAATTCTCCGGCGCTGAGCACGGGTGCCGCATGGCTAATGAGCCCTTCTGGGGGAGACGCCACCCGCAAAGTATTAACCGCGCCGAGCGCGAGGGAGCGTTGCCGGAAGTGACTTCCGCTTCCGTAAGGCCAGCACGGTCTCCCCCCCCCCCCTCCCCCCTGTCGCACAAGGGAGGCCGTCGAGGCCGGGAATACTCTCGCGGACCGGCCGCGTTGGCTGCTGTTGTTGTTGCTGCTTGCCCGCAATGTTGCGTAACTGGAATCGATCGGCAAAGGAGAACGCCTTTGAAACGGATCGCTGCCCTCTCCCCTCGCAGTCGCCTCGCGGACAAAAAAAAGCAATGACTGCGCTTGGTTTAAACATTGTAGAAATCGATTTTACGCGCGCAGTTTACGAACGCACCTCGACTCGTATTTGTTCCTCGACGTTATAGATGGATGGATTACGAATTCCGGTTGTCCCCTTTGAAACGAGGATATGCCTCCAAGCCTGTCGCTTTTTACATGTCTGCTGCGCCAGTCATCGGCCTTTGACACCCACGGTTCCTGTTAAAGAAGCATGATTTTAAATTTATTGCTCTAAAGTCCATTTTTGTGTGTTCTCTGCTTTCACTGCTCTTTTTTTTTCGCTGTCCTTAAATCACTTTTTAAGTATGTGCCATTATTTTAACGTACCACTTTAATTATGTGCCATTCATTATGTACCATCGCTTAATTATGTGCCATTATTAACGACTGTAATTCTGACATTATTGTACTCACAGAAACATGGCTAAATAGCGAAACAACAAACCCGGAACTGTTTGAGTGTGACAACGATTATGCTGTTTACGGAAGTCACCGAACAGGTAGAATTTTCTTTCTAATCGACGACTAGTTACAATCGTTAAGAATCTTTCTTTGCCCATTTCCTATGTCCGTTCAAGTGTGCCACAAGATAGCGTTCTTGGGCGGCTATTATATTTTAATATACATTAACGATCTTCCCAATAACTTAGCATCCCCAGTGCGAATGTTCGCAGACGACTGCTATATTTACCGCCCTATAACCAGCCCCGATGACCACCTCATTCTTCAAAACGACCTTCAGCTTATTTTGGATTAGTGTAATACTTGGTTAATGACTCATAATTCATCTAAATGCAAGGTAATGTCCTTCGCTCGTAAACACTCAATGTCTAATTTTCAATGCCACGTAAATAACAAGCCAATTTCTCCAGCTACTTCATACAAACACTTAGGCATTAATCTCGCACCAAGCCTCTCCTGGACCCATCACGTTACTAGTACATGTGCTAATGCTTCAATATCACTGGGATACCTACGCGGAAACCCTACGTAATTCGCCCTCCGACATCCGAAAGCTATAGCTTATCAGACGTTTGTTCGCCCCCAGCTCGAATTTGCCTCTACAATCTGGTCACCCTATCATAGCAACCTAATCAGCTTGTTAGAATCAGTTCAAAACAGGGCCGCTAGGTTTATTTCACGTAACTACACCTACAATTCAAGCATCTTACAAATAAAAGTTGATATTTCACTTCAGCCCCTAAGTATTCGACGTGACTTTGCCCTCATATCATTATTTCATAAGTACGTTCATGCGTCTAGGAAATCCTTACGGCTTCAAGACGCACCTTGCACATCTCGCAGATTATATAATCACCTCAACTTCACGCGCATCTATGAGAACACTCATGCATTCACTTGGTCGGCGCTTCTTCGTGCCATTCGGTGGAACGCTCTTCCCGATTTCATTGACTCCGACACAAGTCCCGATAAATTCCGCCAGGTCATCAGTTCATATTCCACTGCCTAACTTCAATAAAATGCATGATGCATTTTCTTTTGTTTTCCAATTAAATGCTCTCTTATCTACGAGCTCCTTATTTCGCTCATTATTCTTGTATTTTTTGTCCTATGGCATTAGGGTGGCTATATTTTTTTACATTCTTTATCGAAAGAACCGTATCTTTTTGTCTTTTCTCTAATATGTACACTACCATGCCGTCCGGCTATTTTTGTGCAATGTTCTAATGTTTGTATAAGATGTTGGCGCATACATATTTATACTGTCTATTAATAACGTATGTATATTATGTTTTGCTATATGCCAACTATGTATACACTTTTAGTCCTCCTGTGACGCCCCCCTTACCCAGTACCTCATACGAGGCCTGTAAGGCCATTTTAAATAAATAAATAAATAAATAAATAAATTGGTCGTGGCGTTCTGCTTGCTATTAAGAATCTATTAAATGTGTTTATGTGCCCATTAATACTAATTTAGAGCTAATTTCGTGTTGCCTAACTATTAGTTAAAAAATCATAGTGTGCTTCCGATCCCCATCAAACGACTCCGCCTTTTGCGGTGACTTATATGATTGTGTAAATCAGATTAGCATGCGTTTCTCGGGGACTGAAATTATACTCTTAGGCGATTTTAATTTTCCCATCATTGTCTGGTCACATACCAATCCCTTTTCTAATCCTTCGTCGGTCAAGGCCATTCGGGTTGATTTCCGTTTGCTCTGACTTCGGCTTATCGTAGATCGCAAGACTTCCAACACATGGAACACAAAACACATCATCGCTCCTGGACCTCATTCTAACACCATCGCCCGATAACTTTTCTGCGGTGACGCACATGCCCGGGCTGAGGGATCATGATATCATGCATTTTACACTTACAACAACGCAAGATAAAAAAAAAAACGCTGACAGCGGAAAGAGTTCCTAGATTATAAATATGATAACTATCAGGCCATTAACAGAGAACACTGCAAATTTGTAGACAATTTCCTACCACTTCATCTCCAACGCTCCGTAGAAACTAATTGGTCCTTTTTCAAAAATAAGATCAGTGAGTTAATCACCAAACACTTCCCCCGTAGAACCGTCTACGCTAACAATAAAGCACCATGGTATAACACATAGCTGAATCGGTTACCAAGCAAGGAAAAACGTTTATTTGGTATAGAGCAAAATATTCTGCAAAACTGACACATTGGCTGGCATATAAAAACGCTGCAAACTCATATATTAGGGCCCTAAGGTCAGCCAAATTTTCATTCCTTAATTTCACGCTTCCAATTTACTAAAGACTAATCCAAAGCGCTTTTGGGAATCTATACGGGGAAATTCCAATAAAACTAGAATATCATTGCTGACACATTTTCGGGACCCAGTACCTGCTCTATTGTGTTCTACTGTGCTTAACAATACCTTCGTTCAGTCATTCTCATCACCTATATAAGATCCGTGATCCGATGCCTGAGATTAGTTTTACTAACTACTACTTAATGGATCCCATCGTTTTCGACTCAACCGGTATAAAAGCAGAAATTAAAACATAAAGCATCATGTGGGGTAGACAAAATTAATACTAAGTTCTCACGAAACGTTGTTCAATACTGTTATATCACACCAGAATGTATTTACTCGTAATCTTACAATTCTGGCACCTTACCGTACGTTTGGAAAACAGGCAAAATAATTCCCATTCACAAAACTGGACCAACCCATGATCCACAGAACTACAGGACTATTTCACTTCCATCAGTACTATGCGAAGTTATGGAACATATAATATACACGCATCTAGTTAATTTTCTTGAAAATAACGTTTTCTTCACAGTTGTGCAGCACGGATTCCGTAAAAATTTCCCGTGTGACACTCAATCTCACCCTCTTCGCTAATTGCCTACATGACAATTTAGATTCTGTTTTTTTAACAGACTGTGTGTTTCGGGATTTTTCCAAAGCATTTGACAAAGTGAAACCCCCCCCCCCCCCCCTCATGCATTGCTTCCTCAGAAATTAAACGTTCTATACATAGACCCTGCCGTAATTAATTGGATTCGTGCCTTTTTGACACCACATGTTCAATTTGGAACCTCTAATGACGCTATCTTGCCTTTAGCTCCACTTGACTCCGGTGTGCCGCAAGGGTCCGTGCTTGGTCCTTTCTTCTTCTTCTTCTTCTTCTTCATCTTCATCATCATCATCATCATCATCATCATTATCGTCGTCGTAGTCATCATCATCATCATCCTATTTAATGGCCGCTGCAGGATGAAGGCCTCTCCCTGCGATCTCCAATTAGCCCTGTCCTGCGCCAACCGATTCCAACTAGCGCCCGCGACTTTCCTAATTTGATCGCTCCACCTAGTCTTCTGCCGTACTCGACTGTGTTCACCTTCTCTTGGTATCCATTCTGTAACCCTAATGGTCCAACGGTTGTCTAACCTGCGCATTACATGACCTGCCCAGCTTCATTTTTTTCTCGTAATCTCAATTAGAATATCGGCTATACCCGTTTGCTCTCTGATCCAAACCACTCTCCTTCTATCTCTTAACGTTATGCCTAGCATTCTTCGTTCCCTCGCTCTTTGCGCGGTCCTTAACTTGTTCTCAAGCTTCTTTGTCAGTCCCCAAGTCTCTGCCCCATATGCCAGCATTGGTAAAATGCACTGATTGTACACCTTCCTTTTCAATGATAATGGCAAGCTTCCAGTCAGGAGCTGACAATGTCTGCCGTATGCGATCCAACCCATTTTTATCCTTCTGTGAATTTCCTTCTCATCATCAGGGTTTTCTGTGATTTATTGGCCTGGGTAAACGTACTCCTTCACCGACTCTAGAGGGTGACTGGCGATCCTGAATTCTTGTTCTCTTGCCCGGCTATTCATTATCTTTGTCTTCTGGATATTGTTTTTAATATATATCAACGACTTGCCCACTTACGTTTCATCGAACATTTGTCTGTTTGCGTATGACTGCGTCTTATTCGTAAAACAACTAACCCCTTAGATATTCTAGTGATTCAGGAGGATCTCAATAACATTAATGAGTGGTATCGTACGTGGCGCGTGGAATTAAACATTAAAAATGGTAAGACTATGAGGATCTCCCGTACTAACGTGATATGCCCCACTTATACCCTTAATAATACCCCACTAGAACGTGTAACATCATACCGATATCTGAGGGATCACATTACCTGCAACCTATCCTGGAAAACTCACATTGCCCACGTAACCTCTAAGGCCACTCGTACAATGGGATAATTTCGCGGAAATTTTCCCTAGCACCGTCATCCCTGAAACTATTACTGTACACAACTTACATTCGCCCACAGCTTGAGTACGCATCATCAGTGTGAGATCCTGGACATGACACTCTCATACAGTCCCTAGAGGCAATACAAAATCGCTCAGCCCGTTCCATCCTAAACAACTGCCAAAGAACTGCGAGTGTCACCAACATGAAAGCTCTCCTACACCTACCGCTGCTATCAGCCCGCAGAAAACCTTCTCGCCTATGCCTTTTCCATAAAATCTACTATCATAACTCATATTTACGTTCTGCATATGTTTAACCGCCACCATACATTTCATCTCTCATTAACCACCACCAAGAAGTAAACATCCCGCGCTGCAGCACCATCGGCTTTTCATATTCATTTCTTCCACAAACGAGCAAAGATCGGAATAACTTACCTGCATCACTTATAAGCATGTCTAACACCGATAACTTTAAAACAACACTGCAAAGTCGCATTTTATAAGAGTGACATACTTTTCTGCATAATAACTGCTCCTATGCCACATTTCTTTTTTTAAGTTAATATGCCTTGTATTAAATGATATATGTTTTCTTTTTTTTGTATGTTAAGCCACGTATTGTCTCTTATTTATTTGGTTTTCAGTTTTACCATGTATCTCTTTTACGCTTGCTGTGTTTCTGTTTACCATTCTTATCATTTTTTCTGCCATGCTTACCATGTTGTTCGCAATGTATAAGCTACTTATACAACACTATCGGTCTGATTCTCTTTTTCTTTTCTTTTTTACTTCTATTAATGATTGACTTTAAAAAAAGTTAAGAGGTTTTACGTGCCAAAACCACTTTCTGATTATGAGGCACACCGTGGCGGAGGACTCCGGAAATTTCGACCACCTGGGGTTCTTCAACGTGCGCCTAAATCTATAAGCACACCGGTGTTTTCGCATTTCGCCCCCATCGAAATGCGGCGCCGTGGCCGGGATTCGATCCCGCGACCTCGTGCTTAGCAGCCCAACACCATAGCCACTGAGCAACCACGGTGGGTAGTGATTGACTTCAACATGTTTGATTTTGACCTTTTCGTTCATAGTTTTTTTCTTGCGTATCTATGCCCCCTCCCCTCTGCAATGTGCAACTTTACCTTGAGGGTATAATAAATAAATAAATAAATAAATAAATAAATAAATAAATAAATAAATAAATAAATCCCGCTGCTCATGGCAGAGTTACTACATTCTCACTGACCTCTGTACGGATGCTGCAACACGCTAACAAAATATGCGTCATGGTTCCCGCGCTACTTGATGATGATGATTTATTGACATCACCTATGAAACGAGGCAGTGACAAAGAAGTCACCTATAGCCTGCTTGATTTAAACAGGTAATGTGATACATGCTTTTCGTTCTAGCGTTTCTGTGCGCGTCTCTCCGCGGAGCCCGGCGCCATCGCTCGACTGAAGGAGACCGCAAATTCAGAAAACGCTTCCCGCTGATTCCCGTGAAGAGGATCTGGCTTCGAGAAACGCAGCTTCGCTCAAGTGCACTCGAGTGTGCGCGGCGCCGAGAGCCAGGCGGTTGCCAAATTCTCGCCCAGGAAGCGCTGTGAAAGTGTCGCTGAAGATCAGTTACGGTGAACTTCGGTCGAGCAGCGGCGTTGCCACAGTCAAACATAAATACCAGGGCGTACGCATAAACGAAGGAAAGATGTGCTCGCGAACAGCCGCAAACAAAAGCTGAGGATGAAGCCAGACGCGGCTACGCTAAAGCGCAGATCATACGGGGCCCGTTTTATTTTATCATTCGGGAGCATCTCTATATCTCGCCCGTGACACGAAGCACAATTCTATACGCATTGAGCTAGATTACTCTCAGCGACAGACATTACTTGAGCAAGAAGTAAAAGTCAGGATCTGAGTAATTAACAAACTCTTGCTAATTAACATTTAGACCAGTCACTTTACTCCAGATATTGCAATTACGAATCGTAGTTACCTCTAAAGTCACATCCACTTCGAAAAAAAACTGTGAGGGTGACACCAGTTTCGAGAGATGCTTTCCCGAAGTGTGCGACAAGATGCATCGGTGTTCCTGTAACTTGCGAGCATCAATGCATAAATGGGTGTTTTGTTAAGAGATTAAGTGTAACAGCGCGGACAAGAAATGAAGGGGGAGGTGAGCAAAACTTGCAACCGAACAGAGGGTAACTTGAAGTACAAGTAGGCAACTCCAAATAACCGAAATGAAAGTGAGAGAAACAGAGACGGTGTAAATTCGATTCAAAGGATGGAAACAGAAATTTCAGTGAAGACACAAGAGACGGCCAACAAAGAAATCTGCAAAGAAAAACTCTAAAGCAATACAAAAGGTAATGCCTTGCTTTTTTGAGGTCCGAGCTAGCTGCCTGAAGACGAGGACATGCAGGAGAAAGTGTTTGTGACAGGACTCGGCACATTGTTGTCGAACACGAAGACATTCACCCAGTCAGAATGTTCACTTTCCTGAAGCGCTGGGACTTGAAGGTGATGTGAATGTGTTAATTTGACCGCAGTCGTGATAAACAAGAGACGTTAGAGTATTTGTGGAAGAAAAAAAAAAAAACTTCCCAGCAGTAAAGAGGTGGGGCAGGGATTGTGTGGCAGGGATACTTAAAGGGCAACTAGAACGAAATTTCACTTTGTGGCTATAAATTTGTTATGAATAAATAGTCTACACCGTTGAAGCAATCCTGGCGAAGCTGTAGGGCTGTTAATGATCTAATTTTCTTGTTAGCGGCTTTGAAATAGCGCTTAAGCGGACGGCACGTGCGCATGCTGATGAGCGGATATGACGTAAATCTCATCACGTCGCATCCGAGATCTTTACAGCCGACCGCGGGCGACCGCGGGCTCCGCCTTATCTCGGAGGTCATGCCGGTAGCCACACTGGTTCTCAACGTTCTGAGTAATGTGCCACTTCCGGCGAGTGGTAATGGCGGCGTACATGTATATCTATATTTTTTTCACTATAGGTACCGTCAAGACCGTGTATTTTTGCTAACTTTATGTGGTACATTCACTCGCATTTTGAAAGTAAAATTTTGCGCAACGGTTGCTCAATGTCTACAAAGCTTTAAAGTATAAGCTTTTGTGCGGCACAAAGTGTCGTCGCAGTTGGCCTTTACGAGATAAAACAGATAGGCAGGATGCTAGACTTCGATAGACAGGGTAAAAGCTGTTCACCTCACGCACACCGGGTGAAAATTTGTCACCATGGACTCCGCTTAAGAAGGCACACCATTAACGATAATCCTTGAGCTTCGAGTAGAGGAATGTTGAAGAATACGTGGAATACAATATAGACTCCTATTGCTGAACACGGTATGATGGTAACATAAGAAGAAAAAAAAAAGCGACGAACTGCAAATTTTGTTAGTGGTCCGAAGATTCGCGAGCGTTTCGAGAATCTCGTCAGAATTAATTTTACTTCTGCCCTTCCTCGGGCTGCTTCCTCGTGGTTCGCGCACCACTTTGCAAGGCATGAAGCACGAATACAGTGCATACGCTCTTTCACGGATGTGCTCGGATGACCGGAGAGGCCGCCATGAAACTTCCACGACAGGTCCACTTCAGTAACGTATGTCCAAGCGTTGTCTCAACGGAAGCCAGCGCCAAGGAACAGACCCAGCTTGCATTCTGCGGGTGCGTGATGGATATTGTACAATAGAAGCAAGCGAAATGAGCGAAAAAAATTCGTCGCGTCCGGCTTTGTTCCTCTCTAGCGAAGCAAAGCGCACTGCGTGTATAGGGAAAAACGGGCCGCCTGCGATGATAGCACGCATCTTCAGGCACGGCAAAGCGGGTCGAAATAAAACAAACACCGACCAAGGAACACGTCGTGCACACCGGCGAAGGAAACTTTAGGGCCGCGGCTCGTATGCGGCACAGTCCCGCAAGACAAAGCGGTCGCGTTGTTTATTTCACGCAGCAATGCGCCACCGCGAACGACGCTGGTCAAGCGGACACAGTGGTTGAGTGTGCCATAACCCGCTTCCGGTGCACTCTTCCTCCAAGGAACTCCCGCCCTGGAGACGGCGGTTCCGCTCGACGGGCCGCCCCGGTACACGTCCCGGAACAATCGTGCTCTCCGTACTTGCTTGCGCGTGCGGTCACCGCGCAGCGGAACCACTGATATGAACGCGTCGTTCCCATCGGCCGCGAAGCGCTGTTCTCGGACCGGCCCTCTTTTCTATTACACGGATCAGATCTTCCGGACGTTGTCTTGTTTTTACGCTGCCTTAATCATAGTTACATGTGATATATATGCGGAAAGTTTATAGGGATAGGGTTTTTAGTGGCATTCGTGCGCACCCTCTCTCTCTCTCTCACGCAAAAGCAATCAGAACCATATCTATGAGGCTGTTACTAAACAAACAAACAAACAAACAAACAAACAAACAAACAAACAAACAAACAAACAAAAAAAGAATCAACAACAGCGACTTCGCGATGCACACGACGTCGTATGCGCACAATGCGTTATTGCTTGTTGGGGCCTCAGAAATACGTGCACAGACGCCGCCAGCCTCAGAGTCCGCGTGGCGAACAAAACGCCGCACAACCATCTAGAGGTTCAGGATAGCGCAGTGGCTAAGGCTTCCGGTTCCCAAATGGATATTGCTGCATGGGCGTGATTTAGATCCACAGTGATGGATGTGGGCAAACCAGTTTTTCGTCGCCACATGACGATGAAGAAGCTGACGATGATAAATGACCTCATGATAGTAAATGACAAGCGGAAATCAGTATCCACAGCATGCGTCTTCCCTCAATGCTTATATGCGTTTTGATTTCTTCGCATGCGCCGATACCACGTTTACTCTTTCCTTTTTTGTTAAATTTAAAACTCATTTTCTATTCCACTGACATCATACTTATTCGCTTTCCTTGCTTCCGCTTTCTTTCCCGTCCCGCCGAGTAGCACGTGCCTGACGTATCAGGACGAGCCACTCCCGGCGTTTTTACGAATTAACTATACCTCTGCTTTTACCCGTACAGGTTTTTAACAACAATGACGTACGAATGGTACTGATCAAGCTGTGGCAGTCCTGGAAGTTGTCAACGACCCGCCGTGATTGCTCAGTGGCTATGGTGTTAGGCTGCTGAGCACGAGGTCGCGGGATCGAATCCCGGCCACGGCGGCTGCATTTCGATGGGGGCAAAATGCGAAAACACCCGTGTACTTAGATTTGGGTGCACGTTAAAGAACCCCAGGTGGTCGAAATTTCCGGAGTCCTCCACTACGGCGTGCCTCATAATCAGAAAGTGGTTTTGGCACGTAAAACCCCATAATTTAATTTTTTTTAAGTTGTCAATGAATGACGCGCATGAAATCGAAAGTAAGTAAGAACAGGCCATTTAAAGCAAGCACTCACTGAGACATGCTCGACGAATTGGGCAAGCTCTCAAACACAGAAAATTACATCAGTTCCAGCACACTGGAGGAGCTGCTTCGAAGACGCCGCGCTCACTCCTCGCGCATGCAGATCGCATGCAAATTTCACGCAGCGGTACATGCATCCTCCTGGCACTCGTCGAAAGACCAGCGACAAATAAAGGCGTGCTTAACATTGCGCGCTTCGCATCTTGATCTGTGATAGATACCTACGGCGCTGTAAGCTATTTCAAGTAAGCCATTTGGAACAAGTGCGCAGTGACCGCTATTTCAAGAACGATCATGCTGTCAAAATTAAAGGTGACAATAAAGATAGCTATGCAGCCAAAAGGTCCTCGCTGTGCACGTTGACACGAAATGGTCGATCACTTCTTGTGGACGTTTTTTGTTTTGCTGAAACGCTTTCCTCACTGACTGCCAAGGACAACGGGACCGATTTTAGGCATCCTTGCGAAATACAGTTTCAGAAATTATTTCTTTACAGATTCGAAATATCTGAAAATTAAAAAGGGAAACAAATGAAAAGTGTCCTCTTAGCCAGGAGGGCATTCTGCGGATTGTACTAAATTGCAGTAATTACATAGATTACACGGATTGCATATAGAGGGATATCGCTCCCTGTCCTGCCCTCTCTTATTCGAACACTTTGGTGGAGCATTGGGTGCTTGTCGTCTTCAGCGCACAGTGCCAATGCTGATTCGAAGGTGGCTGCTTATACAACGAACCTCGTAACGAACGACGTTATACATGCTTTGCTTGGATAAGTAAGCCTGCCGTGTGCGTGGATAGCGACGCACTTGAGACTGCAAATGCCGTCTAATATAAAAACTCTCTCAAAGGCGCAGTGTACGTGAATGCAATTCTTCGCACACGACAATAGCAAAAGCAATAACAATAACAAAGGCTCCAGGATCCGTTTGCAAAGATCGTTCCTTTTCCCCTTCGTTCAACACGAAGCTCTGTTACAGGAAAGCATGCGCTTCTGTAATTATATAGACATCACTTGGCACATCAATATGGGTGCACGGAAAGAAACACTGCATGCGTCTTGATTCCTGGGAAGCCCCCGGCAAATGGTGGACAAATGATGGCGCTTGGCTAGTTTCCACGATTTCATTGTTCGTTAGTTGTGGAGAAAACAGCCGACAAAACAACACGCGCACCATTTCCTGCCGTCTATCAGGGAAACGTCTCGTGAGGAAATGTCGCGTTTCGCTTCAGGTAACATGTCTATGCCTGGGGCACACACTCTTCAACTACCTGTAGGGACTGACAACGACAGGAATAAAAGCTGACAAAACGCGTAATAGAAAGCGGAGCGAATGATTCAACAGAACTACTGATACATTGCGTTATTCTTCAATAAAAAAAAAGTATTTTATTCATAAGATCCGGCTGCAGGCCATGGTGTATATCCACTAAAAGTCGAAAAATATTTAGTGGATTCAATACTCAGCGACAGGCAGATGAATTTCAGGACAACGTTATGTTTGATTGATGTGTTTTATGAACAGCCTTCTTAAATGTAGCGGGCTAAGGCTGACTTATAACATTGGTTCTTGATTTTGCTAAAGTTTACTCCTTTGTTCAAATACATGTGAGACAGGGGCAGAATGGAACGAAAGTTGTTGCAGTTACGAGATGCCGAATAAATTTCAGGACCTCAAACTGTTTCGAAATATTGTCTGAGACCGATCATCTTTAGTAAAATTCAAGCACCGAGGTTTGCAACTACACAACTCCGCTCTTTCGTGTGATTTCTTCCAGCGTCATTCTTTTGTATGTCCCGCACTGATATGACAGATATATGTGATCCAATTCATCCAAGAGACATAAAGAGAGAGAGAAACGAAAAAGGAAAGGTAGGGAGGTTAACCAAGGACGTCCCCGGTCGGCTTCCCTACACTTGGGGAAGGGGAAGAATAGATAAGGAGAGAGAATAAAAAATAAAAATTGAGAGGACGCTTAAGCATTGCCCTTAAGAGTGGAACGCGATAGCTTTCGAAGATCCCCCTGAATGCTTCCCACGCTTCCCGGCAACTGCAGCGTCTGTAACCGTAATGTTTTCTGGGGAACGCTGGCCGCGAACGCTATGCGCTAAGGCGGGCTTTGTGGTAGAAGCGCAGCCACTTGCGTGGGCCGCGATGAGGCGGAGGCGAGAGCCAGCTGGAGGTATTGCAAGAGACCGGGCGTGCTGCACCGTGGCCCCCAAGGCACACACGGCGCCGGCACGCGCATGGCGGACACCGCGGCCGGCCTGTGAACGTCGCGGCCGGTCTGTGTGTGTGAGGGGTTTCTTTGAGTTTTCGCGTAACATAATTCTACTTTCTCGTATAGCCAAATTACAATTCGAGAACTATCGTGTCTGTAGGCTGTGTGTGAGTCGTAGTTTACGATGTTTCCGCGTATTTTAGCTTGAGAAATTCAAGTATAGTTTAGTAAATTGCTTGCGTTACATGGAGGGCCTGGGTATAAGTGGTTCGAAAATACTTTTGCCTAATCGACGTCCGACGCCGATGCGTAATGCTAGACGCCGACGCCGGATTTTCTGCGACACGGTCTCCTTAATGTTATCGCGTTAAAGAGAGTAATTCGCAGAGTCAGGCGCAGATGAATGTCCACTGTCGCATGCGCTCGTGTAGTCCAGTAGCCCTCAAGAAGTGCAGAAGGACTTGTGTAACCTTTCGCATACAAGAATTCATGCATAGGTCATGGTCCCAGGATATTTTCCTCCGAGAGCACTCTATTATCTACCAGGCTGAGTTTAGCTTGTAGAGTACGTCGTTGAGCGTCAAAGGATGGACAATGCCACAGAAGGTGCTCCAGCGTTTCATCGCGCCCGCTCAAATAACACGCCGCACTGTTGGTCATTCCTATTAGCAACGAATAGGCGACGCCCAACTACATGCGACACAGTAAAGTTGTTTCGCGACGGGAGAGTCCAAGTGGCAGGCGAAGTCGCAAGTTAGGGTCGAGAGTGTGCAAGCGAGAGTTGGTGAAACCCGGCGAATTCCATTGTAGAAGTGTGATGTGACAAGCAAGTGAGTGAAGTTGCCGCGTAGCATTCGTTCTTGAGAAGGGTACAGGCACACTTTGATGTTTTTGATGAGCCCAGCGAGCAGCTACATCTGCGCTGTCGTTGCCGACAATTCCGCAGTGGCTCGGCAACCACTGAAAAAAGAAAAACAATCGCTGGCTTTCCCGTAATCGAGAGTAGATGTAAGCATGAAATGGCAACCGGCAAAGCAGATTGGTTGGATATTATACTAGCCACAATCTTAAAATTGGTGTAGAGCATGTTCGCAATGGCACACCCCCAGCACAACACAGCGCATCACGCCATACTGCGCACTGGTTCATATGAACGCTGCCCAGCTAGAAGAAGAAAACTGGCTGAAGGCCGCACGACAGGCAGCGAGAGACGCCAGGGAGCCAGGGCGTACTGCCCAGCAAGAAGAATAATGAATTTATTTCTGGGGTTTTATGTGACAAACCACGATTGGATTATGAGGCACGTCATAGCGGGGAACTCCGGATTAATTTTGACCACCAGGGCATCTTTAATGTGCCCCCAATGCACGGGATACGCGCGTTTTTGCACTTCTCCTCCATTGAAATGCGGCCGCTGCGGCCGGGATTTGATCCCGCAACCTCGTGCTGAGCAGGGTGACACCATAACCACTAAGCCACCGCGGCGGGTAGAAGCGTCTGGAGGAGGAGCCACGCAGCGTGGCGCCATCTCTCGAGGCGACTCAACCCACGCCGCGGAACTCGCGGACCGCTGGCGTTCAGCGCTCAGCGCCAAAAGATGACAAGGGAGTGCATAATGCCTTTTATGTAATGCCTGCATATCTGCCTTTTGAACGTCGCTATTGGGAATGACAAATAACGCTTTAGCGCACCGGAAGTTGCAGCTTGGGTGATATTGTGAACATTGGGAAAAACTCGGAAGCAATATTTTTTGTAACTTGTTTGGGCAGTAACTAGCGTATGTAATGCGGTGCTGTACAAAGGGTTGGGGGCGAGACACCGCATTTATTTTAAATTTGGCTAGTGGCCCAGATGATCTCGTTTTGTTCGCCTAACTTGCCTACAACAGACAGGCTTGAACGCTGGCATGTGGTAGCGAATGATAAATGCATGCATTGCGCAAAAGCGGAGACCAACGCGCATGTAGTAAAGGAGTGCGTTGTAGCACGCACCTTCTGGAAGCTAGTTGCAAGAATGTTTGGAATATCCATCGTGCGGCCACCACACCGCCGAGATCAGTTTGCGTGTCTCGTCTACTACAGCGCTAGCTACGTCTTGTGGTGCTTTCGCAACATTGCAGAACGATCTCTGCAGTCAAATAGAACAATGTACCCCAGAATGCGGAAACTATGGGTGATAGTATGGGGTCATCTTGAAGAACAGTTGTTCAAACTCGGTGAAGCCGAGTTTCTTCGCCGCTGGTCTACACGGTACCTAATCGTTTCCCGAGGCAAAGTCTTCCTATATATAGCCAGAATGATGCTCCAATTCTGTTTGCCTGAATTGAGACTGTGTTTGATGTGCCCCAGGTGTCATTCATGAATTCGAGGCTGACAATAATGCTTTTGCATTGATGCCGTGATGATGTTCTGTTGCTGTTGTGTGTGGCAAGGCCAGTGTCAAGCAGACGCCATTTACTATTTCATTTGTTGATCTGTTTTGTTTACATCAAGTATGATGTATTACATGTGCTATGCCTTATATTGTACTTTACGTTCATAGCATAGTTGTAAGCGTGCCTACCGGAGAATAAATTTGCTTGTTAACTTGCCCGGTTGTTCTCGTTTGAGTGACTGGATAACAGCTGTGGCTTTCAGCTCAAGGTCACTTGAAGGTCGCCGACTACGGGCGCTAAAAGCATTTCATACTTAAAAGGCCGTGTCCATTCTCGAGCGCGTGGTGATGTGCGTGCCTTATTTCGTACACTATAGGTGCTCGTGTAACCCATGGTCTAGGGCAAGCTGCAGAGTTGCAGGTCTACTTTCAAACCGCAGGAAATTGAGTACTCCTTGAAGAACTTCAAGTTCCGCTGCTGTAAACATGGTGTTGTTTGTTCCGATGGAACAAACGATGTCCCGGTAGATCTGTTGGAATTGGCGGAACCTCCGTGTAAATGTGTAAGCGGCCATAATACGACTCGTTTAGGAGAAGCAGATACAACTGCTTCAGGGTTAGCGGTGACAAGCCTGCCTTCTTTCCAATCCCAGGAATTGAGTGCCACACGTGAACTTGCCGGAGACACCACAATGCCGATGTTGGGCGTTTTGCAGGCTTGAAGCCAGATGGTATCGAATTATGGTTATTCGTCACAATACAACAGAATATAGCCTGTGGTCTTCGCGCTGGCAAACCGGCTAAATGGCAGGGTGGAAGTCGAGAGAGGTCAGAATGTGCGCTCTTAGCTTCTAAACGACGATATGAGTGGCGATGGGATCCTCTTGTGCGATGACAATGGTAGCAGTTGTCGAACAACATCTCAGGAGGCCAAGACATGTGCGAAGTCCTTGGGCTTGTACGCTCTGTACTGCAAGCATGTGCATGTCTTGCATGTGCGGGACAAGACTGGAAGACTATCGAAGAAATCCGAGAAAAAGTGCCGTATAATGCTGTAACATGGAGCGCACGGATGGTCCCCACGATTTTCCAGCTACGAATTTAAACATATTCTTAATATAGATGAGATTAAGAGCGCAGCTATTTGACGTCCGTTCCCGCGTTTCGCGCCGCCGTCGGCCTCGGCGTAACCACGGTCATCATCCGCACTCCTCTTGCTGCGCGCTCCTGCTGCCATCTCTCGTGCGAGGCGCGAGTCTTGCTCTACCCTTGTCCTCCAAAGCCGGATCTCGTGTTCTCGCCTATCCTATCGCCCCCTTCCTCCGCACAGCGCCGTTATGGTGACTCTCGCCTCTACCGTCCACTCCACCCTCGCCGCCCTTCTCCCGCTGTTGCGGCACTGCCGCGGTGCCGGCGGCGGGCGCTCCTTGCCGCTTCGCGCGTGATCCACGGCTCTCCGCTCCTCCGTCTCTGCGTCACGTGGTTGTACGGCTCTCAGCCGTGTCTCTCGCTTCCCCGTTTGCGGCGCGCGTTCCTCAGTGGAATTTGTCGCCTCTGGCAGTGCTTACGCCTGGTTGTCCTTCTCCCTCCTCCACTCTTGCCCTATACCCCCTTACCTGGCGCAGTAGCGTCCGGTGACTCGAAAGACAGTAATAGCGTTTCGTCCCCTTACTTCTTCCCACTCCAACCTTGTGCGGCCACATTGAGGCCTGTCTGTGAGTGAATGAGTGTGTCTACTCAAAACCCCTATTCTCCACCCGTTTCCTCATCCCACCTCAGAAGAAACATTAAATAATAATTGCTAATCTCCCCCCTCTCCGCAGCGGTGACCCACTATAAGATGGCGCAATGGCGCGTCGCCGAAGCGCCGGCTCGATAGCGGCGGACCGCGGTGCGTGCTGCTCAATCCGAAACGCAGAACCGCCTCCGTTCGGTACAGCGTGTTACCAATGTAATCAGCCTCATAAAAGTAAAATAATAAATAAAAATCACCGCCCAAGCACTTCGTACAGATGGTTAACCAGCGAACCTGGAACGTGCGGACCGGGTGTGTATCATTGGGTTAAGCCCGTCGGTTCATTAAACGACGGCTTGGTAGGCTGTCGGATTCTCGGTACGCAGTTGCTGCTTGCGCTCGGCTGAACGAGCCTGTTCTTGTGCCCGGGCTGCAGCATCGGCACGGCATAGACGAGTTCCTTGCTGATTCTGCTCGCGGTGGTGCTGATTGAAAGCTGCCTGCTCCTCAGGAGCACGTATGACGCCTGGCCTATCCATTTCAGAGCCGGAGGGAAACTGCTGCGAGCGCGCTCGGCTGCGACGGAGAGCAACGACGTCACTGCTGGCGCAGCCAATCGCGCGCCTCCTTCTTCTATTTTTTTGGCGCATGCGCATGGAGTTGCGTCGGAGGAGTCTTCGGCGTACAGGTGACAGACGGACGGACGAATCAGCTAGCCATATACAACTTCGCTGTAAAAATTTAAATAAACTCAAGAAAAGGCAATAAAGGAACGCCACAAAGGGGACCTCACAGATTTTGAACCCCAGTTTATTGATTCTTGAAAGAGCGTAGGTTAGGGCGTGTTGGTATTCCATAACTGAGGTTTTTTAGCGCACGAAAAGGGACGAAAAACAGTGGCAAAACGAGGACACAGCGCTAACTTCCAACAATGGTTTTATTCCACAAAGCGGTAGACACATATATATATATATATATAGGTAACACCCACAACCGTACGCATGCGCATATGTACTGATTTTTAGTCAAATGAGACAGCAACGAGACATGTGTAATGGAAAGTTAAGATGTTCTTAACTTTCCATTACACATGTCTCGTTGCTGTCTCATCTGACTAAAAATCAGTACATATGCGCATGCGTACGGTTGTGGGTGTTACCTATATATATATATATGTCTACCGCTTTGTGGAATAAAATCATTGTTGGAAGTTAGCGCTGTGTCCTCGTTTCGCCACTGTTTTTCGTCCCTTTTCGTGCGCTAAATACCTCAGTTATTGATTCTATTTTCTGTAATTTCAAGTTTACAGTTTTGCGAAAGACAAGTAAATCGCTGGAGGCATATGGTAGAGAGTATTTAAAATTAGGAAATATTAAGTCGTCGTTTTCCTGCTTAACAAATTGCCACCTTCGCTCAAATTCGACGTTTCTTTCTCTTTTTCGAATAAGCTAGCCGACGCCTCGCCGAAAGAGGATGATGCACTACGGATTCATTAGGTTCTCAATCATTCCTTCATTTTCCATTCATGTACGCTTTCGAAGTTCTTTTTATATTCTAAACTATGCCTACATATTCCGTATTATAGTTCAGAATACGTAGGCATAGGTTACAATCATATTGGTAAATTACGGTCACGTTTTACATATTCTAATTTATTATTTTGGGCCACCCGATTCTTGGCAAATGCCCAAGAAGAAAGGTATACGAACGATTCCAAAGTAAGGCTCCACGTAAACATCTGCGAATTCCTTCGCGTCCGCGCAAGGACGGCTCCGTGCTTTACTACGGCTTCCTGTCGCCGTCTCGCGTATCCTGCCGAGTGCGTATGTGTCACAGGTCAGCTGCTTTTACGTCGTGGCTGGAGTCCCTCGCCATTGCCAGCGCAAGCACGAAGCTTCTCGCACTTGCCAGTGTTTAACAAAGGCAAACATACACACACACACACACACGCTGAGAAAAAGTGCCCGTCCAAACATCGAAAGCGCAAGTGGACGTGCTTCGACTGCGTAACTGCCCGGAGTGGTTGGTTCTGCCGCTTCGCCCGCAGTTTCGAGGACCTTGCCCGTAGCCTAACGTCACGACCAGGCCCGGAAGCCTGAGAAACCTTTTCGCTTTCAGTATACGGACCGTCTCTCTGTTTCTGCTGATACAGGAGCCGGCATAGCGAAGATCCGACGACTTCAGAGTGAACGTCGTCTTCTTGTTGCAAGCGCTGGTGCTACGTCTCCGACTAATTGAAGACGTCTTTAACAACTCAGAGCAATGCAAGGGTTAGGAAGCACATCGTAGTGCGGAGCTCACAGATGGTCTTCGGCCACCTGGCAGCACGCTTTGGGTGATGAAAGACATCTGAAAACTGTCGCTTCGCGAACACCACACATGTGCGTTCCTCTGCTGAACAAGATACGCTATGCTGGAGCACCGGCACGTGAACGCAAGATACCCCCCGCTCCTAAATAATAAAAGATAACAATAAATAAATAAATAAATAAATAAATAAATAAATAAATAAATAAATAAATAAATAAATAAACTAGTTGAAAGAATGGAAAATGGTACCCGAGATGAAGGCCGCATCATATATGATGACATAACCACATGCGTAGGCGCAGGTAAAGTCAGCGTGCCTCTCGCGTCATCGACTGCTGAGACTGAAGCCTATATCTACCGAGCGCACTCCTGCATGTTCATACGTCACAGCCCTTACACGCCTTGCAGCACTGGTGAATAGAGTTAACCGATAAGTGTCCTCATGCAGCGCATCTCAGCTGATCTAACAGGTATATCTATCACTCATCCTTGACAATCTTCCTCCCACGTTTTCTATTCATTCTTCATTTTTGATGCGTAAGCGTCAGATGGCCCATTGACCGCAAAGCCGGCGTCTGGCATCTGTAGCGGCGAAACGGGGCCTATATTCTCATTGGCTGCGACGCCACCTCACGAGTGCGCCTCGACGGAGCAGAGCGGGCGAAAGCGAACACCTGCTGCAGTACTAGTGCGCCAGGTGTTGCGTGAGGGGAGAGGGCATCACTGCGACGCCACGTCATACTCGCTCTCTCTCTCTCGGAAGCCTGTGTTATCCACGCACGCTCTCGCCTGCGGTCTAACTGCGACCTTTGTAAGGCCAAATCAAAACAGGCCAAGACTCTCAACGCGCTCGTTTGCCCGCGAGGAGTTCATTACTCGAAGGACCGCTCGGCAGCGTCGAAATAGATATTAATGGTATCGCATTCAACACGCATAAGTGCTTAGGTGCCCGCAGAAGTTTTTCAACCATCTCAGTTAACGAGTTTAAAAATTTCACCGACGATGACAATACTCCTTAATGCACAATTTAAACGCAGCTGTATATATGCGTGCTTTGATTTCGCAATATATTGGCTGGCGCGGGCAATCAGTCTCGTGCGGCACGTTGCAAACGGAGCGAAGTGGAACGCGATGGCCTCGCTAATCAGGACATCGCGAGAGGCAGCGCGTGGGTGACGCGTGGGCAACGCGTGGGCGCGATTCACAGCAGCCGCTGCAGAAAGACCTCCGCTCATGCAGCGCCTTCTACATATATGGTATGGGTGGCGTCATCGGTGAACAGACGACGCACGCTACTCTGGCGCCATCTCGTAGCCATTGTCGCCGCAAAGCCCGTCTTGCGCGGCACTAGGCTTTTCTTCTCAGGCCTTCACCATACCCTCCTCTACCGCTTTCCTTCTCGCGCTCTCTTCGCTATAGCCGTCTGTCATCTGCGCTCCGCGTTCGCTGTACGCGTTCGCTCGGTTACGAGGACGCCTAGGGACGACAACGACGCCGACGCTAGCCGCGGGAAAGGCCGCCTAAGAGCTGTGCTCTAAAAGCTCGGTACATGAACGTTCATGCATTCTGAACACATTGTAAGTGCACCGCCATGACCGGGGCTCGAACACGCGACCTCGTGCTCAGCAGCCGGGAGCCATAGCCAAACTGCGCCACCGCGACTGAATATGTCGGAAAGTATTGCTATTTCAGTTAACATTTTTCCGCACTGCATTTTCTCGCAGTGCGAAAAGATGGTATACTGGAAAGTCAAACATATTTCGCCACACATCTTGGGTGGCTATTTTCGAAAACTGGAACTACAGGCGCAATAGTTTTAGCCAGTGCGAAATTGAAGTCAGACAGTACACATTATAATGTGCACCGTCTTGTTTTTAAGAGACAGTTACGGCACTGCTCTTCGCTCTTCCTTTCTCATCCAAAATCACTACACACACACACGTCTTGCTTCAACTTCGCACTTAGGATGTGTCTTCTAAAATGCCTACTTGCGAGTACCCAGTCAATTATGGTTAATTATTCTGCCCATCAGGGATCGTCACACAGATGCTGACGTCTGCAACTGCGAATGATGCATTGCCCCAAAATCACCTAATTTCTAATTGTGTTATAAAATCGCCCAGTATCTTCATTAAGGCACACGGTATTTCGCAATCGGAGAACATGCGTGCGACTTTATTCCTCAACGATTACTATATTACGATATTACACGATTACTGGGTTACGACATTAGGGTACACGACAGTTCACACTGAACCATACTGCGTTATTATTTTCACCTGTGCGCATTTATTTCGGAGTACTTTTCACAGAAATAGAGTGGTAGAACTTCGTCCTTTTCCTTTCTATCTGCAAGAAGCAGCCAGCTCTTTCTCCAGAGGAGAGTTCTTTCTCGAATCAAATTACTCCCGAGGAATGGCTACTAACATTTTTTTCTGAAGTAGAGCGTGACGGACTCGTGTCCTTTCTCGCCAGGGCCATTTTCTTCGCATTACTGTATATTACCGTTCCTTTTGCTAGAAGAAGACAAAGAAAAGAAAGAAAGCAAGAGAGCGAAAGGAACAGACAAGCAACAACGAGTGTATACAACGTCCCACTAATTCCGTGCAGTACAGCAAACGGCAGGGCTCGTTTCAGCCAATCAGTAACGCCCGCCGGCTGTGTGCTTCAAGGAGGATGTAGGGTTAGCCCGTTGCGCGCTACAAATCGTTCCGTGAAGCTTACATTCAGTAGGCGTTGGGCGGTGGGCTATCACGGGCGGACAATGGATAAACCGTTCCGTGTGGTTCACTTTTCCAGTTGGGTGACGTGACCCATAGTTTTCACCGGACTGCACGCCATCTGTAAGATGGGTTATAAGTGAAGGGGACGGCGTTTCGCGGTCGTTTCGCGGTTTTCTGTTCGTCGATCTGGTCAGCTGTTGGAAAGCATTTTCTTTCTGCGCTGTGCACGGCCGACAGTCCGTACAAATTTCCTTTCCCTCACTACACTGTCGGTTCCGGTCGTCCATTATTCTGCCATACCGCACGTACACACACATATACAAAGCACACTTGCCAGCGGTGTGTAACCGGAAGACCTCGACGCACTTGATTTCTTTTTGTTCCTTTACCGACGTTCTCCACTGGGACACTCATGCACATGCGTTACGTTATCTGGCGCAAGATGTTCGCCCCGCCGTCGATGTTGACCAATTGGCGACACCTCTATCCGGTCCACTTGAACCCCTGCGTTTGTGCGGCTTGTTCACGGTGGTATCACGGCCGGCCGATAGATTAACTCGGCCGTGGCGGCGTATCGCCGTGCGCGCGAGACCCGAACGGCCTTCCGGTGTGTTACGCGCGCTAATCGCTGGCGATTCGAAGGTGTGGAAACTGGCGACTTGGGCCGCCATCTTGTACACGTTCGAAAAGCCGACGTTCGATTTCGCCTAGCGCGATTGTCCAGGCTGCGCCGATATCGCGGCCTAGGCCAATCTAGCCCAATCGCGTGAGGCGAAATCGAACGTCGGCTTTTCGAACGTGTACAAGATGGCGGCCTTCGTGTTGTGTCTGTGTGCCTGCGGATGCTTTGGTTTGGTCAGTGTGGGAAAGGGTGACCCGGAACGCGTGCGCGCACACACCCCGTAACGTTAAGAAGTAGAAGAAGAAGAAGCAGAGAAATAGGCAACTGATTCTTACCGGAAAGAAGGCTACACTAATCCAACTTTATTGTTCGGTTACTTAACAGCGCGCGTGAGCCTATCGTGTCTCGTTACTTCCGCTTTCAACGGTGCTCCATAATCTGCTTCCGGAATCTATGTCAGATGATCGGCGGTTAGCCTCGTTGTAAACTAAACGTGCGATTTGACGCACCCCTCGCAAGTAGATTAGGGCGACGGATAACCTAGGTTAGGTGAAACCTAGGCAACCATGGCAGGGAAGGGTGCCACTCGTAGCAATCCTTTCGTGTACCGGCTTTTTCTTGCAAAGAAGCCTTGGAGTAACTTCACAACAAGTATACAAGGGATCTGAGCGGTGAAATAAATGAATAATAAGTAAATAAATAAATGAATAAATAAGTACCCGAAGAAAGAAAAAAAGAAAGAAAGAAAGAAAGAAAGAAAGAAAGAAAGAAAGAGAAATACGCGGACAGGCCTTCACTAACAACTGTTCATTGTCAGAGGGGTGCCGAAGCCCCATCATGAAATATCGGCAAGATAAAAAAAGACACATTTTTTAACAATGTTCAACTCGCTTAACGACTGGTTCTGCTGATCCATACACTGCCAAACGTATCTTTAATTAAAGCTATTCTGTTTCTCCACAAGTTTCTTTAATCGCATCTAAGTGATAAATAGTGCATGAACCAGGATAACGAGACTCATACAGGCAGGCTGACATTTCGAAAGGTTGACGATAGGTACAACTACCCGCCCGACCGCGCAACAATCCGCCTCAGACCGGCTCCCAGAACATATACTTCCTGTAGCCTCATAATATATAAATTATGGAGTTTTACGTGCCGAACCCACTTTCTGATCATGAGGCACGCCGTAGTGGGGGACTCCGGAAATTTTGACCACCTGGAGTTCTTTAACGTGCACCTAAATCTAAGTACACGAGTGCTTTCGCATTTCGCCGCCATCGAAATACGGCCACCGTGGGCGGGATATGATCCCGCGACCTTGTGCTTAGCAGCCCAACACCATAGTCACTAAGCAACCACGGTGTGTTTCTTGTAGGCTTACATAAGCTAGACTTCTGTTAGGAAGCCTCCCTGAAACGGGTCAGCTCTGTGCACCATATTTGTTGGTTATTGTGGGCCACCTCTTACTTTTTTAAATTTTTTATCTCTCTCCGGCACTGAGTAGCTGGCACGGTTACTTTCCACCTACAATGGTCCTGGAAGCATCTGGAACGTGTGCTACACCACTGGCCTAAACAAAGCTGCCCCCTGTTAGGCGGCTCTACGGAGCGTTTCCCGTGAGAACTACTGTTAATAACGGCAACGGCGTGGCGGAAAAGGCGTTACATGAGACCGGCTCCAACTTCTGGTATATGGTATACATTTTTGGGCGCCGCTATACGGGGGCGAGGCTGCCTACAGGACAACACTGCTCACGCGCCATGTAATTTTCTACACAGATTACCACAGAGGGAAGCACGAAGTTGGTGCCTGCGCGAATCGCTTATTTAAGGGTTTGCTACCGGCAGAAAAAAAAGAAGGATTGTAATGCGACGTACTTGATAACGTTTAGCATTTTGTGGCGCAAGGGCCATTAATGGGCCAACGACGTTTTTTTTTTTTTTTGTCAGCCACTCCACCCTTCCGTCTTTTCAAGTTCTTGACATCTTTTATGTCGAGAATCAAAGTCGATTCTTCATCGCGAAGTGGTCCCGTAAAAAAATGATTGCCTTAATTCAGCCCATGTGCCCCACCATTCACTTAATTGATTCTTTTTGCTGCGCGTTTTTTCAAGAAATAGTCTTCACACTATTAAAATGGTACCTTGGCCTTCGTTGTTGTTGTTGTTGTTAATGGTAATGATGATGATGATGATGATGATGATGACGACGACGACGGCGGCGGCGGCGATGATGATGATGATGATGATGTGCTTCTTCGCCATTTTCTATGCTATAAACGAAACAGTTGTATGCATAACTCGTGCAAGAGTGGACCTAATTGCAGTAACTCGAGAATTCACATGAAATGTGTTCACTGTTGTAATATTTTGCTAGCCATCAGTCAATTGCCGTCTGCAGTTTGCTGCCTGTTAGCAGGAGATGAACAGACACGTCGTATATATGAATGCCACGCATTTGGTAATTTCTTTCAGCACAGGACGTTATAACTTACTGTTCACGAAGAGACAGCTCTTCAATTTTGCGTGTATCGTGTAGGTCTAGACTGCACCGAATGCACATTCCGAAAGTGACGCGTACGACTGTCGACATTGCACATGGTTACGTATACAGGTGCACACAACTCACGAAGAAACAAGAGCCCATAATAAAACATGAGAGTCTTTATTGAGCTGGGCAAGCGCCGTCTCCGGCACTGCTACTCAATCGCCTAAAGTTAAGGGGTCCGCCCTACTACAGGAAAGGACACAGATTAGAAACATGCTAGAAAAGATTACCCGAGAGAATGCAACGCTAAAGATTAGGTCAAGCAGCTCAGGGCAGAAAACGCGAAGCTTCAGCAACAAAGAAAGAATGGCAACACACCCTCCGCCAGTACGACGTCGACGCCTAGTCGAGCTCCAACACCCGTTCCCACACAAGCGAACGGGGAAGCACCACCACACAAAAGAAGGACGCAAGAAACGGTTGAAGAAAAGAGCGTCTTTGCACTCAGTGAGGTTATGGGAACGTTTAAAGGAATGTTCGATGGGTTACAGCAACAAATAAAAAACACGTATGTAGAGATTAAACAATGATTCGATTTATTAGAGAATAGAGTAGCGGCACTAGAAAGTACACCAAAGGATATTAAGCCGGCAGGCGCAGGACCGATTAAAAACAAACCGTATAGCGGACCGAATGCGGTAGGGAGGAAAGAGAAAAGTAGAAGGCAGGGAGGTTAACCAGAATAACGTCCGGTTGGCTACCCTACACCGGGGGAATGGGAAAGGGGAAAACAAAGATCACAAGGAGAGAGAGGAGGGAAGGAAAGAAGGAAATTGCGGCGAGTTCGCTGACGCGTGTGGTCTTACAGAAATCGCGTTAATGGTCACAGATGGTCGCACAAACCCGTCGTCCTTAAGAAACACAAAAGCGCCTTCACCGCTTTATGGGCCGACGGGCGATGGGGGCGGTGTTCTAGCAGCACCTGCACAGAAAGCGGCCGATTGTCCAGTTTTTGGAAAGCTTTGGCAAGTTCTTGTCTCTCTGAGGTAGAAAATAGCAAGGCCACCGGGGAAGAACAGATAAATCAACATGGCGCCGCGTAACCAATACGTGATTTGGCAATCGAACTGCCGCAGGTATCGTCGCAAGCGAGGAAATCTGCAGCAGTTCGTAACAAGTAAGGAGACGCCAGATGTCATCGCCCTGCAGGAGACTGGGGGGATGGCAAAATTATCGGGGTATAAATCTTGCAGTGCTTCCGGCGAGAAGGCAAACGTCACAACGCTGGTACACAGAAACATCTCGGCTGTCGAGCACGATACCTGTATGCGCGGCATAGACCACGTCCTGATTGAAATAATCCCCTCCCGTAAAGAAGAGGGAACTCTATTTGTTCTTAACATATACAGTCCACCCCGACACGAGCCCAAATTCGGCCCACTCTTCCGCAAAGTGTTGAGCGTAGCGCACACGCAGACGCTAGTCGTGGTCGGTGATTTTAACGCGCCACACGCGGCTTGGGGTTACACCACAAAGAATACTAAGGGCCGAAGCCTATGGGCAGACGCTCAGCACGAAGGACTAACGCTCATGACTGACCCTCAGGCACCAACCAGAATAGCAAACAGCGTAACCAACGACACGACACCAGATCTCACATTTACGAAGAATGTAGCAGATTCTCAATGGACAAACATGCAGGAAAGCTTAGGTAGTGACCACTACATCGTCGTTACAACGGCACAAGCAGGCCCAAGGAAAAAGAGGGGTAGAGAACTGAAACTTGTAGAATGGAACTCTTTCCGCAACATTCGACAAGAGTATGCGGAAGAAACTATAACGGACATTGAGAAATGGGCAGAGAAACTACAAGAAAGCACCAAACGAGCTACCAAAACTCTTCCAGAGGAGGCAGGGATAGAGGAGATGGATAGCAGATTATTGCACATGTGGGAAGCTAAAGGTAGTATGCTGAAAGGTGGAAAAAGCAAAAACATAATCGGAAATTAAGGAAGAGAATTGTGTAATTAAACAAGGTAATTGAGATATATGCAAATAGTTTAACCCAACAAAAGTGGGAAGCCACGTGCTACTTGATGGGAAGGCAGATAGAAATGTGCAAGATCTGGAACATACTCCGATGCCTCTTGGACCTCGGCAGTACAAAAACCATACAATGACACAGTCTACAGAAGGTTATACACAGCTACGACGGCACAGAAGAAGAGTTCTTTCGAGAGCTCCAAAAAATGTACGTTGGAGATGCGGATAGAGAACGACTCCCGGATTACCTAGGTAACGAGAATCCTGATCTTGATACTCCTATTACGGAGGCAGAAGTCAGATATGAACTTAGCAGGCTCAACCCGAAATCTGCACCAGGACCTGATGGGATAAGCAGCAAAACACTCAGGAACCTCGACGATGTATCCATTCGAGCTCTCACGGACTACATGAATAACTGTTGGGAGCAAGATGGCATTCCAAGTCAATGGAAATCAGTCCAAATCATTTTTATACCGAAGCCTGGAAAGAAACCACAACTGACGAACATAAGGCTCATATCGCTAACATCCTGCATCGGTAAACTCATGGAACATGTGGTTCTCACACGCCTCATGAGATACATGGATGACGGAGGACTTTACCCACATACCATGGTTGGATTTCGACCCAAGTTATCGACGCAGGATATTATGCTCAAACGAAAACGTCAGATCATAGATGCGGGTGAGAAAACTCTAGACACCAAGGCAATACTAGGTCTCGATCTAACTAAGGCCTTTGACACCGTCCCGCACAAGGCAATACCACAATATCTCCAAAAGCTGGATGTAGGGCGTAAAACATACGCGTGCATCAAAAACTTCTTGACGGATCGTACCGCAAAGATTTCAATTGGAGAACCCGCCGTGGTTGCTCAGTGGCTATGGTGTTGGGCTGCTGAGCCCAAGGTCGCAGGATCGAATCCCGGCCACGGCGGCCGCATTTCGATGGGGGCGAAATGCGAAAACACCCGTGTACTTAGATTTAGGTGCACGTTAAAGAACCCCAGGTGGTCGAAATTTCCGGAGTCCTCCACTACGGCGTGCCTGATAATCAGAAAGTGGTTTTGGCACGTAAAACCCCGCAATTTAATTTAAATTCAATTGGAGAATCCAAATTAGAGGCGCTCAAACTAGGTGATAAGGAGTGCACCGCAGGGTTCAGTCCTATCTCCCTTTCTATTCAACGTGGCAATGATCAGTCTTCCTGCGAGACTCGAAAAGATAGAAGGACTTGGACAAAGCCTACACGCGGACGACATCACCTTTTGGGTGGCGGGTGGAAGCGATGGGCATGTGGAAGAGATCCTTCAAACGGCAGTAAACACGGTCGAAGACTACATCAGAAACAAGGGACTGAGATGCTCCTCGCAAAAATCATAACTTCTGCTCTGTAGGCCCACATGTCGGGGTCGAAAAAGCATTAAGGAAAGGCCGGGCATTGCGGTCACAGTAGAAGGCACCACGATACCGATAGTGGAGAGCCTGAGAATACTGAGACTCCACATATACGAAAACGGTCATAACGGAGAAACCATTAGACTACTTACAGTAGTGTTCAACAAACAATCAGACTAATAAAGCGGATATCCAACAGGCACTATGGCACGAAGGAGCACAATCTCATCCGATTAATCGAAACATTCGTAATCAGTCGTATTGTATATGTGGTCCCTTACCTCAAGCTCTACGCTGCGGAGGAAGCCAAGATAGAATGCATTATTAGAAGTGCGTATAAGCAAGCCTTGGGACTTCCGGCAAATACGTCAAACGAGAAATTCTTGGCGCTCGGCGTGCACAACACACTAGACGAACTTATTGAGGCCCAGAGAGTAGCGCAGTATGAAAGGCTTACCCAGAGTTTGACGCGGAGACACATCTTAAATGACATCAGAATAACCTACGAAGTACAGCACGGAGTGCGGAGAAACATCCCAAGGAACATAAGGGAACATCTATCAATACCTCCAATCCCCAGAAACATGCACCCGGAGTTTCACCAAGATCGAAGAATTGTAAGAGCTAGAGCTCTCCACAAAAGATTTCGTAGTGCCAGGGACGTGATCTATGTGGACGCGGCAGAGTGCGCAAATAGACAGAGTATGTCGATAGTTGGTACGAGTCTAGAGGGTGACTGCAAAGTTAGTGGCACGGTAAAAACAGGGATGGCGGCGGTGGCGGAGGAGGCTGCCTTAGCACTGACAATAGCCTGGCAACAGCACTGGCAATACTGGGAACGGAAAGAGACCGGACACTACAAAGTGGGAAGGGCCCATTTCCCCCCGGCACACTCCTCGCTGAGTAGACGGCAAGCGACGTCATGGCGCCTCTTACAAACAGATACATATCCGAACCCGGTGGCATACCACCGCTACTACCCGGACCTTCACACGGATAGATGTAGATTCTGTCAAGAAAAAGTGGACCTACCACATATGGTTTGGGCTTGTCCTCGGACACTCACACAGAATAAAACAAACAAGATCAGAGAGCAGTGGGAGACCGCGTTGCTCAGCTGTGCACCGGAAGACCAAGTTAAGGTAATCCAGCAGGCCGAAGATGCCGCCGGGGTCCAAGGGCTCGAGGCTGTCATCTAGGTAGAGAGGCCTAGTCTCAAATCTGCTGTGCACAAATAAAGTTTATTCCTCCTCTTCTTTATTGTGCTCAGAACTGGTTTACACGAACCCTGCAGAGTAAGAAATGAAGAATGTCATACAAACGCCACTGAAAAGATACGCCGTCATTAACTCACGCACGATTCTAAGGAGTACGCATAAACAACAGTTACAGAAATAAAGTTACAGAATTACTGCAGTTGCAGAAATGTTTGTTTTAAAACGCCTTTCAAATAACTACGCAGTTCTCAGCAAATGAATAAATCAAGAGACTCCAGAACATGCGTGTCGCTATATATAAATATTATGTGGACTTCATTCACCTTAATTACTTTAGTAACGATACAGCGAACAATTCTAAACAAGAAAATGGGCTAATCAATTCCACATAACGAATTTCCGCTGATCAGCTTCACGAACGGTTATCAGTCAAGAGTATGCTGGACAAATCCATGTAGCGAGTGTCCACAACACTCACTGTATATAGTCTTAAACCTCTATTTTGTCGCACGGCGCGGTTACTATAGCACCGGACGTTCTTTCCAGTTATTCTGCAGCATGAAAGTGTACGCCTTGTACGACCACGACACACGACGGCAACAAGCGAGGAAAAAAAGAAGGTACTCTGTCGTCGCATTCACGCGATGTCACGAAGCTCTCAAGTTCCAGAGATAGCGATCGACGTGCTACTCAGCGTCATTATCATCTGCTTGCAAGCCGTCTTCTTCACTTGAGCTGCACGTCGTCGGGCAGGCCGATGTCGTGAAGCCTAACGTCGGTGACAATGCGGATGCGATTTCATTATATTCTTGCGCCGAGCTTTCTTCCATTCCGCTGTAATCTTCGCTCCTCCGCACGTTTGAGCCAGGCATCGCAACGTGATACGAGTCCCAGATCACGCCGATTGAATGTGATGCCGAAGTCTCCGCCAGAAGTCCCTGCATCAGCGACAAGCAACGTGACTCTGTCTGCATCAAAAAGGTGCAGAGACAAGTGGTATGCTCTGCACGACAGTTTCTTCGCTTATTCTTCTCAGAACAATGGAATTGCCCGATAGTCGCGTAAGGCATGATAGTCGCGTTAGCTCGACGCGTACGCATCACCGTGGCCGCATTACGGTCGTTCCGACGCGTGGTAGGGTTGTGCAACACCGTTGGCCACACCTTGAGCCAGACTGACTTCAGTGAGAGCTCTTATTTTTATGCAAGGCAGCTGCGTTGTAGCTGTGTGGTCACCGACACAGATAGCTATCACGTGAGGCCACGAACGCATACTTCTCACTGTGTGCGGCCACGATGGCATCAGTGCCCCATGTTATCACGCGTGCATTGTTTCGCTTTTTGACGGTGACCGTTTTTCACCAGATTACTACTGTTATTGATTTGCCGCTCGGCGCAAGACGCGTCTGTCTTGCTGTCACGTTTCTTGTCTGCGCAGCTATTCGACGTGCGAGTACCCCAAGATTGCGGCTGCAATCACGTGAGTGCAAACCCCCTACACCACCTTTCTTCTTATTCAGATTCGAGCAGACATTAAAGAAGAATACCGGCGGAAACCACACCAGGATGATTGTCGACGTTAACGCGATTATAGCATTGAAGCTGCGAGGGAGGACACACTTCAATGGTGGTCAATGGCGGCACTTATCGCCATCTTTATGGCAAAGCATAGTTTTCATTGAGGGCATCTGTTTTTCTATAGATGGCTTCAAAGTTAGACGCTCAAGTATTCTGTTGTTTAGGGGATCCCCACCTTCTTGGTGCGGCGCGCCGGCGCAACTGCCGGAATAATCACGTCGTACCCTGCTCACCCGAGGCGCAATTTTTTTTTTATTTGAACCTGGCAGAGTGTAATCTCGGCGATGAACATGTTGCACGTTCGAGCTGGAACAGCTTTATTAAATATAACTGGCCTTGAACAATGACGTTCTTGAAATCTACAACATAAGTTTCGTGAAAAATATCTAGCGTGAGTTGTCAGTGTCGCGGTTTTAACACGAGATTAAATAAAAAACAGAAAGTGGGAAAGAAGTGCTTTCTCCACAGCCTATTTATTGGTGGACAAGAAAAATGGTAACAATGGTAATCGAATCGAAATCAAATTACGTGGCTTAAAGGTCCCGAAGCAAAACTCGGGCCACGAGGAACGCCGTAGTTGAGGGCGCCGGATTGATTACGACCAACCATTGTGTATTTTTTTTTTAACTGAGCCAAAAATCTAAATACGCGAGTCTTTCCATATTTCGCTCTCATCGAGGTGCTTCCTGGAACCGAATCCGAGACTTCTGCTAATTTCTTCCATAGCACTACAATGACACAGCCACTAAGATACGGTGACGAGTAATGACAATCGACCACCTCCTCGTCATTTAAAACGGAGCGGTAACAAGGTGGCCAACGCCTTGGTTGCGCTGTCACTTGGGCGCCGCCATTGTTAGACGCGAACGTACGTAGCGGCGCGCCCCCCTTACGCGTGCTCCGTTTACAACTCGCCGCACCGCTGTATGCGAGCCGAGCAGAGGTCAGTCGATGACGCAACAGGCGGTTACTATGAATAGGCTCGCGGCCGAGAAAAAATGACCGGTCTTCGAGCTCGGCCCGCACTCTTGCGTGTCGCGCAGACGGCAAACGGCGCAAGTATATGCACCATTGTGCGTAGCCACTGCTGTGCTCTTATCGGACGAAGCATTTCGCCGCAGTCGTTGTCGTCTGTTTGTGGGGCGCATTGTCGCCCGCTGCGTGCTCGGTGTCATCTGCTGCTTCGTGACCAGCGTCTGCAACGCGGCGCTGTGATGGTGACCCTCATACTGTACCTGCAACCCCCGCCATATTCTTTCTTTTTTTCTTCTTCTTTTGTGTACGACGCCCACACCTTGCCCGCCGGTCGAAAACTGGCTGCATCGAGCAAAGTGTCGACGGGCGAATCTGCCACACGAGTTTCGCCTTCTAGGGCGACTGGAAAACAGTGAATTACGTTTTGGTTTGTCTTCCATCCGTAATGGGGCGAAGGGTGCAACAGAAGGTTCCTAGGCTGGTGCACGCGAACGACATAGTGCTACTAGTGGGCAATACAGGGGATTCCCAGAGACTTGTACATATGTATGTAAATTCAGCGACAAATGAAGGCCTTAAGTTTAGCAGACAGAAATCGGGAATTATGATCTTACTCTGAGACGAGTAATGACGTGGCATCAATTCAACAGCAAGTCACACCCATAGTTAAGCAACATAAATACCTGACCCGCCGTGGTTGCTCAATGGCTATGGTGTTGGGCTGCTGAGCACGAGGTCGCGGGATCGAATCCCGGCCACGGCGGCCGCATTTCGATGGGGGCGAAATGCGAAAACACCCGTGTACTTAGATTTAGGTGCACGTTAAAGAACCCCAGGTGGTCGAAATTTCCGGAGTCCTCCACTACGGCGTGCCTCATAATCAGAGAGTGGTTTTGGCACGTAAAGCCCCATAATTTAATTATTAACATAAATACCTGGGTGTGCACATAAACGAAGGAAAGACTTATACTCAAGCATCCACCAAGATAATCTAAGAATGAAGGAGAAGCGGAATGCAGCAATTGTGAAACAAAGAGTAGTTTGGGGCTACACTAGATATGAGATGGTGCGAGGAATTTGGAAAGGAGTAATGGTGCCAGGCGCTAGCGTTCGTAAGTGCCATTCTGTTCATAAAATCGGATATATTGTAGCGGTTGGAAGTTAAATATGGGTAGGCTGGTTGGCTTTGAGAGCCCACAGTAAAACCACGAATGAGGCAGTTCAGCGTGACGTGGGTTGAGCCTCTTTCGAAATCGGAGAAGCGCAGATCAAAATTAGTTTTGAAGAACGACTATGCTTTCGAAGGCTATGCTCTTGCTAATTACATGCGCAGGAAGCAATTGCTGAGCCGAAAACATGTCATAGACGCCATGTTTTAAACATCACTTAAAGAGGCATGCGCCCTCTTCCCAGGCAGCCGATACAGGCCGGCTATAAGCGTGAGTGAGTTGACCGGGTATAATGACAACATCGCTGCATACAAAGCAATCGCACCACGTCACGTGCACAACTCTCTTATTGTTGTGTGGGTGCAATGAACGCTTGGCGGCCTCGTCTCAACTAATTGTTTCCCCGGCGGCGCAGCGAGCAGAATGGGGTTCTTTATCGCCTAACGAAACCACTCCTCGAAGCCAGAACGGCCGGAGAAAACAAAAGAGAGAGTGAGAGAGAACGCGGCCAATTGCAAGAAAAAGGGGGGTATAATTGGTGCCTATTCATTGCAGCATGTAATAAGGTCAAGAGTTAGAATTCCTGCGACAACAAAAGGAGCGCGGCAATACAGTACGCCGACAGATTCGAAATGATGAACCGGGTGGCGTGCGTGCGTGCGTGCGTGCGTGTGTACGTGCGTGTGTGCGTGTGTGTGTGCGTGTGCGTGTGTGTGCGTGCGTGCGTGCGTGCGTGCGTGTGGTCGCCCATCATTTCGCCTTTAGCGTCTTTCCGGCCCTTTTCATGCCTTCTCTCATGACAAAAGTGGCTTTTTTTGCATTGTGAAAGGGTCATTCACTAGCCCAACACAACTCAATCTTTTAGTCAGCGTCCCTTCAATAAGCAACCGCGGTTGTTCAATGCCAAAAGGACGAAGTATATGCAAACTTAAGCGATGCCTTTGTTTTTCCCGCGCTGGCTGAACACGCCGTATACTATCGGAGCATGCCGGCGCTAGCGCCAATTTTCCCTCTGGTAGTTTCAGTACGAGACTATATAATCCAACCCGGCGATGTCGCAACGGGTCAACGTCTCGCATTTGAAATGCAAACGTCATCGCTCTCGCGCTGTAATCTTGCGAGTCTGTCGCCGACAGCTCTTTGACGTCACCGGTGGCCGTGTTTACCTCGACTCGACATTTCCGGATTACTCACGTATAGCTTCGTTTTTTCCTTGCAGCCACGCGCAACGCCGTCCACGCACGCTTCATTTATATCCATCTAATTACTATTCGGTCGGTAAACAGGCGTACCTATTCTTCCTGTATACCGTGTAGGTTACTCTGTCGCTTATTTAACGTAATCGGGAAGTTCCCAAAGGCGACACTCAACAAGGAAGGCAGCAGTAACAAAGGAAGAAAAAAAAAAAAGAAATGCGAGCTCTGACGTATCTTAATTCCGGTGTCCGCGCGCTCAGAAGATGCTAATCCCGCCGCTTACGTAAGACCTATAAGCCGGCATCGTTACGACAATTGATCCGCGTAGGCGTGACCATTGCTTCTGTTGCGTGGTACAATCAGCAGTGGCAGGTCGATTACAACACGCAGCATGCCACGCCTGTGTGCACGCCACCAGGACGGGGAATTCCCTACACACCGCAAGGGAGCGCCCGGCGGCTTTTCTCGCCTCACGATGATTCGCGGCGGCTACGCCAGGCGCGTCTTGGCACGGCCGCCGAGAATTTTTTTTTTTTGTTTACACGCCATCCCATAGAAAAAGAAAAGTGCGGTAATTTCGTACTGCGCAATAAATTCACCCATTCTGAGACTGTCGCTGTGTGACGTAATTGGGAAATTTCTGTCTACATAGAAAGCAAGAGTTCTGGTCCGCGCGGCATCGTGCCGTCAATCGCAAGGCAGTTTAGACACCGAGGTCGCTTCGATTTCGTAAAATCTGGGAAACTGGCGTTGCGCAATCCAGAACTAGGTTGGTACGTCATGTAAAAATTATGCAGATCCCACGCGCTGTGGGAAATCGATGTTACGCGATGCATTTTGCAAGTAGCTGGCTATCTGGCATCGTTTTCAATTGCGCGAAGCGGTACCAGGTGGCTTTACATACACACACGCACATACACACGCACGCACGCACACGTCAGCAAAACATCAAATCACCGAATTCACTGCTCACCCACGTATGCGATAACTCTTCCATTGGCGTAATGTTGTTATATCACCTCATGTATGACTCTTTAATCATTTAAGAATTGAACAATATAGACACCACCGTTTCCAATGATATTCCAAACATATCAATAAACAAACGCTAATCTATATACAGCATGTCCCGTACTGCCGCGGGAGTCTCCGACGCTGTGCCGGGAAAAAGAAAGAGCAGCTCTACTCGACACGTCTCCCTGCGCCAATCGAAGCCCGTCTCCTAATATATATATATATATATATATATATATATAGTGCACGATGTTTAGGCCCAGAGGGGCAGGCCCGAGACGATGCCCACGCATACTCCCCTTGTATTTATCCTCTCACTCTGCGGCGGCAGTTATCCCGTACTCTTTCGCCTTTGTTACTATGTCTCAAAACTCGATAAAGCAAGTAATAAATCTCGACTCGATTCCGCACGTATTACTTAATTAGGCTGACATTGCCGATACGGGGACGGTGCGTCTGAGCGTGCGTGCATACCTATTCCTCCTTTCGCTTCTAAATCTTGCGTCTACGTGCTTCCGGGCGTGTGCTAGTGCGTCCCGCAACCAGGAGTCGGCGCGGGCAGGTTAAACCAGAATGGAGAGGGCACCGCACGACTACGAGCATGATTGAATGCGGCGCGCACAGGGACGCACGCACAACTCACTGCGCGCACGAGGAACGGTATATAACTGAGCGTATAGAACACGAAGACACACAGACACAGCAGTACAGCACCTCCAAGCACTTGGGCATAAGCACAATGTAAGCGTAAGCTGATATTGAAAATGTACCCCTCGGTGATTTAATTCAAGTCGTATAGACACGGCGCGTAGGCTTCAGATATAAGCATCTGCTGTGGCTCAATGCGTAATCATAGCCCTACTCAAAAGGCGCCGAGTCTGCAAGGGTTCTTCAGACACGCGGAAGAAGCACGCCAGAAAAGCGTGCTGGTCCCAGTTAATTGGCAAATTAAAGTGGCTGCTCGCGGCAATGTTGTGTATAGGTTGGCCGCTGCGTGTATGTGGACCGCTCCGTTCGCTCACAAGGGGGGCCAGCGTTACGCGCACGTTACTACATACGAGCGTGGATGGCTCGCGGCTCGTGGCAACGTGACCAGTGGCCTGCGAGATGGCAACGCTGCACCGTTGCCCCGGTGTGATCTCGGAGGCCACGATAGATCACATTGAGTTTCCTACAAAAGTGACTAGAGGTAACTCTGGCACTGCGATTGTCGAGCAGTATAGAACGTGGGAACGATGGGTAATGCATGGATTTGTCTAAGCTTCGTGGTTGGGGTTTCAAATGTTATTGTGGCCTTACTTATTACGCTTTGTACTTCTAATTTTCCCAGCAACCATGACTCAGTGAAAGCGTGAAGGCGTTAAGATCCTACGCACATGCACAACCATTGAAAATTTACTGCATTTTTAACGTGATGCATTGGTGAAAATAATCAATCTGCATATTGCAGAAGATGTTTGCAGAAAACTGCGTTATATAGACAAGCTACAGAGCATGACGTCACGAATATACGGGCGAGCATTGAAAAAGGAAAACTTTAAAGAGAGCTGAAAAATGCTAGCCTAGTGAAATGCCTGAAACGATACTCGGCCCGACATTATTCAGTAAACTGGGTGAATCTATGAGTGTTTCTCTTTTTTTTTTTATCAAAGCATGTAGCGAATAATAGCAGTGCCAACGTAGTCTCCTGCCCCTTTTAGGCGTAAAACGCATTATTTTGTTTACGAACATGAAGCTAAGAGCATGCCGCATTGTAACTCGGCGGCCGATGGGCTGACGCCTAGGTCTAACTTCTGCAACTCCTTGCTTCCACTATTTGAAAAATACGGGGTGCCGCACATTCTTTGTCATAGGACACATTATCGATTGCTCGCCGATACGCAACAGTCTCCGTCAGCACACGCTTTGTGCTTCCTGGAGGTGTAGCCGGCGGCTTCAGTGTGATTACTGCCGGGCAAGTAATACTGCCCTTTGTCACACGCACAAGCGGACTTTCCTGCACCCGAATTGGACGATGGCACCGATGACGCAACGTCGCGTGACAACCAATAAGGGGTTGGCTGTTGTACGTTTCACAAGGACAGGTAATGGTCGCAATTTCACGCGATATCTGACACCCAAGCACGAAGTTTCTGCAAGCTGCGAAAGATCTCGACCGCTTCACAGGCAACTCGCACACCAGCTAAGGGAAGAGTGTAACTAGCATTGCCACAACCTCTGTCGTCCCGAGCAAGAAGGTTACGTCGGCAAAACTATCAAAGGGAACGCCGTCAAGATTGGAAAGAAAGTTATACATTCCTGATTCGCGAGCGCGTTATCGCTGCTATTAAAGCAAAAGTAACAATAAAGAAAAGTGTTTCGGAGTTTTCTTCTCTCTCCCGATCGGCACGAGAAAGGAGAGCTAGCAGAATGACACAGTTTGCTGAAATGGTATAGGGATGAAGATAAGAAGCAGCGATGGCACAATTACAGCGGCGACTGAATGCGTCTGTGCGAGGTAGAAAGTATCACAGCTATGTCGTCGCTCTTATGCAACTGCTAGCAGAGTCACACGAAATCTCCTGCGAGACCAACCCCGTGAGTACGACAATGGTTGTCGACGTGCTCATTGAGTGCTCAGTTCTTGGAGTAACATTGGACTCGAACTTAAAATAAGCAAGCCACATTACTAAGTTAAAACGCATACGTTAGCCCCTGGCATCAGAATATCACTGAAGGTCCGATACACAATTTGCTTACACTCTACAAAACATCTATTCAAATCTACATTAATTACTGTATGACAACATGTGGCAATACTTATCGGACGCATTTAACACCACTACAACATTTACAGAACCGAGCTATAAGAATCCTTCACATTTAGCTCATTCCGTAGTAATGTTTCTGTGCTGCTTCATGAACCCAGGCTACTACCAATCATTTACCTCGTAAGATGTAATAATTTTAGCACCTTGTTCAGAGCACCTAACGACCTTCTTCCTAAAAACATCTTCTGTAAGTCATCTCTCATTAACACAAATCATACTAGATTCGCTGCCCATAACAATGTTCCTTTACCAAGGATACGAACTAATCACAGAAAACACACTGTATACTTATCAGCATCGTCATTTTGGAATAACCTCCCGTTAGATATTAAGTTGTCTCCATCGTTACATGCTTTTGAACAAGTATTATTTTATTTTCTGTTAGGTAGCTAACTTCTGATGTATGGTGAATTATATTCGACTCGTTTTTGCCATATTCATGCTTACAAGTGTTGCCGTTATTTTACGTAAGTTTACGAGTTGCCTAATTACTGATATATTTTATATTTATTTTGAAGTTCTTTATTACTATTTGTTATTGTAACTACGCACACTTCCAGTGTTTAGAACGACAGAAAGTTGAGCTAGTTGGTAAGGATTCATCCGGTGTTAATCTGCGCTGAAAATTTGTATTTCTTTCCTTGCTGCTTTTAGAGTGCACTATATACTCCATTATTTTACGGACAGGAGGTCCCTATACAGCTATACGCTCCGAGACCTTCCCCTGCATTTCCATTACGAACGCACATCCCTACTGACTGACCTGAATAAACTGAAACTTAAACACAAAAGATTCATTTTCCCTTATGTCGCCATGAGCTTTCCGACCAAGCCAGAGCTTTTGGATGCACGTTATTATTGCAGAATGGCTAAGTCGCCCGCATTGGTGATATGCCATCCACTTAATCCTTTCACACGTGGGTGACTCTAACGCATCAGAGCTGAAGTGCTAACAAGAAAATATGAGGTATAGCTCAGCAGTTTGCACTTTGTATATCTCAATGTATTGGATGCCGCACGTCGAAAATTTCTACTGTGTTTTTCAACGTCCTTTCTTGATTAATGCGTTATCAGACAATTTTAATTTAGGATAGTATTCAGGCTGTTGAAATCGTGACCCCAGGCTCTTCATACCGGTGTTTTCCTCCCTATACCGCGTAATCCGCAAGGTTACAGTTGATTAGTAAGCGACCATCTAGACACGTACAGACCCATTCGGAGTAGTTCGACTCCACTAATTATGCATTGTGTGTACTTACATACAATGACAGTTCCTGACAAAATGCCCGAAGAAGACTGGCAAGTGGTTATGATACTCCGGTCACTGATGAATAGTTTTTCGAATGCTCTTGAATAACCTGCATATTCCGTGAAGTGGAGTGCATGTGCTGGATGCTCTCAATTCAGTGCTTGCAAGTCTTGAGTAAGCATCACGGCTCACCCGCAGCATTTTATCCGTACTGAAGTCAAAAAGGCCGCGGTTTACTTTGACAATATATTGTCACGTGGTGGTGACGTTAAGAACACAGTAGCGATACTGTGAAAGGCAAGAACTAACTTTTATTGGGCGAACCTGTGCCCACAAAACAGGCTACACTTAAAGCGCAACGATAGCGGCGAACACAGTCGGCGATCGTCGAAAATCTGATCTGCGGGTCAAGCGCGTCGGCTTTTATACAGCAGTCGTCGAATGTTCCAGTCTAATCGTTCGGACCCGCGTGCCTTCCACAAAGTTCTACACCATTCGCGTCACGCGATGAAATCAGATAATACAAGGTTCGGCGACAACAGACAGCTGATAGAAGCATCGATAACTTTCCAGAAACTTCGGATACATGCAGGCGCGTCCCGCGCTGTGCGATAACATTTGTTCGGCGGCGAAACGTGGTCGCCCGATAGAGATAAGTACACGTGTCAATATTGCCACGTACTCGAACCGACTGCTAACGACCACTGGTCCTTTGGTCTTCCCACGTGACTTCAACGCGCATCACCAGCTACGGGGAAACACCAAGATTAGCTTCAGACAGCAGAATGACGGCAGCCCAGTCTGTCGGCGGTGCACTCGCCTGAACTCGACTGATTTCAAGGCGCTTTGCTGGGTACACACAGTGTTCACTCTCTCACGCTTTGCTCTTTCTTGTCCCCCTTTCCCTTCCCGCCGTGAAGGTTAGAATAACCGGACGCTCTGCTGGTTGAGCTCCCTGCCATTCTCCTCCTTGCTCTCTCTCTCTCTCTCTACATATACTGCAGCCCTAATTTAGAGCCCTATTTATAAAGTCAAAACGCACAGCGAGGAGCAAATCATCGCAGCAATTGAATAAATTTTGCAGCACGAATAACGCAGTAACAGTACCGCCATTCCGAGGTGACCTGAGGGACCCATTTAGCGCTAAGACGGGTCGCGCAGAGCGGGCCTTTCCGCAGCACTGTGACGAGCTACTGCTTACCGCAGAGTTTCAGGAGCATCGTCGAATGCCGGCACAGTCAAACTAACAACAGAGAGCGGAGCATACGTACACCGGGCCCGAAGCTTCTGGAATCCATACCTCTCTTCAGCTGCTGGCTTCCCGCGCGGTTGCTTTCCACCGCTAGTGGGTGTGTCAGAAGCAGGGCAGCGGTAGATGCTAAAAAAAAAAAAAAAAAAAAAAAAAAAAAAACATTTCAGGGAAAGAAACGGCGTATAAAAGCTTGCATCTGATGCAGAGACGACCCGCCATTTCTGTAGGTTTGTGCTGCATGCGCCTTGCCCACTTAATCGCGCACCGTTGTGAAAGGCCGAGCCACAGCATATGTAGGCGGTTGCAGCAGGATAAGAGGAGCCTAGGTGCACGATAGTTTGTTACTGAAAACCGTATATGAAGCGAACGGACAATGAGGCCAGAGAAAGCAAGGGGGAAGTAAACTGTTGTGTGTTCTTTATGTAAATTGAAATGTGGAAATAATAAGGTATGGGAAAGTGAAAGCATTAGAGTTGCGACGGGTATTATGCATAATAGGCACAAATATCGCAGGAGATGGCGCATTGCATAGATGATGGTAAAGGCAACTGCACGCATCGCATTTACTTTTACAGGATTTAAGCAACCGCTTCCCGAAAACTTCGATTCACAGATATTCCACACATGTACGTTTGATCTGCATAATTTTCCTCTCCTATAAGCGTTACTGAAGATAAACCAAGCGGCACAGCCTGGAGGCCACCAGTGCGCTTCAATCATACAAGTTCCGAAATTCCGCTTTCAGACTCCGCGCGTGTCTATCCTGCGCATCTTTTTCAGAAGAACTATTGGAGGACTAATTGACGGGCGCTCCAGCAGCAAACGACAAAACGAAACTTCTCGACACATACCACCTAATGAAGAACAGCCCGAAATGGCTAATCCTTGCTAAAGGTAGGTGCTCATTGGGATTAGTGGGGGACGAATTTACGAAGTTTCTCGTTCGCAAGTGTTTCTTTTTTCGCCACTGCCCAGGCGCATTCAACTAATGCAGTACAGTGAACAAAAAAATATTATATTGACACGTGTACTTGTCTTTGTCGGGCGACACGTTTCAGCGCCTAACAAATGTTATCGCACAGCGCGGGACGCGCCTGCATGTATAGGAAGTTTCTGGAACGTTATCGATGCTTCTATCCACTGTCCGTTGTCGCCGAACCTTGTGTTATCTGACTTCATCGCGTGACGCGAATGGTGTAGAACATTGTGGAAGACGCGCGGGTTCCAGCGATTAGTCTGGAACATTCGACGACTGATGTATAAAAGCCGACGCGCTTGACCCGCTGATGAGATTTTCGACGATCGCCGAGTGTATTCGCCGCTATCGTTCTTTGAGTGTAGCCTGCTTTTGAGGGCTCAAGTTCGCCCAATAAAACGCTAGTTTCTTTAATCAAAGTTTTGCTGCCTTCTTCACCGTCACAACCACGTGGCATATTTTGCATTTGCGTCCTGTGAGCTAAATTTAGAATGCTAAGGCTGCGTTATGATAGACCACTAGCCTATAGGTCAATAGTCTCTTGAACACGCACTGTGAGAGAAAGTTTGATGACACGTGGGGAGGTTAGCCTTGCAAAAATTATTGGCACCCTACTATAGGTTTACTATACAGGGGCTGTTTCGGCGAGCCCTTTCAAATTTTTTTAAGGTTGCCTGTAGCAGGGGGGGGGGGGGGGGGGGGGCATAGCACAATTCTAGTTCGTCAGAGAGAGAGAGAGAAGAATACAGGAAGGCAGGTGGCCTAGTGGAAGAGGCGGACATTCCTTGCACAAGAAATTGAAGCACAAGTCGGCTAACTGACAAAAATTACCTATTTTAGTTCTTAAATAATTGCCGTATCGCCGGCCCATATTGCAATTTACAAATTCTAGCTGTGGAGTTCGCAGAGCGGGTCCACTTGGAACTGATTCTCAGGATGGCACCAGTTTCGAGACATTAATTCCCGAACTTCGCGGAGAAATGCACTGGCGTTCCAGTTACTTTCGTGCTTCAATGCATAAAACGACAATGCATAAAGAAAGTAACTGGAACACCAATGCATTTCTCCACAATGTTAGGGAATTAATATCTTGAAACTTGTGTCATCCTGAGAATTCGTTCCAAGTGGATCTGCGTTGCGAACTACACGGCTAGAATTTGTAAATTGCAATATGGGCCGTGAGGTCATTAGCTTAACACTTAATTAGTAAATTGTGCATTTAATTTTTTAGCACAAGTAATGTCCGCCTCTTCGAGTAGACGAGCTCATAAACGAGAATTGTGCTATCTGAAATAACGAAATAACGCGCACGCATGCATGCAGTCACGCAAAAAATATCGGAAAGGGGCTGCAATGAATACCATCAAATGAACAAAGTCGAAAGTGGAGCTTGATGACACCGCCAATGAACAAAATATTATTCATCTCGTTCCATATTTGGCTGCGCTATATACAGAAAGGGATAACACTTCTGTGCATGGCGCGCTGCTGAGTACGCGAGGTCGCGGGATCGAATCCCAGCCGCGGCAGCCGCATTTCGACGGGGGCAAAATGCAAGAATGCCCGTGTACCCAGGAGGTCAAAATTAATCCATAGGTCTCTCTACTAGGGCAAACCCCATAATCAGATTGTGGTTTCGACAGGCTAATCCTCAGAGTATTATTTCTTTTTTTTGCATTTTCTTTCCCCCCCCCCTCTTTTTTATATTTTAATCTCGTGAACGCCGTAGTGAACTTAGATGGACACAAAAACTAAAAAAAGATACGTAGTGTATAACTAAATATGATACGTAGTGTATAACTAAAACCGCACCTGGCCTTAAATCTTTCCCTACCGCGCCCATTGGGCATCGTTATCCCGTTATCGATGGTTTCAAACGCCGCTTTCGAGACCTTCCGCGCCGCTCCCGGACACACTGCGTCACCGGACGTGAAGGATGAGAACTATATTCTTGTTTTCTAAGCAGTCGGCTTTTTTTTATTTCCACGCCAGGCAGTGATTTTTGAACGCGCTTCGAAGTTTCGCGATCGCCAAAGTGGAAAGCAAAAATGGCCGCCTCCGGGAGCAGCGCGCGCGCTACGAAAGATCGCAGACCTCGTGATTCCGTTGCGTCTGAGGCTGATTCATCGATGGACGGAGCAGCGGCGAGCCTCAGGGTGCTGCCTAGTGCTGCCTCTCCGTCGGACTTCGACTCTGAGAGCGACTACGACGCAAACCAGCCCGGAACATCGGTGGCCGCAGCCCGGCAGAACCAACTGTAGTGCTCTTGCAGTTAAATTTTTGTAGCGCAATGCCTGCCCAACTAATCTTTTTTTTTATTTTTCCGGAAATAGTGCTCATTAAACGGCAACACATTTTGTTTATCGCATAACTTTTGTTACATTTTTTTTTCTTAGTAGATACAAGCGTGTATTTGCAAACTTTGTTCAATTTTATCCCGCAATGTTGATTCTGGCAATGTATATTTTTTTTTTATGACATACATCTCGTTAATAAAAGTTTCTATGCATGAAAAGTGGATTCATCTTGATTTTCGTTTATGTATTACATAAAATATTGAGTGCAGTAGTTCCTTCAGAAAAATGTGTCTGGCGTAACAACAACAACAAAAAAAAAACACCTATTTTCCCCACTGTAGGGAAAGAGTTAACTGACTGAAACTCATTAAATCACTTAAATTTAAGATATATAAATCTCGAGAACGGCAGCGGTCCCGAAACTTCACGTTCTCAATAAAACGCAAATAAAGTGTCCCATCCTCAAATGTATGTAAGGCACGTGCTTAGATACCGGCTACCTTGCCCATATTTAAGCGCGAACCTTGAATTTTTGTTTTGTATTCTCAGGAAGGGTCACGTAGGGGGGACATCAGATGTCAAATTGCTGTGTTTTCTTCTACTTCAGTGAAATCCCGTTTTAGTTGCACATTACCAATGCCCGCACATCAAATACCTAAAATCAGGACGGCGGTATAAAAATCTTTTACGAGAAGATAACACTGGTGAGTCGGGATGATTCCAGACGGATAACGAGGGAGTAACGCACCAAAGTAAACAGCGTTGCTGCCTTTCCAAGAAGTCCTTGACAGCAGATGTCAACCTTCGATTGAGCGCCTTCGCTTGCATATCGCCTGCAGTTCTTGAACCGTGCAGAGTTAGTGTAGTGAACCGCGTAGTGCATAAATATAAGCACTACACGACCTTACACGTTGCATTGGATTAAAACAGAGACAACTGTAGGCATCCAATTAAGTAATGTAGAGTTCAAGCAACCGTGCTTCACGAACGTCTCGCTTCGCATAAATTCCAGCAGACCCGTTAGATCCTCATAATTTGTACGCATCGTGTGTCCTTTTGCTTAAAATTTAATCAGAACGTTGCTGAAAAGCTTCGCCTAACGTTGATTCCAACAAGATCATTGGATATGGCTTTTTTTTTATTTTCTGTTTCGCTTGTCTGAGCAATCTGCAGACGCGATTGGTACTTCTGACCTGAACCTAGCCGAACGACTATAGTATGCACGCAAGTTGTCCTTGACAGTGACGGTGAGTGGAGGAATGTAAGTTTCGAGAAACGTGCACACGTTAACCAGCGTTGACTCTGGTCTGTAGATTTCATAACCGGATTCGGGATTGTCCTTGAGAGTTAAGCTTGAAGTGCCACGCCGTTCAACGTCAAGTCAGGTGAGTAAAAAGTACGGTTTTTCTTCCTCTTTTTTTTATCCTTTGCCCTGGACAGCTGTCGTCGTCAGTCTGCGACCTTGCGTTCCTCTGCAACGTATTTGAGTCGTTCCATGTCGCCCAATGAGGATGCGGCATAGCGCGGAGGAATTATCGCGAGGTGTGGGATCGTCATCTCCTGCAAAACATGGTTCGCGCCAGTAACGCCGCTTAGTAGTCAAGAAGTGGGTTACGCATAAATGTCGAAAATAAAATATTTGACAGAACCTTAAGTTATGCGCATCATATGAAATGCCTAATCACGATGCTACGTTACTATACACACACCGGTACGGAAGAGGAGAAAAAAAAATGTTCAACGCGAATAATAGAAAATGGGCGCCGCCGTGCTATCCTCAAACGTGGAAAGATACGGATATTAACGGCCACACATACTCGTTTAGTTTCGCCTAGCACCACCACAAATGTTCGACAGCCCGTTTAATAACCGACACTTTAAAAATTCGAGCATGAGAGTTTCTGCGTCACGTCGTGCACTTCTGAGGAAACACAGCGACGGCACTGATATGCGATTGTGTATGACGGCGACTCCCGATCGACAATCATTGCCCCCAGGTCAGCAATTACGACATCGCATTATGGCATAGAAATCAATGAGAAAGGGCGAAAAACAAAAGAACAAGGAGTTCGCTCACCGCTTTTTGTGCAGATACTGAGGTAACGAGATTGTCCGCGCTTGCGGAACGCACGAAGCTGATAGCTCATTGTCGGCACTCAACACGTGCTTCACTGAGCATTGGGCTGGCTCACTACGGTCGTAACCGGGCTTCGAGAGGCGCTTACCGAAATCTGATGAAGCCGCGTAATCTCGTTTCTTCTTTCCTCTCTTCTTTTTTATTGTTGTAGGAGCAGTTAAAGGGGTACATCACCGCAGACAACAACGAAAGGCCGAAAGGCACCAACTTGGCACCAACGGAAGTGGTCACGTGCGGCGGTTTGCCACAGTGATAGGAGAGCGTTGGAGGCCGCGCAGCGGCGCTGTCTGCGAGGCGCTCCTATCGCTGTCGAAAACCGCGGCACGTGACCACCCTGCAAGGCGATGCTGGAGGCACGACAAGTAGGAAGGAAAATGAGGCCAACGCACTCGCTCCGTGGGGCTTGTTCGCTTTTCACGAGCCGCAAAGCAGTGAAGTAAGCAGGTATAGGTTTCGGTGGGGCAAGAGCGTTGAACATCGTACGGCCTTATGCCGCCTTTCCCCCCTTTCTCCCTTCTCTCCCGGCGTAGACCATAACAGGCTGTGAGGTTCGGATCGTCCACTTTCGGCCATCGTCTTCAATTCCATGCTTGTATGCATACGTGCATTCATTCATTTCGCTTGCGTTCTGCTGTTGAGCTCGAGGTCGCTGGTTCGAGTCCCAGACGCGGCGGCCTGAAATGGAGGCGAAATGATAAAGCGCTCGTGTACGTAGCTTTACATGCACGTTAAAGAACTCCAGGTAGGTCAAAATTAATGCGGAGTACCTCCACTGCGGCGTAACTGACAACTCCGGTGTTGCTTTAAGACGTCGAACGCTGTGAATCAATCCATTCACCTCACGCGCGATAGCCAATTGCGCGTGGTGTCTGCACTGGTTCGCGAAGCCTGAAGCCTCCTGTGTGTCATACGTGATCAGTAAGGAGACAGGAAGGAAGGCGGAAAAGGAGACAGAAGTGTACGCCGAGACATCGGACACAACGGCCGTCATTCGCCGATACACGCTACAGTAGGTGATGGCACAATACCGCCTGCCATAGCAAACGCAGAAGCTTCACAAATGCCTGCACATAGTTTATCTGCACGCTGCTAGCGCAAGTTCCCCAACGGGATTTTTGAAGCGCAGCCTGGATGGAAAGATCGTGTACACACGTGATCAAAGGTTATGCTAACCATAGGTGTCTGCGAAGAAAAGAAAATTATGCAGATCCGGCGTACATTTTTGGAATCTACGTGAAGCGAAGCTTTCGTGAAACGGTTGATGAAATGCTATAAACTTACCAACTTCGTTACTGCGTCTCTGACGTAAACGAAACTGGCACGCACGCATGTACTCTCGTGCACCTGTGTCATGCAATGTGACAACTCTTATGTTAACTTGCACGTATTTCTTTCATTTATTTTTTATTTATTTTAAATCTGGCGCCCGCTTCTCGGTCAATCTTCCGTTCTGGGTCATAGTATAAAAATTATTGTCATCATCAACACACGGCGATCATCTTAAAGAGCTGGTTGGCGTCGGCACGATAGAAGCACATGTGCGATTTTGGCCTAATGGTTAGGGAAGTGGGGATAGAAAAAAGGTTAGAAAGATTTGCTTTCTTGAAGAAACTCTGTTCTTCATGACGTGTATGTATTGCAATGAGGACATTTAAGTATGATTAGTTTTATCACTGAGTAATTTCGCACGAAACAAGGCCAGTAGCCTGGAGTAAGAGTAGAAAAGATGGCAGTGCTCTTCTGCATACGAGCTAATGGGCAAGACAGCAGCAGCACCCAGCCTGCAGCCACGGTGTAGAACATCTAGGATGTTTCGTAAAGCGCTGCGCGTAAAGCGCTGTAAAGCGCTGTTTTAAACCCCGCCTGTTGGTGCACATTACGTGCCTTGAGCCTTTACAACAGCGCGAAGAACGGGACTAGATTAGACAAACACGAGCTAAATGGACTAGATTGACTGCTCTCGCGTTTGTCTAGTCTAGTACCGTCCTTAACTTCAAGTTAACTCACGGGGTTTTACGTGCCAAAACTGCGATTTGATTAGGAAGCACGCCGTAGTGGGGGACTCCAGATTAATTCTGACCACCTGGGGTTCTTCAACGTGCACCTAAATCCAAGTACAAGGGTATTTTTGCATTTCGCCCCCATCGAAATGCGGCCGCTGTGGCTGGGATTTGATCTCGCGACCTCGTGCTTAGCAGCGCAACGCCAAAGACACTAAGCGGCGGGTATTCTATCGTTCTTCGCGCAGTTCCTAAGAAGACTTGAAACTGAAGATTGCAGTTCAGATTTGAAATGATAAACATTGCAGTGCATCTGTTATCTTCACGTTATCAGTCCGAGTTACCAAACATTCGCTTTCTTTTTCTTCTTATTCTTGCAGGACCCCTTGTCTGCATACTTTTGATGGCAGGTGTATGTCAGCGGCAACGTCAGCAAGTTTATTAAAAACTTGCTATCACAAATTTCTTCAATAGCAGTTTTACGCCAAGAACCATTATACTTCTTTTCTTTTTCTTTTTTAATACTTATCGTGACGTTATCGTGACGTCGACGCAGGCCTAAGATCATACCCAGCAGCTACCTGAAAAATAAGGTTTTGCGCCTGTCTCTGAATAGGTACCTGCAGTGAAGATTCAGCATGCGCCCTTGTCTTTTTTTTTTTTTTTTTGCCTCTTACATTCGCGTTACTGGCCCACGGCTGCGCCTCCAGAACTTTTCCGTGTGTCCTCCCTTCACGACGCCACTTATGTATCTGCGCTCAGGATCTACTGTGTGCGTCCCCTGCATGCATAAAAAAAAAAAGCAAACTCCGATCTTTTGCAAGATAAAGGCCTCTGTACTGCATGCCTCTCCTTCCAGATATACGCTCTGGCAGTGGGGGTTTGCGATCGGTAGATCCTTATCGGTACGTCACCATAGGCTGCCGCGGCCGCCTTGCCGCTTTCTGGTATATCTTCAAGTACGCCCGCGTTCGCGCAGCACACATTTCCGGAGGTATGCGCCGCTTTCGTTCTTTTTTTTTTTTTTTTTTCACGCGAAGGTCAAGACAGTCCGCGGAAGAAATTGTTTGCTTTTACGCTCCCCGCATACGTCGCGGGTACGAGCGGAGTCGTCATCGAGGCGGCAAGTGCGCATTGTGCGGCAGATGGCGCGGCAACGCACGTAGTAAATGCGTTTATCTGAGTTCAACGTAACCTGCACAGAGCAAGTTAGTCACGTACTCCCAAGGCTGGGAAGGAATAATGATCTGCAAAGGCCCGTAAGAGAACGAAATCAGCACGTAGTATTTTACTTATATTTGCCTAATCTAGCACCAAATAAAGATGCCAGGTCAAGCTGTATGATTGATTGATTGATTGATTGATTGATTGATTGATTGATTGATTGATTGATTATTAGGGCTTAGCGTCACAAACTCAGAGGCTATATGAGACGTCGTATTGAATGGCGCTGCAATAGTTTTTACCACTTAGGGTTCTTTAGCGAGCACCAATGGTCAGAACACGAGCGTTTATGCTATACACAAAACAATATTCTCTTACACTAAAAGTCACAAGCTGTAATAGAAATACTCCATTAGTTTCGATTCTTGAGGCTGGCTGACTGGCTGGCTGGCTGGCTGGCTGGCTGGATGGATGGATGGATGGATGGATGGATGGATGGATGGATGGATGGATGGATGTTATGGATGTTATGGATGGATGGATGGATGGATGGATGGATGGATGGATGGATGGATGGATGGATAGATGCTATGAGCGTCCCCTTCGGAACGGGGTGGTGGGCTGCCCCACCAAGATCTTGTTATTATACCGCCTAATGTCCCAACCATGTCTTAAAAAATTAGAAACGAAAAAAAAAAACAGGCTTCAAGGAGGCCAGAGAGAGAGAGAGAGGAAAGGGGAAAGGCAGGGAGATTAACCAGAGAAAAAGATCCGGTTTGCTACCCTACGCTGGGGAGAGAGGGGAGGGGGAGGTAAAGTGGTAACAAAGTAGAGATAAGGAAAGAAAGGAGCATAGACACACAATCACAATCGGTCACTGTCGCCGCACACTGTCACCGCACAGCACAGTAGCACTTGCAGCACTATGAAGATCTGTTCATGCTACAGCCGCTTGTCCAATTCTGTCGCCCTCAAAAACCGCAACAGTGCCCTCGTCGCCCTCTGCTGCGATGGCTTGTGATGGCGGCATTTTAAAATAAGTTCCTCTGTGAGAGGTCTTCGGTCAAAGCGCGCTATCGCGATTGCGAGTGATTGTCTCTGTAAATTATAGCGAGGACAGTCACAAAGAAGGTGTTGAAAAGTCTCCTTGTTACCACAGTCCTCACACGAGGCGTAGTCGGCCCATCCAATTCGGTAAGCAAAAAAGACTTGGTGAAAGCCACCCCTAGCCATATTCGACAAAGCAGGGTAGCTTCGCGACGGCAGAGTCCAGCTGGAATGCAAAGGCGTAGAGAGGAGTCAAGATTGTGGAGTCGGTAGTTGTGAAAACTTCCAGCGTTCCACAAGGAGAACGTGATGTCACGTCTGAGCATTCAAAGTTTTCTAGCGGCATCTGTCCTTGATAACGGTATCGGCTCCTCTTCGTCCCCTTGAAGAGCCGACCGAGCAGCGTTATCAGCGTGTTCGTTCCCTATGACTCCGCAGTGACTTGGAAGCCACTGAAATGTCACGTGGTGTCCTTTCTCAGTTAAGGTATGGATTAGTTCTCTAATCTCAAATACCAGTTGTTCGTGTGGTCCGCGCCGCAGAGCCGATAGCAAAGATTGCAGTGCTGCCTGCGAGTCACTGAATATTGACCATCTTCGAGGTTGTTCTTGGCTGACGAGACGAAGTGCAGCGCGAAGAGCTGCAAGTTCCGCAGCCATCGGTGTCGTTGGGTGACATGTCTTGAAACTGATGGTGGTGGCTTTCGCTGGGAAGACCACGACTCCAGAGGAACACTGGAGAGTTGCCGATCCATCAGTATAAATATGTACGTGTTCGGCGTACCTCTCGTGCAGAAGGAGCAGAGTTAGTTGTTTAAGAGCAGGTGATGACAGCTCAGATTTTTTCCTGATTCCTGGTACGGTGAGGTGCACTGCGGGTCGAGCCAAACACCATGGAGGAATCGATGGCTTAGTTGCGGGGGTGAAGCCTGATGGAAGGCAGGTGTAATACTCCAAAATCGTAGTACAAAATGATGCCTGCGGCCTTTCTGACGGTAGTGTTGCCAGATGATGGGAACAGGCACGGGCAATGTGCCTAATGTGCACTCTCAACACTTCTACCGCAATGTGTGTTTGTATAGGTTGGTCCCGGGCAATCGCAATAGTCGCTACTGTCGATGTGCATTTTGGCAAACCAAGACAAACCCTGAGAGCTCGAGCTTGAATAGCCTGTAGAGCACGAAGATTTGTCTGGCAGGTGTTGGTCAGTACGAGCAAACTGTATCTCAAGAAGCCCAGAAAAAGAGCCCTGTACAATTCCAACATTGCATGCACTAACATTCCCCAAGTCTTTCCGCCCAGAAACTTGAAAAGCTGTGAAATTCCTTTCAGACGCTGTTTCAAGTAGGTCACGTGCGGGCTCCATGAGAGATCTCTATCAATGATTCATCCAAGAAATCTGTGAGTCTCCTCGTAAGAAATTATCTGGCCATTTATTGAGATGGCGTAGGGTGCCATTGGTTTGCGAGTGAACGCCATCAGTGCACATTTGTCTGACGAGATTGCAAGACCTTGGTTGCGGAGGTATATATAGCTGCTAGAGTAGCAGCTTTTTGAAGTCTTGCACGTATCTGAGGACGTGTCACACCTGAGGTCCATATACATATGTCGTCGGCGTACATTGATATCTTGATCGCTGCTGGCAGATTATCAACGAGACCAATGAGCGTGAGGTTGAATAGGGTAGGGCTTAGTACACCGAAGGAGGCAAGAGATTCCTAAATTGACCACTGGGAAGATATCTTCACATTCTAATAAAACATGCTCCATCGTTTTCCTAGCTTTCCCGCAGCAAGCACATGCTTCTTCTTCCTTCTTATATCTCGCTTTATAAGTGCGTGTTCTAAGGTTTCCTGATCTCGCTTCAAAAAGTAATGAGCTTCCCTTTGAGTTATCACAAATTGTTTCTTTCCCGATTTCATTTCTTGCTCTTAAGTAGTTACTCATTACAGGTTTCTTTTCCACTGCCGCCACCCATGTGATTATCTCAGCCTCTATGACTTTCCGCTTGACGTTATTTGTTGCCACGTTGCTCACCGTACAGGTAAGCTTCCTAGCTCTTTCCCTCCACTGTGAATCAATGTTTTTCTTGTACAGATACCACAACACTTTTCCAGCCCATTTACTTTCTTCCATATTCCTCAGTCGCTTTTCATAATCAATTTTACTGCGAGCTTCTCTCACTTCAAAGCTTGTACAGCTCATATCATCCTGCACAGCTTCGTTTGTAGTCTTCCTGTGAGCGCCCAATGCGAGGCGTCCCACTGACCTTTGGTTGCCACCGAGTTCTGATTGTACCCCTGATTTCAAGCAAACAACCGCATTTCCAAATGTGAGTCCTGGAACCATTACACATTTCCATATACACCGGAGCACCTCGTACCTATTGTATCCCCATGGCGTTTTGAGTTTCATTATGGCCGCATTTCTCTTCCCCTTTGCTGTTATTGTTTTTTCCTGTGCTTCCATATATCCACTGCCTTTATTTATCCATATACAAAGGTATTTAGATTCATTTACCAGAGGTGTTTCCTGGCCCTGAGTTGGCACTGTCTGTTCACTGTTTTCATTGAATACCATAACGCCTGATTCTTTAACGCTAAATTTCAAACCTAAATTCTCGCTTTCCTGTCGACAGATATTAGCCAGACGTTGCATATCAATTTGCTTGTTAGCTAGCAACACAAGGTCGTCCGCATTAAACAAACCTGGAACCTGCTGCTCTACTACTGCACCCGCCTGTTTGTATGAGATATTAAACCCAATATTGCTTTCTTCTAGCGCCCTTTCCATCCTCACCATGTACATCAAAGTATAAGCTGTCACCAAAGTATAGCACCCTCATGGAAATGCGGCTGCCGTTGTCGAGAATCGAACCACACACCTCGCGTACCCAGCGGACGAACGTTACATCCATTTAGTCACCGCGGCAGGTATACAGACTATGAAGAACTACTACACAGCATATGCAGAGACAAGTTCTGGGTAAAAGCAGGGGCTTGGCCAGCATGAATAAGGCAACATTGACGAACGCTGCGAGACCGTCTGCAAATTGTTGAAGCTTTGAGAACTTCTGCTGCGCTAAAAACGGCTCAAATACACGAGAATAATTATTTTATTTTATTTATAGAATACTGTCAATCCCCCATGGGCATTATTACGAGGGTGAGCAACATGTCACAACTCATCAGTTATCGGTACTAAAACATTCTATAGAAAAAGAGCACATAATGAATGGACACTATACAAGAATAGGAGTAGTATATTCATGCATAATAATACACACAATTAAGCCAATGTACATCAACCAGCAAGGAAATTCGAGAGAAAAAAAAAGCAGAGTAGAAAGGATCATTCAGATACAAAATGCACAGAACAAGTAGTGTAGGCAAGTGCTTTCCTATCAAAAACTGAAGCGGGGTGGATTGCATGGCGAAAGAACTTTAATGACTTATATTGATAACTCAGTTTAGGCTAATACAGCATGCTCAATTAAGTCCATAAATTTTTCTAGAGTTGGCTGCAGCGTTGCGACTGCATGCAGTGTATTCCATCCACGAATTGAGCGTGGGAAGAAAGAATAGCGAAAGGTATTATTAATAAATGGATATTATACAAGTTCCCATGCATGGCTTCTTCTAGTCGGTCTAGTATCGCCAAATTTCAAGTAAGAGTCAGGGTTTATACGGAATGATCTATGCAATAGTTGGTATTTAAATTTGAGCCGGAAAAGCTTTGCGCGACTTTCAAGGGTAGCTAGACCAGCACGCTGTAACGAAGCAGTAGGCGAGTCAAGGCGTCCATATCTGTTAAAGATAAAACGCACCACTTTCCGCTGCACCCTTTCCAAAATTGCGATATCGTTTGCAGTTTGAGGGAACCGCACAATATTGGCGTATTCTTATACTGGGCTGACAAAAGTGACGTATGCGAGAAGCTTTGTTTCATGTGCAGAATATGACAAGGCCCGTTTAATGAATCCATAATTACTTTGTTTAGCGCAAAATAACGGACACAAGAAAGACGACAGGACAAGGCGCTACTCTCAACTGACATCATTTTATTGCGTCACTCCTTTATAGACAGCAGAATCTAGAGGAACGTGCGCAGTGACCACCATGTACAGGAACCACCAACATCCGATCACAAGAGCGCCCTCAAGCGACAGAATCCAAAAAACCATACCAGTGCTGTAACAAGGTTAAAGAAGGCACACTAATGCACTGTGACCCCAATGACTGTATGAAGAAAGCTTCCGATAACTCTCGGGCGGTGGTATCACGGCTCTTTTTCAAAAGTACAGTATCACGAAACATGGCTTTGCACTTGCGTATTTTAGAATGTTGAGCCAAATGGGAACCTGTACCTGTTGGTATGGGTCGATCATGTTATCTAAGGCGCTCGTTAACACAGCGGCCTGACATACACTCTGCCACATGACAACAGAATCTTATATACCACACCGACGCTGCAATCTACCAACTTCGCGTGGTTCTTTTCACAATCTGGTTTTTTACTTGTTTTAGAAATACGGCTGCGTAACGTTGACAGTTTCTGAGGAGCAGAAAACACTACCGGAATTTGGTATCTAGTGGCGACATTCTTCAGATTGTGAGCCACTCAATGGCAAAACGGCACAACTTCAGGCCTCTTCTTTTGTGTAACACAGTTACTTTTGTGCCGCTTCCCTTTCAGTTTCTGAAGCAAAACCTCAGAGACTGAGGTCACCACCACGCTTGGGTAACCCGCAGCCTGCAGCCTATTTAACTGTGCAATGAAACTCTGGTTCGCAGTGTGATGACAGGATTTCATTGACAAAGGTTCTAGACACACCAAAGCAATGGTACGTTTCACAATCTTTGAGTGCGCAGACTTATGCATAAGGTAAAAGTTGTTTACGGTCACGCCTGTTGGATGTACTTGCCATGTGCACGTAAACAACCTTTACCTTATGCGTCTGCACACTCAAAGGTTGTGAAACGCGCCATTGCTTTGGTGTGTCTAGAATCTTCGTCAATGAAATCCTGTCATCACACTGCGAACCAGAGTTTCATTGCACAGTGAGATAGGCTGCAGGCTGCGGGTTACCCAAGTGTGGTGGTGACGTCAGTCTCTGAGGTTTTGCTTCAGAAACTGAAAGGGAAGCGGCACAAAAGTAACTGTTTCACACAAAAGAACAGGCCTGAAGTTGTGCCGTATTGCCATTGAGTGGCTCACAATCTGAAGAATGTCACCACTAGATACCAAATTCCGGTAGTATTTTCTGCTCCTCAGAAACTGTCAACGTTGCGCAGCCGTATTTCTAAAACAAGTAAAAAACCAGATTGTGAAAAGAACCACGCGAAGTTTGTAGATTGCAGCGTCGGTGTGGTATATAAGATTCCGTTGTCATGTGGCAGAGTGCATGTAGGGCAGTCAGGCCACTGTGTTAACGAGCGGCTTAGATAACATGATCGATCCATACCAACAGGCACAGGTTCCCATTTGGCTCAACATTCTAAAATATGCAAGTGCAAAGCCATGTTTCGTGATACTACGATTTTGAAAAAGAGCCGTGATACCACCGCCCGAGAGTTATCGGAAGCTTTCTTCATACAGTCATTGGGGTCACAGTGCATTAGTGTGCCTTCTTTAACCTTGTTACAGCACTGGTATGGTTTTTTGGATTCTGTCGCATGAGTGCGCTCTTGTGATCGGATGTTGGTTGGTTCCTGCACATGGTGCTCACTGCGCACGCTCCTCTAGATTCTGCTGTCTATAAAGGAGTGACGCAATAAAATGATGTCAGTTGAGAGTAGCGCTTTGTCCTGTCGTCTTGTGTCCGTTTTTTGCTCTAAACAAAGTAATTATGCATTCGCACCAACTAGCCCGCCAACGCATTGTGCCGTTTAATGAAGAATATTTTGTTTAATGCTTTATTTGACACTTGACGCACGTGCTCTGTCCAGTTGAGATCAGACGATATTATGAGACCTAGGTATTTATACTGTTTTACACTTCGAAGTGGCACATCGTTAAAATGGTATGGAAAATCAAGCTTAGACGCATTATTTGTAATGTAAAGGAATACGGTTTTGTCAATGTTTATTGTCATTTGTCAATCTGCACACCACTGAGCTATGTTATTTAAGGAATTATTTAATTTCACTTGGTCCTCGCGGTGTCGTACTTCATTATAGAGCATACAGTCATCAGCAAACACCCTGAGTTTCACGTCAGCATAGTTATGTCATTTATAGAGATCAGGAACAAAACTGGAGCTAATACGTATCCCTGGGGAACGCCTGATAACACTGGAGCAAGGTCGGAAGAGTGAGAGCCGTACTGTACAAATTGGTAGCGGTAAGTTAAGTAATTATTAATCCATTGGTAAATTGAGCCATGACATAATATGTAATTAAGTTTAAGGAGTAGTTTAGTGTGTGAGACGCGTTCGAAAGCCTTCGAGAAATCGAGAAAAATGACGTCAGTTTGAATGCGCTCATTTATGCCGAGGGCCAGGTCATGCGGTGTTTCGACAAGGTGTGTAACAGTGGCTAATCCTGATCTAAAGCCGTACGGATTCATGTGGAGGATATTGTTCGACTCAATAACACTTATTAAATTTTAATACATGTTCCAGAATTTTGCTGCTAGTGCAAGTGATAGAAATAGGGCGGTAATAGAAGGAGACGCTGCATTACCTGATTTGAGTGCGGGAGTAATTTTAGTAATTTTTCATTGAGCAGGAAGGCAACCGTCTTTCAAAGATTTGGAACACGTGAGATAAAGATATTTGCTGACAGGCTCAGCGTACCGGATGCCCTGACATCCGCGAGGGATAAGAATATGGAGATCCGAGGGGTTCCATTGTCCGTTAGTAACAACCATAGGAGGCAAACAGACAATAAAGTCAGATTTATAAAGCACAAGGGGAAACTTAATTGTTATGTTTAACAGAAATCTAGGAACAGTAGGAAACAGAGAAATGGAAATGGATGAAAATACAACTTGCCGCAGGTAGGAGCCCAACTCGATCGCATTACGCGTGGAGCGCGTTACCAATTAAGCTATGCCGAGGCGGCCATCCTTGCGCACACTTTCTTAGGTATTTGTGTATGCGTTCCACATTTAGCCCCTGGGAGTGTTAGCCAGCGCTCCTGACGGACACGGCGGTTGACGTGGAACACCCTTCCATCAACTGCGACGCCATGCTGCCGTGGCGTGTGCGGCCATATAGGGTGCGAAATTGCGCGCTCTCTCCACGCTTTTGGAGAATTCGTTTTTTCGCCGCGCTGTTTTTACGGTGAATCGGCGACTTCACGCGCATTGAGGATATTCGTTGGTCTGTTCCGAAAGCTCACGCCAGCTCGTCTCGGACGACAGCTAGCTTGCGCGTAAAATATAGGCTCGTATTCACTTTGAACCCGGAACAACGTTGATGGTGACGTCGTGCGCCATTTTACTGCGCCCACAGCGGACGTTGCTACGCCGCTGCGTGAGCGAAAGTTGTGTTAGACATTTTCGTGTCTTTCAGTGACACGCGACCGCGTACGCCTCACATTGTTACTTTGTTGAAGTTTTTGTACGTGTACGAGAAATACAAATGCGACGTGGCTAAGCAGATATTTGCCGTTCTGCTGCTGCGTACGAGGTCGCGGGATTGATGCCCGGCCGCGGCGACCGCATTTTAATGAGGACGGAACGTACAAACACTCAAACAATTGTATTTAAATGTAGGTGCACGTTAAATAATACGATAGCCAAAATTAATCCGGAACCCCTCACTACGGCATCTGCTATAGCCCCAGTGTTAGCTTGGGACGTCGAACCACATGATTCACTCACTCACTCACTCACTCACTCACTCACTCACTCACTCACTCACTCACTCACTCACTCACTCACTCACTCACTCCGAGCTGAGGTGTCTGGGTTTTACTGCTGATCGTGCACTGTCATACAGCGTTTCTATGTTTTATTGTTCCCCCATGAATGTTTCTTTGATGTCTATTCGTAAAGCATCGCTGAAAGCGCGTGTGTGTGCGTGCGCTCCTGTTGGTATAGTACTCAGGAAACACTTTTATGCATGACGTCACATGACTTTCGTAGCAGACTAGGTAAAACAGCTGAGGCTTGCCACCGGTGATCATTTCATGGGCTAGCTGCAATAATGACGTCAGGATAGTTTACTATTTCTTTTTAAATAAATTTGATAATGGGGTATTACGTGCCAAAACCACGATCTGATTATGAGGCACGCCGCTGTGGGGTACTCCGGATTTACTTTGACCACGTGGGTGTTCTCTAACCTGCAGCTAAATCTAAGTACACGAGCGTAGTTCGCACTTCGCCCGCATCGGAACGCGGCCGCAGAGGCCGGGTATCGAATCCGCGACCTCGGCACAACGTCATAGGCCCTGGTCTACCGCGTCTCATAATTACCCTTTCTCTCTCTCTCACTCCCTTTTTTTCTCACGATATTCACAAGCAGCCTGTCTATGTACGGTCTTGCACTTGTACCACTCGAATGCGCAAACAAGGCGTGGTCTCAGGGAACGCTACACACGGCACTTCTTTCTTTCTTTTTTATTTTTAGCACACCCCAAAAATTGTGCACTCCGACATTTGCCCAGCGAAAGTCGCAATTAGCCCGGTAGTTGTAAGCACGATATAAAGCCCACGTTTATTGCCTGTCCTCGGTCACTAAAACGTTGCCCAATTTGCACACCAAGTTTGTTTTTGCTCGCTTAATTGACGCAGTTTCTTCGCGTCGACTCTCTGAAGCTAGCTCGCGCCAGGGCGATTAAGCGCGCCCGCGAAAAGAATTCGGTAGCCAAAAAAAAAAAAATAGATCTAGAATTCCGGCCCCTCACTTTACGTCATACGTGACCCTCCGCGCAGTTCGCAGCGCGTGTGTGACGCAACAGAAAAGGGAGAAGCTTTTCTGCGCGCTGTTATACGAGCCTCGCTAACGAAAATATCAAGAGGCAGCGCCGGCTTTGTTGTACGTATACGTCAGACCTCTGTTCGGCCGCGGAATAATGAAAGCTGGCGCACTGCCAAGGCGGCAGGCAACAATAAACACGGCTCCTTGTTTCCTCGCAGCCCTTTGTCGCTTGATCGTACCGCAGGCGGAGACAAGGACGAGGCCGTCGAAGCTGAGCTTTGCGTGTTTGTAAGCATGGCATCGAAAGAGAGAGAGAGAGGACTTTTTTTTTTTATTCTTGTCTACCTCCCCGCCCCTGTTCCTCACTGGCGGGAACGTATTGCTTGACTTCGGCTACCCCAGGGTCAGAGAAACCATCGCAGGAACAACTCTTCCTCGCGGCCCGCGGTCACATTTTTTTCGTTTTTGCGGAATGATAGTGCGTGCGGCCACTCAACTTTGCTCCCCGCCCTCCGCAGTGCCATTAACCGCTACTTCAAGAAGCCACGTGCTCTGTGATGACGTCACAAAGAAAGAGGCGCAAACCAGAGTGCGCGACGCGATGACGTCATCGGGACCTCTCGACCAATGCGGAGCGACAGACGCGGTGACGCAGGAGGCGTGCTCCGTGATTGTTACCACTCGCGCAAACTCCGCGCCCAAATTTCAGCGTGCCTATCTCTTGTCGTTCACTCGGCGTTCCTGGCTGATTGATACTCCGAGGCGTCGTTTCCGTCCAAGGGAACGTGAAAAGAAAGTCTCGGAAGCCGGTTTCAGGGACTCCTGCGCAGAGTCGCTTTCTCCGCTTCTTCGGCGTATAAGTAATGCTGACGTTTAATGACCGGTCGTTCGCTTAAGCTGGCGTCGCCTCGGGCTCACCTCGACTGCGAGCGTGTATATTTCTTTCTTTCTTTTTTTTTTCTTTTTTTTTGCTGCGTGGCGCAAACGGAGGGATTGCGGGTGAGACGGAATGCGAGGGAAGCTTCACACGGTGGCTATTTTTGGAATACTTTCAGAGGCTTAAGTTGACAAGCGCGGACCACTGCGATCGCGGCGATTGGCCGACCTTATATATCGTGTCATTAACGCACGTGTCGACTCGGCTGGTCAAAAACCTACAGATCCCAATCGAAGCACATAGCCTGTCAGTTATGCCCTAAATGCGCTGCTGTTTAGACTCGAATTTACCAATAGTTAAAAAACATCGAGGTAACTCCGGCACGTGTGTACAATTGATACTGCCGATATGACGCCGAAAATGAGCGACTTTCCACACCGATTGAAGAGAGATTCGTTTCAGGTCAACAGGGCGAAAGATGCTGACCTCACGAAATGGGCACCGGCTTCACATATATTGAGCGAATTAGAGCGGTGATAAAAAAAAAAAAAGAAAAATAGAGAGAGAGAGAGAAGGAGGGGGCTGGCAAACTCGTGTGACGTGTCCTTGAGTGCGAAATTATGGACATACAAACATACATTCACATGCATATACAAACACAAGATCAGTTTGACCATATGTTAAAAAAATGTGCACCTAGAGTGAAAGAGAGAGAGGAAAGACGGGGAGGTTAACCAGAGGCAAGTTTCAGGTTCGCTAGCCTGCAGTGGGGTGGGGGGTATAGGGATTGTAAAGACGGTAAATAGCGAGAGGTGGAAAAAAAAAGGAACGAATAAAAAAGAAAAGGAGAAAAAGGAAACAGGTAACAGAAATGGTGTTCCAATCACAGTCGTTGACACAGGACGTCCGATCTCAAGAAGCGCAGTAGCGCTTGCACGGCCTTCTGAACCGATGTCAAGTCGCGTCGATGTTTCAGAATTATTTCTTCCGAGCGAGGCTGGCCGTCTAGCTAGTTCAGCACGACGGAAAGCGATTGTCTCTGCACACTGCACTGCGTGCACTGGCAAGAACATGACGAATCGTTTCCCCGTCGCCGCAATCGCCACATGTTGCGGTGTCGGCCATCCCTATGCGGAACGCGTAGGCATTGGTAAACGCGACGCCCTACACAAGAGGGTCGGGTCTCTTCGGGGAAGTGTTGGTGGAATTCAGAGGCTTAAGGTTGAATCCAGGGTGTATAAACGGGCGTGCATAAAAGGTGGTTAATTCCACTCTGATGTAGTGCATTGGCGTGCAAGTAGGCGGAGCATCCTTGCAGCATCTGTCCTAGACAGCGGGATCGATAGGCGGTTGCCTATTCCATGAGGTGAACGAGCAGCTTGATCGGCACCTTCATTGCCGGTGATATCACAGTGATTTGGCAGCCACTGAAAAATTATTTCATGTCTCTTCTCGGTCAGGTGGTGTATGGCTTCTGTGATTTCCAATAGCAACCATTAATGCGGACCGCGCCGTAAGGCTGACATTAAACCCTGCAGTGCCGTCTTCGAGTCGCAGAAAATCGACCATTTGTGTGTTGGTTTGTCATCAATGAAGTGTAGTGCTATCGAAGCGCTGCGAGTCATGCTGCTGTCGACGTTGTCAAGTGAGATGTTTTCAACTTGATAGAGGTGGCGTTTTGCTGGAATGACGACAGCTGCGGTAGAGCTCTCATTTAAAAGGAGTAAGGTAAGCTGTTTAAGAGCCGGTGATGACATATCTGCTTTTTTCCGGACGCCAGGTATTGTCACGCTGATCTTTGGTTGAATGAGGTACCAAGGAGGAGTCGAAGGTCTTGCGGCAGGTGTGGAGCACGTTGGCATAGCCTCTCGATGTGCGGATACCATTCCGAAGAACGAGGCACGCGGTCTCTTCTCAGGTAGAGAGGCTGCTAGGTGGTGGCAAGGAGTGCGGTCAAGGTGCCTTACGTGTACTCTTAGTGCTTCAACTGTGATGTGGCTCTTGATGAGGTGGCCTCTGGCGATTGCAATAGTTTCCGCCGTTTGTCGCACTTGGAGGAAGACCTAGATAAATCCTGAGCGCCTCAGCCTGAACGCTTTGAATAGTGCGTAGGCTTGCTTTACTTGCATTAGTCAGTACTGGCAAGCTGTACGGCAAAAAGCCGAGAAAAAGCCCCCTATATAGTTACAGCATAGCGTTTGTGGACACTCCCCAGGTCTTTCCAGCGAAGAACTTCAGAAGGTGACAGATGCCTCTCAACTGCTTCATGTGCAATAGATGGGGGCTCCCTGAGATATCTCTGTCAATTATGACAGCCAAGAATTTGTAAGACCATACAAATGGCATCATCTGCCCATTGGTTAATACACTGTAGTGCGTCGTGGGCTTACGCGTAAATGCCACAAGTGCACATTTATCAGATGAACTCTCCAGGCCTTGATTGCGGAGGTAGAGGCGTAGTCTGAGTTGCAGCTTTTTGGAGCCTTGCGCGCAGCTGTAAGCGCGCCACTCCTGACACCCAAACGCATATGTCGTCCGCGTACACTGAGAATTTAACTGTGTTTGGAAGGTGATCAAGGAGGCCAATCAGCGTGCAGCTTAAACAACGTA